>NC_084828.1:9828887-10453887 GCF_033115175.1 Lepus europaeus | reverse complement strand
CCTTTAAGTAGTGCAAATCTTTATTTCATTTATAATTTTATCTGAAATAAAAACCTGATTCATTATATAACGTGTCATCAATTTCAGTTTTTAAGTATTCAAGTAATGCAAACCAAGTACTTTCTTTTGTGTCAACAACACACTTACACACTGAGCTTCAAAGACAGGGAAAAATTCACCTTAAATAACTGAAACACTCTTCTGCCCAAAGACACAAGAACTAAGACTAACACTGTAATCACGCAAATGGTATGTAATAAAAGAAAAAAAAAGTTGGTTCAATATAATAAATGTCTTCTTTTTAAAAAGATTAAAGAACAGATTGCCTTAATATGTGGATAGATTCCCAGTAACAGGATGTTCTGAAATCCAAGGAACTATAGAATTTCCCCGACATTTTTCCATAAATGTTCCTATTATTTACCTTGGATGTCCTTTGTACTTTTGCTGGGAGAGTTTCTGCCTTCACCTTCTTTCATGGTGATGACCATGTTTTTGTGTTTCTGTGTGTAACACATCCTTTTTTTTTTTTTCTTTTTTAAGATTTTTTATTTATAAAGAGGGAACAAATTTCATGTATTTCAAATATACAGTTCTAAAAGCAACACTACTATTCTTAACTTAAAAATTTAGTATATTACCAGTAGGTTCTCAGAAATAGTTGAAATCAACAACATAATAAGAGTGACTACTATGTAAATGGTATTTGTGCTGACCATGTATTTTTTCAGTAATGTTCTCTGGGTAAGTTTCTTTGTGTATGGAGTCAGCCTCTTTATTAGGAATGCAGGCTAGCACTCATTCTCATTACAATGGACAACTATCTTTAGCTTCTTGCATTTCCTATAATTCTATGATGTAAATATATGAGGGTATTTCAAAAAGTATATGGGAAAATGGAAAGAAAAGTGAGAGGGAGAGAGAGGGAGAGGGAAGGAGAGATCTTCTATCTGCTTGTTCACTCCCCAAATGTCTGTAACGACCAGGGCTAGGGCAGACTGAAGCCAAGAGCCAGAAGCTTCATCTGGGTCTCCCACATGGGTGCAGGGAGCCAAGCATTTGGACCATTGTCCACTGCTTTCTCAGGTGCATTAGCAAAGAGCTGGATTGGAAGTGGGGCAGCCAGACTCTAACTGGTACCCACATAGGATGACGGTGCTGCAGGCAGCAGCTTAACCTGCTGAGCCACAGTGTTGGCCCTAATCCATTGTCTTTTAATTCCACTTTGCACAAACTTTTTGAAGTTCTCTAGTATTCTCCTACATGTGAATGTTGATTTTTTTTAAAACTTTTATTTAATGAATATAAATTTCCAAAGTACAGCTTATGGATTACAATGCCCCCCCCCCCCCATAATTTCCCTTCTACCCTCAACCCTCCCCTTTCCTGCTCCCTCTCCCCTTCCATTCACATCAAGATTCATTTTCGATTCTCTTTATATACAGAAGATCAGTTTAGTATATATTAAGTAAAGATTTCAACAGTTTGCACCCACATAGCAACACAAAGTGAAAAATACTGATGGAGTACTAGTTATAGCATTAAATCACAATGTACAGCACATTAAGGACAGAGATCCTACATGATATTTTTAAAAAATTGATTAATTTTCTATGCAATGTCCAATTTAAAACCAAGTTTTTTTTATTTTCAATTATCTTTATATACAGAAGATCGATTCAGTATATACTAAGTAAAGATTTCATCAGTTTGCACCCACACAGAAACACAAAGTGTAAAAATACTGTTTCAGTACTAGTTACAGCATCACTTCACATTGGACAACACATTAAGGACAGATCCCACATGAGACATAAGTACACAGTGACTCCTGTTGTTGACTTAACAATTTGACACTCTTGTTTATGGTGTCAGTAATCTCCCTAGGCTCTAGTCATGAGTTGCCAAGGCTATGGAAGCCTTTAGGGTTCGCCGACTCGATCTTATTCCGACAGGGTCATAGTCAAAGCATCTTTTGTAAGGCTGGACCAGTGGTGACAACTTCTTTCAATTTCTGTTTGTTGTGGAAGGTCTTTATTTCACATTCATTCATAAATGAGAGCTTTGCAGGGTACAGTATTCTGGGTTGACAGCTTTTTCTCTTTAAACTGGAAAATATCTCATCATTCTCTCCCAGCCTGCAGGGTCTCTGATGAGAAGTCTGCTGTGAGTCTAATTGGAGATCCTCTGAAAGTAATCTGGCGTTTCTCTCATGCACATTTTAGAATCTTCTCTTTACGTTTTACTGTGGAGAGTTAGGATACAATATGTCGTGGTGAAGAGCTTCTCTGCTCATGTCTACTAGGAATTTTATATGCTGCCTGTACTTGGAGGTCCCTTTCTTTCTCCAAATTAGGGAAGTGTTCCGTTATTATTTCACTAAAAAGGTCTTCTAATCCATTCTCTCCACACCTTCAGGAACCCCTATGATCTGTATGTTGGGTCATTTGATAATATCCCATAAATCTCCAACACTGGTTTTTAGCTTTCTAATTTCTTCTTCTTTTATTTGGTATCATTGTAAAATTTCCAGGGATTTGTCTTCTAACTCAGATATTCTTTCTTCTTTCTCACCAAGTCTGTTAAGGCTTTCCACTGCATTTTTTATTGTTTATTCTTCCTGCAGCTTCATCCCTCGTGGCTTGGGCTGCTGCAGTCTGGTCTCTCCTCACTCTCCAAGCTGGTCCTGAGTTGCGCACCCTCCTAGATCCACATTGTCCCTCTAATTTGCATGGAGTTTACGCTGCCCTTTTCTCTCTAACTCTTCCCTGAGGTTGGCCTCTCTTCTCATTATTTTAAACTACCTTCCCCTGGACTACAGCGGAAAGCGCCCTTCCTATTCTGCCATCTTGGGGTGTGCTCTACCAGCTTTCTAAGCACCCTGAAACACATCTGGGCTCCCGAGGCTCGCACAAGCTGCTGGAAGCCGGTTCTGTGGTTGTTGCTTGCGGCTGCGTGTGCTGGCTTCCTCCTTGCTTCTGAGACAAGGAGACAGCTGCTTCTTCCAGGCGCCCGCAGCTCCTGCTGAGCGGTGTGTGACGTGTCTGACCAGCTCACCCGAGTGGGGGCTGTGTGTTGTGTAGATGCTGCTTTGTGCCGACAGAGCTTCTGGCCCGTCTTTCCCAGGTAGGGCAAACCTGGAGGAAAGGTGGGCTGCTGTCAACCTGTTGTCTTACTTTGCTTCATGCTGCTATCACAGAATACCCCAGACCAGGTGATTTATAAAGAACAGAAATTTATTTCCCCAGTTCTGGAGACCTGAAACTACAAGATCAAGGTGCTGAATCCAGGGGCCAGCGCTGTGGAGTAGCGGTTGGGGCTGTCATGTGGGTGCAAGTTGGGGTCCCAGCTGCTCCACTTCCAATCCAGCTCCCTGCTATTGCACCGGGAAAGCAGCAGAAGACGGCCCACATGTTTGGACCCCTGCACCCATGTTGGAGATTGGGAAGAAGCTCCTGGCTCCTTGCTT
This sequence comes from Lepus europaeus, assembly GCF_033115175.1. NCBI lineage: Eukaryota > Metazoa > Chordata > Mammalia > Lagomorpha > Leporidae > Lepus > Lepus europaeus. The sequence goes on along the minus strand of NC_084828.1, from coordinate 10,450,418 downwards.
GGGATTGGCCCAGCTCTGGCCATTGCAGCCATTTGGGGAGTGAACCAGTGGATGGAAGATCTCTCTCTCTCTCTCTCTCTCTCTGCCACTGCCTCTCTGTAACTCTGCCATTCAAATAAATAAATGGATACATATTTTATTTTAAAGGTGTTGGATCTAATGGGAGCCTTCTTGCTGCCTCATAACATGGGGAAGGCATCGCATTGGTGAGACAGAGCAAGTGCACCAGCTTGGATCTTTCTTCCTCTTGGAGTCTTTGCCCCTAAGACTTCATCTAAGCCTAATTACCCACAAAGGGCCTGTCTCTAAATACCCTCGGTGTATGAATTTGGGGAGCAAGTTTGCAACACTTGAACCTCAGGGCACACCTTCACACCACAGCTCCTGTCGTCCACCAGTGACAGGCAGTGGGATTTCACAGGAGACGCCTGGCAATGGTCAGATGTGCGAATCTGAGCCGTGCCCTCTGCTCTCTCCACAGAAGCAGAACCCCCGTGTAGACACCATCGGCGAATGCGCATCAGGGCAGTGTGAGTCTCAAACTGAGAGACCCACTGCAACACTCCTGATCCTTGTGGTCTTGGCTAACACGGTTCCTCGCTGTAACCCACAGGGCCTATGTTGGTTCACAGCAAGCCTCTGTGCATTTTCATCATCACTTCATTTTTTTTTTTTTTAAGGAAGGAGGTATCTGATCTGCGAACCTGGTGATTCCCCATCCAGTGAATTTTTTTTTTTAATTACTTATTTTATTTGAAAGTCAGAGTTACACACAGAGAGAAGGAGAGGCAGAGAGAGAGAGGTCTTCCATCCGATGGTTCACTCCTCAATTAGCTGCAATGACCAGAGCTATGCTGATCCGATGCCAGGAGCCAGGAGCTTCTTTCAGGTCTCCCACGCGGGTGCAGGGGCCCAAGGACTTGGGCCATCTTCTACTGCTTTCCCAGGCCACAGCAGGGAGCTGGATTGGAAGTGGAGCAGCCAGGACTAGAACTGGTGCCTATATGGACTGCTGGCGCCGCAGGCAGCGGCTTTACCCACTATGCCACAGTGCTAGCCCCCATCCAATGAATTTCACAGCTCCCCTTTCAGACCTTGGATGTTCTCCGTGCCCTGAGCTCCCCCAAGCCCTTTCCCCACAGCCCTGAGGCCCAGGCCCTGGCCATGGGTTTAGAGGATCTAAGGAGAACGCACAAGATCCATAGACTCCCGGTCTTCTGAGACCAGGGAGCTGAGGGCCAGCACCTTCCCCACCTCAGGGCAGGACGCCCAGTACTTGTCGCGCCTGGAGAGGCAGGCGCCCTGTGCCAAGCAGAGGCTGTCTCTGGGCAGAGCAGCTGGACTGGTTCCTTTGGCGCCTGTATTTGGGACCTCTGGGGATTCTCAGGAGGACCCAGAGACACGGGAAGGCAGCGGGGGGCCTCCCCTGTGTTTTTCCTCTGGGATTTCCGCCCTTGCTCTGGGACACCCAGGCACAACCTGGGCATCTTCTGTTGGGTCCTGGGGGAGCGCGAGGCTTCCCTTCTCGGGTGAGGTGGGACTTGGGTGTTTGGGTGTCCGGTGTGCGTTTGGAGGTGATTTACGTGGCTGTGCAACTGGAAGTGAAGCCAAGATCCTTTCCCTAAAATCCACAAGCGCCACACAAGCAAGGCGGCCATTGGTCATTGGTCAGGTTCCCGGTGGCCAATAAACATGGGAAGGGGGAAGGGGGAAGGGGGAAAAGCAAACCCCGCCCGAGTCCCAGGGGGATGGAATTGGCACCAAGGACTTCTCAACCCCAGGACTGCACAGCCGGCCCGGCACTTCCAGGGGTGTGGGAGCCAGGCTCCCTCTCCAGCTGTGCGCTCCACCTCCGCGGCCCCGCGCTTCAAGATTGGGATCCCCCGCGAGCAGTCGGGGAGAAGCAAGCACGGAGGAAGAACCCAGAGTTAACCCGGGACAGGTGCGCGTAGGGGCGCAGTGGATTCGGCCCCGCGCATCCGGTGCTAAACCCTAGCGCCCGAGCCCGGAGCGGGGAGCCCTCCCGAAGGGGCCCCCTGGACCTTGGCACCGCGCCCTTCGCTCAGCACCACCGGCACCCTCGGCAGCGGCAAAGAGGGGTCTCCGGGCAGGGATCGGCTGCCATGGCCGAGACCGCGGAGCCGGAGGGAGGCGCTCCGGGTCCCCAGGGGCCGCCCGAGGGCTCAGCGCTCCTGGAGGAGAGACCGGGAGAACCGGACCCCGCGGGCCCGGTGGCCAGCGAGGGAGCTTCAAAGGCGCCCAGGGGCGAGGGGGCGGGCGCAGCCGCCACGGTCCGGGCTACGGAGGAAGCTGGCGGCGGGCGGGACAGAGAGGGCGCCGGCGAGCAGGCGCCGGACGCTGGCACAGAATCGGGGGGCGAGGCGCCGGACGCGAAGGGGGCACAGAGCGAGGCGGAGGGCGCCCCGGAGGGCACCGAGGCCCCCCAGCTAGGGGAAGAGGGGAGCGGCGGGGAGCAGGTGGAGGAGTCGGGCCCCGACTGCGAGCTGCAGGGCGAGGCTGCCGGGGAGGCTGAAGGGCAGGCCCCAGGGGCGCAGGAGGAGGCGGTGCCGGGGGACAGCGTGGACGCGGGGGGCAGCGTAGACGCGAGGGGCAGCGTGGACGCGGGGGGCAGTATGGACGCGGGGGGCAGCATAGACGCGAGGGGCAGCGTGGACGCGGGGGGCAGTATGGACGCGGGGGGCAGCGTAGACGCGAGGGGCAGCGTGGACGCGGGGGGCAGCATGGACGCGGGGGGCAGCATAGACACGGGGGGCAGCGTGGACGCGGGGGGCAGCATAGACGCGGGGGTCAGCGTGGACGCTGGGGACAGCGAGGACGCGGCGGGCAGCGTGGACGCGGGGGGCAGCATAGACGCGAGGGGCAGCGTGGACGCGGGGGGCAGTATGGACGCGGGGGAGCAGCATAGACACGGGGGGCAGCGTGGACGCGGCGGGCAGTATGGACGCGGCGGGCAGCGTGGACGCGGAGGGACCGGCGGGAGGGGCGCACGGGGCCGGAGGTGAACCCCAGGATCTTGGGGCTGGCAGCCCCCAGCCCAGGGCCGAGGCGGTTGAGGTGGCGGGGGCGGAGAGCGAGGGGCACAGCCCAGGGGAGTCCGTGGAGGGTGCAGCCGCGGAGGAGGCGGCGGGGACCCGGGAGCCGGAGGGGTCCGAGGACGCGGCGGGCGAGGACGGGGGCCAGGGCCGGCCCCAGGAGGAGACGGAGCAGCCGGCGGAGAGGCAGGAGCCGGGCCCGGAGACGCAGAGCGAGGAAGAGGAGAGGCCCCCGGATCGCAGCCCCGACGGGGAGGCGGCCGCGTCCACGCGGGCCGCTCAGCCGGAGGCGGAGCTCAGCAACCATCTGCCGGCGGCGGAGGGCGGCCAGCGCGGCGAGGGGCCGGCGAACGGCCGCGGGGAGGACGGCGAGGCGTCGGAGGAGGGGGACCCGGGCCAGGAGCACGACATCACCCTCTTCGTCAAGGTAACCGGGCTCGGCTCGGCTCGGAGAACCGCCGCGCGCTGCCGGCCTTTGGGGAAGGCGCCTGGGCTTGGCGGCTTGGGTGGGGGCTGTGGGGCCCGCGTTCCACTACCCTTAGTCCCGAACGGGAGGTTTTATTAAAGATTTAATGTAGGGAGTACGTTTGAAAAGCGACACGCCTGTGGGTGTTCACGCGCCTCCTGGCAAAGGACGCGCTGGTGCCCGCGGTGGGAACAGACACGGGTCGGTGCCCCGTGGGGAGTGTCCCCAGGACGCGAATCCCAGAGGCCCGGGGGCTGGCCAGGGTGTTCCGTTCCGGAAACATACTTCCTTCTGGTAGGACGGATCCTGCAAGTTTGGGAGGGAAGCGGAAGCTTCACTATTCCGTGAGCGTTCTAGCCTTTGTTCTGGAAGATACGAGATGCCAGACGCTCCATCGTCTGCCTCCAGCTCATATTCTCAACCCCACTTCAAACCGAAGAGAGCCGTGATCTGTAGAGACACGACTCAGGAAGTTTCAGTTGAAAGAGGTTTTTTTTTTTTTTGTTTTGTTTTTTTGTTTTGTTTTTTTTTTTTTTTTTGCAAGACATCAAAAATGTACCAAGTCCAACTCATACCAGGAGCTTTGTTGAAAAGGAAAAAAAAAAAAAAATAAGCCCCTTGTGAAGACCTTTGGCCAGCTCCAGCAAAGCTGAGATAATAGGGTCAAGAATGTGCACTGCTGGTTGAACCCTAATCCCTTAGAAATGCTCTCAGGCTCATAGGAGCCAGTTCTGGCCTAACCCCCTTGGTGGGAATATAAACAAAATCTAATAAGTGAAAACAAACCCCAGTTGGTGCTAGGGCGGAGCTGTAAAGCCGCCTCCTGCAGTGTCGGCATCCCATATGGAGGCCTCTTGGAGTCCTGGCTGCTCCACTTCCGATCCAGCTCTCTGCTATGGCCTGAGAAAGCAGTAGAAGGTGGCCCAAGTGTTTGGGCCCCTGCACCCTCATGGGAGACTGGGGAGAAGCTCCTGGCCCCTGACTCTGTGGCCAATTTGGGAGTGAACCAGCAGATGGAATATCTCTTCTCTCTCTGTCTCTGCCTCTCTCTGTCTTCCAAATAAATAAACTAATCTTTAATAAAAAAAAAAAGAAATGCTCCCAAAATGTCTAACATCAGAATTTTCAGAACTGTTTGGGTGGCAAGGGACTTGGGGAAGAACAGGCAGGTGCTGTTCCCAGTTTAAAAAAAAAAAATCCCAAGGACTTTGTAAAATGACGGGAACATATCCTGCAGGGACGAGCCCTAGGAAGTCATGGGAAGGCTGGTGCACCTGTCGCTGGATCACCCCAGGTCTGCTCCTCTCTGCCGCCTCTGTCTAAGAAATTTCCTGTGGCTCTGGAAATTTCCCGTGGCTCTGGTGACATGACTACGTGTTTCCAGCAGATGGCTCTTATTACAGTTTTGAAATACAGTCAAGGCTTCCTCAGTAGTTTCCTGCTTCCATTTTCAACCCTCTCCAGTCTAGTCACTTTTTTAAAAATATGTTATTTATTTATTTATTTTTGACAAGCAGAGTTAGACAATGAGAGAGAGAGAGAGAGAGAGGCAGAGAGAAAGGTCTTCCTTCCGTTGGTTCACTCCCCAAATGGCTGCTACTGTCAGTGTGCTGCGCCGATCCGAGCCAGGAGCCAGGTGCTTCCTCCTGGTCTCCCATGGGGTGCAGGGCCCAAGCACTTGGGCCATCCTCCACTGCACTCCCGGGCCACAGCAGAGAGCTGGACTGGAAGACGAGCAACCGGGACAGAATCTGGCGCCCCAACTAGGACTAGAACCTGGGGTGTCGGTGCCGCAGGTGGAGGATTAGCCTAGTGAGCCATGGCGCTGGCCAATGTTATATATTTATTTGAGAGGTAGAGTTACAGACAGAAAGGGAGGGTCAGAGACAAAGGTCTTCCAACTGCTGGTTCACTTCCTAAATGGATGCAATGGCTGGAGCTGAGCCGATCTGAAGTCAGGAGCCGGGAGCTTCTTCCAGGTCTCCCACGCAGGTGCAGCGGCCCAAGCACTAGGGCCATCCTCCGCTGCTTTCCCAGGCCATAGCAGGGGGCTGGATCAGAAGTGTAGCAGCCAAGACAAGAACCTGCATCTCTATGGGATGCCGGCACCACAGGTGGAGACTTAGCTTCCCACACCATAGCACCAGCCCCATCTAGTCCCTCCTTAATGACCAGTGAGCCAGGATGAAGATCTGATCATTTTCTTCGTGTTACATTCTTCAGTTGTTTACTGCAGAATTGCAGGTAAACCCACACTCTTTAGCCAGACCACAAGATCTTTTGTGATGTTTTTCTGCCTCCTTTCTCTGTAGCTTTCCCTTGGTGCTGCTGGGAGGCCCCTGGCTTGGTCACCCAGGGTCCTGCTGGCCCAGAGGTTTCCAACTACTTCCTGTTTCTTGTGAGAACCACAATTTTATGCCAATGGAGTTTTTCCCCAGCACCCCCATCCCTGCTGCCTGCCTGGTTGTCTGTTACATGTCCAAGATTCAGCCTGGTTTCCTCGGGGGAGACTTTTCCAACCCCAGTCTGAGCTGCAAGTCCCCATGTTGAAGCTGCACTCCCATGTAGCCCTGGCAGATGCATGCTGTGTCTCTTCCCTCCTCTGTGAGATCCATCTCCTTCTCTCCGGTCAGACCACAGGTGTGGGATGGAATGGGGGGTTTGAGTGGCTGGCAGGCTGCCTGTACCAGGCGGTTTCTTTGGTATAGTGCAATGGGTCTGGAATCAAATCCCACCGCTGCCACTTTCTTGCTGTGTGACCTTGGGCAAGTGCCTTAACCTTGCAGTGACTTTGTTGTCTGATCCATAAAACAGGGACAGAAGTGGCATCCAGGACAGTGCCTGGCTTCCCCTTAGCATAGAGGAAACATGAGCTCTGGTCTTGGCATCTCCTTGGTGCCCGTGCAGTCTCATTGCTTTTGCACAGAGACAGCCTCTTCCACATTGCATTCTTGACGCCTATTTTTTTTTAAGGGACACTCTGGTCACCCTAATGACCCCTGTTCTTTGGAGATAAGAATGCGACGAGAGGTGAAATAGCTGGTGTTCTCAGATCGTGCCGGGGAGCAGCTTAAGGGCAGGTTCTGGGCAGCTCACCCACCTCTGATGATGGACATGGTGCTCGGTTGTCCTCTCTCTCTCTCTTTTAAAGAAACAGCTAGCTCTCCAGTGAGACTGGGTCCTAGTGTAGATCACGCAGAACGTGCCTTGTAGGATTGGAAGGCATCTGGATGCCATCTATCCTGCCGATGGTTCTCTTTAAAAACGGGAGCTCAGGAGACCTCAAAGCAAGAAACAAGCAGAAATCTTTTAGACTGTTGTATCTTCTGAGTCTGTACTACTGGCCTTAAAATGCTTGAGTTCGTTGAAATAGGATTTCTGTACTAGATTCAGCCTTTCCCAGGTCACTGAGAGAGAGAGAGAGAGAGGTGTCTTCCATCCGCTGGTTCACTCCCCAGTTGGCTGCAACTGCCAGAGCTGAGTCTACCCAAGGCCAGGAGCCAGGGTAGACTTCCTGCAGGTAGGCTTCCTCCAGGTCTCCCACGTGGGTGCAGGGGCCCAAGGCCTTGGGTCATCGTCTACTGTTTTCCCAGGCCACAGCAGAGAGCCTGGATAGGAAGTGGAGCAGCCAGGACTTGAACCGGCGCTCATATGGGATGCCTGTACTGCAGATGGTGGCTTTTACCCGCTACGCCACAGCGTCAGCCCCAACACAGAGCTGTTCTTTATGGAGAGTACTCCTCCCCCGAGGAGGCCTTCGTAAATGCATCTTCCATCAATTAGCCCTGGTTCTGTTTGTGAACTTGTTGTGGCTTTTACATTTTTTCCTATTTTTAAAAAATACATATGTTGGTTACAGTATACCAGAAAGTAATGATATGTAGCTATATGTAATACTAACTGTCTCAATCTGCTTCTATTTTTAAGCACTCGATAGATTGTATTCTGCATCATTATGAGAACAGTCTTGTATTAGTCTGTCATTTCATTTTATTTGATAAGTATGAATTCTTGTTAGAGGGCCCGGAATATACAAACAGACCAAAGAACACCTCCCTGAATTATTGTGCCATAAAGCAGCCACTCAACACACTAGTCTTCAGTTTTTCTTTCTCCAAGAAGTGCTAATTACTTGTCACAAATTTTAGGAGAACCTTGCAGGATAGTGAGGAAGTTATTTTTTGTTTGTTTGTTTGTTTTTTCTTTATTAACAATGCAAGGCAACGCTGTGAAAACACAACAACATGACAGTGTGACAGCAGCAAAACTCTCACACCAGGGGAACGTAAGGACTTCAGCAGTGTGTGTGGGGGGGATTTAGCTACCAAGGAGTTGGGCCCCTTTGAGTGAGGTTCGAGGGGTGGGCAGTCTGAGATACATATTTCTTGGTAAGTTTCCCATGATGTAAAATACTCTCACTGTAACCAGTGACTAATCCTGGGCAGGGGTTTCCATTTGCGATCCCATTGGGGTTTCACAAAGAGATAAAACTGAGATCTTATAGAAAAAGTAAGGTTCAGGAAAGTCGTGGCCTTTGGGTAAGCACTGTATCTCAGAAATCCAGAAATGATAATCAGTCAAGCAAGCCAGCCAGCCGGTATTCTTTTTTCTTTTTTTCTTTCTTTTTCTTTTTTCTTTTTTTTTTTTTTTTTTTTTTTACAGGCAGAGTTAGACCAGGAGGCCATGGCTCTCTCCACCTTGTGCTGTGGGGGGAGCACATAGGGATATCTTCCCAGGGAGATGTAAGTTTGTAAGTTTCTTAACCTTGTCTTTGCCCTGTGTTCTGGAGGGAAATGAGCCAAGGTGAGCTTCTGTGACTTTACATCTCCCCTAAAGCCAACCTTAACAAAGATTTATTTTCTGTTTTGCTGCAAGAAACCTGCTAGTGCATTTCATTTATGAAATCAGCACAGGGTCGCTCAGGGTGAACATGGGTAGAACATGGTTTCTTGCTTGTCTCTCTCTTTTTTTTTAAATTTATTTGACAGGTAGAGTTACAGACAGTGAGAGAGAGACAGAGAGAAAGGTCTTCCTACCTTTGGTTCACTCTCCAAATGGCTGCAATGGCTGGAGCTGCGCCCATCTGAAGCCAGGAGCCAGGTGCTTCTCCTGGTCTCCCATGCTGGTGCAGGGCCCAAGCACTTGGGCCATCCTCCACTGCCTTCCTGGGCCACAGCAGAGAGCTGGCCTGGAAGAGGAGCAATCGGGAATAGATGCTGGCGCCTCAGGCGGAGGATTAACCTAGTGTGCCGTGGCGCCGGTCCCTTGCTCATCTCTTACACACCCAGGTGTATGCACCTGCACCCTGGGGCCGGTGCTTACCCCTCACCCCCAGAGGCCACGTCCTACTCCCCAGGGTCCTCAGCAGCTAACCTTGCAGTGGGCTCGTGGTAGACCTCGCTTAGTGCTTTTGCACCTTGCTGGGTAGGTGGTCGGGTGGACAGCTGATGGCACCAGGGTGACAATGCTAGTGAGAGGCAGAATTTAGACCCAAGCCCAGTTCCCTGCTGTCCCATTCTGGTGTCCTTGTGTGAGGGGGCAGAGCCACCCTCCTCTCCGAGGCCATCTTGGCAACAGGGCCACAGATGCTGGGGGCTTTGGGAGTTTGTGGCACAGCCCCGTTGTGTGCACAGAATGCATGCTGTAGCCCCCGTCCCTGTCTGGGTGGACCGCCATTGCATGCTGGCCTCACAAGGGCCTTAGTGAACTCAGGTCCTGGGTTTCTCATGGGCACCTTCCTCCCTGGGGCCTGCTCAGATCCCCCGTCTCCTTGACTATCTGAAGACCTGCAGGGTGCCTTCAGAAACTCTACCCTGGGCAGACCCTGTAAGTCTGAGAATTTGCCCTTTGTCTCTCTCTCTTTTTTTTTTTTTTTTTTTTTTGGACAGGCTGAGTGGATAGTGAGAGAGAGAGATAGAGAAAAAGGTCTTCCTTTGCCGTTGGTTCACCCCCCAATGGCTGCTGTGTCTGGCGCACTGCGTCCGGCATATCGTACTGATCCAAAGCCAGGAGCCAGGTGCTTCTCCTGGTCTCCCATGCGGGTGCAGGGCCCAAGCACTTGGGCCATCCTCCACTGTACTCCCGGGCCACAGCAGAGAGCTGGCCTGGAAGAGGAGCAACTGGGATAGAATCCAGCGCCCTGACCGGGACTAGAACCTGGTGTGCCGGTTCTGCAGGTGGAGGATTAGCCTATTGAGCCGTGGCGCCGGCCAAGAATTTGCCCTTTGATGGCGGATAGCAGATAAGACATAGGATCTGGAGGGAAATGTTAAGTCCAGGGCTCTGGTCCCTGCGTCAGGTCCATGCAGGACACCGTGCCCTAGGTTAGTGTGTTAAATCAGTGTTCGTGGATTTGTCACCCACTGGGGTGCTGGGCATGAGGCTAGAGACAGAGGAAACATTGGCAGGTGTCTTCGTCTACTTCCTGTTGCTATAACTAAGTACCTGAGACTATGTACTTTTATTTTTAAAGATTTATTTTATTTGAAAGGCTGAGTTACAGAGTGAGAGGGAGAGACAGAGAGCTCTTCCATCCACTGGTTCACTTCCCAAATAGCTGCAACAGCTAGAACTGGGCCAGGCTGGAGCCAGGAGCTTCTTCTGGATCTCCCACATGGGTGCAGGGGCCCAAGTACTTGGGCCACCTTCCGCTGCTTTCCCAGGCGGCATTAGCAGGGAGCTGGATGGGAAATGGAGCAGCTGGAACTCAAGCCAGTGCCCATATGGTGTGCTGGTACCACGAGTGGCGGCTTTCCCTACTACGCTACAGTGCTGGTCCCAGGCTATGTACTTCTTAAAGAATAGAATTTTGTTTAGCTCCTGGTTCTGGAGGCTGGGACATCCACAGTGTGGTGCTGGCATCTGCTCGACCTCAGGTGAGGGCCTGCTGGCTGCATTGTAACACTGCAGAGGCATCCCACGGTGAGACAGAACAGGCACGTTAGCTGGACTCTCCCTTCCTCTTCTCACAAAGCCCCGGATGCCAGCCTAGGGTCCATGCTCATGAACTCACCTAACCTTAATGACCTCCCAAAGGCCCTACCTCCAAGTACCGTTGACGTGATTTTGGGCGTCAAGTTCTCAATACACTAACTTTCAGGGCCACGTTCAAACCACAGCAACAGGCAAGAGCGAGAAGATCCTTGCTGTCCCAGGGCTTGCCATCTGGCACGGAGAACAGATGTTGGGCAACGTGCCGTGTCGGGTGTGGTGTATCCTCTGCGGCAGAGCAGAGACCACGAAGCCGTTTGCTCATTGGAGTCGGAGGTCTCAGCCCCTAAGAGACCCTCGATGCTGGTAGAACAGAAGGAGTTGGAGGTTGAGTAGGAGCAGCAAGAGGAGCTGCAACCACGCAGACAGCTACCAAGAGACACCCTGTGCTTGCCACTGGCCTGTGTTAATAATTTGGTACATTCGAAGTACTTATTACATGTAATATTTGTTCCCCAGCTACTGTTAGACTACGATATACAAGTGTAAGTTTGAGAAGAATCTCATATTAGGGGTGTGTTCAGCTGCAAGTAATGTATTATTCAGGGGTTGGTGTTGTGGTGCAGCGATTAAACTGCTGCCCCCGATACCAGCATCCCATATTGAGGTGTTGGTTCAAGTCCCAGCACCTCCACTTTCAATCTGGCTCCCAGCCAATGTGCCTGGGAAAGCAGCAGAGGATGGCCCAAGTACTTGGGCCCCTGCCACCCATGTGGGAGGCCTGGATGAAGTTCCTGGCTCCTGGCTTCAGCCCAACACGGCCCTAGCCATTGTGGCCATCTGGGGAGTGAACCAGCAGATGAGCAGAGAGAGAGATGTCTCTCTTTCTCTCTGTCTTTCCCTGTATGTTTCTCTGCCTTTCAAATAAATACAATAAAAAAACCACTTTTTTTTAAAAAAAAGGAAAAATATCTTAAAAAGAAAGTAGCTTTAAACAGAAGTTGGGACTCTCGCAGGGCTGTATGTATGTCTTCCTGACACGGCATTTGGCTTTTCCAGATCAGGGACCCAAAAGAGGCCAAGAGGAAAGCCTTAGTGCCTTTTATGACTTCATCCCAGAAATCTCACGCTACTGCCACGTAAGCCTCATTGTATTCAACAGAATGAGTCTCTAAGTCTAGTCTTCAAGAAAGGTAGAGTTAGGCTCACCTATTAGAGGGGCAGTCATAGCATTTGTGGACACATTCTACAAACACAGCCTCCTCCCCTGCAGCCTCCCAGGTAGCATGCTGGGAACACGTTGGTCTACATCTTGCCTTTTCCCTCTAATGGTGCCTCTTAGGGATCTTTCCTTGTTGGCTCCCATGGTTCTTCCACATTCTTTGTCCATCGCTCGCTGTGTGCTAGTGCTGGGTGCTCTCTCTGGAATCAGGCCCCCGAGGTGGGTGCGTAGGCAGTGTGTGTCCTCTTTTTGATGTGTGGAGCGACGGTGTGCTGAGTGTCCCTCCACAAATGTGCACTTATATTTGGAAGCTCAGTTCTTAGACATTTCTAGGGGAGCGGGTACTTATATTTAACTTTTTGGTAACCTTTATCAAATTTCCTCTTCCAAGCAAGAAGTGTACCAAGCATTCCCTTCCAAGTAGCAAGCATTGGCCCCTTGGCGCTGTACTGCCTACCAGTGCTTGTCTCCCCAGCCTCCCACTCGGCGTATCATCCAACCATCTCACTCTGAGAGCTGACACATGATGGCCATCGTGTTGAATTTGCATTTCTTTTTATTATGTGTGGGGTTGAGTTCGCTTTCCAATATTTAAAGATGATCAGTATCTGTTTCTCTGAGAGCTGGTTGGGTAGGATCTTTGCCTGTTGTTCATATGGGTTTTGGAGTCAGAACTTTGTCGCATGTGACTTCATGGGAGTGTGGTGACTGTTTGCCCTGGAGTACTTCATCGTCTTGGTTTTAGTCATTTCTTGCCATGGCTGCACGGAAAAGCAAAGCACGGTCTATGGTGACACTCGTAGAGCCTTTGGCTTCATTTATTGGCATCTTTAAGTGTTTTACTTTATATTCTATAACTTCTTAAATCCCTTGCCTTCCTTCCTTTCTTTTTTTGTTGTAAAGATTTATTTATTTATTTGAAGGGCAGAGAGGCTGAGAATTACAGAGAGAAGGGAGAAATAGAGATAGAGATAGAGAGGAAGGAAGGAAGGAAGGAAGGAAGGAAGGAATAAAATATCTTCCATCTCCTGATTCACTCAGTTGGTTGCGACAACCAGGGCTGGGTTGGTCAAAGCCAGCAGCCTGCAACTCCATCTGGCTCTCCCACGTGGGTACAGAGGCCCAAGCACATGGGCCATGTTTTGCTGCTTTCCCAGACACATTAGCAGGGAGCTGGATTGGAGCTGGAGCAGCTGATTCTCAAACTGGTGCTCACACCTGATGCTGGCCTTGCAGGCTGTGGCTTTACCTTTGTACCATGACACCTGCCCCCTCCCTTTCCTTTTAATTATGGTACATGGGAACAAGCACATGCCCTTTCAGAATCAGAATCTGTGTTCCATGGTAGGAACACCTTTTCGGCACAAAGTTTAAACCGTGTAGATAACCAGATCATTTCACATCCATGGTGCCCCATATGAACATGCAAGGTAGGTCACTCTGGTCTGGGTATGGCATCTACTGAAGTGAATGCAGTTCCCCAGATCAAAACCATTGTGACGCTATCATCCGTGGTGCTGTCAGACCTTTGTTGTCTCCAAGGTTGTGTCTCCTAGCCAGTTGTTCTCTTCATGCTTCTATCTGTTGAAAGAAGTGACCAAAATTTGATGACAGATCCTATTTGCCGAGCTCCAGTGAATTGGGGAGGATCCTGGAGTCCACCTGGCTCATGTTTAATGAGTGGGAGAGACAACTCAAGTACCCGCACGTCAGAGGTTATTTTGGGCGTCTGAGGAGGTGGCTCTGCTGAGAAGCACTGATTGTTTTGGTCTAGAGTTACTCAATCTGCAAGGGTTCAGTCTGGTCTCATGCTACTAGGGGACAGTGACCCGTATGTGTGTGTAAGAAGTATCAGATTAGGGGGAGGCGTTTGGTGCAGTGGCTAAGACACTGCTTGGAACGCCCACATCCCATGTCAGAGTGCCTGGGCTTGAGTCCTGGCTCTTCTTGTATTCCATCTTCTGGCCAGTGTGCACCATGGGAGGCAGCAGGGATGGCTCAAGTAGTTGAATCCTTGCCACCCACATGGGAGATCTGGATTGAGTTCCCGGCTCCTGGGCGTTTGGGGAGTGAGCCAGTGGATGGGAGTTCCCCCTACTCCCATCTCCTCTCTCTCTGCCTCTCAAATAAAATAAAATCAGACAAAAAAAAAAAAAAAAGATAAACCATCAGGTTAAAGGAGTTCTGTGATCCTGCAGAATACTTGGGCTCTGGACTCTGTCCCCAGCTCTCTCTTTCCCTTCCCCTCTGTGTTGGTTGTTCAGATAAGAGTTGAGTCCATCAGTGGAGGAGAAGTCAAGCTGCCTCTCAATTTCCACAGTGCCAGCTGGTGTGTAGGGCTCACGTGTGTATGTAGGTATTTAAGTGTATGTATTCAGTCCTTGCCAAGTAGCAGACGTTGTGCTTGGGGCTGGGGTACAACGATGGGGACAAATGCAGTCCCTGCTCTCTGGATTCTTCAGTCTAAAGAGTGGTCCAGGAAGAAACAGTTCCAGTCCGGCGTGAACAGGGAGGGCAGTGCTGGTACAGGTGGCAAGAGCAGACTGGGACCCAGGCCGAGGGGACACTTGGATTCCAGATCCTGACGCTGTGGCTGTGCCGCTCTGCTGATTCCTCTCTGTTTGCAAGACAACGGATTTATCCACCCACCTGCACTGGGGATGCGTATGTGAGTGACTGCCCTGGCTCTCTCCAGGCGGAGAGCTGTGGGTGCTGGGTTTTCCTGAGATATTTTGCAGAGTGTAGACTTTACGTCCCCGTAGCTCCTCACCCAAGCCAGCGCCGTCTGACCGGTCGGCTTCCATGTACAGAGGCTGCTGCTTTCTGGGCGCAGTAACAGAACAGTTGTTACGGTGCCGTGGCATGGGACCATTGCATCCCCACAGGCGGTGGTAAGGAATACAGCTGGGGACCAGCACCAGGGAGGAAGACTGGTTACTGCCATTCTGGTACCTGAGCCACCATCCGGGCCACTCCAGGTGTCCCTACTGCACTGTCTTTGGCATCTTGAAGCAGGCGCGTTTGCCTTGCCAAAGAGCAGCAACATGGTGCCCACTCAGAGATACCAGTCCCAGGTCCCTCTTTGTGCTGGGATTGCCTTCAGAATCCTGCTGGGCTCTGCCTCCCGGCCAGAGGCTGAGAGAGGACGCACCCTGGAGCCGCTCTGCCAAGACTTTAGCTGTGGTTCCCTAACCCTTTGTGGGGCTGCAGCTCACTGGGCGGACAGTCCTGGTGCTCCCACCCCACCCCACCCCCGGCCTTTGTCCAGCCACAGTGGGGCGTGGGGACCAGGACTCAGAGCTGGGAAGTGGGTGTTCTCTTCCTGGCGGGGGGCACATGACAATGTGGTAATGGGGTTTCTAGGACGATGGCCACATGGCATGGTCTGGACACCGGGCGCCTCGCAGCCGTGTGTGGTTTGAAGGCGGCGTGGAATGCAGATGTCATTTGTTCGGGGCTCCGGGGTAACAGGCCGTCTCCCTCCAAGAGGAAAGGTAGCACATTTTTGGTGCTGTTGGTGTCAGGGCCTGGCAGGCGAGTTTGGAGAAGTGTGAAACAATGCAATCTCTCCTGCTGCCTTTAGTTCGCCTCCATCCCCATCAGCGATCAGACCAGGCGATGGTTTGGGTTGTGTCCAGTGGCTTCTTTGTGTCATTCAAGTCTCCAAACTGAGAAAGCAACACTTAGGAAAGCTCTGAGGGACTTGCACATCAGCTACCCGTGTCTGATGACCCTTGGAGTCCTACGGAGCAGCAAAAGGCAAGATGGCCGTAGATAGCGAGGTTTGCAGATATGTTGTTCTTCCTGTTGCTGGATGTAAAACAAACAAGCAAACTCCCTTGCTTTTAGACCTTGCTGAAGCTTTGTTGGAGCCAGTTCAGCTAGCACAGGACTGCACCCATGATTAATGATACGATTCCCTGAGGAGTCCATGGCGTGGTGGAGTAAAGATGGTGGCCCGTTCTTTGGTGCTTGTCCCATTGGGAAGTGGAGTCCGATTCTCTTCCCTGGGAGTCGTGACTCCTTGGCAGCCTGCGTGGTGGTAGGAGTGCTGCTCGGTGACTGTCATCATGGAGGTCAGCGTAGTTTCGACCTTACAGGCCATCCTGAGGTCGCTGTGCTGGAGGGGCTACCTGTTGGTGGCCACTTGACAGCTCCAGGGGACACCCAGCCTTCCTGCCATCTCTGAACGACACTGACACCTGGGTGAAGATGTGTGGGCCTCCTAGACTGACCCAACCACCAACTGAACACCCAGGGCAACTTCATCAGTGCCATGCAGGACAGAGGATCGCTCGGGAAGGCTTTGCTCCAATTCCTCATTCACAGCATCGTGGATGTAACAGAACAGACACTTGAGCCTGTGAAATCTGGCGTAGTTTTCCCTGGGATGACTGGTCACATGGCTTAGGGCACCTCTAAGCAGTGAAATCTGAGTGGGTGAAGACAGGGCAAGACGGACGGTAGAGGTTGAGGCAGTTCCAAGAGGGGTCTGGGTGTTGGCATCGCCAGTGCTTCCATTTGCTGCCGGCATTGTTGTCCTTTTGAGTGTAGAGCTTGGGGTACCGTGTCATTCGAGAACATAAACCGCCGGGGTCTCTGAGAACAGGCCGCGTCAGTAAGCAGGCTTGCCAGAACAAGCTGCGTCTTTGTTGTGATAATTCCTCGTGAGAATTTGACAAGGAAATAAGCTTCTCATCTCCGTCTAAAAGCTTCCGTTGGTATCAGGCCATATTATTAAAAAAGGATTAAAAATAGCCCCAGAGTTTTAAAAGCTTAATTTCTATATGAGAAAAAATGGCAGGTCCATAGTTTTTGCTCATTTACTCCTCTGTGCCGTTGTTCCACCTGCTGGGCTGTGAACCTTTTGCCAGCGTTTAAAAGCTGCGTGGTACAGTCATTAAGCTGTGCGGGTCAACCACTTAACCCATTTAATAATAAATTAATTGTTACGGCAGCTGAAAAGAAAAAACACGATACACACTGGGGACTATGCGCCGGGTTAATAGGCTTTTTGAAGGTTCAGATGTATGTTTCAGAATTTTCAGATAGAAGATCTGTTTCCTAGGCTCTCAGGCTAATGCTGAATGAAATCTGAAGTTCCGAGGACGTGAATAGTGAGACAGCAGCCCGACAGGAGCGGGCTGGTGACAAGGACACCCGGCAGGGTGCATACAACGTGCCTGATGCTAAACGCCTCTGGGGCCGGGTGGCCCGCGGCATGGGTTGGATGTGTCCGTGGTCACTGTAGCCACTCTGCAGACTGTCACTGCTCAAGGAAACAGCACTCCTTTTCTCAAACAGGCATCGCTGCCCCTAGATCTCCCCTTTGTAGACACGTGCGTGATGCGTGGTGTCTGTTTCACAGGAACAGCTGATACAACAAGAATAAACAATGCCAACCAGGGTAGGGAAAGGAAACACACACAGCCTCGCCTCCCACTCCTCCTAAGCGTGGAAAGACAAGACTTGCCCAGCAGTCAGAATCTTCCCCAAGGAGCCCGGATTCTTCTGTGGCTGGGTTTTGTTGGTTGTAGCTGTCCTTGCAGTGTACTCTGTGGCCCACTAGAGGGCAGGCAAGAGAAGGACAGGAGGACACTGGGTGGAAGGTGGTTTCTGGTGTAGCTTTGCAGATGGTCTCCTACATGCCCAGCCCGTTCTGCCCTCACCCCTTTTGGCCGCAGGACCGCCTGCTCTGGGCCCTGCCCTAGGCAGCTCAATCCTGCACCTAACCAAGAGGTGCTGTTTGGGGGAGAGGTGGGTAAGATCTGAAAGCCTGCCTAGTTTGCTAACTCAAGCTGCAGAGGAAGGAGGGAGAAGGTGAGGAAAGCTTGGCCCGCAGGTGCCGCGGGAAAGGTGATGGGGCCTCGGTGGCTGTCTCCTGGCTGCAACGCGATGGGATGGCTTCCCTCGGTCTCTCAGGGGGACCCACAGACGCTGGGCATCCCAGAATCTGAGCTGGGGCATCCCAGTGTGATAGCCCAGTGTCAGATTCTCCCAGGCACGATTCCTGCCTGTGTTCCACGACCCCCGTGATGGCGTGCTTGGCGCCTATGGGAATCATGAAATTGGATGGTACTTAGCGGGGGTTGGCGCTCTCTGTTGAGTCCGCACTGGCTTGGCTCGGGTTGTCTCTGTGACCCTCGTACGTGGTTTCTAGATCCTTTAGAGCACTTGGTGTTCTCCGGGACACTCCTCTCCCAATTTTGTGATGGGTTGGGCCTCTATATAGAGACCCCGCCTTTAGCCCCGACCTCTGTTGTGTTGCTGTGTCTGGGGGGAAAACCAGTCAATACATAAATCCAGCTCACATGGTCTTTCCCAGAAATGCAGTCCACGGAGTGAGAACGCTCCCCCACCCCCAAAAAAGGGTGCCAGTGGGTGATGTTTCAGTGCCAGAGTTTGTCTTACAATCTACAGTGAAGGTTTCCAGGACTGCAAGCGATGCATAACTTATGCTGGCGCCTTGGCTCCTCAGGGTTTGTCAAGTGCTAGTGACGAAGCTCTTGCTGCTGGCACCAATGGCACCTGCAGAAAAATGGAAATTGTTGGAGAGCCGCTGACATCACTCAGCTTGTTCACAAAGGGCGGTTTGTGGAGTGAGTGTGTGGCTCTGTGGTTCTCGCACTCTCTCCACGGGAGGCGGGATTTCAGTGTCCTCAACACCATGGGGACCCAAAACCAGAAGAAGGAAAAGTGTAGAAAGTTTTAGAATCTGACCCTTGTCTAGATGCGGCCTCTCCTCTTGACCCCTCACCATCCCCTCGACCTTGAACATAGGCTTCTGTGTCAAAACCCAGTGTGTCTGTCCACGGGGCCCTGGAGGGCTGACCACCAACACGTTTTGAGGTTCCTATTGATTCATGACTTTGTTGGTTCAGGGAGTCTTATTAAGCATCCCAAATCCTATAATGGCTTTTATTATTTTTGCCCAATTTTTATGTTTCAGAATGAGGCTCTGAGTTTTCTAGTTTGGGGCATCCGATGTTTGGTGCCTGTTTTTTTTTTCTGGGAGAATTTTCGTTTGTGGGATACAGTCACCAATAAGGCACGGATGAAGCCCAACCTAAGCCCCCTCTTCTCTGGGAGGGTCTCCATCACCAGGGTCCTATACATGGTGAACTTAGTGTGGATTTGCACAGAGACAGGGTCCGGGGAACCAGAGCAGGACTGAGGTGTGATGCCCGGGCTGGGCTCGACAGCCTACAGCACGTAGCACGCTGTGAGTCAGAAATGCCCAGGACCCAGCAGCCCTGCCTCTGCCCTCTCTGTGCCCTGAATGGCCCTCTCTTCTCTGTGTGCTTGTGGTTGTTTTAACAGCAAGTTAACAAAAGGCATGAAAACAAGTCATTCGCTTTTATTTCTGAAAGACCATTCTTGTTAATAACGCAAGTCACGTTTCTAACAATGCTTTCAGTGTAAGGTGCAGGTGGGAGGTGCGTAGCTCTCCAGAGGTTCAGAGGGAGGACAGAGGGCTCCCTTCTTATTTTTCGCTGGCCTGAGGAACAGCCATCCTGCACCCCCATCTTCGGAGCCTGGGCCCTGCTTGGTTCCTGTGCACGGGCTGTGGTGCAGGTGCAGGGTGAGGGCGGGGCAGAGAGAGGGGTGTGGCTCTGTAGGCTGCCCATCACCCCCTTTGATGTCCCACGTTCCTGGTGGTCGTGCTGCTGCTCTTAGGAGGTAGTCTGTCTTCGATGCAGCCCAGCCCCTGTGTGTTTGCAGGAGCCCAGCGCAGCTGGTGCAAGGAGAGACGTGGGTGCAGAATGATGTCTTGGCTGTGAGGGTGGGAGAAGGGAGCCTAGGGAAACCAGAGCCCAGTTCCCAGGGCTGTAGGTTTCAGAGCCCATTTCTCTCATCACATTTCCTTGTAGGACTGCCTTCTGCCGATTCCCGTCCCCGTGTTCCTCCATGAAGGTCCTCTAGCAAATGTCTTCTTTGGTGTGTTAACGGATTTGAAGTTCTTCCTTTTGCTGAGAACCATCCGGGGCAAGGTCGATCTTGGTGGCCCTCTGTATCACCTGGCGCAGTCCCAGGGTAGTGAGTGCCCCAGGACAGACTGGGCTTTGGACCCAGTCTATGTGCATGGTGGCAGTCGGGGGCTCTCTCTGGGGACTTCAGGATTCTCTCGAATCCTTTCTTTGGTTTGGCAAAGACTTTCACATGACTCCATGCCTTTGTTGGTTCTGACATTTCTTTAGATGTTTTATGATTTTCCCATCACCGTAGACAGACTATGAGGTTGTACATACACCTAGCTCTGTGTCACAGCATCCAAATGTATTCTTGCATCTCCTTTGGTGAGCTGAGTTTCTACTTCCTTAGACCTGGAGAAGACTGGTCTATTATTTTACTAGTGTATTTCCAATCGAGGTGCTTCCAGCGGTAACATCCAGACCCTCGCATGTCCTCAAGTAACGGACAGACCTCCTGGGGAGGAGAGAGGGGTGGCTGCGGGTTCCTTCCCTGGCCCAGCTCACAGGTGCACAGGAAGGGGATCTGGAGGCTGGTGCCACCATCCCTAGTCACAGCCAGATTCCCTTTATTTTCCTGTTTTGTCACCTTCTGGCAGCCCTCTGTAAGCTATTTCCAAGCTATTCTGTATAGCAAGGGACACATACCCTCCTCTTTGATTCTCGTTTTCCAAGCCTTACTTTGCTTTGCCCTTAACACAAAACTTTACTGAGGCAATTCCTTAAGTGCCCAGATTGGATTTAGAACAAGAAGTGAACCTTTGTAGGTGATGCCAGCCTCCCCTTTGTAGTGCCTACATCACGTTGTGTGGGGCCGATGACGCGCTGTGTCACCCTCAGCCTGCATTGCTGTGGTTGCTGGGTGATTTGCCACAGGTTAGGGACATTCGTTTCCCTGTCACTTAGTATAACTGCCACCCCCCATTTTAAAAAGATTTATTTAGTTGAAATGCAGAGTTAGAGAGAGAGAGAGAGAGAGAGAGGACGAGAGAGAGAGAGAGATTGAGAGAGAGAGGTCTTCCATCTGCCAGTTCACTTCCCAAACAGCTGCAATGGTTAGGGCTTAGGCCAGGCTGAAGCCAGGAGCCAGATGGTTCTTCCAGGTCTCCCACTGGGATGCAGGGACCCAAGCACTTGGGCCATCTTCTGCTACCTTCCCAGGCACATTAGCAGGGAGCTGGATGGGAAGTGGAGCAGCCGGGACTGGACCAGCACCCACATGGGATACTGGCACTGCAGGCTGCAGGTGGCAGCCTAACCCACTATGCCACAACATCGGCCCCTGACTGTGACTTGTGAAGACAGGAGCCTTGAATGCTTTGCTTCTCACCTGGTTTGTGTAGTTATGGGAGCTGATCTCAGGCTGGGTGAGGTTAGGGAATCCTGAAACAAAAGAGGTCTCCCTCCTCCTCTGTTCCCAGCAGTGAGGGTGGGGAGGGAGGTATAATATTTGCCAAAAAAAGCATGTGACCCAAGAAAGACTTCCTTCTCGTAAAGCCAGGGTGGCAGCCTTGGCCAACCAGTTTGCTGTTTCTTTTCTGGGAGAGCAGTTGATCCCCCTTGGCCTTGGGCCAGGGCCCTTCCCTTTGTGGGGGTCAAGCACTATCCATGGGGGGTGGGGGATGGTAAAACTTCCGGACAATTCTGTAACGTCGGAAGTATCCTAAATGTTCTATTATCGTTTTATCATTCTTGTAAACTTTACATTTTTTTCTAGATTGTGATGCTGATTTTCCTGCTTTTGAAGTTTAATGCCATCTTTTCTCCATTTTATCCCTAATATGATTCTATGCACTGTTGGTTGATTCTTTTTTTTTTTAAGATTTTATTTATTTATTTGAGCGGCAGAGTTACAGACAGTGAGAGGGAGAGACAGAGAGAGAGGTCTTCCTTCTGTTGGTTCACTCCCTAAATGGCCGGAGCTGTGCCCCAATCTGAAGCCAGGAGCCAGGAGCTTCTTCCGGGTCTCCCATGTGGGTGCAGGAGCCCAAGGACTTGGGCCATCCTCCACTGCTTTCCCAGGCCATAGCAGAGAGCTGGATTGGAAGAGGGGCAGCCCGGACTAGAACCAGCACCCATATGGGATGCCGGTGCCACAGGCAGAGGATTAACCTGCTGTGCCATGGAGCCAGCTCCATGGTTGATTCTTTTGTACCTTTTCACCTGTGCAGAAGGACAGGCAGGTCTTTAAGAATGGGTTTATGAATGTGGCTTTACCTTCCCATCTCGGTGACTAGGAGAGAAAACAGTGGCAGGGGAAGTGAGCAGGCTGCTGTGGCTTGGGTTTCTTAGACAAGAAGACATAAGCCAAACTTACTCAATTTGCACTGAAATAAAAAACAAGATCGCCCTTGGCCGTTGACCAAGCATGTGGCCCCCACTGTGGGCTGTGTAGTGGCCTCTGTGCTCTGGAAGTAGTGGTGCTGGTGCTAGGAGCTGTCCCTTTGCTGTTCTCACTGAAGTTACTCCATTAACAAGGCAATGACAGAGAAAGGATGACCACGGGGGCTCCAAGTGGCTCCTGTGCTGTTTAACACGAAGCCGACATTTTTGATGGAGCTTATCGCCCAGGAGTGGCGTCTCGAGCTTCACTTTAGGAAATCGTATCTGCTTACTATCCTAGGTAACTATTTTCCCATGGTCCTGGTGGCTCAGTCTTACACCTTGTGTATCTGCCCTGGCGACAGTGGCCAGCTGTTGTAGTTAACAAGGCTTCTCAAAACCATCTTAAAGCTTTTGGAAAGGCATGGACCTGTTGTCTTTCCACGGCGCCGTTAATGACACCGGGACAAGAGTGCTCACTCACTGTGCAACTTCACCAGACACTGTGGGAGGTGTAGAACACTCTCAGGGTGGAGCCCTTCATTTTGCCAATGGGCAAATGTGCAGGAAATGTTATTCGAGGGAAGGTGAGGGGTGCTGAGGCCCTCCGCTAGGCGGACACCACTTGGCCTCTCTCCCTTCTGGGTGATCCATGGCCTGGGACTCGGCTCTTTCCTGGAAGGCCGGTGGGGGCATCTTTAGATGGGTGGGTACATCCAGATCTTGTGAATCACGCCACATAGGTGATCCACTGCCTTCCACACAGCCTTTGGAACTGTAACTGTGTGGCATTACCCATACAGCCTCTGATTGGCACCACCTCTTACTGTTTTGAAAGGAAGGCAGAGTAGAATCCACATCAGCTCTCGCCCTCAGCAACCCTGAAGATATTTCTGATTTCCTTCTAGAGCATTCTGAACAATGGAGAAAGCTGAATGTGAACACTTTTAGAGATGGTTAAAATTTCTTTTTGGGGAGTCCTGTCTGCCCAGCGTATGGGATGACCCTTCTCTCCCATCCACAGAGCTGCATTCCCAGTCTTTCTGGGAAATTCTTCAGGGAGAGTTGAAAGGGGCTAACAGCTAACTTGTAACAGTTTCCAAAACTAGAACCCAATTACAGATGGAAATAGTTAAGAGTGTAAAGTGGCTAAGCCTGCAAGTGCAACACAAGACCACCAGGGGGCACCAAACGGCCTCCTGTTTCCATGTTCTGACACTTGCCGGCAGGTTCTCACAAACATGGTAAGGCACCAAGATTAAAAAGAGCCTAGTGGTGCAGGTGGGGCCGGCATCCTCTGGAGGCGGTGCTCTGGGGCCATGCCCTGCTGGATGTTTGGTCAGATGAACCCTTAGCTCGGTCTTGCCAGATTCACTAGCGCACACGGAGGAGTTGTGGCCTTGGCTCCATTGTTACTGCTAGAAGTTGCCAGAAATAGGCTAGGCACTGCCTGCTTCAGGGTTTGTCTCTTTGCATGGCCGGTTTGCAGTTGAGCCACTGAACTGTCTTGAGGAAAATTCCAGGATTCCTATACGGGAAAGCAACCGTGCTGGTCGTCTATTGCTGCCGTCAGATTACCACAATCTTGGTGGCTTCGAGCCACTCCGGCGTGTCATCTTGCAGTTCTGTTGGTCGCCAGTTTGACTTGGAGCTCAGTGAACTCGTGAAGGCATCAGCAGTGCCACGGGGGCCCTGGGCGGGGGGGATCCATGTCCTCGCTGTTTCCACCTTCTAGGAGCCACCTGCGTCCTTTGGCTCATGGTCCCCTCCTTCATCTTCAAACCTTTCGGCTCTCTGGCAGGTCCTTCCTACTCTAGCCTTTCCCAACCACAGCTGGGAAGGGTGGCACTTTTCAGGGTGCGTGGGTTAGATTGGCCCTGCGTGATCATCCAGGATAGTCCCCATCTCAGGGGTGACAGCCTGGATGTCATTTCTCAGGTCCTTCTTGCTGAGTAAGGGGATGTGTTCCCTTAAGGGAATGTTTAAGGGGATGGTCCAGGGAGGGGCTGCTCTTCTGCCGACTCAGCAGAGCTTGTCTCCCCGCACTCTGTCACCAGCACCCCAGGCCATGGCCAAGGCGAGTTGTGGTCAAGGGCGGACGTATTTGGGAAGTTGGCCAGTGGCTGTTTTCCTGGGGACCTCTATGACTGCCCTACTGGTCCCAAGCAATGCTTTGTCCTTGACCCCGGGAGGTGGCCTTCCTCGGTGCCTAGGTCTCTCTGGGTGCTTTCCTTGAAGGTTATTCATGGCTTAGGCAGGCCTTGGTTTTACCTTCCTTAAAAAAATTCCAGACCCAAAACTCTTTCGGCCATAGGACACAAAACACACCACATGAGGCCAGTACAGCCTCGATGACAGCAGGGCCACAGGGTCTGCCCCGGGGACCCTTGGTCCTGCCTGCCCTGCTGGTAGAAGAGGTGGGACATGGGTCTAGGCTCAGGGCTTTGCAGGGCTCCCCAGTTTCTTCAGGGCAAGGCATGAGAGTGCAGGTGGTCTGTGGTTAAGGGGCAGGAGGGCTGTCCTGTGGCACCTGTAGGGATGGGGGCAGGGGTACAACTTCAGCCTCACTTCGCCTTGGGCTCTAGGAACATTTCCTGGAGAGGGAAACGCAGGGATGCCCTCCACAGCCACCTGGCCCCTGAGTCGCCCACCGCTGACATGGAAAGCGTGCCCAGCTCCACAGTTTGTCCCAATCTCTATTTGTCCCATGGGCTGTCCCTGCTTCTGAGCCATGTCCCATCAGCACGTGGCTTTCTGTGAGCCACCTGTGTGTGCAGGCCAGTCTTAGCCATCCAGCTGACACAGGCAAGCAGGGATCTGCTGCGATGGGACGCGCAGGTGGGTTCAAGGCCACGGCCTGGGCTCAGATCCTGCTGTGTGACCCTGACCAAGTTTCTCCACATCTCTGTGCACCGATTTCCCCCTAGTAAATGGAGACTGTAGTTTTACCTAATCAGATGGTGTTGTTGTAAATTGCTAAGTTAGTTGGAGTGGCCGGCTTATAGGTAGCTGCTGCCATTATCTTTATCATCAATAACACAGTTTTTTCACAACGTGGCTGTTTGGTTGGTAATCAATCCCATTTGTCAAAGCAGCACTGGACTACGTGACTGTCCTGAGGCCTCCGGTGCCTTATTTTGAGAGGTTGCATCTACTTTTAAGCTTCTTTTTGGAAGGTGAGCTGGGAGCTCCATTCCCAGAACCTCCTGTGGTAGATGCTGATCCCCCCCTCCCCCCACTTGCTAGGAGGAGGCATCCGGCCAAGGGATTTTTTTTTTCTTCTTTTTGATACAAGAAGTCATCCGGAGGATCAAAGGGACATGGGGCCCTTACTGAGAGCAGTTTGGGGATTTAAAGCCGAGGGGGCTTGGTTTCCGGCCCCCGTGTGTGGCGTGGCTGTCACTCTGAGATGAACAGATACTTCTGGGGCAGTGTGGCCCCTGAACTCACCACCACCTTTGTGGCCGCTCTGGTGGAGCTGAGCCTCAAACCCTCCCATGGATGGCCTGACCACGGCTGGGCTGCTGGCGGCCGTCCCTGTGGTAGCTGCCTCTGTGTTTGGACTTGGACTTGGGGAGTTGGCCAGGCCTGTCTTAAATCCCACCTTCTCTCTCCTCCCCGGGGGAGCTGGCTTGTCCTTGACCTGGGTCTCACCTCCATGGCAGGTGAGGTCTGGCCAGGTGAGGCCCAAGGACTGGGCCCCTGCCGCTAGGTAATCCGGGGGATTGTAATGAAAATGAGGCTCACCACAGCCCGAGCTTGCCTGGGGGACTTGGGTGGAGGCAGGCCAGTGCGTGCTGGTCACCTGCTGATTGTCACATGGGTTAGAAGAAGGCGACCCTGACCTGCAGGTGGGCAGCTATCTGGGGACAGAGAAGGCGGGAGGAGAGGACTGCGGACCCTCGCTGTCCTCCGCAGGGACAAGCAGTGGTGTCCTGCTCGTGCAGGGAACCCCGTCTGAGGACGAATTCCCTGTGCTCCGTCGCTCCATGATGTGGCTCTCACGGAGTGCCTTCCAGGGCCTGGCCTGGTACTGCAGACGCCATCCCGGGGATAGGAAGACAATTAAAACGTGGCAGGCACTGCGAGAAGGCCCTTGGCTCTTGTCCGGCCCTGACGGAACACCAGCACGGGGAACAGGAGAAATTCTGGTGCCCCACCAGGCAGAGGTGATATAGTCCTGCACGCAGAGTTCAGACGGGGGGTGGGGGGGTGGGGGGGTGATCAGACTCCTAGGGACACGAAGGTGGAAGAACGCGCCCCTAGTGGCAGCAGGCGGGCAGGAGGGACTTGGGGAAGGTGGCCTCCGATCACAAGGGCGTGACCATTGGGGAGAGGAAAAGGCTTGAATGGCAGATGCCGGGCCATGGGCAGGGGAGGGGTGGGGAGGGGAGAGGGGCGGGGAAGCAGGAGGGTGCACAGAGCAGAGCTCGTTCCTACGTGTCAGGCCCTGTTCCGTGTTTTATGTGCAGCATCTCATTTAATTTGCACCCCACACTAAGGAGGAGGCAGTATTAGTAGGCGGGAGAGGCAGTATTAGTAGGCGGGGGAGGGGAGGGGCACTACCAGGAGGCTCCCGCATGGCCCCACGGACACACTGGCTTCCAGCAGGGTGGTGCCACCTGCACTCGGGTCACCTTCCAGCCAGCAGTGGAAGCTGGATGCCACCTTCCCGGGGCTGACCTCGTCCAGCTGTGGGGATGATGAGAAGGGGCCAGCAACCCCCGGGGCAGAGAGCCCTGGCAGGACCTGCTGTGGGAATTTGGGGGTGAGGCCCTGAGGCAGAGCGAGCATGGTTTCTGGGGAAGAAGCACTGTACTGGGTGAGGGACTCCCCCCCACCCCACAGAGCACCTGCAGAGAAGCGGGGGGAGGGGGACTCTGACTGCCTCCAGTTTGGGAGTGCGGGAGGCAGCTGTGTTCAGAGAGTCCTCTTTGTGTCTTGGGATGGTTCACTTAGTTTCTCTGAGCCTCGATTTCTTCGTCTCTGAAATGGGACTGTGAGAGGCTCGAATCCTAAAATGCCCATAGATTGCTTAGACCCACACCTGAAATCAAAGTAGCAGTCAGGGGTGGAAGCTGCTCCTGGTTTGTGAAAGCGGCTTTAGCAACCACTGCTCCACACACGGGGTGGGCCGCTGGGTTCTCCCTCGTGCCATGGCCGGGCACCCTCTGCATGTGGACCTACAATCCCATCATGCTCTGGGTGCATAGGGACTGGTCCTCAGACTCTTGTCTCAAGGGTGTTGATGCCCGTCTGTTGATGCCCTCTTCTCTTTATTTCCATTTTGCCTTTTAAAGATGTATTTATTTATTTGAAAGGCAGAGTTGCACGGTGGGGGGAGGTGGAGCGGGGAGAGGGATTGAGTGAGATCTTCCATCTGCTGGTTCACTTCCCAGATGGCTGCAATGGCCAAAGCTGGGCTGATCAGAAGCCAGGAACCAGGAGCTTCTTCCGGGTCTCCCAAAGACTTCGGCCATCCTCTGCTGCTTTCCCAGGCCATTAGCAGGAAGCTGGATCAGAAATGTAGCAGCTGGGACTCAAACCAGCGCCCATATGGGATGCCGGCACTGCAGGCGGTGGCTTTACCTGCTACGCCACAGCGCCAGCCCCTTCTCTTTATTTCCTGCGGGTCACTCTGTAGTCCATGTCAGGCCCGCTTTTCCCGCTTGGCTTAGAACACGGATTCAGAGCTCTCTGCCCCGGAGTCTCCCAGACTGAATTCCTGAGATCTGAAATGAGGTCCTTGGCCCTTGGAGTCGGAGTCGATGGTTGGGTGAGTCCGCAGCGATGGACAGGTGGCTTTTCTGGGAGAGGAAGCGCTTCCCGGGGGCTCGTCAGCCCTGCACTGTGTGCGTGCGCCGCTGCACGTTCTCCGTTCTCCGCAGGTGCACAGCTCTCTCCTTGGTGACTCTGGGCCTTTGCCTCGGGTTTGTGTAGCTCCCAGGCACGGATGTCAGGCCAAGGCCTTGCCTGTTCTGCTTCCTGGCTGAGGATCTGTTTGCTTTGCAGTTAAGCAAGGGACTTCCATGCTTCATTGACAGCTGCAGTGGGTGTGCGACATGTTACTTTTTTGAGAGAGAGAAAAAAAAATCTGTGGTTCTTTAAGGGCTGTACCATTTGGCATGAAACGCACACCAGTTGAGGCTTGTTAAAAAGTGCCCTGGGTTCCCTAATTGTCCTGCTCTGCCCAGCTTTGGGAGCGTAATGATAATGATGTTGATGATGATAATGACAATAATAGCTGCCTTTACTGGGTGCCCAGGATCGCCAAGCATGTGTCCCTCCAAGATGCTGCGAGGACTGTCTTTATCCCTACGTCTTCAGGTGGGGACATGGAGACTGAGGGAGGACGAGAGACTTGTCCACAGCCACACAACTGGCCAACCGTGGGGCCAGTGTCCGCGTGGCTCTCCCTGGCTCCCAGCGCCTGGTGCCCTGGGTGTGTATCCCTCGGGAAACCTGCTATTGATTGAAAATGGGAACTTCAACTTACCAGACACACGGAGAGTGCTGTCACTTTTTCAAATGAACAGAATCCTTCAAAAGAGCAGGACTCAAAATCAAGACGTCTTCGATACGTTTTAATGTTGCATTTTAAGTCACAACCCTTAGACCAGGCATCTCGGGACAGAGGTGGCCTAGAGGGGCTGTGTTGCTAGTGACTCAGGCCTCATGCCAGCTCCCTCCCTCTTCTGGTCTCTTCCCTTCCATTAGATGGGATGCTCAAGGGGCCGTCTCCCTGTACTGGGACTTTGTGAGCTGCCGAAACGGGGAAAGTTCACAGTGTCTGCCTAGGAACGGAAGTGCAGGGAGGGGCCGTGTGGCACTTTCTGGTGTGGACCAGGCCTGGGTGCATCAGAACAATTGGCTTCCCGCTCCTGTGTGTTGCTTCCATGCCAAGAACTGTCAGGGCCCATGGGACTTGCTTTAACACCTTCTCTCTGCTTAGGTTTGCCCCTCTACCTGCCACTCCACTCCAGGTCAGGGGTGGGGAACCTCTGGCCCACAGGGTGTCTAAGGCCCATCAGTTCATCTGGCCTGGCCCTGCCAAGGCAGCCACAGGCAGGTCTCGAAATTCAGTCCATCGATGGCGGGCTCATTTTTGAGTTGATAATTTTGTATGGCCTGTGAATAACAGGATCAATAGCCAAATGGCCCTTGGCAGGAAAAAGGTTCCTCACCCCTGCCCTAGATGAACAAAATGGGTTCCTGACTCCAGACACCCCCATCATGGTATCCCACTGGCTTCCACTCGGAAACAAGAAAAGACCCAATAGGACTGTACCCGACCCGTCCCGCACAGCCTTCCTCCAGGGAGGGGAGAGTCTCCCCGGTCGCAGCCTACTCCACGTGGCGTGCCTTGGTGCAGAGATGCAGTGGGCACAGGCTGGAGGCTTGGTCAGGGTGAGCGCTGCTCCGTTATAAGCACCAGTGGTCCCCCATGTCTTGTGCTGTCGGCTGGGTTGTTTCTGGCTGGCACGTTCTACGAGGGTATTGAGAAAACTCCAGAGTCAGTGGCAGCTACATGCTGAGGGGAGGGAACCCCAGTCTCCATGAACAGGTCCAGGGAAGACCCAAGGGACCTGGAGGAGGGCCAAGGTGCTTACACTTGACCATGAAAGTGTGTGTTTGACTGCGGGGTTCCAAAGCGTGGGAGGCCACTGCACTTCCAGCAGTGGACGTGGGAGGATTTCAGGAAATTTGCAAGGGGACGTGGAGGGAGAGGGTCATCTTCTGTCTGACTTGCTTCACTCTACCTGGCTTGGGTTTGGCCTCTCCTTGGGTCAGCTGCTACCGTGGGAATTGCCACTTGGTGGTGCTGGAAGGTGGGACTCACGCAAGGTGATGTGGTCCCTAGAGAAGCGTAAGTGCGTTTACTGGGGATGGGAGTGGCTTTGTTAGAAAATCCAGCTCTCGCTCGCCCTCTCTGGCTGTGGGGTGGCCATGGTGTGCCGCAGCAAGAAGGTCTTGCCAGAGCTGACTCCTGGAGTTGGGTTTGCAGCCTCTGGGACCCTTGGGAAAAAAACCTCCTTGCTTTCTGAATTACCCAGTTCGTGGTGCTTTGTCCATGGCAGCACAAAGCAAGTTCAGCTGTCGTCAGAGGAGAGTCCTGGTAGGTTCCTGTGGCCACGGTCTTCCTCACTGGAGACACCCCACCCTCTGGCTGCCCACAGACACTGCTCACTCTGCCTCTTCTGAAGCCATTGGCCCCAGACCCAAGTGAAGGGAGGGATGAACGCTGAGCAGCCCCTGGATCCTGATTGGCATCTCCACATCCATGTGATGGGGCTGCACGAGCCGTTTGCCCTGACCTGGTCAGGCCCCAGGCTCCTCTGGTTTCCTGCAGAGAGCAAGATACTCCCATGTACACAGGATGTGATCCCACTTCTTGGGTTGAGAGCCTGTCCCCAGAAAGGGAACGCCTAGCACATCTCCAGGGCTGCCTGTGCCGCCCAAGTTGTTTTGCGTTGTGTTTGGGTGAAGAGGAGAGTACCTACTGTAGAGAGCCTCTGTTGACTATTTAGGTTCACACAGAATTTTCTAGAAAGAAGGTGGCCTCAGGGTGGTGGGTGTGTGGGGTGCCACGGAGCTGCCGAGCATGGCTTGAGGAGTCATTGCCCCTCAGGACAGCACAGGGATGCTGGGGTCACCTGGTCCCTTGGAAACAGGCATAGGGCAGGGAGCCCTTCCAGTGGAGAGGAGGTGATGTGTGTGGGGTGCCCCTTACATGGCGCTCCAGACCGTGGGAGTGGCATCTGCTTGAACAGAGAGGGCTTGCAGGGAATTAGCCAAAAGTCTTCCCTGCCAGTTCAGATCGGAGTAGCTTAGAAGGAGCAGGAAGTCCTGGCTCTGATCTAAAGAGCGCCTGTGGCAAAAGGAGCTGCCCACCTCCTGGGGCTGCCGGGACCCTCACAGCTTGCACCTCACCTTCCCTGCGAGGAGAGGGGGTGCAGCCGGGGTCGCACACAGCTGCCGGCATTGTCAGGTGCAAAGAGGCTTTTTTTCCTTTTGAGAATTGCCATCGCTGTCACCTGTGACAGACCGACAGCATGCTCAGGTATCCGAGCTCCTAGGTCTTGGCTGGGAACAGGAACCCCTGTGATCTCTGCAGCTGTTTACTTGAATTGCATCGGCAGCGTCTGCATCCAGAAATCGCCCCCGAAGGCCGAGAAGAGTTAGCCCGGGGCGCGATTAACCAGAGGGAATTATCAGCGTTGGAAAATGAGACCCATGGGGAAGGCATCCCAGCGGCTGCGACGGCGGGCGTTGCTTGCTCCCGGTGTCCTGTCTGGTTCAGGAACACGGCCGGGACGACGCTAGCCCATGATTGCTCAATCCTGGACTGTGGAGACAGCGCACCACGGCCTCTACCTCTGCTGGCACATCCTAGCACCGAAGCGCATTAAAGTAATAAAACGAGGCAGCAAGGCGTCCTTGTCCCTCCCACCACATTCCCGTAACCCCCTCATTTACAACAGACTGAGACAGGAAAAAAAGGTTTTTTTTTCTAGAGCAATTTAAGATGAGGCAACCGTGCATTCGTAAATCCTGTTTTATTGGCAGTCACGGCGGCTAATTCTCCAAAATGCCTAACAGCTTTCAGCGCCCCAGCCGCCGTGCGGGGTTGGAACGGCGCAGTTGCAAGGCACGCGGCGGGGAAGCATCCCACAGTGGCTTTGTCACTGGGCTCTCAGCTGTGGGCATTGGGCCCCGCCGACCATTGTCCCAGTTGCAGATCTAAGAAGGAGTCTATTTAGAAGTTTCTGTTTCTACAGTTGGATGCCAAAGACAGTTTTTGTTTCCTTTTTTTTTTTTTAAAGATTTGTATTTATTTGAGAGGCAGAGTTACAGAGAGAGGGAGACAGAGAGAGAGAGAGAGATCTTCCATCTGCTGGTTTACTCCCTAAATAGCTGCAACAGCCAGAGCTGGGTCAATCTGAAGCCAGGAGCTAGGAGCCTCTTCCTGGTCTCCCATGCAGGTGCAGGGGCCTAAGCACTTGGGCCATCTTTCTCTGCTTTCCTAGGCCAGAGCAGAGAGCTGGATTGGAAAGGGAGCAGCTGGGACTAGAACTGGTGCCCATTTGGGATGCTGGTGCTGCAGGTGGAGGGGCTTAGCCTGCTATGCCACAGCACCAGCCCCCTTATTTTTCCTTTTTTTTTTTTTTTTTTGTGCTCGCTCTCCCGCTCTCCCTGTATCCCTCCTGGATCAGTAGCTGTCAGGTCTCAGGAAGTGGAGAGAGCAATGACTTGAGGCTGACGGCATGAAGGGGGCTGCAGGAGGAAGAGAGACCACAGATGTGGGGCAGAGCCCCTTCCAGACAGAACGGTCTTTGTCAGGCACCGCCATGGATCAGAATACACGGGGCTCAGCGGGGACTTTGCGTGTTCAGAATGGGTTCGGATAGGATTCCCGGGCTTAGGAAGTCGAGGGAGGAAGAGAACAACGGTCCTACTCCATGGAAACTTACTTTAGACTTTACTGTGCTTAGCAGAAGGTACTAGAAAAACAGGCGACTTGCCGACTGCAGAGTGAGTCAGGACCGGCCCAGATATGTGGCTTGTGTGCCGGCATTTCTCCGCTGCCCCGACTCGGCCCAAGCCTGCGGTAAATAAAACAGATCCGTGATTGAAGACGGATCCCCAGCAGCAAGGCACCCGGCGTTCTGTCCCTGAGCGCCGCGCTCGCCCTTGCTCCAGAGCGGACAGTGAGGAGGAGGCAGGAGCAGCCTTCTTCGTGGCCATAGGGCGGCGGGACCCTGAGCTGGGGAGTGGCCCTAGAGTGGGTGGGGGGACCCGACCCCAGGCCCATCTGCAGGGGACTGGTTGCTTGCAGGTCTCCTAACTGCCTGTGGGTTCCCAGGCCCTCCCCCAGAGGCAAGTGGGTGCTTGAGGGAGAGTTGGAGGGGCCAGAGGGTGTGACCAGAGCTTAGAGGACTCTGAATGCCAAGATTTGGGTCCTGTGATGCCCTTTCTGTGTGTAAGGGGACTTCAAAGTGTTCATGAAAAAACGGAATGAAAACGGAATTCATTTTGGTGCAAATTTTTGAAATCTATGTGTACTTTTTTTTTTCATAGTACACATTCGCATGAAATTTTTGAAGACCTCTTGTTAAGTACAGCCATTGTCTCCACATTGATGCCACTGTTTTGCTAACCAGAAAGCCAGGTCTTCTTATGAGTGGATCTCCCACATGGGGGTTCAGCAGTGATGTTTCTCACATTGATGATAACAAGCCTTATCTCTCTCTCTTTTTTTTAAAGATTTATTTATTTATTTGAAAGGCAGAGTTACAGAGAAGCAGAGGCAGAGAGAGGAGTCTTCCATCCACTCCCCAAATGGCCGCCATGGCTGGAGCTGGGCCTATCTGAAGCCAGGAGCCAGGAGCCAGGAGCTTCTTCCGGGTCTCCCACATGGGTGCAGGGACTTGGGCCATCTTCTGCTGCTTTCCCAGGCCATAGCAGGGAGCTGGATGGGAAGTGGAGCAGCTGGGACTTGAACCGGCACCCATATGGGTAAAGCCAGTGGTGGCTTTACCAGCTATGCCACAGTGTTGCCCACCCCCAACACAGGCATCCATCAACTTGGGGGAGCACATTAGATGTTGACCACTATAACTAAGATGCTTGAGAGAAAACACTTGTGCAGGAAGAAGGTTTATTTTGGCCCATGTTTCTCAAGCTCGTAACCCAGGATCAGGCAGCCCAGCAGTCTGGCATCTGATGAGGTGATGGACGGCAGAACGAGTGTGGAGCCCGAGAGACAGGAAGCACGCTCTCCATGGTTCACGTGTCTTTCCGTAAAGCCACCAGGACTCAATCAAGGGGCTCCACCAACTCAGTGCCGTCTGTCCCTTCCCAGTCCCTTCCCAAAGTCCCAACCTTTAGACGTCATCATTACCCTTATCCATGAACCATCAGCAGTCGACTTTGAGGACTACATCCCCAACACACGGGCTTGTGGGGACACCCAAACTAGTATCCAAACTACAGCAGGAAGTTTGCCCACATTCGGGTTCTTGGGCTCCACACAAGACCTAGTAAATCAGACTGTGTCTTTTTTAAGTTAATATTGTCACTTGCTTTGCTTTTGTATTGAGGTTGAACTCATATGCCACAGAGTACTAAAACCTTAAGGCGTGGTCCGTTGAATATATTGGTGTAGGCACCCCTGGATCTCAGAAATGTTCGGACCCAGGAGGCTCCCTCCTGTCCCTCCCAGATCTGCTCGTCTTCCATGGGCAAGTGCAGTTCTGATTGCATCACTGTAGCGAAGCTCACCTACCCTGAATTGTACAAGACTCTGCATCTGGCTTCCTTAATATCGTGTGTGTGAGAGACAGCCGCATAGTTGCTTAGATAACAGCTCATTCATTCTCTCTCATCTGGTGCCGCATCCCGTTGTGTCGATATCTACAAGTCATCTCTGTCCCGCTCTCCATGGCCTCTGCACTGTTTCCAGGCTTTTGCTGTTATAGTAAAGCTGCTAGAAATCTTTGCACAGACGTCTTTGGGAGTCCATTCGCACACATTTCTACTGGGAGAGGAACTGCCATGTCCGAGGGTGATGTGTGTTTTCCGCTTTGGTCGAGAACTGCCAGTTTTCCCGCGTCGTTGTACAGGTTCATCCTCGGGGACAGTGAGTAGGGACATGAGTTGCTCTGCGTTCTTGCCCGCACGTGGTGTCATCCAGACTTTTCCTTTTAGCCATTTTGGTGGGTGCATGGTGGCGTCTCCTTGTGGTTTTGATTTGCATTGCCCTGTGGCTAATGATGCTAGGATTCTTTCCTGAGCTTTTTGGTCTGTTTCATGGAGAGGCTGACCAAGTCTTGCCTGTCATTTATCCTCATAATTTGTAGGAACGTCTGTCCGTGGCCTATTCGCCACTAACTTGTTATGATTAACCCATGACCTGAGTAGGTGATGGTGAAGCTGGCGATTCACCCCGGGGTATGCATGTTCACGCTGCCTGCCGGCAGTTTGGGGCAGGATTGATGGCTCCCACAGCCTTGCTGGAGATTTGTGGAACGAGGGGAATGATGGGCAGAGGCAGAAGGTTTCAGAACTTCCTTTGGCGGCTTCCTATCCATCGCTCAGTTTCGTGGGAGCTGTGAAACCCAACACATGTCCCCCTCCGTTGCCCCACCTCCTGCTTTTCCTCTCTTCCGGGAGCCCATGGGAAAGAGCACAGATGCTCAGTTGGCCTCCATGTCTGTGTTTGGGGTGTGTGTGGATGTGACCTGCTCTGGGGCATTGGGAAGGACTGTCTCACCTCCTGCCACTTCGATGCCCACTGTGTAAAATCTAGCTCCTGGGTAAAGTGCTCCACATCCCATCCCTCTGCCACCTCTGTGAATCAGAAAGGTGGTAATGCAAGTTTTGGAATGTCCAGGTCTTAGCGTTCAAACGGTCATCCCGTAGATGGGCGTAGCAGAGGCTGGTGGAGGCGGGGTCTTGGTGAGAGGGTGGGCTGCTCTGCTTTCGAGTGAGATCCGCCTGAATGGGAGGGCAGCTCCCCTGCTGGAGGGGAGTGAGAGATGGAGGGAGGGGCAGAACACTTCTTTTATTTTTGCCTTTGGTCATGAGGGGAGATCCCACCTGCTATTCTCTGAACCACTCAGAGGGGAGCGGTGAATTGGTGCAGGAGGAGAGAAAATGCCCTGTCTGTGCATCATGTGTATGACTGTGTGTGTGTGTGAGTGCATACATGTATGTGTGAGAGTGTGCATGGGTGTGAGAGTACATTTGTGTGAGTGCATGTATGAATGTGTGAGTACATGTGTGGGATTGTGTAGATATGTGTGAGTGTGTATATGCGTGTGTGCATGAGTGTATATGTGTGTGAGTGCACGTGTATAGGAGTGTGTGTGTGCGTGTATGAATGTGTGAGTACATGTGTGGGATTGTGTAGGTATGTGTGATTGTGTATATGTGTGTGTGCATGAGTGTATATGTGTGATTATGTGTATGTGTGTATCTGTGTGTGAGTGTGTATGTGTGTGAGTGCATGTGTATAGGAGTGTGTGTGTGTGCGTGTACGGGTATATCTGTGTGTGAGTGTATCTGTGTGTGAGTGTATCTGTGTGTGAGTGCACGTGTATAGGAGTGTGTGTGTGTGTGTGTATGAGTGTTTCTGCTCCCCCACACCCTCCTCAAATTTGGCAGAGGCTACTTCAATGGTCTCAGAAGAATACTTAGAGTAGTGTAACAATTCATAACAATTTATAATGAGGGTGTGTGTGTGTTGTGGGCTCTAGCATTTATAATTATGAATCTCAGATAAGGATCTCTTTTTCCACTCGTAGGCTGGCTACGATGGCGAGAGTATTGGAAATTGCCCGTTTTCTCAGCGTCTCTTTATGATCCTCTGGCTAAAGGGTGTTATATTTAATGTGACAACAGTGGACCTGAAAAGGTAAGACGAGGCTTCTGCGTTATTGAAATAACTGTTTTAATGGCTCCCCCGACACACACACACACACACACATAAACACATACACACAGGCCAGGACCTACGGGTAGTATTGTGGGCATGTCTGGCCTCATTTAGGAGACTGAATTGAAGTTGTCGTGTGGGCCAAGGGGAGTACTTAGATGAGATTGCCTAGGCTGCAATCCCGGAGGAGTAGGAGTTGAGAACGCCATAGCAACCCGCTCTCCCGGCTTCGGGGCAGGGGTGCACCTGTCAGAAGCCCATTTGGGCACCAGTCCTGACCGATCACACTGGGGAGAGTTCACTTTGCCACCTCTGTACCCAGACAAGGGGCCGCAGAGAGGGAAATTAGTCCATCCTGTGTTAATGCGTTCCTTTGCTCTCAGCACCAGTAACACCTCTTGTAAACCACCATCTACTTGGAAATTCTGAGTGGGGAGGGCACCGCTAAGTCTTGGTCCTGAAGGCAAGCGCTCACGGCCACACGCAAACACTGCTGTTTCCCCTCTCCCAGGAAACCCGCAGACCTGCAGAACCTGGCTCCCGGAACAAACCCTCCCTTTATGACTTTTGATGGTGACGTCAAGACAGATGTGAACAAGATCGAGGAGTTTTTAGAGGAGAAATTAGCTCCCCCGAGGTGGGCCTCACGAACCAGGGCTGTCAATTCGCTTGTCATTTTTGTCCCCTTGACCAACTCATTCTAAAGCTCTTGGCTGCGGGTGCTTAGTTTTTTATGGGCTAAGGTACCTCCTCCCTTAGGCTTACCTGGGGTGTGCCACAGGAAACACAGGGCCATGTGGGAAACTTTGAGTCAGGATGGACTGCCCTTTGCTGCTGTGAACCTGCAGTTTGGCAATTAGGGTAGGAGGAGCTGGGACAATGGTGGGGGGTTAGCCATTTCTGGAAGATATGGGGTGCTTGTTAGGGTGAAGCATCATGGAGTGTTATGGAGAAGGCATTGTGGAAAAGGATGGAACCTTCCAGTCCAATGCTTTCATTTGAGCAGGGAGGAACCTAAGACCAGTGAGCCCAAGAGGACCTCCGTGTCCCAGGACTGGTCACTGTTAGGCCAGAAATTCTTGGTCCAAAGCCCTTCTCCAAGAAAGTGTTGCTTCCCAAACTTGAAGATAAAAAAAGGGTATAAAAACATCCAAAGGGAAGCCTCAATCGTCACCTTGTCCCCTCTGTATATCCTAACTCAAAAAACACCGCTTATCAATGACACCTCGATTTTGAACATCCCAAGGTACCCTAAGTTGGCGACCCAACACCCTGAATCGAACTCGGCAGGAAATGATGTGTTTGCCAAGTTCTCAGCATTTATAAAAAACACCAAGAAGGACGCCAATGAGAGTGAGTACCTCCAGCTTCCTGTTTTCTGCCACCGCACGGTCCACCATGTGGCCTCTGGTGTGGCTGCTGCTTAGATCCAGGGGACTCTGACTCATCTCACGGAGGGGGTGCCTCCGCCTTTGATTCTGTGCATGGGTTTCAAAAGATTGGGTGCTTCTAGAGGTTAATAACCCAGAAAATGATATTTTTAGGGAAAAATATTCACCATGGATGTGTTCCCAGCTGTGCCGTGTTCAGTGATGCTTCTGCCAGTGCCTACCTCATCATAGACTCTCCATAAATATTGTTGAGTCCATTGATGAGTTCTAGAAGTAGCAGCATTGGGTGGACAGCACAGTAATTTTCCAGGGAGGAGTGGATCCTTTATTCGGGTTTTCTCAGTCCACATCCTTCCTCCCCACACCCTTGCTGGCTGGCCGAGGCTCAGGAGGGAGGGACTCAGGCTCCTGTCCTGGAGCTGGAGAAAGAGACGTCTCACCTGCACGGCTGATCTGAGTCACTTCTTGCCTTTCTGTGTTAGTTTATGAAAAGAGCCTGTTGAAGGCCCTGAAGAAGCTGGATACTTACCTAAATAGCCCTCTGCCGGATGAAGTAGACGCCTACAGCACGGAGGACGTTGCCATTTCTGGAAGGAAGTTCCTGGACGGCGATGACCTCACACTGGCTGACTGCAACCTCTTACCCAAGCTCCACATTATAAAGGTTTGTCTTTCCTCCTCACGCAAGGGCTGAATACGTGAAGGAAGCTTTGTTTAATTCTGACCTGTGTGCAAGCCAGATGCTACAGCAATCTAAAATTACGGCTCTTGAACTAAAAATTCGAGCTTGTTTCTTTTCGTGGCAGTTGGCCTGGTCTGTTGCTGTTGCTATAACAACATACATGAGGCTGGGAACTATGAAAATAAGAGAGGTTTCTTTAGCTCATGGTTTTACAGATGAAAAGTCCAAGATCAGGAAACCCCATCTGTTCTACCCTTGATGATGGCATTGTGATGGCTGGAGGACGTGTGGAATGGATCACGTGGCAAGATAGGAAGCCAGAGAGATTCATGGGAATGTGTGTGGGAGACCATGTGGCAAAAGGAGAGCTAGAGGGACTCCTGGGAGTGTGTGAGGAAGATATCATGTGGTGAGACAGGAAGCCAGAGAGCATCATGGGAATGTGTGGAAGAGATCACATATTGAGACAGGAAGCCAGAGAGATTCATGGGAATGTGTGTGGGAGACCACATGGCAAAAGGAGAGCTAGAGAGCATCATGGGAGTATGTGAGGAAGAGATCATATGGTGAGGCAGGAAGCCAGAGAGCATCATGGGAATGTGTGGAAGAGATCACATATTGAGACAGGAAGCCAGAGAGATTCATGGGAATGTGTGTGGGAGACCACATGGCAAAAGGAGAGCTAGAGAGCATCATGGGAGTATGTGAGGAAGAGATCATATGGTGAGGCAGGAAGCCAGAGAGCATCATGGGAATGTGTGGAAGAGATCACATATTGAGACAGGAAGCCAGAGAGATTTGGGCACCAGGCTTTATCTGGGTTTATCCAACGTGTTCTTGCAGGAGCTAACTGGGGTCCCATGGGAACTACACCAGGCCCTCCCACAGGTGGCACGGCACACAAATGACTCAAACACCTCACATCCGGCCCCATTTCGTAAAGGTTCCGGCTTCTCGCAACACTGCTGGGACCAAGCTTCTAGCACTTGAACCTTTAGGGGCACCATCAGGCCGTCTGTAAGTCAAAGCAGCAGCCGAGTCCCAAGAATGTTGGGCTTGAGATGGGAACGTGGGCCCTCACTGCTTCCCTTTTCCAGCCTGAGTCCTGAACTAGAGAAAAGTGATATGTAAGCAACCTGAGGACATTCCCAGATTCTACCTGGTGTTGAATGCTTGAGGCTTGGAGATGGTGCGTGTTATCTGTGAGCTCGGCCAGTCATGGTGATGGTAGGGATCAGCAGAATCCTTTCTAGAGGGGACAGAAGAGTTCCCTGTCACCCTGTCTTAACATCGACCCTTGATCACCAGGGAGCAGCTGACAGCCCCTGGACTGGGGCCTTCCCAGAGCATTGAACACGGTGTGAATCACAGGCCATATGCCATTAGGGGTAAAGACTTTCTAGACCTGTTGTGCTCCAATGTTAGTAGACAGAAAGATTGTTTGGAGAGCTCCCTGGAGATGTGAGTTCCCCAACCCATACCCTGGCCTATTAAATCAAAACTCCTGGGGTGACCCTGGGGATTCCAGGGCAGCTGACTCCAGACTTGGACTCCTCTCAGCAGTACTTTCAGCCTCTCTGTCACTTATAAATGTTGTTATTATCATTGTCCCTGTTGCTCTGACCTAAGTAGCCCCAGATACCTCAGGAAGAAGCCCATGGCCTGCTCTGGAGCATGTTGGATGTTAAGTTCCCACGAGCTCCAGTGCGAGTTCTTTGGTCCAGATGGGAGAGACCCAGGGAAGCAGGAGTCAAGGTCCATGTGTCCTGATGATGCATTTGATGGTCATCTAGAAATTACACAGTGGGCTCAGACCCCCTGTAGTGCCAGTGCCGCCTCTGCCTACTCTATGGTATTCTCTTATCTTTGCTTCTGGTGTTGCTGTTTCTTCCCCCAACTCCAATCCTCACCACATTTGGCTTCTTCCCTTTCTCTCTCTCTTTTTTATTATCATTTATTTGAAAGGCAGAATTACAGGGAGGCAGAGAGAGAGAGAGAGAGAGAGAGAGAGAGGTCTCCCATCTGCTGGTTCACTCCCCAATTGGCTGCAACAACTGGAGCTGAGCCAATCTGAAGCCAGGAACCTGGATCTTCTTCCAGGTCTCCCATGCAGGGTGCAGGGGCCCAAGGACTTGGGCCATCTTCTGCTGCTCTCCCAGACCACAGCAGAGAGATGGATCAGAAGAGGAGCAGTTGGAACTAGAACCGGCGCCCGTATGGGATGCTGGCACTGCAGGCGGCAGCTTTACCCGCTACGCCACAGCGCCGGCCCCCAATTCTTCCCTTTCTCTTTCACCTCGGGCTTGAGGCTACAACCTGAAATGCAAGCCTTCCAGAAGATGCTGATCCCCCTGCCTAGGGAGTGTTTTTCAGTGCTTTAGCAGTGTGTCCCATCCAAAGCTTAATGAAAACACCTTGGTCCTGGAACCC
The DNA here is from genome assembly GCF_033115175.1 of Lepus europaeus. NCBI lineage: Eukaryota > Metazoa > Chordata > Mammalia > Lagomorpha > Leporidae > Lepus > Lepus europaeus. The sequence continues at coordinate 10,409,515 of NC_084828.1, read as the reverse complement.
TACTAGGTTCGAGAGCCATTTTCCACGAGGAAATCTATGCAGTTGTGTTTTGGCTTAGTCCCTCTCTATGACTGCTCTTTGGTCTTTGCAATGAGTTGTGTACCATCACAGAAGGACACAGGGGCTGAGGAGGAGCAGAAGAAAAATCCCAGCCATACAATGTCGGTTTTCACTTGCTTAGTTCCTGTTTAAGAAACGATTTTCTATCTCAGTGGAAGGGGTAAGCTTCAGAGCGGGGTAAAGCAGCCCATGGCCCTGATGGAAGACCTAGCAGCAGAGTCTTGAAAGCCATTTAGCACTCAGAATGCCAGACAGCTTCATGGTCTTCAGGGCTGGAGTGCTTCTGATAGATGATGAGACTCACTCTAAGGGAATTACTATAAAAGATGGGCATGAAGGGCTTATCATTTATTCCCTTTCCTGAAACCCAGAAGAAAACAGTTGAAAAAAAAAATAAGAGTAGTGGCTTGATCATTCAAACACCTATAGAGAGATAAATGAGAAACCTCCAACATGAAGAGTAGGACTCGCCACACAGTGTGAGGTGTCACAGAGGGTCACAGATGCGTGCATCTCGATATCGTTAAGGAAGTTCCGAGGCCTCACAAAGTCAAAGATACAATCTTGGAGTGCCCATCCCACTCATCTTCATTTGAGAGCAAGGCGTGCAGTGGGCATGAGCGAAGCAGTGAAGAGGCCACTTGTGAGCTAAGCTCCCCAGGGACGTAGAAGTGAATGAGGAGCCACCCAGGGGTGCTGTCTGACTAGTCTGTGACCAGCTACTCATCCAAAGGAACCACTGGGAGGAGATAAGGAGTAGGAGGAGAAGGGACTTGGCATTCTGCTGTGGCTGCTGAACAAAGAAGAGAAACAAGGGACCATCAGTGACCAAGCTGCACTTTTAGCCATGGTGACTGCTGTTGAACTCTGAGCCTCAAAGTAGAAACCCAATCCTAAATTTTAGCCTAACCCTAACCCTAACCAGAACCCTAACCCCTAATCCTAATCCTAAACCTGACCCTAACCCAAACACTAACCCCTACCTTAACCCTAACCCTACCCTAACCCTGAACCAGAACTTAACCCCAAACCCAACCCTACCCTAACCTTACACTAACCCTAACCATAACCCTAACCCCGAACCTAACCCCTAAACCTAACCCTAACCCCGACCCTAACCCTAACCCTATCCCAAACCCTAAACCCTAACCCAAAACCTACCCTACCCTCACCCGAACCCCAACCCTAACCCCTACCCTAACCCTACCCTAACCCTAACCCTACCATAACCCTAACCATACCCTAAACCAAACCATGCCCTAACCCCAACCCTAACACCTAACCCAAACCCTAACCCTAACCATAACTCTAACCCTAACCCTACTCTAACCCTAACCCTAACCCTAACTCTAACCCTAACCCTACTCTAACCCTAACCAAACCCTACCCTAACCCTAACCCTGCCCTAACCCAAACCCTAACCCCTAACCCTAACCCTAACCCTAACTCTAACCCTAACACTACTCTAACCCTAGCCCTAACCCTAACCCTAACCCACCCATGGGCAGAAAATAGAGCAGTGTCTGTTGCAGGTGCTTGAGCATCGATAGCCAGCCAGTCTGCCTCCGTCCTTACCTAAATCTCGTTGCTCTTGGCAGTACGTGTAAACAACTGGTGGGCCCAGCAGAACTGCCTCATTCAAACATGGGAATAACCAGAAGGAATCCAAGTGGGGCCTCTCTGTAGATAGAGATGAGTGACAAAGAGCGAAAAAAAAGATAAAAGGAAAAAAGCAACGAAAGGAAAGAGGCAGATGAGAAAGATACGTGTGTGGAGGATCAGCTGTAGGAAATTAAGGCTATTCCAGACTTCTCTGTAGTCTTAAGAAATGGAAGAAAACATGGACGCTTTGAGGAAAACATTCAAAGACACAACCTATGATGTCAAAACTATCACAAAGGATGGTAGGGAACAAGAAAATATGTAAACAGAATAAAATAATTGCACAAATCAAAGTTCTGTTAGAAGCAGAAAAATGCATTGCGGACATTGGTCAGAGATTTGGAGGCTTGGCTTGAGAAAAGCGTGCCAAACCAGCCAGAGAAGAACCAGAGAGAGAAAAGTGACACTGAGACCCAAGGTATACACAACTGGGAGGAGCAATTGGGTGGAACGGGGAAAAGGAGCCAAAGGAAGATTTGAAGGGAAAAGGATTGTGAATGAAAGATCACGTGGGACAGCGCTGCCTCCCCCACCCCACTCCACCCCCTAATGATGGAGCCATGCTGAGAAGTGCTGCTGAGCTTTGAGAGTGGAAAGGCCCCTTGGGACATCCTGGCTGCCATCCTGCTCACAACCCATGAACAGTAACAATAAAAAATAAATGGCTTCTTAGTGAGCCATTCAGAGCAGCCTCACATGTCTTCATAGCCATACTGAAAATCAGAAAGTAGTGGTCTACAGCTACAGAGAATTTAGGGGAAGAAAGTGGAATGTCAGGATTTGGGATCTGATTTTATACCTTTATCTGACTTCTGGGTTCAATACACAATCCAGAGACTTAAAAAAATTGCTACATGATATAGTAATAAAATGATCATCAATTTAGGTATCTAGGAACAGAGAAGGTGTGTGGTAAAAAGGAGAGGTGTGTTTCAACTCAAGACTTGTCTGGAGACCAGACACCAACAGGGATTATGGAGCGAGAACAGAGCTAGAATAGGTAACCCTGGCTGTGTTACAGCCTTTGGAAGGGGCAAGAGGGAGAAGAAATGGAAAGATGTGGAGGTGCGCACATGTCCTTGTTGTCACCACCAGGACAGGAGCATGGAAGTTATAAGTCAAGAGCTGGAGGCCGGCGCCATGGCTTAACAGGCTAATCCTCCGCCTTGCGGCGCCGGCACACCAGGTTCTAGTCCCGGTTGGGGCACCAGATTCTATCTCGGTTGCCCCTCTTCCAGGCCAGCTCTCTGCTGTGGCCCGGGAAGGCAGTGGAGGATGGCCCAAGTGCTTGGGCCCTGTACCCACATGGGAGACCAGGAGAAGCACCTGGCTCCTGGCTTCGGATCAGCGAGATGCGCCAGCCTTAGCGGCCATTGGAGGGTGAACCAACGGCAAAAAGGAAGACCTTTCTCTCTTTCTCTCTCTCACTATCCACTCTGCCTGTAAAAAAAAAAAAAAAAAAAAAGAGCTGGAGAATTCCTACGATTTAAAATTATAGAAGGCAGAGTTAAGACAGAGCCTAACCCTTCTAAGTTACCGGAAATGGAAACACACACAGACACACACCTCCATAAAGACCGAAAACAAAATAACTAGTACATTCAGCATACACAAATGAACTTCTGAGAGTTTGCAGAAATTGGAATCAAAGGGTAAGTTTATTTTGGAAAAAGAGCTTGAACCCCTGGCATGCAAGGGAGTCTCCAAGAAGTTCTTGTAAAATACATCCTATGAAAAGAACTAGGCATGGGTAGTTTGAATCGTGTCTCCCACCCCTACTCCAGATCCACATGTTGCCTCTCAGAATGGGACTCTTTGCAGAGGGAATCAGCGAAGAGCAAGCCGTGTTGGCACTCGGTGCACCTGCTCCAGCAAGACCAGTGTCCCAGCCACAGGAGGGTTCTGGGAGCAGCAACAGGCATCCAGCGAGAGGACCTGGGGCTTGGACTCAGTCTTCTGCAAGCAGAGAGAGAGAGAGAGACAGAGAGAGAGAGAGAGAGAGAGAGAGAGAGTTCAGAGCGCATGTTTCCCAACGGCCTTCTTAGGGAGCCCATCTCTGCTGACATCCTGATTTTGGACTTGCAGCTTCTAGGACTGTGAGAGAACACACCTCCGTTGACCTAAGGCACTCAGTGTGTGGCTCTATTACGACCACCCTTGCCCACAGGTCCCCTCCCTTGTACCAGGCTGGGGGACATCTCACTCTACTGTTTCTCAGCATATCCCTTCCCACGGCCCTTTCGTGGGGTCCGCTCTCTCTCTAAGGGCGGGGTCCTGTGTCTGTTGCTTGTGAGGCTGTCCCCTGCGCAGGGCAAGCTCACAGCCCAGTGACTCTGCCAGTGGCAGGAGGATGGAATTCTGCAGGGCAGAGGCACATGGGAACCTGGCATCAGCGCAGGAAGTGAGGCTCAGCAGGTGGAAGGGAGAGGGCCCTTGACAGGGTCATCGTGTGTCTGTGCACTGAATAGCATGCTAGCAACCACAGGAACAGAAAGTCACAGGAAACACAGCGGAGTACAGAGGAAATTCTTGCCGGGGGGTCCCAGGCACCATTCGTGGTAACTCGGCGGGCAGCATGTGGAGTCCAGAGTCTTTATCACCTTGGCCAGTTCCAAGATGCTCCTTTGCAAAGCCACTGTGCCACTGGGGGTGGCCCCGATGACTGTAGGCTGCCAGCTGGGGTTGACAGAGAGGACAAGGCGCGTGCCTCAAAGAACCGACGATCTGATTCCATTGCCTGCGTTCGTGGGATTCCCCTTTACTGATCACTTCCTCTTCACTTCCAGATCGTGGCCAAGAAATACAGAGATTTTGAATTTCCTCCTGAAATGACTGGCATCTGGAGATACTTGCAGAATGCGTACGCCCGGGATGAGTTCATCAACACGTGTCCGGCTGACCAGGAGATCGAGCACGCCTATTCAGATGTTGCCAAAAGGATGAAGTGAAGCTGACTCCGGCTGAGTGAGCTGGACATCGAAAACAATGTGTTCTGTGTATCCCACCCCACAGCAAAGTCTTTGCAAAACAAGGCTCGTGATGTGCTCTGTGGAATGCCGCATGAACCAACGGCCTTGTAATTTGTCGGCTCACCAAGTATCTTAACATACCAGTATTTGTTGTTCTACACACCAAGTACCTAGTTTGTGCAAAGTTATATCTTTGACATTCACTGGTTTTATACTTAGGACATGTTTTTTGCAGTCTACGTTTCAAAGCAAATTATATTTGGGCTTGATGCCTTCGATTATTTTTTTTTAAATAGGTCTATCTGATAGTTTTTATAATCACATATAGCCTTCTTTTCTAAATTATGAGTGTAATTTTTTTTCAAAAGGAAATACTGTTTATATAATTAAAAAGCACACCATCACATGTTTTGAAACAGCATCAGAAGATAAAAAAGAAGTTAACAGTCACCCAACATTTTACTCCACTTAGTGATTGATAACTTCTTCCAAGTCCTCAGTCCCACGCACATACAGGCGCGCACCATCACACCGCACGGGATTGCATTCGTGTGGTAGAACATGTGTCATGAAGAGCTGGCCAGAGACCCCTGGGTCACGCCTTGATCATCCTCCCCAGGGAGCCCAACACGGACAGGCCTGGCACCGCTAAGCTGGAGAGGATGCCTCAATCAGCTTTCCAAGAGGCAGGGAACTGTGGAGTGGACAGGCACACGGACCAGCCACACGTGGCCCTCGTGCTGCCCTGTGACAGCTCCGGGACACCAGGACACTGCTGCCAGGCGTGGGGGAGAGTGCTCGTCTGTGTCTTTGGCCCCAGCATCGTTTCCAGTCCTGCTGCTGCTGCTCCCACCCCCCTGAAGACGGTGCCTATAGGAGAACTCTTCCGTCAGCTGCAACTCAGAGATGCTTCCTGCCCTGCGTGTGGAAAGTGAAGCATGCACTCCCTGCTGCCTTCCGCTGGCCGCCCTCGGGGCCCAGGGAGGGGCTGGTCTGGGCTGTGGCCGCTCTGCCTTGTGTGATCCCGGTTAGTGTTAGGGCAAACCCAGGGAGAGGAAGTCCATGGGCAGTTCTGGCAAACAGTCCAGGCAGGGAGGAAGTGAAAGGTCTTGACTCAGAAGAGTGTCGCTTTCTCTATGACTTCCCCTCCCCACCATCCCCCAGCCCCACCTGGGGGCTGTGCTGCTGGGCCCCACCCCCAGCATGGAGGACAGCACGGGGGGGGGGGGCTGGGGCCACCATCAGACCCTCGTGGCCTCTTAGACGTCATCCCTTTGATGTCACCCACGTCCAGCAGGAGGCCCCGTGGCACCGGCTGTGGTGGTAGCAGATGGAAAAGGCTCATTTTTCTAGTCCTTGCCTTCTGTGTACAGGCGAGCCACGTGAAAGATGGTGGAGTGCATCCAGAGAAACTGTCCTGGGATTTGGTGAAAAAAGTGAAGAACACGAGACCGTAACAGGAGACCACTTCCTTTCCCTGCTCCCGGTGCCACACTCTCATCCCTGCCGGCTGCTTTCTTGATCAACCATACCTTTTTGGAGTTCTGGTCTAGCCTGGTCACATCATTCCGGTCTAGCCTGTTATTTTTAAATCTAGTTTTATGCTGTTACTTTATGTTTGGTCAATTAGTCAACTAGCAGAGAGGTTCCTAGTGTGGATAACGTGGTAATTTTTTAGATGTTAAAATGATCTGCATAAAATCTAAGTGGCTTGAAAATTAAACAGATTATAAAGCGTGTAAGTGGGACCAACTGCCTTTTGCGTTTGTTTATTTTACTTTACGTTCTCCAATTAAAGAAATGAACAGCCGTGGCTTCCGTTCTGATGACGCTCCTGTGAATCAGAGATAATCAGTATTTGAAGGTAATTGAGTTGTGCACCACAAGGAAGTTTCCACGGGGCCTTGGAGAGGCCTGGAAAGAGGGAGGCGCCCTGGGGATAAGGTGACCTCTCCTTGTCCCTGCGACCATGCAGGCGCTGTGATTTGAGCACTGGGGTCCTGGGTCCTCTTTCCCAGCCTCTGCCCCACCCATCGCAAGCCTGCCTCTAGCCAGGCCCCGCCCCCGCCTGGCCACGCCCCCGACACGCCCCCAGCTCGCTTCAGCCCCGCCCCTGTGCTCGGTACCTCCCCCACCGCAGCTCCACCTCGGGCCTTGTCCTTTCCCAGCTGGACTTCTGACCCCGCCCCCGCCCCCCTTTGTAGCCCTGGACAAGCCTCTGTCTGTGGGAGAGCGGAGGTTTTAGGAACAAAAAGTCCTTGTTCTTCAAAACCCGCCGTACAAAATGCAGAGGGGCAAATGGGGCGTGAGTGAGCGAGGCTGCGAAGAGAGGGTCCCTCCCTTTTGTCAAAGGGAAGAGACAGCGTGAAGCCAGAGACCAAAGCCAGAGCAGGTGTATGCGGAAGAGTGAAGCCTGGAGGCGCTGGCTCCCCGGTGAACGCGGGCCAGAGAGCGCCCCTCCCCTTACAGACCAGCGACAAAGGCGCGGGGTGCAGGGAGGGGTTGGGGGTCTGAGCTAAAGCTGGGCTCGTTCTCAAGGTCCTGCGAGATCAGGGTGCGAGCCGGGAGGCTGGGCTGCACTCTGGGGGCAGAGCTCAGGCCCATGGCTGGACTCCTCAGAGGGTGGTGTGCCCAGCAGTGCGCGCAGGGTGGGGCTGTACGTAGGAACCTGAGAGGTCAGATGGAGCTAAGGCTTTTTGTCTTTGCCCCAGCACTCCCTGGATTCTGGCTGCCTGAGGCCTGACAATTAGAAAAAGGAAAACAGAAACCAAAGACTTCACTCTCGCACGCAGGATCTCCAAACGCAAGCTGGGCGAGGACAGGTGAGGGTCGCAACGTCTTCCTTTCTGGAGCCTGCCCAGCAGTGCCGGTGCAAGGATGGGACCTGGTGCAGGAAGGGGACCAGAGCCTCCACAGGGAGCTTCTGGGCTACAGGCTTATCTCCAGGAGTTGAATACTCGCCGAAGTCCCGAGACAGACACCACACACACACACACACACACACGCACACAGGTACGACACTGCCACAAACACACACACACATTCACACACGTGCACATCGACATGCATATGCACAACACCGCCACACACATGCACATTTATGCAGATACGCATTCACACTCATGTATACATGTACATAACACAACACTGCCATAAACACACAGCTAAAGGTGCACATTGACACAGACACATTCACACACACGCACACTCACACAAACATGCATATACACAACACTGCCACACACGTGCACATTGGCACAGACACATTCACATGTACACATATACACACAAACGTGCCATATACATATGTCACACACATTTACACACATTCACACACATAAACATACACAGCATTGCCACAAATACACCTACAGGTGCAAATTTACACAGCTACAATTCACACACACATAAGCACAACACTGCCACACACATCACATTTACACAAACGCACATTCACAAACACACATAAAGATAGCACTGCCACACAGATGTGCATATTTACAAGCTACACATTCACACGCTAGTGTCACAGACACAATCTCATATACACACTTACACAGCTACAATTCACACACTAGTGTCACAGACACAATCTCATATACACACACAGCTACAATTCACACACACATAAAATAGCACTGCCCACACAGATGTGCACTTACAAGCTACACATTTGCATACACATCAACATACATTATATACGTACCCACAACACTGCCACAAATACACCTACAGATGTACATTTACACAGATATACATTCACACACTCATACACATATACACACAACAGTGCCACAAACACACATCACAAATTTACACACATTCACACACATGCCCACCAGGCACCCACACACATACACACACCACTGCAGGATGGGCTCTGGGCTTCCTTTCCTTACCATCCAGTAGTGACCTGTAATTCACTCTTAGCAAAAATCCCACCTACCCTTTGGTCCTTACTTTCAATGGTTCATAATTAGGCTTTGGAAAATTTCAGAAAACATAGCTTTAAAAAATAAACAAGTAGAATTATATCAAGCTAAGAAGCTTCTGCAATGTAAAGGAAACATGAAACAGTGAAGAGACAACCGACAGAATGGGAGAAAATATTTACAAACTATGCATTTGATAAAGGGTTAATATCCAGACAGAAAACTCAACAACAACAAAACAAAAAATCCAGTAAAGAAATGGGCAAAGTACATGAACAGTCATTTTTCAAAGGATGAATTACAGATGGCCAACAGACACATGAAAAAATGCTCAGGATCACTAGCCATCAGGGAAATGCAAATCAAAACCACAATGAGGTTTCACCTCACCCCAGTTAGAATGGCTCTCATACAGAAATCAACAAACAATACATGCTGGCAAGGATGTGAGGAAAAAGGTACCCTAATCCACTGTTGGTGGGAATGTAACAACTCTTATGGTAGACAGTATGAAGTTTTCTCAGAAATATGAACATAGACCTACCAAATGACCCAGACATCCTACTCCAGGGAATTTACCCAAACAAAACGAAATCAGCATATGAAACAGTTTTTTGTACCCCCACATTTATTGCAGCTCAATAACAGCTAAGATATGGATCTAACCCAGAATGTCCATCAACTGATGACTGGATGAAGAAAATGTGGTATATATATATACACACACACACACACACACAGACACACATACATACATACATACAATGGACTACTAGTCAGCCATAAGAAGAATGGAATCTGTCTTTTACAAGAAAATGGATGCAAATGGAGACCATTATGCTTAGTGAAATAGGCCAGTCCCCAAAAGGTAAATATGTTTTATCTGATATGTGGTAGATAACATAAAATATAAAATGTATAAGAATGACACTGACATCTTATGATTTGATTATTGTTTTTAGCCCTTGTCTGTACTCCTGTGGGAAGGGGTCTTTCTACTCTTTAATTGTTAAACATTATAGTTAGAGGTGCATTAAGCCTGTGACTATAAAGTAAATTGAAATTATGTTATTGTAAAAATTAAGGGGAAAAACAAGGAAGAAAGGAGGGGGGATTGAGAAAGGGAGGGATGAAGGGAGAGACGTATGGTTATATTCTTAGAATTGTATCTATGAGGGGCCAGCGCTACGGCATAGTGGGTAAAGGCGCTGCCTGCAGCTCTGGCATCCCATAGTGGTGCCAGTTCTAGCCCCAGCTGCTCCTGTTCTGATCCAGCTCTCTGCTGTGGCCTGGGAAAGCAGTAGAAGATGGCCCAAGTCCTTGGGCCCCTGCACCCACATGGGAGACCCAGAAGAAGCTCCTGGCTTCTAGCTTCAGATCAGTGCAGCTCTGGCTGTTGTGGCCAACTGGGGAGTGAACCAGCGGATGGAGGACCTCTCTCTCTTTCTCTGCCTCTGCTTCTCTCTCTGTGTAACTCTGACTTTCAAATAAAATAAATCTTAAAAAGAAGAATTATACCTATGAAATACATGAAATCTGTTCTCTTTATATTAATAAAAATTATTCCAAAAAAATACTCCCCCAAACAGGGGCTGGCATTGTGGCATAGTCGGTAAAACCGCTGCCTGTGACACCAGCATCCCATATGTGTGCTGGTTCAAGTCCCGGCTGCTCCACTTCAGATCCAGTTCCCTGCTGATGTGCCTGGAAAAGTAGCAGAAGATGGCCCACGTGCTTGGGCCTTTGTACCCACGTGGGTGATCTGGATGAAACTCCTGGCTCTTGGCTTCAACCTGGCCCAGCTCTGACTTTTCTGGCCATTTGGGGAGTGGATGGAGGATTCTCTCTCTCTCTCTCTCTCTCTCTCTCTCTCTCCTTTTCTCTCTGCAACTCTGCCTTTCAAATAAATAAATACATCTTTAAAAAATAAAAGAAAACCCTAAGCTTGCTTTTACTTTACAGGTAAGAGAATCAAAGGGTGCATCCTTCTAATGAGAACCACAAAACTCCAGATACATAAAATGGGTAATGGAGAGAATGTCTGTTCACGCCACTAACTGTCTTCCACTTCCATCTGGTGGTTTAGTTCTGATCCCTTCTATCTGAGCTGTTTCCCTTCAGACACCTGAGTTTTAGTGGAACATGTCACCCATCTCAGGATGTGACCACTTTGCAAGGCCAGGTGGATGTGTGCACCCTCTGGTCACCAAAGGACCAACGGCACAGTTCACTGGAGCCCCTCTTGCTGTCCCTGTGTGTTGGGCGGCCTGGCAGGGGTGGCACCTGCCTTTGTAGCTATGGGTTTGACCAAGTCATTGTTCCCATTGCAGAGGACTCTAGCTGAGTCTATGTCAACCTCTGCCTTGAAGGCACCTAACAGGGTGCCTGAAGTCATGATCCAGGGGGAAATTGTGGCTGGAGGCATGAGGCAGCACAGGTCTCATCTGGAACACCAGAACTCTCTCTCATGGTCGCAGGGGAGGCGGTATACACGGAAGCTGTCTGAAAAAGCAGCAGTGTCTCTGGCAGCAGGCAAATGAATGTTTCTGATGTTTGCTCTTCTGCTGGGGTAACTCAAAATAATAAATCCTGCAAATAAGTTGTTAAAATGGACAGGGCACGGACTTACAAGTTCGCAGCACCTTGATCCGTTCTCGCCGAGGTGGGTGGCACTTCTGTTCTGCAGCCCTGGTTCCCTACAACCAAGCACCCCTTTCCCCTCCCTGGCCCTGCAGGACGGTGGGCTCCAGGGCTCAGCTGCCCTGTATGGTCAGTCTCATGGGCTGACTAGGGGCTGACGTGGGCATCCGTCAGCCCGATGGTGGACTGACAGCTCCATCAGAGACCCCTCTCCTGTGGCTTGGAGACTCTGTTCTCAGTTGTGCAGTGTTTTCTTGAGGCCCTGAGACTTGCGAAAGCAGATACATGAGAGTGAGAGGCTTCACTAAACCCAGAGCCCAAGGCCCACCCAGGCCAGTCCCTGCTTCTCACCAGCAGGTGGCGCTTACTCCCACTCCTGACCCAGGTGGGCATCGTCCACCGCTGGCTGGAGACCCCTGTAGCTGGGTTGGCCCCTCTGGTTTGAATCAGTCTCCGGTCGCCTTCCAATTCCAGCTGGGGCTCTGGCTGTGAGCCGGGTGGCCCATGTGTCAAAGGGTGGACTTTCAGGGCAGGCAGTACTGGTCTTGGCCTCAGCTCCCAGGAAGGCCACACCCAAGCGTTCAGGTCAAATTGGGAGGGGGACTCGGCCCTGTCGTGTGGTTTTCTGCCTTGACATGGAAGTGTTTTCTCCCACCCAACTCTAACACAACTGCTCTGGATCGCCCCTTCCCCATTTTGTCTGTGCAAACCAAAAGGGTGGGGGAGGGAAGGGCATAGACAGGCCCTACTCCCTTGTAGACCTCAGGAACTTGAAGATTTTTGCTCTGCAGGTTCAGAGAAACTTCTCTGGTAGCGAGCCATAGAAATGAGCCCTGAAAGGATAGCCTTGGGCTGCTCCGAGACCCTCTCCGCCCGCAGTCCAATGAGCCCAATGCTCCCCACGGAGCCAAAGGCACCGATGACTTGGGGATGGAACGGATTTTCTAGAAGGGACAGGTTCTAGATCCTGAGACGCCTGCTTCCTCTTCTCGCCAGTTCTGGCCCCTGGGCCATCCCACCTCCCTGGGTCGGCTTGACCTAGAAGAAAGCCTGCTGGCATGTGTGCAGGTGGCCAGCGAAAAGAGGCACTCTCCCGCCTGCACCCAGGCCTGTGTCCCTCAAAGCTCTTCCTTAGCTCCTTGCCTGCCCCGAGGCACAGAGGGGCTGCCCACCGTGGGGTCAGAAGGCAGAGGAGTGAGAGTTCTGCTGCCTAAGAGAACCTGAGGCCACCACCAGAGACCTGCAGGTCTGGGCTGAGTCCCTACAACCAACTTACCTGTTCTTGAATCAACGGCCAAACCATCACTAAGTCTATGCATTTGAATCTCATTACACAACTCTATCAAAAGTAGCTGGGCAGGGGCCAGCATTGTGGCCCAGCAGGTTAAGCCACTGTTTGGGACCCCAGCATCCTGTATCAGAGTGCTGGGTGGAGTCTGGGCTATGCCACTGCCAACCCAGCTCTCTGCTAATGTGCCTGGGAAGGTAGTAGAAGACAGCCTGAGTTCTTGGGTGCCTGCCACCCATGTGGGAGGACCAGGATGGAGTTCTTGGCTACTGACTTTGGCCTGGCCCAGATCTGGCTACTGTAGCCATTTGGGGAATAAACCAATGGGTGGAAGTTTCTGTGTGTGTGTGTGTGTGCTTCCCGCTTTCTGTGTCACTCTGCTTTTCAAATAAGTAAGTACAAAAATCTTCACCAAAAAAAAAAAAAAAAAAAAAAAAAGAAAGAAAGAAAAAAGAAAAAATAGAACAGCTCAGCAGCCGGGCAGTCTGGGCACCTGCTTCTGTGACCAATCAGATCACGGTCCTCAGGCTGCCGCACAAGCTATGGCTCAGCTGTTTTGCTGACCAGGAAGGAAAAGCAATGCGTGCGTCGTGACCTGCTTGTGACGGCGTTATTACCACGCACGCTCAGCATCACCTATCACCTCCTTTCTGGATGTTTCCTGGGCCCTGGGGCGTGGGTTTCTATAATGAATTCCTTAGTAAAGGCAGGAGCCTGGCCACCCTCCTAAAACCAGAAAGCAGCTTCCGCTCAACCGCTCCGAGAGTGGACCAGGGAGGGCCTTATCCTTGGTTTAATGTTGTTGTTTGTTGAAAAACAAACAAAACAAAAAACACCAAAACCGAACAAGAGGCCAGGAGACTGAGCTTGGTGTTTCCAGAAATAAGACCCGAAAGGGGAGGGGAGAGGAGGAGGAGAAGGGGGGAAGTAGCGACTGCAGGGCAAGGCTGTTGTCTCAGTCATGGTGGCCAACAGGCACTGGGGGGAAGCTCTTGTTTGCCCTGGGCTGAGTTTGTGGCTGACAGATCCGCCTTGGCATTCGGGGTGGTACCATTCACCCAGGGTCCTTCTTGTCATCATTTTGGTGCCACAGGATCTAACATGTATGTAGTAGTCCTCTTATCATCTGTGGGTTGAACTAAAATAGTGAAGCCGCGAGAGTGACTTGGATAGGTTCTTTGCCCCCTTGGTTGTTAGATCTAGAGAGGCCTGTTCAGGTTGCATATCTTCCCTTCCCTGGAATCTTAGGTTCCCCCACCTGTGGAGCCAAGGGGAAGAAGTTAGGGCAGGCTGCTGCCCAGAACCCAAGGGTGCCCCGAGCAGTGGGCTTGGCTTGGCTCGCCTCCATTAGAATCTTTCACTGGTTTGTTTTGTTTTGTTTTGCAGTCCATGGATGACGCACGGATCCCCAAAGAGAGTATTGTTCGAAAGAAAATCTTTGAGTCATTTGGCGGTGGTGCAGGTGTTGGGCCGGCCCCTCTGGCTCACGTCTGGCATGTTTTGCCAGCGCAGGCAAGGGAGAGAAGAATTTGTTATATTGAGGTTGGTACTAGAAGGTACGAAGATGACAAAGACGCAAACTAAAGTGCTTCCTGCTTGAAAGTATGCACAGTTAGCATGAGAAAACGGAACCGTGGCCAGAGAGAGCCCCAAGAACCAGCGATGGTGAGTGGGCGGGGCCTACCCTGGATCATGTTTCTGAAGTTGCGTAGGGGACGCTGCCTTAAGGGAAGTGACAAGTGTCACCTGCGTTTATATCATAAGTCACAGTTTACAAAGATGCACCGGCGCTGTTTCCCCGAGGTCATGGTGGGCGTCAATGACTGGCAAGGACGTTGTGACAGCTTTGAGGTGGCCAAGTCTTTCCTCTGTGGTCATGGCCGGGCCTTGTCTATTTCTCTCTTAGGAATTGAGGGTGTGGGCTACCACCCTACCAGGACTTTATTCTGCCAATCTGGGGGGCATTGCCCCAGGGATGGGGAGTAGGACATTCCAGTGGGTCAGAGAATTGGCCGCCTTTCAGAGGCTTGGAGATGGTTATACGTGGAGGGCAGGGTGATGCCTCAGGTCTTGCGTCTGCAGGCAGAGAGGCTTGGCTCAGTGAGTGGACTCTCAACTGTTGAGTGGATTAGAATCGCCGGGTTGCTTTAAGAACTGCTACCCAAGCGCAAGACACACCTGAGACCCACTGAGTCATAATTATTTCTGAGTTTGGAGTTGGATGTTGGTGTCTTTTGTGCTTATTTTAAAAGGAAAAATCCAATTTTAATTTAGTTAATTGATTTGAGAGGCACAGACACAGACAGATGGAGAACTCCCAATCATTGGTTCATTGACCAAATGCAATCGCTGGGGCCAAAACCAGGAGCAAGGAAAGCAATTAAGGTTTCCCACGTGGGTGGCAGGGACCCAGCTGCTCTAGCCATTATCAGTGGCTTCCCAAGATGCACATTCGCGAGAAGCTGGAATTGGGAGTGGAGCTGGGACCTGAACCCGGGCACTGTGACATGGGACACGAGCACCCCAACTGTGGCTTTAACTGCCGCCTCATATGGCTTCCTCAGATTACTGCTTTTGAACTCTCCATGCAATCGCCAAGCGCAAGCAAGGTTAACAGCCATTGGGCAGAAGCTCTTGAAGTCATCTCCAGCTCTAACTCAGGTCCTGGGTTAGGGCAGCATCTGGGCAGGGCAGGGGGCGGAGCTGGGTGAGGAGTGTGGAGCTGAGCGGGGCTGCACGCTCCCGCATCTCCACTTCCGGGAAGTTGGTTGAGATCAGCACTGGCATCCACGTGGAACCTTGTGTGCTGGGTGCACAAAGACCCCTCACAGAGCCGTGGGATGCAGCCTGCTTTGGAAATAGTGTCCTTGCAGACGTCATTAGGTTAAATGAAGATACGGTCATGCTGGAAGAAGGTGGATCCAAAATCTTCTATGATTGGTGTTGTCCTCAGAAGAGGAGAGACATGGTGGGTCACTGTAGAATGGTGGGTTAGGCGCTACCCCGTATCTGAGGGCTGATTTGAGTCCGCTCACTGCTTCTGATTCAGCTTCCTGCTAATGTGCCTGGGAAGGCAGCAGATGATGGCTGAAGTACTTGGGCCCCTGCCAACCATGTAGGAGACTTGGATGGACGTCTAGGTTTCTGGCTTTGACCTGGCCCATTCTAGCTATTGTGGCCATTTGGGGAGTGAACTAGCAAATAGAAGATCTCTCTCTCTCCTCTATGTCACTCTAACTTTTAAATAAATATAATAATCTTAAAAACTAAAAGGAAAGGTGGTGTAGAGACAGCCACACACAGAGAGGCACAGGCAGAGGATGCAGTGTGTGGGAGCAGGCCCGGGCTGGCCGGCAGCCACCATTAACAGGGAGAGCTTAGGGAAGCTTCTTCCGTGGGCCTGCAGGGGGAGCATGGTCCTGCCGATGACTTGATTTGTGAGCCTTCTGGGCTCCGGGACAGTGAGCCATTGAACAAACGTCTGTTGTCTGAAGCCGCCCGGTTGGTGGTGTTTTACTACCATAGCCCCAGGACACTGAGACACCCAGGGATGTCTGGGTCGTAGAACAGTTGAGTCACTTCACAGTTACTCAGCAGGAAGACGCGAGAGCTGATAGCGCAGGCGAAGTGAGAGGGAGACTCGGCTCAGGAGACGGTGTGTCATGCGTCCAGACTGAGCAAGGGTGCTTCAGATGGGGGCCAGGGTGGGGCCTGATGCGCTTTCTGGGAGAGTTGACCGCTTGCCCACCAGCCAGTGTTTCGTGCTAGAGGAAAGCAGATTAGACGGGCGGAAGCAGACAGACTTGAGTGTTGGTCTTGGCTCTGTCACTGCTGCTGGGTGGCTGCGGGAAACACAGCCAGCCTCTCTGGGCCTTGGTTTCCTCATGGTCAAGTGCAGGGATGGCCCAGCACAGCCTGCTACGTAGTTTCCAGCTATAATGCCGAGTGCTGAGCTGGGGAGATGGGTGAGCGTCCGTGACAACGCTTGGCGCTAACAGTCCTGGCCCAGAACTGCGTCACGCCCCTGGCAGCTCTCGCCCCAGGTCTGATCCTGGTCAGACCTCTTTGGCCACCTGCTTTAGGGCGTTTTGGCAGCCAGTTTGCTTTGGATGGAGCTGGTCTCCAATTTTGTAGATCCGCGTAGCCGTAGCTAGGTTAGCTGGCCCTGTGGAGATCATACGAAGGTCTCACAGGAAGGGAGGCTGGATCACTGCTCTGGATCTAATGGGCTTCCTTCACTCAGAGCACGTTGCACATGAAGGATGACCCAAAGACTCAGAGCAGCCCTGCGCAGTACCCCCGCCAACCTCCCTTCATCCGAGCCGTCTTCTGTTTTGTTTCTGCATGAAACAAGCCCGAATTTTGAGCACTCACAGTGAGCGGGAAAAGCAGGCCCGGTAAACAGAAACGTGGAGTAACAATGGAGAAAAGGTGGACTCTTCAACAAGCCCATGGAAAAGGCATTTATGAAAATACTCTGCATGGGGTCGGCACCGTGGCGTAGTGGGTGGAGCCGCCTCCTGCTGTGCCGGCATCCCATATGGGTGCCAGTTCAAATCCTGGCTGCTCCGCTTCTGATCCAGCTCTCTGTTAATGTACCTGGGAAGGCAGCGGAACGTGGCCCAACTGCTTGGTCCCCTGAACCCACTTGGGAGACCCAGATGAAGCTCCTGGCTCCTGGCTTCAGTCTGGTCCAACCCTGGCCATTGTGACCTTTTGGGAAGTGAACCAATGGTTGAAAGACTTCTCTCTCTCTCTGCCTCTCCCTTTCTGTGGCTCTGCCTTTCAAGTAAATAAATAAATCTTTAAAAAAAAAATGCTGCATGGATTTCAAAACGTTTTTGCTCCAAAATAAGCTTCAGCTTTGCATTTCATTTTCCCATAGTGAAGTGTCCTCGTGTTAGTTTTCCTACGCTATATGACAGCTTGGCATGACCTGTGTGTACCATCTGCCATGTTCTGTGGGCTGGGAGTCCAGGAGTTGCAGAGCTGGGTTCTTTGGTGAGGGTCTCATGGGCTGAAATCCAGCTGTTGATTGGGGATGTGATTCCATTGTTAGGTGCAGGGATTTTTCCCACGCTCACTGGTTGATGGCAGAATTCACTTCTTTGCAATTCCAGCCCTAACCTAACCCTAACCCTAACCCTAACCCTAACCCTAACCCCTGAGAGCCACCCTCCATTCTCTGTCACGTCACAGTCTCCACAACAGATGAGCTTGCTTTTGCAAGGCCAGTGGGGCGATGTCTCGGCTACTCACGTCTTCCTCCATCTCTGACTTCTGGACCTTGGAATGCACTCATCTGCTTAGACCAGGCCCACCTATGAGCTCCTTGTTGATCCATGTTCGTCCACTCAGTCCTTAACATGCAGTCAACTGATGAAGGACTTTGACTGCATATGCAAAACTCTTCACGGTTGTCGTATGACGTCATCTAGGAAGACTGATGCCCTGTCTACTCCCAGGTCATACCGCTCCTCAGCTGTACAGGGCCCGGGAACGTTAAGGCTGTGTTAGACTTCTCTGGCCATAGATGACACAAGAGATCTTTGATGACCATTCCAGGGGAATTCCACCTCATCACCACACAGGCCATGGCTTATGGTCAACCGAGATGGCGTTGCCCAACTCCTCAGTGGCCCCAAGTGACACCATGGCACCAGGTGCCTGGGCTCATCTTCCTGGCAAGCTTCCCCAGGACACTCTTACTCTTAATCCCGGGGCTCAAACAGCCATGGAGTGGGAAGGTCTGGTGTTTCCGTGAAGTCCACTTGACTCGATTCCCAGTTCCTCTGACAAAGCCGGAGTTTGTTGACCTTCAAGTCCTGGCACGAAATGTCCTTATTTGCTCAGGCTTGTGCCAAAGGGTGTGGAGAGAGGGTGGAACTGAAGAAGGATTCCTGCGCGGCTGGTCAATGAAGGGCTTTGTTAGGGTTGCCTCCGTGGGGCACAGGTGGCCAAGTGTCTCAGGTACAAGGTACACAGATTTATCCTCTTGGGCCTTCCCAGCACTTGGCCCCGAAGCCAGCTGTACAAATGCAGAATAATAACCATCACAATGATGATGATAATATTTAAGGCCGTGGTTTCTCCTCTGGTGGAAAAGGTTATCTTTAGAAAGAAACAAATAGAGAGAATTCACATGGAGTGTAGAAAAACACAAAAGACACCAGTTCTTCCCTGTTCTGTTGGAGTTCGCCCTGTGTTGTTTGTCAGCACTGTTCGACAGCTTCGTGTCTCCGTGCAGCTCTTGTTGTCTGTCTTTGGCTGGGGGTCTGTCTGGATTGCTCCATCCACACCAAACATGGTCTTTGAGGTGACAGGAGTTGTGGGGTAATGGATTTGATTTCCTTCACTTGTATTCCGGCACTCTCGGGAGTCATGGGCCCATGGATATGAAGCCACAGGAAGCCGAGGTCTCTGTGGAAACAGGAAAGCTGAGTTGGGGAGTGGGAGCAAACATGTAACTGTGGGCTTGTATGGATGTAAGAACCAGTGGGGGGCACTCTCGTGCAATGGGAGGTTCCCGGAGCAGGTGTCAGAGGGGCAGAAACCCAGACACGGAGCCTCGGGCTTCTCAGCGGTGATGGAGGACGATGGCCTAGGTCATCCCCAAGGTTCTTTTAGCAGGAAGATGCTCTGATTCCGCACAGCACACGGTGCTCCGCAGCCCGGAGAGCCATGTCACGACTCTCCAGCTTTCTAAAGAGGCCCTTTCCAAATCAGTCGTGGAAATCTCTCGCTGGGAAGAGCTGAATGGCAACCAAGTTTGGATTGATTGATGGCTCTGTGAGAGAAGTGAAATTACATCATTGTCAGTAGTTAAAAAAATTAGAATTCAAAAAGTATTTTCTCCTATTCTGATTCTTGGATTTCTGTGTTCTGGGAACAAAAGGACAGTTTTGTTTTGTATCCAGACAGATAAGTAGCATGAAGGCTTGCTGATTTGAATCTCAGGAGCTATCTCCTTTAGCAGTTTCCTTGGTGAGAAATGAGAGTATAGTTTCAACCACAATGTCCCTTCCCTGATGAAATGATTTCTCTGTTTACTGCTGAGAACAGTCTCCAAGGGCTCTGTTTGCTTGTAGGATCTTCAGAGAGGAGCACACACGCTCCCACACTGTCCTGAAGGCTGAGCCGGGGACATGTTCTCTGTGAAGGCGGCAGGGATCGGATTTGGCTCTGCCAGGCCTTCTACTCGGCGGTGGGAGAGGCTGCAGGGGCGGAGATGTGGGCTCTCCTTCCAGGATATCTTGATAACGGAGGCACCTCATCTCTCAGGGACATCGTTGGGTGGCCCTGTGTGGCGGTGGGAGAACGGGTTAGATTACCCATCAGAGTGTGATGTTCGTGATACTTTTCTGTGAAAGAGGTTCTGCTGGGTGTTCTGAGAAGTCTGAAAACCCACTTCCATTTTGAAAGAGGAGAAGCTTATGAAACACAGGGCACTCATGGGTAAAGCTGGAAATGTTGAGAAACGAGAGGGCCACCGTTTTCCCAAGGCCAGAGCGGGGGTCCTGGAAGGCGGGGCTTCTCTCTTGTGGTGAAGCCTTTGTGCTGTTTGCCTGATGGCTTGGGCTGGGTGGCACAGCAGTGACCAACTACCCCAGAAAAGTCTGTGCTGAGCCTTTGGAATCACAAGAAGCTTACCCAGGTCTCCTCCTGGGAGCCAGCCAATCCTGGCTCCGCTCTAGGACTAATAAAGGACGTTTGGAACTGACACTCTAAGCCGGGTTAGTGATCAATGCTTGGAGCTACATTTTGTGAATCCATGAGATATCAGGAGGATGGTGGTTCCCAGCTTTCCAGAACTCTTCCTGTCTGCCCGTCCCAAAGCCTCTGGGTACCAGTGGCACAAATACATGTGTGTATGCCAAATCGAACAGACATGAATTTAAGATCCACTTTTTGTAAGGGGGAACAGAGAGGAAGTTGAAGTGGATGAAAATCAGGGAACAGAAAAGGGTTTAGAATAGGTAGAAGAAACAGGATTACTCAACAAGTAGATTGCTAATCAAGAGATCTTAGCAGAGAACAGTATATCATTTGTTGGGCAGGATATAGAAATACAAAAGAGAAGCCAGTATAGATTTAAGAAACACAGCAATCAACAGGGCACTGGTGGAGGACATATGCAGAATGGCGGTCCCAATCCAGTAAAGATGAGCCCAGCGCTGTGGTGGATGCCCCGGCACTGTCTTTGAGTTGAGCCAGGAGGCAATGCAGGACATTCTTGATTAATTTGGACAATTAATTATCACAAGTGGTGGGCCTGCCATGCTCACTGTTTTCAATGATCTTTCAAGACAATAAAAAGGGTTGTTGTCCAGGGATCAGCATCTCTCCTTTTCCAGATACTGTCACAGGGGGCTCAGTTTCCATGGGCAAGGTGTCTAAGTGTAGTCTGTGAGGGTATCGAGGTTAGCCAACAGTTGTAGACATTTCTTTTTAATGATTTAAATTTTTTTTCTATTAATTCAAGAAGCAGAGAGGAAAGAAGAAAGAGAGAGAGAGAGAGAGAGAGAGAGAGAGAGAGAGAAAGGAGGAGCCTGGCCCAGACCAAAGTCAGAGGCTAGAACGTCAACCCAGGTTAGCAGGGACCCAACTAGCCACTGTATCCAGGGCACACATCAGCAGGAAGCTGGCGTTGGAAGCAGAGCTGGGCCTCACACCCAGACACTTTGATATACGTTCCCAAGCAGTGTCCTAACCTAACTAGGTCAAATGCCTGCCCCTTGGTTGTTTCTTTAAGACCAATTTTACACTTAGATTTTTCATTCTCCATAATTTTTTTTTGATCTGTGCCTCCTCTTTTTTTATTTGGGGCCAAAATGAGCTGAGTGAAGAGCTATTGGCCAAGGGAGGGTCTTTTTAATGTTGGTGAAGTTCAATTTGCTCACCTGAGAAAGACTTTTTTTTTTAAACCCAGCTCTTGCAACTGTTAGCAGAATGCCCAAGAAAGTATATGCAAATATAAAAAATGAAGTAAAAGCAAACATTACTAGCCTTTCTTGCTGGCTATTGGGCTGGGTTTTTACACACAGTACATTTTTTCCTTGAGAAGCAATTGACACCAAGTGTAGAGCCATCAACAGGAGAAAGATTTGGACGATATCTTGCAATGTAAAGAAAATGGAGTTTGGAACACAGAGCACCCGGTGGGCAGGGAGCCGGCGAGGGGTCAAGTCCCTTTGCTGGTTGGGAGGCTTTGAATAAGCCGCTTTTTCTGCTCAAGGCCAACAAGAATTGTACCCATGTTTGTGAGACTGCAGGAGGAGATGAAGGAGAGATTATTTCATCTGAAAACAGTAAAAGGAGAGCTATATGACTGAAATAGTTTTAGGGTTAATTGTTGAGTTCTGTCCCAGACGCTCCTTGTCCCTTATCCTTAAGAAAACTCCTTGACCTGGAGCTTGGGAGGAGGCCCCAGACCCCCGGTAGCTCCAGGTCATTGCTGAGTCATAGCTGACCCCCCACCCCGCACACATACATCCTTTCTGATTTACTTCCTCTAGTCTAGAATGCACAGGGAAGGTGTTGTTCGGCACAAGCCACATTTCTGTCTTCTGCACTTTGAGTGGTCTTCCAATTGTATCATCTAGATTTTGAGCCACTATTAAAAAATGATCACAGGGGCTGGCATTGTGGCTCAGCGGGTCAGGCTACTGGCATCCCTTATGGCACCAGCTCAAGTCCTGGCTGCAGGGAATGTGACTATTGGTCAGCATCTCTGTAGGTTCCTATTCCATACCTGTGTTTATCCTTTGAGGATATGAAGCAATCTTGGTAATGCTCCCTACTTGAAGATGTCAAGGACTGACACCTGGTCACGTACTCAGTCATGAGTGGAGATCTCATTATAGAGGGAACTCCCTTGGTTGGTGATGTCAAAGAACAAAATAGATAGTGCTAAGTTGGGAGAGGATTTCAAGTCATCCTAGAGGCAGAGGGAGGACCAGGAGCTATGAGGTCTGGTCATTGCCTCTCTTGGGACATTGGCCATTGAGCCAACACTGCGTTCTGTGAACCCTGCTTTCTAAGACAGCACCCTTCAGAGCTTGGCGCCTGGGAAAGCAACCCGAGTCCCTTCAAACCCTACTTTCTGGTAGAGTTTGGCCCAGCTTTCTACAAGGCCAGCTCTTGCCTCCACCCATTTCCTGGGTCCCTGTGCTGCCTGGCCTGTTTCCTCCTCATTTCCCTCACCCTCTGCCGGGACCCAGCCTCACTTGGGGCTGAACTCTATGAATCCCAGACTTGGAGATTGGTCCTTGTTCTGACTGGTGCCTTTGCTTCCCGGAAGTCATGAGGATTACAGCATTGTAGATGCCACGGCAAGGGTATTTTACACCTTTTGTACTCAGATAGCTTCAGAGCTAAAAGGAAAATTAGCAGTCAAGGAAAATGTCAACTGAAGAAGCCCAAAGAGCTTCTAGTGCTGCCCCAGGTCCTGCAGCCTCTTTTGGTAGAGCTGACACTAAAATAAGGCAAGGGGTCTTCCAGGGATCCTGAGAAGGCTGCATCAGCAGGGCCAGGAACTTGTTAGAAATGCAAATGAGCAGGCCCCGTCCTCAACCTGCTGAGCCAGAAGCTCTGTAATCTGCAGGCCAGCCCTCCCGGAAACCAAGATGCTAGTTAAAGTTTTAGAAGCATAGCCTATCAGTTGACAAATCAGACATTTTCAGAGGCGATTCTGCAGTTTTTTGGTTAATTCCTAGAAGAACGGAATGTTGCACAGTGATTTTTATCACACTGAGA
Organism: Lepus europaeus; assembly: GCF_033115175.1. NCBI lineage: Eukaryota > Metazoa > Chordata > Mammalia > Lagomorpha > Leporidae > Lepus > Lepus europaeus. The sequence continues at coordinate 10,386,209 of NC_084828.1, read as the reverse complement.
GTTCATTCATTCAGGCATTGATTCTCCATCCCAAGGACCCATTGGCCTCAGATCCCTTCCTTCAAGGAGAAATAGAGAGTCATGGCGAACAGAGTCTTTATATTAAGATGCAAGGCATACATTGACTCTTTGAACAACACAGATCCAAAGGCAATGCGAGTTTGAGAATGCTTTGGACTGCAGAGCTGAGGTTGAGATGTCAAAGGGAAGAGAGAACGAGCAGTCAGGTGGTGAGAATGGACACGGTGAGTTCCAGATGTGGTAAGGAGACTGGCCAGGTCCGAGGGATGAGTATGTGTGAAACAGATGTCGTGCAACTGTACTTCTCCATTCAGTTGAGGACCCCAAATGTGCCGGCCACAGCGATGGAAGGGGACGGATGGCTGGTCTTTGATCTCTGCTCGGTGATAATCTCAAAGCTCCTATCTGGTAGGAAGGAACAGAGGAAAGATCTTCAGACTTCACCACAGTACAAGCCTCAAGCCATTTGCATGACCCAGGTGATGGGGACAGCTTGACATGTCACTCGAGCAGCCTTTTTGGGCCAAACTGTTCTTTGGAGGGAAGAGCTTGGAGCTGATCCTGAACTTGGAAGAGAGTCCAGCAAACAGCAGGTGGCAACACAAGGTGGAGTCATGAGCTCATACCTCCCCGGGGCCTGTCTTTGCTTCCGAGCATGGAGCAAACCGTGAGGTTGGATTGACATTTTCGTATGGCCAACAAGCAGCTCTCAGTGACCCGCTTCCATCATCTGTGTCGTCCTACAGAGCTGGACAAGTGCTTATCTGCACGAAAATTAAACCGATGTTCATAATGAGGTGCTACCAGGTCCCCAGAGACCTCCTGGAAGACATCGAGTTGAGTCTTCAGTTTCAGGGTACATTATGGTACTTGGTAAACCTAGTTAGTAGATTTTTTTTATTCATCAGAAATATCATTTTTAATCATGCTGGATAATAGTTTGTTATGGTTATAATCACATATTTCTGAAACTAATGCTGCCAGCATGGATGTACAGTCTTAGGCACTGCTGCTTCAAATCCATCCGTTGTGTCTTACTCACAACTTCCCACTGAAATAGGCAATGTTGCTGTCTCCCCACGGATGAGGACAGCGGATCACAGGCAGGACGCATCATATCTTCCAAGCCCTTTGTGAACCCTGGGTTACACTCACACACACCGTAACCCTGGTGTGGGTGGACTCGCATCCTGGGTGGAGGCAAGGATTTTCAGCTGGTAATTGAGTTGGGAACTCAGTTTTAAATACTCAGAATTCTGTCAACTAATTGACAGCACACAGAGAAGCCTTTCCTGAAGCCCAGCAGGTTAAGCTGCTGCGTGCAACGCTGCTTCTCATATCAGAGTGCTGGTTTGAGTTCTGGCTGCTCAGCTTCCAATCCAGCTCCCTTTTAATGCCCCTAGGAAGGCTGTAGCCCAAGCGCTTGGGCCCCTGCTGCTTGTGCTGGAGACCAGGATGGAGGTCTTGGCTCCTGGCTTCAGCCTGGCCCAGCCCCAGCGTTTGCAGCTATTCTAAGAGTGAACCAGAGGGTGGAAGATATCTCTCTCTTTCTGTTTTTCAAGTAGATAGATAGATAGATATAAAAAGAACAAAAAAGGGGCTGGCGCCATGGCTCACTTGGTTAATCCTCTGCCTGTGGTGCCGTCATCCCATATGGGTGCAAGGATCTAGTCCTGGTTGCTCCTCTTCCAGTCCAGCTCTCTGCTGGGGCCTGGAAGGGCAGTGGAGGATGGCCCGGGTGCTTGGGCCCTGCACCCGCATGGGAGACCAGGAAGAAGCACCTGGCTCCTGGCTTCAGATCGGCGCAGCGCCGGCCGTGGCAGCCATTTGGGGAGTGAACCAACGGAAGGAAGACCTTTCTGTCTCTCACTCTCACTGTCTATAACTTTACCTGTCAAATAAATGAAGAAAAAAAATTTTAGCAAAAAGAACTCCTTGCCACAAGATGGTTGTGAAGAATAAATGAGATAATGCATTGAAAAGTTTTGTGCTATAAACTAACCTCCCCACTGACCATATTGAGAAGTTAAGTTTCGCTAGCCGGTGATAGATCTAGGTCCAGCCTCAAAATCCTCAGCTCCAAGTCCCGTTTTCTACTTTGCATCTGAGCCTCGGCCGTGCGACCGCCTAGTTGGTCGCGATCACCCGTGTGGCCAAGTGACCTGGTAACTAGTCAATGAACTACGGGCCCCACCAGCGTGTTTGCAGAGCCGGGCGTGCTGACGCGCACTTGGAGCTGCTCAGCGCCCTGACAGATGCAGCCAGTGCCCCTAAAAATAAAGCCGTCCTGTGTCCCGTCTGTGTGTTTTGTTGCCTAGGCACTGTTCCACTCCGTGGACGTCACATTTTCCCCTGTGCCTCCCACCAGCCCCTGCCACTGCTGGTTCAGGGCTCTGGGTGGCACACAGGGCTTCTCACCCCTACTTTTGCCAGCCTCTGGACCCCGCAGACAAAACCCAGGGGCTCCCCATCCCGCCCCCACCCCCAGGCCCTTCCCATCCTGGCTTTCAGCTTATGACACACCAGGTGAAGCAGGGGTTGCTGGGAGCTGTGTCTTTCCAGGGCTCGTGAATCAGCTTCATGCCTGGAGAGAAACAAATATTTGCACTGCAGCTTTCTAGAACGCTAAGGACTGCACATCCAAGTCCGTGGCCCCTGTCTGCAGCCGGAGCTTCTGCCTGGCTTTGCTCTCAGGACAGGGCGGGGAAGTCTTTGACAATGATCCCCCAGGGGAGAAGGCCTGTGAAATTTGAAATGCGGTGGTCATGTCAGACAGGTTTTTTCTTTTTTTTGTGCTAAAATGCATGTCACATAAGATTCCCTATTAGCGACGTTTAGTTCATTCACAATGTGGTGTCACCATCACCATGATCTTGTTCTGGAACATTCTCATCATCCCGAAGGGAGACCCTGCACTCCCAAGCAACCAGTCTTTATTTCTCTCCCTTCCCCACCACCACAGCAATCACTAATTTTTTTTTTTCTGTCTTTTCTGGATAGTTTCACATCAGACAGACAAGTTTGTTCACTGAAAATTTTCAACATGCTTTGAAATATAAAAGTCCTAAAGGTTTTCCTTGTTTTTATCCAACCCTCATCAGCCCAGACCCCGCCTCTCCCATGGATAGCATCTTCGTATGGATTCTTCTAGACTATCTGTATCCCAACACAAGCAAATATGACACACATTCTTAGGAAACACCATATTCTGTTCCTTGTTTTCTTAGTCCCCTAACAAAATGTCCTAGAACTTTGTCTATTCAGAACTCAGGGAACTTCCTCATTCCTTTTTATAGCCGCATCGTAGTTGGTTGTCTGGATGTCCTGGGCTTTATTTAACTTAGCCGATCTTGATGGACATCTGGGCTTGTTTCCAACTATTGGCCGTGACCAGTGAAATTGCAGTGCCTCACCTTGCACAGGTGCCTTCCTGCAAATGTCTCTGCAGAAGGAGGTAGGGTCAGGGGACATGTGGATTTGTGATTTTGCTAACTATTGCCCCATTGCTTTCTGTAGAGTGTGCACCAGCGTATGCTGTCACCAGTGATGGGAATCCTACAAGCTCTGTGGCTACACGTCCTATCCAATATGTGTGTGTGTGTTTTCAATTTCAGTATAATTTAACTTGAATGTTTATGCTTCTGTTTAAGAAGCAGAATTTCAAGAACAACTGTCTGGCTTTGTCTCCGCCCAGGAAGGAAGTGCAGGGGCACCTCCATAGTACCTGTTTGTCTTTCCAGTGATGGCCACTACATGGGCGTTTGGCCCCAGGCTCTATCTCCCTTCCCTACCTGGAGGAGACCCTCTGTAGAAAGTGTGTGCTCCCCTGGGCAGCTGTGTGAAAAGAGCTTCGGTATTTTCAGAACAAGGCCTGTCCCTTCACACCTTCCCCAGTTTCCCAGGCTGCCTGGTATAAGCTGGGAGGTGCAACATGTCGATGCCACCACTGTAGACTCTGCACCCCATCAGCTGCCCTCTGAGTGCTAAGCCAGGCTCCAGCGGCTCCATGAAGAGCATGATGAGAACCCTCGCTGTGGGGATGAAAGCTCCGAGGGACACGGGCCGGGCTTGCACTGCAGGGCCCCTTTCTCGACTCTTCCCCAGCACATCAGAGCTGAGGAGTGGCGGTAACTGGGCACCCCAAGATTCAGTCCTTGGTGGCCCTGTGACCGTGAGAGCTAAGCCTCACAGCATGTGTGCCCTTTGATTATTCCTTTAAAAACTCATACAGACAACTAGAAAAGTGCCTTCCAAGTTGCTTCAGTTTCTGAAGAATTCTCTTTCTTGCTCGCAGGGAGTCAACCACACCAGTGGCAACCTGGATGTCATGGCTTCCAGGTGGGCCTCTCTGCATGGGTGGACAAGGAAAGAGGCTTTCCCTTCCTTCTGCAACTCCCACTTCTGACATTTTAATTCATTTATTTAATTTTAATTTATTTTCATTTTATTTGAAAGGCAGAGAGACAGAGAAATGTCTTCCATCTGCAGGTTTACTCCCCAGATGCATGCAACAGCCAGGGCTGGGCCAGTCTGAAGCCAGGAGTCTGGAACTCACATCTAGATTCTCACATGGGCTGCACACCCCCAGGGTATGCGCTAACAGGAAGTTGGACTGGAAGCAGAGCGCTCAGGACGTGAACCCAGGTACTCTGACATAAGATGCGGGGGTCCGAAATAACAATTTAACCACTGCACCACATATCCACACCAGCTCCCTGAATTTAAAGCATTATTTCTCTGCCCCCCACCCCCACCCCAACCACCACCACCAAGCACAAACTGGCAGGAGCTGGGAGAGCATGCTGACCGGGCTCAGCCGACATATTCAAGGTCCCATTGTCGTGGACAGGCAGCTGGGTGGCCTTGCATTTCCATCTGTCACATCAAGTGCAGGAAAATGAGCTCTTCCTTGAGACAGGGTCATCTTCTGAAAGCTACCCTCCCTCTCCCGTTTGCAAGCTCCACAGGCATTCACAGGGCAGCTCTCCTGGCCACGTTTCTTGTGATACCTGGATGGTCCTCACTTAAGTTCGTTGGTTCTTCAGTAACCATGGAGGTTGGTTCCAGGACTCCAACTATCCCCCGCAAGTATACCCAAATCTGTGGATGCTCAAGGCCCTGTATGAAATGATGAATTCACACAGAACCTATGTGAAACCTCCTTTATATATTAAATCACCCCTAGATGGCTTACTACCTAATAGGATAAGAAAAGCAATGAGAATAGTTGCGATACTGTAGTGTTAGGGAGTAACAAGAAAAAAGGCTGCACCTGTTCACATACACAGGTTTATTTTCAAACATCTGCAGGTCATGGTTGGTTGCCCCTGTGGGTGCAAAACTCAAAGACACAAAGGACTACCTGTGTTGAATTAGGAATGGGCAATATGTTGCACACAGATGGCTGTGAGGTGTGGGTGTCTTGGCTTCCTGCACCTGCTGGTGAATGAGTCACCCACGTTTTCTGACCCAGAGAACATTCCTTCTGCTTCTCTCCCTCCTAATCTGATACTCTGGCCATGCCTGCCACCCTCCCCAAGCTAACCTCAGCCTCAGGGCTCTCAGTACAAGGCTCTGGTGACCAGGGAGAGTGGGGTAAGTTCTTAGCCCATTTTCTGTTGCTATCACACAGTACCTGAGGCTGGGCACTTTATAAAGAATAGGGACTTTCTTAGCTCACAGGTTTCGAGGCTGAAAATCGAAGGCTAGGCAGCCTCCTGGGTTTGTTCTCTGGTGAGGGCTCAGGGCAGCCAGAGACACAGTGGAGGGAGTGCCTATGGGAACATGCGGTGAGGTAGGAAGCCAGAGAGATTTGGAAGTTGGCATGTTCTTTTTATAACAACATGCTCTAGCAGGAACTCACAGAGGGTCCCATGAGAGTGACATTCTTCTTATTCTAGGGCAACACTCTCAGTAACCTACCTACCTCCCACTCAGCCCCACCTCTTGAAGTCTGCACCACTCCAACACCCCCACACTAGGAACTAAGCTTCCAGCACACAAAGCGTTGGGGGCAAACCACATCTAAACTGTAGCAGGTGTGATGAGCAGGGCCTTGATCCAATAAGAGATGGTCAAGTCCCCGGTCAGATATTAACAACCCGTGAGTAACTTAACTTCTCTGAAATTCAGTTTTTTTCATCTGTCAAATGAGCTGATAGTATCCATCTCACAGCAATAGGTAAAGACTGGAGGAGATGTTTAGAAAGTGCCTGGCAATGTTGAAGCACTTGTGTAGCTATGAACGCAAGCCACTCATGGTTGATGTGCAGCCTCTACTGGCCCTTTGGAAACACTGATGGGTATTCATGGAGGTCACACTTGCCTCTTTACCCCCAGTAACTGAGGGTAACAGGGGCACTAAGACAGGGCCATTCCAGAGAAATGAGGGATTCCTCCAATAGATTGACTGGATTTAACTTCTTGTGCCCTATGAATCATCCCTGGGATCCTGGGAAACTCAGAGTTATGAGATCACAAACACATGGAATGATGGAGCCTGGGGGTTTTTAGAGACTGTTACACATGGAATGATGGAACATTGGGATTTTTAGACTATTACACATGGAATGATGGAACATGGGGATTTTTAGACTGTTACTCATGGAATGATGGAGCCTGCGGGTTTTCAGAGACTGTTACATTGACTCACCTTGTTTGATAGGCAGGAATGAGGCATAGATTACATCAGAAGTAAATCCCACTCTTGATTTCCTCTCTTCATTTCTTTATCCATCCAATTATCCACCCATCCACTGATTGAAAACCCAGCCATCCATCTACTGATCTACCTACCAATCCATTTATCCATCCTTGGTCTTCTTATCCATCCAGTCACCCATCCATCCAACCAACCATCCATCTATTCACCTTTAGTTTTTCCACACATCCATCCATCCATCCCCCCATCCATGCACAAATAACTAGTCAGGCGCTGAAAATACAGAGAAGAAGAAGATCTGGCCTCTACTTGCTGAGGCTTCCCTAGGTCAGCATTCCTAGATTCCACTTTTTAAAAGGGTTCTATTGAACCGTGTCCCTAAAACAGCCCAACTATGTCATTGCCATAAGCCTCTTGCTATGAAAGGCTCTCAGATTCCATCAGCAGCACTTTGGCTGGGGGCATGTTGGTCACTAAGAACAAAGACAGCAATGGGTACCTGTCCATTGCTTTCCAGAGGAAGATGCTCCTGTGTTCAGGTCCTGGAGGTCAGATGATCCCAGGTGTGGCAGGGTCTTCCAGCAGAGAGCATTCTCTCTGGTTCTCCTTCTCTCCACTCGCCTCCTCTCTCCCTGCAACCGCCTTCTGCATCATGCTGGTAACTCCTCTTCCCCATTCTGCTTCCTTTACGTATGTGAGTCTTGGGGCCATCCAGAGATGGGTTATTTTATGGTGCTGCGTTTTCCTGTTGCCTTCACATTGGAGAGGATTTCTGTCTTTGAGAAACTCCTTACCTTCTGTTATCACAGCCTGGACAGAAAGAACTCTGATACGTGGTGTGGGGGTTCAGGAATGGAGGGAAGATGGTATGCTCAGAGTCATTACCAAGTTTTATCTTCCAGGGGCCCAGAATGTGCATTTAAATGAAAAATTTTTAAATAGGCCACTGGTGCCCATTTGAAAGTAGGCAAGAGCCTGAGTAAAGAATGAAGAATCCAGAAGAAACCTTTCTTCCATTCAACCATCCACCCATCAGTCTGTCTATCCCTCATTTCATCCATCCATCTACCCATCAGTCCATCTATCCATCACTTCATACAGCCATCCACCCATCCACCCATCTATCCATAACTCCATCATCTACCCATCTACCCATCCATCACTCATCCAACCATCCATCCATCCATCCATTCATTCATCCACCCATCAGTCCATCTATCCATCACTCATCCAACCATCTATCCATCCATCCACCAATCCACCCATCTATCCATAACTTCATCCATCCATCACTCCATCCATCCATCCTTCCTTCCTTCCTTCCATCACTCCATCACTCCATCCATCCATCCATCCATCCATCCATAACTTCATCCAACCATCCATCCATCCTTCCATCACTCCATCACTCCATCCATCCATCTACCCATCAGTCCATCTATTCATCACTCATCCAACCATCCATCCATCCATCCACCAATCCACCCATCTATCCATAACTTCATCCATCCATCCATCATTCCATCCATTTATCCATCCATCCATCCATCACTCCAATCCATTGTGGTGCTCCCCCAGCCATGCTGGTGGTGACTCCTATCAAGGACTCCTCCCTGCACCTCCTCCAGTTGGCAGGCAGTCAGACCTGAGGCCCCTCACCATGTCTGTGGGACTTCTTGACATCTGGAAGCTCAGGTTCTGAATGACAGATCGCCAGGCTACCAGCAACAACATGTCAGTGCCTTTACCTCCACAATAGAGACGAATACAATAGCTATGCTGCCCGTGCTGACGTCCTGTAGATCCACAGAAGGACAAAGCAGAGAAAGTGCCTACTAACTTGCACTTGATGTGCATTACTGGCCAAGGCAGCATTCGCCCAGCCGTGTGTGTTCTCACACTGCCACAAACTCTGCCACCTGCACACTGTCACATGCTCTCCACTGCCCCTATGCGGTGCCCAGCTGTGGTGGTCTCTGAGAGGAGCGTTGCTGTCGAAGCAGTCACTCTTCCCCCTCTGAAAGGCTGTTTTTGGGGTGGGCGTTTATCCCAGTTGTTAAGCCTCCCGTCCCACAGGTGTACTTGGGTTTGATTCCGGGCTCTGCTCCTGACGCCAGCTTCCTGCTAATGCAGGTCTTGGGAGGCAGTGGTGTGGGCCCAAGGAGTTGGACCCCTGCCACCCTCGTGGGAGACCTCGATTGAGTTCCTGGTTCCTGGCTTTGGCCTGGGCACACACCCCAGTCATTGTGGGCATTTGGGGAATTAACTAGTGGGTGGTAGCTCTCTGTCTCTCTCCTTCTCTGTCACTCAAAATAAACATAATAAGGTTCTCTCTCCCAAATACACACAAATGTGAACAGATATGGAACCCTGAAAAGTTTACCTAAGGCACAAGTTAAAAAGCTTCAGCCTGGCCGGTGCTACAGCTCACTAGGCTAATCCTCCGCCTGCGGCGCCAGCACCCCGGGGTTCTAGTCCGGTCAGGGCACCGGATTCTGTCCCGGTTGCTCCTCTTCCAGTCCAGCTCTCTGCTGTGGCCCAGGATGGCAGCGGAGGGTGGCCCAAGTGCTTGGGCCCTGCACCCGCATGGGAGACCAGGAGGAAGCACCTGGCTCCTGGCTTCGGATCAGCGCAGCACGCCAGCTGTGGCAGCCATTTGGGGAGTAAACCAACGAAAGGAAGACCTTTCTCTCTGCCTCTCTCTCTCTCTCTCACTGTCTAACTCTAGGCAGAGTTAGACAGGCGTCCAAAAAAAAAAAAAAAAAAAACCTCCAGCCTGGGGGCTGGCATAGTGGCATATCAGGTTGAGCCACTGCTCATACGGGTGTTGGTTCAAGTCCTGGATGTTCCACTTCCAACCCAGCTCCCTGCTAAAGCGCCTAGGAAAGCAGCAGAAGATAGTGCAAGTGCTTGGGCCCCTGCACCCTGCACCGTGGGAGAACCTGAGGAAGCTCTTGGCCTGGCACAGCCCTGGCCATTGCTAGTATTTGGGGAGTGAACTAGTAGATGGAAGAGCTCTCACTCTCTAACTCTGACTTTCAAAAATAATTTTTCTTAAAGCAGCTCTGGTCTAGTGGGCAGGAAAGGAACAGAACATGGAAGCTTTATGAGGTCTTTCTATTGAGTTTTCCTGCAAAGTAGAGCTGGTTGCCCAGGAGCCTGCCTGCCCTATGATGCTGGAGACCCTGGGCCTTCCAAGATTTGGAGCCACCCCTGATTTCTAGTGTACAGAGGTGCCTGTCTGTGGCTGGAAGGCAGAGAAAATGCCTGGGCTTCCTGAAGTTGTGTGGTAGTAATTGGAGAAAGCAGGGCTGTGTCATCTTAGCCTCAACCTCTTCCTTTCTCGCTCACGCATGCCTGCAGCTTCCTGGGAGCCCTGGCTGCAATGCATCTGCCCCAGGATCTGTGAGCCAGGAGGGCTGTATCTGTGTTGTGGGTGATGCGCAGGTGGCAAGGATCCCAGGCTGGAACTCTGAACTGGGCGGTGCTGCTCCTGATAGCATCACTCCCTCTCCGTGACTGTCAGGATAGGATGTGATGGTCCGGGGCTGGGTGGGAGATGTGTCTGACCCCAGGTACCTAGCTTTGCCCCTGACTCAATGAAATGCCTTCCCCTGTGTGGGTGCGTCCTGGAGTTAGGGGAGAACTGCTGATGAGAAGGGTCTGAGCGTGCAACGTGCTCCTGCTCTGTCCTCCCAGGGAAAGTAACTGAGCTTCAGTTGCCTGGTGCCCAGCAGCCTGCCCAGGGCTGCAGCAGGGAGGGAAGAAAGATGGTCCCAACCTGCCCCGAGTGTCATGGAACCAAAGGGCCCAGTTGGCCTGTGTGTTTTCTCAGGCGCGCTCCGGTCTCGGGCCTCCATCGCCCCCAAGGGGCCGTGACTGTGGGTCACGGAGCAGCACCTGAGCGGCTGGCCAGCCCCTCACCCTGGTGCTCCAGCTGGCAGGTGGGCACCTCCCAGGCTCGTTCTGCAGACTTAGCGTCAGCTGCAGGTGCCCCTCCAGGCTCCTCTTCTCTGACAGTAAGTATACACTGGATTATTGACAGAGGATATTGATGGAGATTGCTAGAGTGGAGGTAGATGAGAGATAGTTGCTTGATTGATAGATGATATAAATAGACAACAGACAGTAGATAGACAGACAGACAGACAGACTTTATATAGAAGAGGCTGGAAATTCTGACAAGAGACCAACATTATACATTACCATTGTATATATTTTTCTAATCGAGCTTTTCAAATTTCTACCCAATATACGAGCCTGGCCTCAAGATGTTCATCTTCGAGAGAAGATAAAGTTCAGAGAAATCAAATTCTTTGTGCAGTGGGGCCCAGAGACAGCCAAGAGCCTGAGCCCTCCACCTGTCCATGCTGTGAGCTGAGTTGTCCCCAAGTGTCCCCTATGTGGGGAGTGGGTGTGGGCAGTGAACACAAAGCATGGTGACAAGTGCGGCTCTTAAGATGCCACCTCAAGTCTTTGAGGCACCGAATATTGGTGACGTGGCCACATCCTGCAAGTATTGGCTACAACCACACACCGTTAGTGTCCCAGTGGAACATGGGAACCCGGAGCCGTCTATGAGGCCAGATCCCTTCTCACCCCACCTTGGTTCCTGTAGCTGGAGAGGGTGCCCCAAGTGGGGGAGGGGCTGCATCAGGGTGGTTCCCTGGTGGTGGGGGGGGGGGCTGCTTTCCAAGCCCCGCCCCTCCCCAGGATAGTTCCTCCTTTCCCGGTGTCAAATCTTGCTGTCTTCAATAGGGGCGTCTTATTTCTCACGGTGTGGCCATGACCCCTGGGCACAGCCCCAGTATTCCTTCCTCAAGCCTAAATCCTCCTGCTCCTTGGTGCCTCCCGTTGTGAGCCCTGCCTGACCCACCTGCACGAATGTTCCCAAGTCCCCAGCCCCAGGTGTGGTACCCCCTACAGGCCTGATCCAAATGAACACCTGCTCCAGAGGTGTCCTGCCTCTGGCATCGATGATCCAAATCCATGGCGTTTGGTACACACAGCTTGGTCCTGGGTGCACTGCTCCCACCCCTACTGCCACCCCCAGCAGCCTGACAGAGATCCTGAATGTTCTCTGCAAGACCAAGCCCTACCGTCCGGGGACAGCCAGGGTCACATCTGTGCAGCTGTCCCCGCAGGCCGCACTCTCCAAACCACATTCCCCGTCACTCTCGCATTCACACTTTGCACCAGCAGCATTGCATGCAAAACAGCCAGATATACGGGTCCAAACCTGTCCGGCCATTTACAGTGGGCGCTTAGGTGAGTCACCTGGCATTTTTGTGCCTTTGTTACCTCAACGGTTACAAAGCGCTTAGCAGTCGCCGGACCATCGAGGGGTTTTGTCATGAATAAGCTTCCGTGGGACAGCTGGAAGAGCACCCACGTGTGGATGTGTCAACATCCCCAGGGTGGTGGGGACCCGCCCAGGGCCCCTTACGACCGTGTCTTCGCCGTGGTAGCTGCTGCTACAAACTCAGGGCCCTAGGTTTGTCTTGGCTGACTTGGTTCCATTTTCAATTGAAAATGGAGTTTGGACAGTCTTCAGCCTGACTCGGTCTGCACCCTGGACCCCAGCCAGTGAGTTCTGAGTAACTCAGACAGGGTGGGGTCACCAGGATTTGGTTATTGGATTTTTTTCTCCCCCTGCGGTTTTGGCCAGCCTGCGGCATGACAGGCAGCAACACTGTCTAAGGCCGGACTCTCCGGGACAGGATTCGGGTCACTCTGGGCATCAGCTGGATAGGGCTGGCACGGCCAGCAGCTGGGGTCGGGAGCTGCCTTCTTTGGCCTGGACACCCCCTCCCCATCGTCTGCAGCCCCTGGGCAGTGCCAGGCTCCAGTGGCTGTGGCTCCATTGTCTGAAGGACATATACCACTGTGTCTGTGTGTCAGGGCCGGGCGTCCCTGGCCACAGACCCCTCCTCCAGCCGGCAGCTCACCCACCTGAGCTCTGGGGGTGTGGAGAGAGGAGCCCACCTAGCCATGTCCTGGCTTCAGCTGTTTCCCACCGCTTGTCCTCTCTCTCCGGTTCAGGTTTGGTTAGCTGGGCTGGTGCGCCTGGTTCCTGCCAATTCCCCAGTCCCCTCAAGGGTGCTCACTCAGACCCAGCTCCCAATGTGGAGGCGTCTTCCTAACCAAGTCGCTGGATGCCCTGCACACCCTATTCCTACCACATTCTATGCGACTCCAAGCCTGGCAAGGTAGAAATTTCTGGAAACCTAGAATCCAATTGAAGAGAGAATGAATGGCTTGGAACGTACACTTTGCACATGCCTGTGTATGTATGTGTTGGAGTCTTTTATTCATTCACTTAAAAGTTTGTGTCCAGGGTAAGAAGGCCCTAGCCAGGCCAGCCCAGAGCCCTAAATTGAGAGAACTTGGAGACCAGGCTGCCTTCCACATTGTCAGAGAGCAGATGCCTCCCTGCCAGAGCCATCTTAGGGATCCTCGTCAGGGTAGGGACACGGCCGTCCCTGGAGGGTCACAACCCTGAGTGTGATCGGTGACATAGGCAGCACACCACCTTCCCAGGGCTCCCTGAGGCTTTGTGCCATGCCAGGCCGTTAGCATCGGGTGCAAACAGAGCCCTTAACTCTGCACGGAGTTGCCAGACGATTTATCCTATTGGCACCAAGCCTGGAATTATAATCAGATCTTGACTTCTTCAAAGCCTCCTTGCCTTGGTTTTGGCAAATCACAAATAAATATCGAGGGCAATTACCTTCCTTTATTCTCTGATGTATGAAGTGGGGGGGGGGGGTCACCCATTAATTCCGGAGCCTTCTCATTTCATTCGGAAGGCATTCGCCCATGGAACTGGTTAACTCAGTATCGACACGGTCCGTCTAGGTTTTGACTGAAAAGAGAATTCTTATGCTCTGGGTTAATATTTTCCTCTCTTTAAGAAGCCGTGGGCCACGCCAGACACTCCTGACAAAAACGTCTGTTTTCTTCCCATTACTGGACACATCATTTGTGTGGGTCAATATACATGCTATGCCCAGAAGATCCTCCAGGGGGCAGCAAACCACCACCTCTGAGTGGTTGTCTAAGGTTGGGAGGGGGCGTGGCTCTCCCGCTGCCTCCTTGGGGGCGCCTCCAGGAGCAAGGTCAGAGACAGCCCTTCAGACTCTGAAGCTGTGAAAGTGACTAGACCTGTTAATGACTTAATTGAGGCGCTGGCTTTGAACATGAAAAGTGCTGCATCAGTGGGGTGTCCTGTTTCCATTCTGGGGAGCTCTTCACTGGGGTTCTTCCCTGTGATCTTCTTCAAGTTCACTCAGGTTGGCCCAGGCGGCCCATACACACCGATGGTCCAAGGAGGCGTCTGAGAGGGATCTGCCAGCAAGCGTGTGCTTGGTCCCATGCAGCTCCCGGCGCCAGAGCAGGGGCTCAGTCACGCGGCTTGGATGTGGGCCCCGGGTGCTGGAGTGGGTGCTTCGGCAACTGAGGCAGGAGCCCTCGTAGCTTCCGGGGCCTGGCTGGGCCAGAGGGTGCTGGTCACCACTCTGAGGGTCCCTCCAACATGTGGCCAGCCCTCCCTGGGCTGGGACACCACCCACGGCTTGCCATTGTCCGTGAGAATGGGGACGAGGAGCCGGGGGAGTCGCCTACCCAGAAGGAACGCTCAGGTGCTACGGAGCACAGGTGGGACGTGGAATGGTCTTCCAGCTCCTGTCCTCCGTGATCTCCCTGGAGCTCCGTGGAGAGAGACTGAGGATGGGGGGGAGGGTCTTCCTTCGTGGCCCGGCCCAGGGTCTTAGTCCTCATGGTCACAGAATTAAAGGCTGACCAGGGGGAGTCACGGCATCTGACAGGCCATTCTTGCAGAGAGTCCTCCTGTGCATCTTGACCAAGGGACCAAGGAATCATGGCAGGATCTAAGAGGAGTCACGGGGAAGGCCTCCGGGGAACAGGAGCAGCCCCCGGCCCCGTCCACTGGAGCCGCGTTGTCCTCCACTGCTCCGGGGGCGTGTGCACTCCGTTAGCCGCTGCTCTACCGTGGCTCTGATGAGTCTGCTTCATTACGTTGTCTAAGATGCGGTACAACTTCCTTAGCTGTATCAGTTTGACCTCAAGAGCAAGACCCTGACTTACCACCCTTAAAAGTCCAAGAAACAGCGCTAGCATTGTGGTGCTGCAGGTTGAGCCGCCCCCTGCCTGGTGAGCACCAGTCTAGCCCCGGCTGCTCCACTTCCAATCCAGCTCCCTGCTAACTCCTCTGGCAAAGCTCCGGAAGATGGCCCAAGTGTTTAGGTCCCTGCCACCCACACAGGAGACCTGGATAGAATTCCAGGCTGCTAGCTTCTCCCCGGCCCAGCCCTGGCTGTGGTCATTTGGGGAGTAACCAGCAGATGGAAGATCGCTCCCTCTCTCTCAACTCTGCCTTTCTAATAAAATAAATCTTTTGTTTTAAAGATAAGCTTATATTTGAAAAAAATTTAAAAGTCCAGGAAACACTGAACAGAGTGCTTGGCAGAGAGTATGTCTCCCATCTTGTTAAATATGTATTTCCTTCATTTTTAATGGCTACCTAATGTTTTCTGTCTCACGTATGTGGCAAAAGTTGTTCTGTTCATGCCCTGTGGTTCAACATGTGGGTGCTTCTGAGGATTTTGCTGTTAGAACCAATGATCTAAGGGCCCGTGTTGTGGCACACTGGATTAAGCCACTGCCATAACACCGACGTCTCATATGAACACTGGTTCAAGTCCTGGCTGCTCCACCTCCAATCAAGCTCCCTGCCTACACTCCTAGGAAAGCAGTGGAAGATGGCCCAGGTGCGTGGGGCTTCTGTCACCCATGTGGGAGACGTGGCCAAATGGGGAGTGAACCAGCAGATGGACAATCTCTCTCCTCTCTCTCTTTCTCTCTCTCTGTCTCCTCCTCAACCTTTCAAATAAATAAAGACAGTCTTTTTAAAAAAAGAATGAATGAAATGATAAATAGCCTTGAGAAAGAACTTTTGTACTTCTGCAGAATTATTGCCTTAGCATAAATTTCTACAAGATACTGTTTTTTTCTTTTTAAATAATTTATTGACTGATTGATTTGAGAGGAAGAGAGAGACAGAGAGATCTCCATGTCCTGGTTCATTCTCGAAATGTCCACAAAGATTTGGGCTGGACTGGGGCCGAAGCCAGATCTGGGGGCCAAAAACCCGATCCAGGTTTCCAGCCCGGGTGGTGGAGCCGTCAGTGCAGTCTTCCAGGGTGTGCATTAGGAGGGAGCCGGAATCAGTGCCCGGGAGTGGAACCCAGGCACCGCCATGTAGGGCGTGGGTTTCCTAATGGGCATTTTAACCCCAAGGCTGGACACCCGCCCCAAAGGTGTTGTGTTTGGCTGGTGTCGTGGCTCACTTGGCTAATCCTCTGCCTGTGGCGCCGGCACCCTGGGTTCTATTCCTGGGCGGGGCGCAGGATTCTGTCCCAGTTGCTCCTCTTCCAGGCCAGCTCTCTGCTGTGGCCCGGGAGTGCAGTGGAGGATGGCCCAAGTGCTTGGGCCCTGCACCCGCATGGGAGACCAGGAGAAGCACCTGGCTCCTGGCTTTGGATCGGCGCAGCACGCTGGCCATAGCTGCCGTTTAGGGGGTGAACCAATCAAAGGAAGACCTTTCTCTCTGTCTCTCCCACTGTCTAACTCTGCCTGTCAAAAACAAAAACAAACAAACAAACAAACAAGAAACAAAGGTGATGTATTCCCTGGGCTCCAGCGCTCTGCTGCTGTGTTGTACCAGGCGTCTCCTCTGCCTGTAAGAAATAAGATCACCACACTCAGTGTTGTTTACTCATAAAACATTTTCCTGTTTTACAGCAGAAAAATAACATCTCATTGCTATTTTTTTAGAAAATTAACGTAAATAAGATGTACTCATCTTAAGGGTACATACGAAGTTTAAGCGTAGAAACGCCCACGTAACCATCACCCAGATGGAAATGTCGGCCACGCCCATCCGTCAGTGTCTTCTATCAGCAAATTCACCCTTCTCGAAAGTCTCCACTATTCTCCACCTTTGCACCTTAGAAAAGTTCTGTGTGTTCTTGACCCTCAGATGAACTGAAACATACAGTATCTGCTCTTTTTTTAAAAAGATGTATTTATTTGAGAGGCAGAGTTACAGACAGAGAGAAAGAAAGAGAGAGAGAGAGAGAGAGAGAGAGAGGTCTTAGAATCTACTCTCTCATGACTGCCATCTGTCACTCACGTGTTGTCTGGAAGTCCTCCATGTTGGCGTGTGGATAAACCACGAGTTCCAAATCCATCCTTCCTCGGAAGGGTATTTTGGTTGGTTTCATTTTGGGCCCTCATGGATGTTCTTATTCTGTCTTTGTCGGATGTGAGCACTCGTGTCCATGCCTGTGTGCCCAGGAGTGGCGGTACTGGTCACACAGTATAATTGGATATTTCAAAGTATTTCCCCTAAGTGGTGGTATCAACTTAACACTCCCACCGGAAGTGTGCCAGAGTTCCAGTTGTTCGGTATCCAGCCAACACACAGTATTTTTTCATAATTGTTTAAAAAAGATGTACTTCATTTATTTGAAGGGCAGAGTGGCAGAGAAAGAGAGGGAGAGAAAGAGAGAGAGAGAGATCTTCCATCTGCTGGTTGATTCCCCAAATGGTCACATCCACCAGGGCTGGGCCAGGCTGAAGCCAGGAGCCAGGGGCTCCATCTGGTCTCCCACAAGGGTGCAGGGGCCCACGTGCTTAGGCATCTTCTGCCGCCTCCCAGGTGCACTAGCAGGACGTTGGATCAGAGGCAGAGCAGCCGGGACTTGAACACGGGCTCTGATATGGGATGCCAGTGTCAGCGGCTGCAGCTTAACCTGCTACACCACGATGTCGGTGCCCGATATTTTCACTTCTTTAAATTTCAGAGATTTTGATTCTTCCAGTCGGTATTTTAATTCTTACTGGCGAGACTGTTGCAGCCTGCTTTTGTGAGTTGCTTGTTCACAGCCTTCTTCCTTTCTTTTGCCTTGGGGATGCTTTTATTTCTTGACTCATTGTAAGAGTTCATTGAATTTCCTTATAACACTTGGTTATACATGCCCGTGATACTTGTATGCTTTTGTGTCGATTAAATAATGCTGAATGCTCACAAGTAAGTACTGAACCCTTACCAGGGACTTTTTTTTGCCCAGGCTTTTACATATAATCTCATCAGTCCATATACTTTATAGCACAGAGTAGAACTAACACAGAGAGAGGTTAAAGAACTTCACTGCTAATAAGTGTGGAGGTGAGTTTGCCCCCAGGCAGCTGGACACCAGGGCTCAGACAGCCATGAAACCCTATCATCTCCTAGGTTTGCCACTTGGCCATTTATTTTCAAGGTTGCCTGCACGTCTTCCTCCACAGTCGTTTGGAACGACGCTCATTATGGCACACGGCTGATTTCCGTGTTTAAAGGTGCTTCGTGTGCCCCACGTGACTTTCACTGGACGTGGACGTGCTGTGGCCAAGATTCCTGATGCCACTGGGCAGTACACAGAGGGCAGAGACCCGCTGGGCCATTGTCCGCTGGTCCTCAGCTGGTTCCTGGGCTTGCACCCCAAAGCCTAGGGTTGCGCACCTCCTTCCCGGCACCCTGCAGCTCCAGACGCCAGCTTCCCGCCCAGGCAGACTAAGGAGTCAGTGGTGATGGCTCAAGTGATTGGCTCTTGTCGCCCACGGGAGAGACCTGGCTTGAGCTCCTGGTTCCCACTTTCAGCCTTGCCCCAGCTGCTTCTGGCATTTGGGAAGTGCCTTTGTCTCCCACCTATAGCTTGGGTCTGGGGGGGCTTTGCTAGCTCAGCTCTGTAAGAAGCGTGGCATCAGAGACGAGGGTGTGATTAATCTTTACAGCATCCTCTTCTAGTGCCCTGGACGTGTGTATTTCTACTTTTGGGAAGTGACCCCTGAAATAATATTAGTAGGCACCACTTTCCTGTTTATGCTCATACATCACCTTTAACACATCTAAGTCGGTCGTTTTACCCTCAAGACATCTTTGGGAGGGAGGTGTCATTGCTATGCCCATTTCACAGATGAGGGCACTAAGGCCCAGAGGTATCAAATGTTCTGCCCAAGACCCCACACCTAGAGATGGAGCCATAGGCAGGGGGCTGGTGAGTGACTCTGCTCCGAGCAGCTCTCCAGCCTGCCTTTCGGCACTGAGGAAGACAAATCCTGCCCAGGCAGCAAGGGTAACGTGACAATGGCTGAACTAAAAAGCTACCGGGGGCAGGCGTTTGGCCTAGTAACTAAGATGCTCTCTCGAAGCGCCTGGTTCAATCCTTGGCCTTGGCTCCTGACTTCGGCTTCCTGCCCAGGCAGACTTGGAGGTGGTGGTGATGGCTCAAGTGATTGGGAGACCTGGACTGAGCTCCCAGCTCCTGGTTTCACCCCTGGCCCAGCTCTGTCCATTTTTGGGCATTTGGGGAGTGAGCCAGCAGGTAGGAGTGCCTTCTGTCAATCTATCTCTCAAAAAGAATCAAGGCCGGCGCCGTGGCTTAACAGGCTAATCCTCCGCCTTGCGGCGCCAGCACACCGGGTTCTAGTCCTGGTCGAGGCGCCGGATTCTGTCCCGGTTGCCCCTCTTCCAGGCCAGCTCTCTGCTGTGGCCCGGGAGTGCAGTGGAGGATGTCCCAAGTCCTTGGGCCCTGCACCCGCATGGGAGACCAGGAGAAGCACCTGGCTCCTGGCTTCAGATCAGTGCGATGCGCCGGCCGCAGCGGCCATTGGAGGGTGAACCAATGGCAAAAAGGAAGACCTTTCTCTCTGTCTCTCTCTCTCACTATCCACTCTGCCTGTCAAAAAAAAAAAAAAAAACAAAAAAAACAAAAACAAAAACAAAAAAAACCAAACAAACAAAAAAGCAATTAAAAGCTACCAGAGTTCGCTACGGCTTTCTGTCTTGGCTCCTTTCTTCTCACCTGTGTCTCTCCTGTCCCTTGCAGTAGCCAGCATTCCTGCTGGATGCTTCTTCCAGCACTGCCCCAACAAATGACCACAAACAGCAGGAGTTTATGGTCTTTTAGTGTGGGAGGCCAGGTGAGGAGTCAGGGCTGGTCCTTTCCCCTTCCCGCCTCTTCCTAGCACTTCGTGGCTGCTGGCGACCTTGACTTGGGGCTTTGTCCCTGCAACTTCTGCTTCTGTCTTCATGCCGCCTTCTCTCTGTGTCTGCCTCGACTCTCCCTTGCCATTCTCTCCTCAGAACTGTGCCAGTCATTGCACTGAGGGTCCGCCCGAGACCCAGGCTGATAGATCATCTTCATCAACTTGGGAAATCCTCATGTCCGTATAAGGTCACGTGCACATGTCCTGGGTCTGAGGAGTTGAACGTGACTTTTGTGGGAGGCCTGATACCCCCACTCCGATCATTGTCACTGCCTCACTTCCTGGGGTAGGACGCCTTAGCACCCACGTCCAGGCTGTCCCATGTGACGCTCCCTCTTTGCGTTTCATAGTCTTACCCCTCCCCCTTCATTTTCCTCTTCTCTGTGACATTTCTCCACCACCTCTGGTGTGGATTTTCATGTGTGCCTCAGGGTTGGTAGGTAACCTTCTTGGCATACTGCCACCAGGTCCTCCTGCCAGGTGGATCCTAGGAGGACAAAGCAGCAAATGTGGGGAAATGTATATTCATGTTGACACCATGTAGCACACACACACATATACAAACACACACGCATGCACACAGCACACAGCACAGCAAACACACACGCAAACAAGACTGGCCATGGAATGCCTGCTTATCTCTAAGGGACGCCCTCTGACATGCTCTATTCTGTCTCGTTTGGTTCCACTGTGTTCTGGGTTGCATGGGACTTAGCTTGCCCAACTAATGCAAATGGTTGAATGCTGAAATTTTACATCAGCAGTCAACGGAGTATTGGTAGTGGTTGCTGGGTTATGGTGGAGACCCGATCTGAGGATGGGGCCAGAAAGTGGGACTGGTGGGAGCTCTTTAGGTCATTGGGGGCTGCCCACAGAAGGTGGCTCTTGTGAGAACCTTGGTGATTGGAACTGAGTTTGGTCCAGCTTCTCTCTACTTCCTGGCTTACCACATGCTGGTTCCTCTGCACCTGCTCCGCCGTGGCCAGCCCCCACCACTCACCAGACTAGTGGAGCCACCCCATCCGTCACTGGGAACCTCCAACTCTCAGCCAGAAAACACTTCACCTTCCCAAGAGGCTCTTGCCAAGTATTTCAGTTAAAATAACAAAATGGTGATTAATACACACTTCATCAAAATGAATGCTAGGAGTGGTGTTTGGTGTAGTGGATCCGATGCCCGGTTTCAGTCCCAGCCTTTCTCTGGCTTCCTGCTTCCTGCTAATTGACCTGCGAAGCAATGCTGATGGCTCAAGTGTGTGTGTCCCTGCTGCCCATGGGGGAGACCCAGATGGAGTTCCTGGCTTCTGACTTTGGCCTGGCCCAGCCCTGGCTCTTGTAGGTATTTGAGGAGTGAACTAGTAGAAGAAAGTTTTTTCTCTTTCTCTCTCTCTCCTTCTCTTTCTGTCAGTCTGCCTTTCAAAATAAAAGAAAGAAAGGAAGAAAAATTTAAAGTGAATGCTATACATCTCACCATTTTAATTTGGTGGTTCTTTAGTGGGCTGTGGCCACGCTTGTACTTAGATGGAAAACCCACGTCCTTAGCTTGAATCACCGCCTCCTGCCACTCACCCTGACCGCTGCCCCAGCTTCCTTGGTAACCCAGCTCCCAGTGGCACCTGATGTCCTATATCCTTTCTCTGCAGGACCCTGTCTGTGCCTGTCCCTACCTCTCCCTCCCCACCTGTCCACGAGCTGTTCAACCCCCACCTCTTTCCAGAAACATCTCTGCCCACGATCCCCTTCCTTGGTGTTGGCCCCAGCCACCCGGCATCTAGAGTAGGAATGCGGGTTCTGATCCCACAGGGCCTAATTCAGCTACAACCCACACTCCGGGGTTTGTTTCCTGGTTTGAGCCATCAGAGACCTCGGGGCGCAGGGAAGGGCGTTCTCTTAGGCACACAGAGCACCCTCAAGCCAGCAGCAGTGGGGACTTGGAGTGTTTCCCTAGCTGGTTGGAACCACAAACCAACTTTCCTGCTGAGATCAACGATGCCATTCAGGCAAGGTGTACCTGAAAAGGTACTTTGAGTGCTGGGCTTGAAATATACAGTGGCATCACTTAGTACGAGCTGGCCAAGCAACTGCCTTCTACTCAGAATATTGTTATGGGAAAAATGCGTGACTTTATGCACAAGTTCTATACCCCTGTTGCACAGACTGCTTCCGGGTGCTGCCCACCCCTGGCATGGACACCTGCCCGTATCCCCACCTTTCTGCATGGGCGTGTCTTATCCCCTCGAGCCCACTGTCTCCTCCTCTTGCTGTAGGGCTCGCTGAGATGCATCATGCGAGGTAATCTTTCCAAACTCAGCCTGGGCTGCAACCCAGGCTCTGGCAGCCCAGCTGTGTCAGCTCCGTCTTTATCTTGGCTCATCCCAGCGTGAGCGGGTCCCCGCGTGTTATTTGCAGAACCTTACGAGTTACTTACCAGGAAAGAGAGAAAAAAGAAAGCGACGAGAATAGGAGACACAACCTAAGAGGTGGCAGTGAGTACATAGAATTGACAGCTGCGGGAGCACTGGGCTGGTGGCCAGGCGTGGCTGTGCAGGAGCTGAGCAGGGGGGCTCCTGGGAGAGCCATGGGAGCTTCTTGCTTCTCTGGATGGCTGCAAAGGCAAAGAAATCTCACTCAAAGAATCATAATTCCTGCCTTCCCAATCTGAGAACAGCTGCAATTCAAAGCCTTTGGTTCGGAGAAGGTTTAGAATCAACGCTTCTGACCGTGGCTGCATGTTGGCACTGCCCCAAAGTGTCTAGAAACTCTGCCGACAACCAAGCTGCAGCCTTGGAATCGTTGGGCTGTTACCAGCTGCTGGCATTTTGTGAGGCTTTCCAGGTTATTCATGTGTATGGCCAAGGTCAAGAGGAGATGCTATAGCCACAGACGGGGAGCAGACCCTAGGACCCTCCAGGGGCACCGGGCAGACCTGCCTCTTTGGCTGTGTAGACAGAGTCACAGATAGAGCAAGTCTACGGTACAGGGTGACCCGCGGCCTCCATGGTAAAGGAATACAGGTTTGTCTTCTGCGGTGCAGCGAGCATTAATTAAGACGGTTACAATGTTGGTGATAAAATCAAGACGCCTTGGGAAGTGTTTCCAACAAGTGCCTCACCCACATCAGCACCTGTAGATCTATGCCTGCCAATCTTCACCCCTCCACATGAGGGCGCCATGCGCATGGGGCCTTGGAGGGGGAGGTTCTTCTGACCTTAGGCAGCATCCACGGAGGGTGGGGAGATCTGAGAGAAGTTCAAGGCCGGAGTCCTGACTGCCCTGTGACCCCCATCTCTGTCACTTCTGTGTGCCCGTTCCCATGGCTTCAGGAGGCATGATGGTGATTCGCTGGAGAAGGCTGTCCAGGGAAAAGTGAGTGTGGGTGGGGGTCCCTGTGGTCCGCCCCCACCCTGCTCCCTGCCCAGAGGGTGACAAAGGGAAGTGACAGAGTTTCCGGGCTTCTCCTCTTGTGTTTAGTGTCCTTGTCCAAACAAGTCCAGTTGAAGCAGTTTACTTTGCTTGTATATAAATAAGCAGGAAAGTTCAGAGCCCTGAGCCAAGTGGAAAGTCTTTGCAGACGAAAATATGGGAGGAGAGGGAATTTCTAAAGAACTGTAATTTCTCCAGAATTGCTGAGGGTACTTTTCAGAAATCTCACCACAAAAGAGTGAGGGGTAAGCGAGCGATGGATGTGCTGATCAGCTTGATTTCGTCATTCTGCATTTGTATACGTACACCAGAACATCGCCCGGCGCCCCATAAGCACACTTAGAAGCTGCCAATTGAAATGTCAATAAAAGACCTGCAATTTATCATGGACAGTCAGGGATCCTGCTATCACGTCATGAATCTGAATTTTATTGATTTGAAACATGCAGAAATTTAAACGTGGCCAACCAATTCTTCCTGGAAAAAAAAAAAAACGCTCAAAATTATTCTTTGCTATGCACAAGACAGTGAGCACAGAGTCTGGAAGCATAGGGCCACAGGGCCGAACTCCAGATGGGCGAATGATTAGCTCTGTGAGACTGGAGAAGCCAGAGGCTCGCCGGCCTCCACGGTGAGCGGGAGTGAGACTCTGGCTTGCCGTGCGGCTTCATCACCTGCGTAGTCTTCCTGCTGACTTCAGTCCCCTCCTGCCCCACCCTTTCTTAAACCCCACCCTTTCTGTAGCTTTCCCTTCCTGGCTTAGCAATTGTTTCTGGACAGTTTATTGAGAGAGCGCCTGAAATTTACAACTGGTAGGAACCACACTTAAAGGTGGCAGGACCGAGGGATGGTGTTTATTAATGTGTGCCTCACCATCAGAATCAGGACATGTGCACATGTATGAGATGTGTGTGTGGGCATTGGTACATGTGTATGGACAGCACATGAAAGTATACAATATGTGTGAGTATAGAGTCATGTGCCACATTGTGACATTTTAGTCACTGGGAGGGCTAATACACAATGATCCTGTCAGATTCCACGTCTTGGTAACATTGTAATCACTTTAGAGTCTGTAAGTAATCACAGGTTTCTCAGAATATATCCTTGTGACTGTGTCTTGTATGTTGAAGAACTACATGATGTATACACAGAAATATGTGATATGTATGACACACAAATGCATATGTTACGTGACATATATAATGGAGATGCATGATATATCCATATGTAATACATGACATATAGACACAATATATGTAACACTGACATGTATAGCATGTGGCCTATACACTAAAATACATGATATGTACACACATATAACACATGATATATAGACATAATATATGTGACTTGCACATATGAAATGCATGATTTATACATGCATAATACATGCTAGATGGTATGTGCATATATAACACATGATACATACTTGAAAATACATCATATCTGCAGGAAAACTTGATACACATAATTGTGTATCTATGTACATATATGTGAACACACATACAATATGTACACATTTATATGCCTACGAGGGTACTGCAAAAGTTCATGGAAAATGGAATTAAAAGATAAGCTTATTTTGGTACAATCATTTTTAATTCTTTGCATGGGGTTTTCATAATTCACAATTTCCATGACCTTTTGGAAGACCCTTTGTGTTTGTGTCTCTGTGTGTATGTTTGTATGTGTGTCTCTGTGTGTATGTGTGTTTGTGTGTGTGTGTGTGTGTCCCACTTCCTGTTCCTCCTGACGCAGCAGGTTCCGGATGGGGCTCAGGATCTGTACCCGGAGAGCTTCCTGTGGGATTCTGACTGTTCCCAGTTTGGGAGATGAACCCTCCCCTCACTGTTCGCCCATGAAGAGACAGAATCCCAGAAAACCTGTCACTTGGCTAAGGTCACTCAGCCACTTAGAGGAGAAGCTGAAAATGGAGCCCGGCTTGCCTGGTGCTGGCTCAGTGTGGATTATGGCAAATCACGCTATCCGTGCATTTACTACCTACTCATAATTGAGCTCTAAAATTACTGTTTTGTGGATATTTAGCTCCGGTCAGACTAGTTTGCTCTGCTGTTTTCCCAAGCCACTCCTTGAGCTATCAGAATAAACGCTGCGTGTGGAGGGTCCAGAACCCTCCAAGGCGGCTACCGGAGCCCCTGCACCTGCCCGGGAATCGCTTCCTGCTTCTTCAAGGCAGGTGCATCCTCACAGGGCGCGTCTTTCTCCTGGGTGAACGCACTTCCTGAGGATGATCTGTGTTTCAACCATGCTCCAACAGTCAAGGTCAAATGGCAATGGAAGGTTCTAAGCAGAGAAGTAGCAATCAAACCTTGTCTTTACCAAGGTCTGTCTGGTGCCAAGTGGAGACAGACTGTCAGGAAGCAAGACGGACTGACAGTGGGAGGTCAGAGGGGCAGCTATTTCGACACCCTGGCCGTTTCCTGTTTCAATAGCTTCTGTCAAGGGCAAGGGTCTACCAACTGTAGCCTGAGGGCCTAGTCTAGCTTCCATGGCGGGGGTGGGGGTGGGGAGTTGTCATCATTTGATTTGATCACGGAAGTCACTAACCTGAACCCCAGGAAGTGAAATGTTAACCCGACCTATGAAAGAATTCCACTCCTCTGTTCACATTAGTTGATCTGTATTAAAAATAAGTTATCAGGAGTTGTGGCTTAACAGGTTAAGCCTCTACCTGTGACACCGACATCCCATATGGTGCCTGTTGGTGTCCCAGCTGCTCCAATTCTGATCCAGCTCCCTGTTAATGTGCCTGCGAAAGCAGGGGAGCATGGCCCAAATGCTTGGTCCCCTGCACCCATGTAGGAAAACTAGAAGAAGCTTCTGGCTCCTGGCTTCAGTCTGGCCCAGCCCTGGTCATTGTGGTCATTTCAGGGAGTGAACTAGTAGGTGGAAGATCTCTCTGTATCTATCTCTCTCTGTTACTCTGTCATTCAAATAAATAAATCAATCTTTTTTTTAAAAAGTATTCAATTTTAATATTGTTATATTTTTTAAAAAATATTTATTTGAAAAGCAGAGTGACACACATACACACACATACAGAGAAAGAGAGAGTGAGAGGGAGAGAAAGAGAGAGAGAGAGAGAGAGAGAGAGAGAGAGAGAGAACATAAGAAAGAGAGAAAGGGAGATTTCCATCCACTGGTTCACTCCTGCCAGGCCGAAACCAGGAGCCTGGAACTCCATCCAGGCCTCCCGCGTGGATGTCAGGGGGACAAGTGTTGGGCCATCTTCTGCTGCTTGCCCCGTCCCATCAGCAGGAAGCTGCATTGGAACTGGAAGTAGCCGGGATTCTAAACAGCACTCCCACATGGGATGCCAGGGTCACAATTGGCAACTTAACCTACCGTGCATCCATGAAGTGTGTGCACATACATCTCACTCTTGTTACAGAAATAACTGCTTAATATCCTTGGTTTGGCCTCCAGTGCCTAAAATCCTCACTCTCAGGTCCGTTACAGAAAGCGTCTCCTGACTGCTGGCCTTGGTGTTGGCACTGGCGTGCAGAAGGGTGGCTTCAGATACGAGTTGGAGGTTAGAACCAGCGGCTCGTGCATGTGGGACACTGACCAAGGGGCAGGGTGTTGCCAGGACACAGGCTACCTGATGCCTAAGATCCTGGCTAAGACTGCGAGGGTCCAGAGGCCCAGCACTCCCACAGCCACAAAGCAACCCTCCCCTTAGGCCTCTGTGGGATGGGTCTGCTGGGTTCCTGCCATGCCTTGGCAGGGTCCATGGTCTCGTGTGCCAGCGGCCTGCTGACCAGATGACGCGGTGCCTGTGCAGATCCTGGACGCTCCGTGGTATAGCCCGTAAACAACGCTGTATTTATCCATCCGTTATTAGCCTTGTCAGGTTTCCAGCCACCTCTCCACCTTCCATACAACCAACAGGCTGGCTCACGGCTGGCACAGAGCATGAACGGCTCGAAAATTTAATCAGGTTTGGGTAACAGGTAAGGACTGGTTCCCAGGCTAGGGGAAAAACACAGCAAATATTTTGGAATAAACCATGTGTGCTGTATCTTGCTGGAGCTTGCAGGCTCTTTGGAGGCTCCCAGACGGCTCTTAATTAATTGCTGGAGCCAAGTGGGGCAATCTTGTGAACGCTGTTGCTTTTGCTAATCTGATCCAGCCATGCACAGGGGAGGAGGAGGAGCTGGCCCTGGATTTGGGGAATGAATGGCGCAGGCTGGGGTGTGGGAAGGGCAGTGGCCCAGCCCAGGTGGCTGGGACAAAGCTTAGAATGGCCAATCCGTTGGCCAAGCAAATGGATGGACCCCCTTTCTCAGCAGTGAAAGGTGTTTCCTTAACTCCCTGGTCTGGGAAGGAGGAAGCTGGAATCAAATCCTTGCTCTGCTGTAAGTAGCCCAGAGTCCAGGACTGGATAGTCCCTTGGTTCATCACCATCTCACCTGAAGGTGGGCTTGTTGTGGGACTCAGGTGAGACGAGAGACGCTCTGTAACGTGAGGGTCCGTGACCAGGGAATGAGGCCTGCAGGCAGCTAGAGGCAGTGCCCAAAGGTCTAGGTGGGCACACGTTTCCCTAGGAGCAGAGCAAGCCCAGGCATGGGGGGAGGGGTGTGGGGATGCATGTGCTAGGGACCTTCTTCTTAACTCTTCCACCTGAGCGCATGCAGCTGTTGGGGATTGGCCGAGCTGGGAAGTGGAAGGAAAAGTCCTCGCCTACGAAGCCATAGGCCCCCAGTGGCTGCAAGGAGACCTTCCACTTGACCCCGGCCCCTCTGTAGAGCTCTGTTTTGCCATTGTTGTCCAACTTGGCCCGTGCTCTGGTTGCACCAGCCTGGAGGTTCCCCGTCAGAACGTGCCTTCTTGGACCATCAGCGCTGGCTGGACCTCGGCGAGGGCACGTGGCCAGCTCCCCTGCTGCTGCTTCCAGGTTCTGTAGGCTCCTGGAGCCCTTGCTGCTAAGGGAATCCCTTATTCACCCAGCTCCCACCTTTGCTCCTCTGTCCTCTTTGCTGACACATTCTCCCCCAACGACTCTCCTTCCCAAACGCTTGCACGAGCCCCTAGGACAGGCCCAGCCCTCTTCCAGGCCCCAGGAGACCTCTGACATGTCCCCTGCCACACATGCTGTTTGCTGTTGTCCTACTCTTTGCTACCATGTCCACCCATCCTCAAGGCCTTGAGAACAGGTACAGGGTCTTAAAGTGGCATTGCATCTCTTTGGGAAGCACAGCCAGTTCCCAATACTCACTGAATGAGCTGATTTCTTTATTTTTTGTAGATTTTATTTATTTACTTGAGAGGTAGAATTACAGACAGTAAGAGGGTGAGACAGAGAAAGGTCTTCCATCCCCAGGTTTACTCCCCAAATGGCCGCAAGGGGCAGAATTGAGCCCATCTGGAGCCAGGAACTAGGAACTTCTTCCGGGTCTCCCATGTGGGTGCAGGGGCCCAAGGACTTGAGCCATCTTCTACTGCTTTCCCAAGCCATAGCAGAGAGCTGGATTGGAAGTGGAGCAGCCGGGACTCGAACCGGCGCCCATATGGGATGTCAGCACCCCAGGCGAAGGATTAACCTACTTCGCCACAGCACAGGCCCCAAGATGATGTCTTTGTTTTGCAACTTAAGAACTGACACCACAAGGGGCACAGAGATCTGCCTCAAGTTGAAGTCATTAAATGGATCTTGGCTGCCTTTCCAACCCCAGTGGGCTACTGAGTCCAGTGTTGCTTCCTTTAAACCACAAAGCTGCTGCACTGGGTCAGGACAGTCCGGACCACAGTGCGTTCTTGTTAAGGGTCAAGAATGTCGTGTCAGGGGCCAGTGCTGTGGCACAGCAGGTTAAACTGCCGCCTGTGACCCCAGTTCAAGTCCTGGCTGCTCTACTTCCAATCTAGCTCCCTGCTAATGTGCCTGGAAAAGCAGTGGAGTGTGGCCCATGTGCTTGGGTCCCTGCCACCTATGTGGGAGACCTGGAAGAAGCTCCTGACTCCTGGCTTCAGTCTGGCCCTACCCTGGCTGTTGCAGCCATTTGGAGAGTGAACCAGTAGATGAGAGACCTCTCTCTCTGTTCTCCCTCTCTCTGTAACTCTGCCTTTCAAATAAATAAATAAATAAATAAATATTTAAAAAAAACAAAAGAATTCCATATTAATGACTCAAGGTGATCATAACTGGTCAGTCAGCAAATACACCTCACAAACCTGGATGCAGAAGTACAGGTGGAGAGGTAGACATTTTGGGCAATTCTCACACTCAGGTGAGCAGAAATGCAAATGCCTTCCCCCTCTTATTTGTCAATAGATCGCACGATCACATAACTTAAAAGTCAGAGTTTAAACAGCTTACTCTGTAAGCCATCTTGCTCCCACCGTGTTAGTTTCTCGTGAGTCTTTTTAAATATGACCAGTTGGGAATATATATTCTTATTTATCTTTTTTCATAAAAGGTATCATATCAAACACATTATTTGCACCTTATTTTTTAAAGATTTATTTATTTAAAGTCAGAATTACATAGAGAGAGGAGAGGCAGAGAGAGAGAGAGAGATCTTCCATCTGCTGGTTTATTCCTCAATTGGCTGGACCTGGGCTGATCCAAAGCCAGGAGCCAGCAGCTTCTTCCGGGTCTCTCATGTGGGTACAGGGGCCCAAGGAGCTGGGCCATCTTCCACTGCTTGCCCAGGCCACAGCAGAGAGCTGGATCAGAAGTAGAGCAGCCAGGACTCGAACCAGCACCCATATGGGGTGCTGGCACTGCAGGTGGCGGCTTTACCCACAGTGCTGGCCCCTGCACCTTATTTTCTTCCCACATTATTGTGTAGAGAGAGCTTACTGTTTCCTTCATAGTTGAACAATGGTCCAGTACTGTTGGTGCCTCCTGGTGATGGGCACTTGGCTACTTCTAGTCTTTATTATAAGCAAAACGTGGGCGAATGGCCCTGTGCGTATGTAACTTTGCACAGGGCAGCAGGAAGACTATGCAGAAATGGAATCACTGGGCTAGAAGTAAAAGCCTGTGTAAGTATTACAGAGCCTCCTGACTGCCATGCATGGGGTTGTGACAACTGAGACTTGCAGCAGCCCTGTGCTGGCCACAGCCTCACCCACAGCGGTTCAATGCAGTCCTGTTAGAGACTGGGCCACCTCATGGAAGAGAAACAGTTGATTAAGGGTGAACTCCCTTATTTGCCCTGGGTTTTCTTGGATGCTTTAGGATGGAGCTCTCAAGTTCGGGAGTCCCTGTCTTTCCTTTTCTTCCAGGGTGGCACCTGCCTAAAACCAGGGCATCTTGGGTAGGACATACTCAGGCCATCAACACGTGGCTCTTTCTCATCTTCTTGCTTCTCATTGATTGCTTGGATCTCAGGAGTCCAGGGCTGGATTAATCTTTGGCCCATGCAAGTCTCACCATAGGCCCCCTTTTATTTCATTAGTTTTATCCAATAATGGTTAAAGCAGTTACTTTATGAAATGCCTGTCGTCAGAGCTGAATGAAGCCAGCCACGAGCCACCGTGGTGAGGAGAGATTTGTCAGCACCGACTAGCGCAACAGGAAGTCCAGTGGGAGCTGACCCCAAGGGCAGCAGGGGCTGTGCCTTGCACAGGGAGGGTGAGGGAGCAGGGAGGGGCGGGGGAGAGTGCAGGAGAGTCAGAGCAGTGACAAGTGACACAGGTTGATCAGTGTCACACGATCCAGCCAGCTGGCTCTGCTCGCCGGGAATAACGGAAGCTGGCTTCTGCATGATGCTTTCTGGGTTTTCTCGGGCAGGCCCCTCGAGGGCGTCATCCTAGGGATGTGGCCTTGAACTGGTAGAATCTGTGAGTGTTTGGTCAAGTCTTTGCAGGTCAAAGTTGAAGCCTAGTGCAGGAGAAAGCTCCCAGGAGCCTGACTGGAGTTCGGTCTTTGCAACGTGGTCCCTCTGAGGTCCCCATTTCTCAGTTCCTGCCTCTGTCTCCTCACTGTCCCGCCTGTGTGGTCTGGGGGACACCCCTCTCAGGGGGCAAGGACAAGTTCCCATGTCTCCAGGGCTCTCAGTCCTTCCAAAAGGTCATAGAAAATGCATTAAAAGCAGGTTTATTTGGGTGCCCAAAAGATGGAAATCCATGCCCAGTGTGCTCATGCTACACGCTTTCCCCAGACCTTTGGAGGGCGCCTGGTCTCCTAGGGGGACCTATCTTTGCGCCACTGCTGACTTTTCTGTGCAACCACCTTTCGGGGCGGGCGGTGGAGGAGCCGCTCCATGAGGCTCCAGGCATGGCTGGGAGGGGGCGGGCTCCGGTGCTGAGGGGAAAGGGAGCGGACAGGCCCAGATCCATAACGTTCTTGGATCTGGAGACCATCCAGCAGGTCTGGGGGCATGTGGGCCCCTTGGACGTAGGCAGAACGTCCTTTACAAGCAGGCTGCCGGCTGTGGCTGGAAAGCTGTCTCCAGACCCACGGCCTCGTCCCCACGAGCAGCTTCTTGTGCTGCATGTGTGACCTTGAGGCTGTAAATCGCACCTCCAGGGTGGGTGCAACCTTTCACCCAGAGCCGGCAGAGGAGGGGACTGTCTCAGGAGACCCCCGCTGTCTCCATGAGCCCCAAGCCAATCAACATGTGAACCCTCCCGTCCAATGGGCACCCCCAGTAGGATGACCCAAGGAAACAAATCAGCAATGCCTTAAAAACCTGGGACGCTGGGGCCGGCGCCATGGCTCACTTGGTTAACCCTCCGCCTGCAGTGCCGGCATCCCATATGGGCGCCGGTTTGAATCCCGGCTGCTCCTCTTTCAGTCCAGCTCTCTGCTGTGGCCCAGGAAGGCAGTGGAGGATGGCCCAAGTGTTTGGGCCCTGCACCTGCATGGGAGACCCGGAAGAAACTCCTGGCTCCTGGCTCCGGATAAGCTCACTTCTGCCCATTGTGGCCATTTGGAGAGTGAACCAGCTGAAGGAAGACCTTTCTCTCTGTCTCTCCCTCTCACTGTCTGTAACTCTGCCTCTCAAATAAATAAATAAAATCTTAAAAAAATAAACAAAACAAGATCCTTCTTCAGAGCCAGTGTCCAGCTTGGGCACTCCGCCTGCTCTCTCCTCTGTGGCTTGCCACCCAAAAGTTTCTTTTCTGTCAAATAAAAGTTTCGGCCTCTTTGTAAATTGTTTCTTGGCTTTTTATTTCTATACTAAGCTAAGGAAAAGAACCCACGAATTCACACCTGCCGGTAACAGATCTCGGGGATGTGACCACTGCCATTGTAACTACTTTCAAGCTACTCACCTTGGTGTTCCCAGAATTCCCACAAAGCCAACATCTGGCTGTGGGAGTGAGTCAGCTTGCAGCCCACCTCCGGGCTAGCACCCCGGGCCATCCTTGGTCGCACACAGCTCCGTCTGCCTCGAGTTTTGGTCCCTGCTTTGAGCAGATCTCATCCCAGGAAAGGCTTGTCCGGCTCTTGTGCGTACTCTTTCCACCCAACGTGCCTGCTCCGGGCGTGGAATTCTTTGGATTCCCTTCAAAAGTTCCGAAACTCCCCCTCTTGCACACTAAAAACCTTTGTCCCCGTCTCAGTCCATTTTGCATTGCTATAATGAAATATTTTCTAAAGAAAAGAAGTGTGTGGGTAGGTGTCATGGAGCAGGGGGTTAAGCCGCCATCTGAGATGGCTGCATCCCCTTTCAGAGCTCGGGTTCGAGTCCAGCTGCTCTGCTTCTGATCCAGCTCCCTGCTAATGTGCCTTGAAAAGCAGCGGAAGATGGCCTGAGTGCTTGGGTCCTGACATTCACATGAGGCACCTGGATGGAGTTCCTGGCTCCTGGCCTCAGCAAGCCTCCACCCTGGCAGTTATGGCCTTCTCGGGGAATGAGCCAGTGGATGGACCATCTCTCTGTTTCTCTGTTTCTCTCTCTCTCTCTCTGTTTCTCCTCTGTCACCCAGTCCAAACAGAATGGCATCAGCATGGGCAAGGGGTCCTCCTGGCCACATCACAACCTGGAGGCAGATGGAGCCAAGTACCTAAGATGGCCTCTCTGTATATCAACCCACCCTCATAAGAACTAATCCAGCCCTGCCAAAAAAATACCTTAAATCCTTCTAAGGGTGGTGCCCCACCCCCATGACCTAGCCATCTTCCACTAAGCCCCGCCTCCTAAAGGTTCCACCCCTTTTGAACATGGGGGCCCAAGCCTGCAGCAGGTGAACCTCTGGGAAAATGGGAGCCCCACTTCTCTATCCCTGGTAGATCCATGCATGGGGAGCCTTGGCTGGAACGCTTCTCAGCACAGTACCCGAGCATCAGTTCTGCTCATGCACCTTGCTGGGCATTTCCCTGTTCACATGAGTTGTAACAACCTGTGACAAGGGCATGACTAGCCCTGTTTCAAGGTCAAGAAGGAGCTGTTCAGCACCATAAAGCCTCCTATCCAAGGTTAATTCATGGCAAGGTAAGAGTTAATTCCTCCCAGACTTCACCCTGCTACAAAATCTAAGCTCCTTTCCCCACTCCCCACTGGATAATCTGCTTTCAAAAAAGCAAAGGGGAAAGATGGAGGCTAGTCGTGTTCGTGAATTTTATTGAAGTGGTTTGCACGAGTTTGGTTAAACTGGCGTCCGACATGAAGACATGACCAATGGCTCAATAATCCTAGGCTGTGTTGTTATTTGTGGATGACTTGGCATTATAATAGTAGCTCTAGCGTCATGGCTGGGTCACTGGGTTCTCAACATTTCAGTAAGAGTAATGGGACAATAATACTATCAACCAACACACCCTCTCCTCCCTCTGGTGACTGAACAGGGAGCCAGGTATCGTACATGTGTATTTATATGTATAAATGCCTTACATGTTAAGCATTTAGATTATCTCTGAATGTATCTCCATATAAATTTATAATAGACATCTAATTTGTGTTCACATTTATATCTACTCTGTAGCTTCATATAACTTTCCTCATAGACCCATAGTTTATTTACAAGTGTATTGCCTAGTTTCTAAAAATCTGGAAGTTTTCTAACTACATTTTGGTTCTTGACTTCTAACTTGATCCCACTGGGGTTAGAGAACCTACCCAATAAGTTTTCGATGCTTTTAACACTTGCTTTGTAAAGATTGGAAATGTGTAGTGAACTCTCCATGCTGCTTGAAGGGCAGGCGTGCTCTATAGTTGTTGGGTACAGTGCTCTATGGGAGACGATCAGACCAACTGTATTGTTGTGATCCTCAAATATTCCACATCCTTCACTGCGATCATGGATCCGTTGTCTGTTTTTCCTTATTCTGTCAAATTTGTTTTCTTGTATAAAGGGAACAAATTCCATGTATCCAGTTTTAAGAACATAATGATACTTTCTATCCTACCCTCCCTCACAAGCTTAACTCTCCTCTAAATAGAGAATTCAACAAGTAATAAATAGAAAAACCACTGTTCCTCAAGTGTATAGTCAAGGGCTATGAACAATGATCAAATCTCAAGATGTCAATTTTCCTCATATACATTATAATTTTTTTGTATTCTGTGCATTAGTTACTACAAATCAGGGAAAATGCATGATATTTGTTTTTTGGGGGGGCACTAATTCATTTCACTAAGCATAATGGTCTTCAGTTGCATCCATTTTGTTGCAAAATATGGGATTTTATTCTTTTTTATGGCTGTGTAGTATTCCACAGTGTGTGTGTGTGTTTGTCTCTGTGTGTGTCTGTTTGCGTATCTACAATTTCTTTATCTAGTCATTGAAAAATAATAAATTCTGGTGAATATGTGGGGAAAAGGTATCCTAACACACTGTGAGAATGTAAACTAGTACAACCATTATGGAAGACAGTAAGAAATTTCCTCAGAAATCTGAAAATAGATCTACCACATGACCCAGCCATTCCATTAAAATAGATCTAGCACATGACCCAGCCATTCCACTCCTGAGAAGTTACCCATGGGAAGTGAAATTGGCGTGTGAGAGAGTTATCTGTTCCCCGGTTTACAGCAGCTGAGCTCACAGTAGCTGAGCTATGGGATCAACCCAGGTGCCCATCAACCGATGACTGCATAAGGAAATTCGTTTTCTGTATTTTGAGCCTGTATTATTCATGGCACATAAAGTTAGGATGATTATATTTTCTGAGTGGATTAACTCGTTAATAACAAAATGTGAGTATCATTATGAACTGTTTATCTACTGACACCCCATCTTCAAGTCTACTTTAATATTAACAGTTTCTTTTTGTTAGTGCTAGCATGCAATAGAACATCTATTTGAGATCTTTTTGTACGCTCATATTTAAGATCTACTTTTTGTTAACAGTACATTTTTAACAATCCACTCTCTTAATCTTTGTCATTTAATGAGAATTACCTTCCAAGGACTTGCCCTCAGTGACCTAAGGACTTCCTACTAGGCCAACCTCCTAATCTCCATAGGATTTTTCCACACTTTTGAAGAAATTAGCATAAGACTTGGGATTTGAACTCTAGCCATCTGCACGGGCTGGGCGCTGCGCCCTATTCAAGCCTGTGTGTATCACTTTGCTGGCTGTTCATGGCTCCCTGCATGGTGCATCCTGTGTGGCCCTGTTTTCCTTCTAACAGATCTTTTCTCATTGTTCTGTTTTGCAGTACTTTTGGTGACGGTATCTGTGTTTCTATTGGTCAGAAATAGATGCAACACACTTTATTTTAAAGGTGAAAGGTGCAGGAGTTATGTTTCTTTTTGAAGATTTATTTATTTATTTGAAAGACAGAGTTAGAGAGAGACAGAACAGAGACCCTCCATCTGCCGGCCCACTCCACAAATAGCTGCCAAGACCAGGAGCCAGGAGCCTCCTCCAGGTCTCCCACGTATGTGCAGAGGCCCAAGGACCTAGGCCATCCTCTGCTGCCCTCCCAGGCGTACCAGCAGGCAGCCGGATTGGAAGCAGAGCAGCCAGGACTCAATCCAGCGTCCACATGGGATGCAGCGGCTCAACTCACCGTGCCACAGCCCTGGCTCCAGCACAATTTATTTCGAGATATTTTCTCACTGAGTTAAAAGCTCTAAGTTTGTAGGCATTTTCTTTCAGGACTCTGAGGAGGCCAGGCTGTCATCTTCTAGGTTCCACTTTTGCTATGTAGAAGTCATTTGCCAACTTTGTGGTCGCTCCGTTGCGATTGCTCTATTTTTCTCTTTCTCGAGAAGATATTTAAAAAAAATTTTTTTAAATTTATTTGACCGCTAGAGTTATAGACAGTGAGAGAGAGAGAGAGACAGAGAGAAAGGTCTTCCTTCCGTTGGTTCACTCCCCAAATGGCCGCCACAGCCGGCACTGTGCCGATCTGAAGCCAGGAGCCAGGTGCTTCCTCCTGGTCTCCCATGCAGGTGCAGGGGCCCAAGCACTTGGGCCATCCTCCACTGCCCTCCTGGGCCACAGCAGAGAGCTGGACTGGAAGAGGAGCAACTGGGACTAGAACCCGGTGCCCATATGGGATGCCTGCGGTGGAGGATTAACCAAGTGAGCCATGGCACTAGCCCTGAGATTTTTACTTGTTGTTGGTTCCTGACACACTTTAGCTAGGATGTGCTTAGGTGTAGCTTTCCTAGTACCCGCCCTCCTTGATACCCGTAGCACTTCTGCAACCTGTACTTGCTGCCTTTCAGTAGTTGTGGAAATTTCTTGGCTGTCATCTTTGAGTATTGTTCCTAGCTTGCAGGTATAGTAAACCTTCCACTGCAGTTCTGTTCATTTCCGTATTTGCCATTTTGAAAGCTGTGTTTTAGTCCATTTTTCCTACTCTTTTTGCAGTTTTTCTCTTTTCAGCTGTCTCTCATTTGCTATTAGATTCATTTGCTGATTTTAGTTCAAGTATTTTTCAGTCAAGGAATGTCCATTGTTTTTCTTTTTATAGCTTCAAGGTCTCTGTTGTGAGTCTCCATATATTTTCTTGAGTCTATAAATCACAAATATTTTGAAGAACCTGTCTAAAAACCCCTGTGAGTCTATTTCTTTAAGATTTCTCTCTCTCTCTCTCTCTCTCTCTCTTTTTGTTATTTGGTCATGTATTTCAGTGTGCCAAGTATAATGTGTGTGTGTGCGTGTGTGTGTGTATAAAACAGGATTACATAATGGTCAGCATTTTTTTAAGATTTATTTATTTTATTTGAAAGTCAGAGTTACACACACACACACACAGAGCAAGCTTCCATCCGCTGGTTCACTCCCCAGATGGCCACAATGGCGGGAGCTGTGCCGATCCGAAGCCAGGAGCCAGGAGCTTCTTCCAGGTCTCCCACACGGGTGCAGGGACCCAAGCACTTGGGCCATCTTCTGCTGCTTTCCCAGGCCATAGCAGAGAGCTGGATCGGAAGTGGAGCAGCCGGGACTAGAACTGGCGCCCATATGGAATGCCAGCCGTATAGGCAGCAGCTTTACCCACTACGCCACAGCGCTGGCCCCAGTGGTCAGCATTTTAAAGACACATTCTCCTGCTGTGTGTAAGAATTCCCATGTCTAATTCAATGACTTCAAAATGAGACTATTTCATTCCATTTACTCATTCCTTTTCCCCCTCAGGCAATTTTCAACTGAGCACCAAGTATGGTGCACAAAACATCGCTGAGACAGTCGGAGACTCTGGATGTTTGGGAGGGTGGCTTGGTTTAGAATAACTTACCCGAATCCGTGCAGACTGGGGCAGGCAGCGCCTGGCCTCCAGGCTTCTGGAAGCTGTGTGCCTGCGTGTAGCTATGTGAGCTGGGCTCTTTAGCAGCTCCTCTTCCCTGAAGAGTCCTGAGCTGCCAGTTTTATTCCTGCACGCTGTTACACTAACAGAAGTTTCTTAGCTTCTCAGCATGTTTGAGAAACAGAAAATGCCTTGGGGAGAAAACATAGGGTCATCTGTCAGTCTTACCTTAGCTCCCGCCCCTTTTCTACTTTGTTAACCGAACATTGGCTGCCTCAAGTACTTGTTACTTTGTTTGATGCCTTCAAACACACACGCACACACACACGGACTTTGAAGCCTTTTAAAATTGTTTTCCCTGGAAGCCTTGATCTGGAACACAGCCTTTTGCCATTACTGGAGGCAGAAATTTGTCCGAGCCCATTTTCCATGCACGAAAATGCACCGCTCTGCCCGGCTTCGGCGTTGGCAGCCTTAGAGAGCTGAGCAGGCCCGTGGACACCTGAATCACGGTGCACCAGTTTCAGGTGAAAGCTTTTGCTATTTGAGTTCTTTATCCTCTGCACCCGTCCCTCCTGTTATTTATCCCATAGGCAGCTCCATCTGCACAAGGAAAACTGAAGCCGTCTAGAAGTTAGGATTTGAGGGCCAACGTTGTGGTGTAGTGGGTAAAGCTGTGGCCTTCCACTCCGGCATCACATAGGGTGTCAGTTCCTGTCCTGGTTGCTCCACTTCTGATCCAGCTCCCTGCTGATGGGCCTGGGAAAAGCAGCAGCAGATGGCCCAAGTGCTTGGGCCCCTGCATCCATGTGGGAGACTTGGTGAAACTCCTGGATCCTGGCTTTGGCCTGACCCATTGTGCTTATCTGGGGAGTGAGCCGGCATGTGGAAGTTCTCTCTCCATCTCCCTTTCTCTCTCTCTCTCTCTCTGTCTCCCTCCCTTCCTCTCTCTCGTTCTCTGTCTCTCTCTGTAACTCTTTCAAATAAATAAGTAAGTCTTCTTCTTTAAAAACGTAATTAAGTTAGGATTTGAACTTGATTTTGAAATTAAAAGTGTTACCACCCAAACACACGGTATATGTGTAGGCACCATGACTATTAAGCTATTAAGCTGTTAACCTGTTCCCAGGCTGGACCTAATGCTGGAGCCATTCATTACACTTCAAGTTGTAGGAGCACCCAGAGGAAGGGTGTGCTGTGAGCTCTTGTCTCTTTCCTCACTTTGGGATGTCCCCTTTAGTCAAGCGATAAATCAATTGCAAATCAGAGTTGAGGCAGCTCCACAGCGGCCCACGTGACAGCCCAGGCCTGCACCCTTTTACACTGAGCTCCACCACACGGAGGTTGCACGCATCTTCGTTGTTGGAAATGGAGGTGGGTTCTGAACTCAAGGCACCTCTTTACACCAACAGCAGGACTCTGGGTTGACACAGATGGGGAGACCCAAATGGGTCATTCTGGAAGAACTGTCGTTCAATGGTAAAGTAGAGTATGTTTCAAAGTGACAAGTTCAAGAGCTGAAAATGACTTTGATCTTTAAGAGGCCCATAAACAGGGTAGTGCCCTTGCAAACCTGTACTTATGTATTCAAATATTGGGAGGAAATCCAAGCACAGGCTTAGGACCGCGGCAGCTTGCAGTTGAGACAAGAAGAGGCCGGGGAGGCGGGCAATTACATCAAACTTTTTACAGCATGAAGCAGCTTTCTTCCTTGCTTGTTAACCAATGAACTAGAAGCTTGGTAAGGGCTCGTTTTTTAAGTGAGTTTGAACCAATCATTATGCAGGTATGAAGTATATGTGAAGAAAGAAAGAGGTGATTGAAGCCAAAAGAAAGAGTGTTTTGTTACCGATTTAAATTTGTGGTGGGTGCCATTCTCTTTTACTTTGATGAAGGGTCTCCAACTTTCTCCTACCGATTTCTGCCACCCACATGCCCTTATTGACCCTCTGGTATTGAAATCGTTAACCACATCTGGAGAGTTCATCTGTGGACAAGATACCTTATCCTGTGATTCACGCAGCAGCCAGAGGGGCTCATAAAGAACTGTGGGGATCTTGTGAGAGTTTAGAGGGTGCTGGTTGTTAAGAGACATTCAAGGGAAGTCAAATATCTGCAGCAAATACCCAAGGAGTTTTACCTTCCTTTGATCCAAGGGACCCAATCCTACGGAAGAGCTGTGTTCTGCTCTGCCCGTAAGAACCATGGGCTCTGGAGTGAGGGATCTGAGCTGGCTGCCAACAATGGCCATTTACTCTTTGGCCTGGCTCCCTTGGCGACCCCAGGTGTGTCCCGGCCACATGATGAGTTGGTTCATGGAACTCCAAAGGGGGCAAACTCAGCTGACCCCAGATTGATTTTTGACCCAATTAGCAATCCACGTAAGCCGAGTTCTACGAATAACAGTAAAATAAATATGCACATATTCGGAGGCCCTGCACTGTGCCATAGTGTGTAATGCCATCACCTGTAGTGCTGGCATCCCATATGGGTGCTGGTTCGAGTCCCGGCTGCTCCACTTCCAATCCAGCTCTCTGCTATGGCCTGGGAAAGCAGTAGAAGATGGCCCAAGTCCTTGGGCCCCTGCACCTGCATGGGAGACCTGGAAGAAGCTTCTGGCTCCTGGCTCCTGGCTTCGGATCAGCACAGCTTTGGCCGTTGCGGCCAACTGGGGAGTGAACCAGTAGGTGGAAGACCTCTCTCTGCTTTTCCTTCTCTCTCTGTGTAACACTGCATTTCAAATAAATAAATAAATAAATCTTTAAAAATAATAAAATAAAATAAATATGCACATATTCACCATCTCAGTGATTAAACAGGACAACTCTATCCTACAATCCCTGCTTTGTCCCTTCCTCTGCCGCCAAGTAAACTGAATCTGTTAATCATTTCTCCAATATTTTTAAACATCTGTGTACGCATTCCTAATAAATACATTACAATATTCAGTTTTGCTTGTGTTTTTGTGGCTATGGTCTGGGCGTGTTCCAAATTTCAAGTTGGAAACAGACGTGTTGAGAGGTAGCACCTCCGGGAGGTGGTTGGATGGTGAGGGCTCTGCCCTCACGAGTGGATGCATCCATTCATGGATTAATGGGCTCATGAGTTACCATGACAGTGGCTTTGCTACACTCGTGGAAGCAGGCTGTCTCTGCCACACTGGCTCTGTCTTGTAATGGGCTACCCACAGCCATGCAAGGATACAGCAAGGAGGCCCCCACTAGACAACAAGCAGGTGCTGGCATCTGCTTTATACTCTTTATCACCTGGTCTTGAGTGTTTTGTTAAAACTGACACTGTTGCTGTCACACTCCCGTGTTCCGGCTTTTTCTGCAGAATCCATCTTGCTACATACATGCAGTGGTAGTCCGTTCCCCTTCAGCTCGGTATAGGATTCCATCGTAAGAACTGAATGACTCTCACTCATTCTTTGTGGAAATTGGATTGTTCCTAGTGTTTGCTATTATCCCAAGCGTTAGATGCAATTGGCATGTGTTAATCTGTGTCTTCCAGGTGTGGGAGCTGCCTTTGGAGATTTCAGTGGGGCAGGTGGATGAGGGCAGATTCTAGAAATTCATGAAGTGTAGGGAGGAGATCATATCATCCAAAACCAGCTTGTCTCGCGGTGGCCACTCCTCTTAAAATTCACCTTAGTGAAGCTTTTGCATCTTTTTAAAAAAAGATTTATTTATTTGAAAGAGTTACACACAGAGAGAAGGAGAGGCAGAGAGAGAGAGAGAGAGAGAGTTTTCCATCCACGGATTCACCCTCCATCTGGCCACAATGGCTGGAGCTTTGCCGATCTGAAGCCAGGAGCTTCTTCCGGGTCTCCCACGCAGGTGCAGGGGCCCAAGGACTTGGACCATCTTCTACTGCTATCCCAGGCCATAGCAGAGAGCTGGATTGGAAGTGGAGCAGCCGGGACTTGAACCCATGCCCATATGGGATGCTGGAACTGGAGGTAGTGGCTTTACTTGCTATGCCACAGTGCCGGCCCTTGGAGGCTCT
Organism: Lepus europaeus; assembly: GCF_033115175.1. Classification (NCBI taxonomy): domain Eukaryota; kingdom Metazoa; phylum Chordata; class Mammalia; order Lagomorpha; family Leporidae; genus Lepus; species Lepus europaeus. The sequence goes on along the minus strand of NC_084828.1, from coordinate 10,344,365 downwards.
TAATGTGAATCCAAATACAAAGCCATGTAATTGAATAAAACTAAATGGAAAAAAAGGATATTGATTAAAATTTGAGAAAAGGATCCATACGGGGAAAAGTCCTTCACTTATTCACAAGGGAAAGAAAAGAGCGCCAGCTATGGTCTGAAGGTTTGTGTACCCTTCAAATTCATACCCTGAAATCTTAACCCCCAAGGTGAGTACCAGGAGGTGAGGCCTTTGGGAGATACAGGATCATGAGGGTGGAGCCCTCAGAGGTAGGATTAGCACCCTTACAGCAGGGGCCTGCGGAAGCTCTTTCAACCCTTGCACCATGGAGGACACAGAGAGAAGCTGGCAGTCTGCAACCAGAAGAGGGCGCTCCCCAGAACCCGACCTTACTGGCACTTTGATCTTGGACTTCAAGTCTCTGGAATTAAGAGAAATAAATTTCCGCTGTTTATAAGCCACCAGTCTATGGTTAAGCAGCCCAATGGACTAAGATGACACCCACATGATTGAAAAAGTCATTATCTATGAAGGTCTGCCGTTTTGGTGACTGAGTATCAAAGTAGTAAAACAACTGCCTGTTGGGAGCCCTGCACGTGTGCCTGGGCTTGGGTCCTGGATCCACTGTCCTTCGCAGCTTTCTGCTCTCACAGACCCTGCGAGGTCCCAGTGATGGCTCAAGTGCTTGGGTCTCTGCTACCCACCTGGCTGACCCAGGTTGAGTGCCAGACTCTTGACTTCAGCCTGGCCACGCCCTGACTCTTGCAGACATTAGGAAGTGAACCGTCAGATGGGAGTTATCTCTGTCTCGCTCTCTCTATCTCTGTTTCTTTCAAATAAATAAAATAATTAACCATTAAGAAACCAGAAATCAAAGGCCTGTGTTGTGGCGGCTCTGGTAAAGCCACTGCCCCTGATGCTGGTGTCCTGTATGGGCACTGGTTCATGTCCCAGCTGCTTCACTTATGATCCAGCTCCCTGTTAATGTGCCTAGCATATCAGTAGGAAGCTGACCCAAGTGTTTGGGCCCCTGTGCCCACATGGGAGACCCAGATGAAGTTCCTGGCTCCTGGCTTAGGACCTGGCCCAATCCCAGCTCTTGTGGCCATCTAGGGAGTAAATCAGTGGATAGAAGGTCTCTCTCTGTCTCTCCCTCTATCCCTGTAACTTTGCCTTTTAAATAAATGAAATAAATCTTTAAAACATTTCAGAAGTTAGCTTAGATATATTTAATTGTGTAAAAGGCAAGATGTGGAGTGGGTGTTCGGCACAGTGGTTTAGGTACCACTTGACATGCCTACATCCTATGTTGGCATATTCAAGTTCAAGTCCCCACTCTGCCTCTGGTCCAGTTTCCTGCTAATGCACACTCCGGGAGGCAGCAGGTGATAGTCCAAGTCCTTGGGCCCCTGCCACCCACATGGCAGACCCACAGGGAGTTCTTGGTTCCTGGCTTCAGTCTGATGCAGTCCCAGCTATTGCGGGCATTTGGAGAGTGAACCGGTGGATGCAAGGACTCTCTCCCTCTCTGCCTCTCACTGGGTCTCTTTCTTTCTTGGTCACTCTGTTTTTCAAATAAAAATAAGTAAAATTTTAATAAGTATTGCCAAGATGATACATGACGATGAGACGTGGGAAAGGAAACCTTTAAGCCTGGATGGAATTTGAAGGGAAGCTGACCGTTAGGGAAACGGGTCCCAGGCCGCATGGTGTCTGATGGGCTGACCTGGGTGCTTTGGGTGGTTACAACCCTTAGGGAAGAAGAGGGGACGAGCTGGCAGTGGAGGCAGATGTGGGGCTTTGCTCCCACCTCCTCTCAGCTAAGAACTGGAAGGCAAAAGAATCTGGGAACAGAGAAAGCGTGACTTCTTCAGGTCAGTGCATCGGCCAGAGAAGACTCATGGGGCTGTTCACGTGTGTGCGGCAGGGGTAGGGTTGTGGATGGTGATGAGTGGTCTATGTGAAAGACTGATGCGTGTTTAGTTTTCTTTCATGGAACTGTATCCAGACACAGGCAACCTGAGCTGGGCTGGGGGCTCCACGGAGACCATGGAGCAGGCTCCTCCAGGGCCACCTGTCCTGCTCGGGGATAGCACTCCTGCTCCAACCTCGTCGTCTCGTTCTGGACAGCAGGGCCTGGGGCAGAGAAGAAGGGGTGCGTGTTCACGCCAACTCCCTTTTAAGGTAGGCTGCACCCTACCTCCCTTTAGACCATATGGGCCTGAACTGTGTCCCATGGACACCAAGCTGCAAGGCAAATGGGAGGTGTGTGTGTGTGGGGGTCTTTCTTCCAGGTAGACGCCAGGGAAAGCTCTTGCTAAGGGAAACAAATGGACCCTGGGGCCAGCAAGTAGCACCTTTTCCTCTCTGAAAGTTTACTGATGGAAAGAAGGCACAGGTACCCAAACCCCGTTGTTGTTGATGTCCAGGCTTTCACAAGTAGGGCATCCGGTTTGGCAACCAAAATCAAGGCACACACAGAGCCTTAGTGACAAGTCGCTCCATTCTGGGTGCTAGATGGTGCAGCGAGGTGGCCGCAGGCCACGGATGCGAGTCTGCCTGTCCAGGCCAGTGAGGTCAAAGCAAGAGGAAATCCCCCACCATCAATTCAGAAAATAAAGAGAGCATGGAGGGGAGTCCCCCAGCTTTTCCAAGGGGCAGCTGGGGATCACTGAGTGTATCTGAAGGAACGCTGCTTGCCCACCGAATCCCCATTGCTCTGAGACTCTTACGAGGCCTTTCTAACAAGTGCGGGCCGATTCGTTTTAGTTCCCCTGGTTTACACTGGTTGGTTCTTCATAGCTTCAGCCCATCTTCAGCATCTGTGTTCCCTTTTCCTTGCTCCACCATCAGAATAGGGTACTGCTAGGGTTGGAGATCAGTCCCAAGGCGGGGGCTCTGTCTGTGTTGGTCCCTGCTGCAGCCCCCGTGGTTGGCACAGTGCCTGCAACACAGGCGCCTCCTGGCAAAGAGAAAGTAGACCTAGTTGGATCTGGTGCCTGGGACTCTCAGAGCCATTTTCTGCTTAGTTCTCTGCCCCTCCTACCTCCTGCAGGTGACTGGCCCACGGGGCAGAGGAGCTGTGGTCAGTTGGCACAGGCCTCTGTGTCTGTGCTCTGAACCTGGTGTCTTCCACGCTGATGAGACAGGCTAGAGCCTCTCAGACGTTTGGAAGGCCTTCCCAGCAGAACTAAGACTTAGGGGGGCTGGCGCCGCGGCTCACTAGGCTAATCCTCTGCCTTGCGGCGCGGCACACTGGGTTCTAGTCCTGGTCGGGACGCCGGATTCTGTCCCAGTTGCCCCTCTTCCAGGCCAGCTCTCTGCTGTGGCCCAGGAAGGCAGTGGAGGATGGCCCAAGTCCTTGGGCCCTGCACCCCATGGGAGACCAGGAGAAGCACCTGGCTCCTGGCTTCGGATCAGCGCGGTGCGCCAGCCACAGCGGCCATTGGAGGGTGAACCAACAGTAAAGGAAGACCTTTCTCCCTGTCTTTCTCTCTCACTGTCCACTCTGCCTGTCAAAAAAAAAAAAAAAGAGAGAGACTTAGGGGGCGCGTGAGATATTGCAAGACAAGGCCTGGGTCTTGGAGTCCCCAGGAATGGACAGACAGACAGTACTCGACAGATACTTGTGGAATTAATTAATGACGAATAACATCTGATATTTTTAGAGTGCTCAAAACGTAACAGGCACGACTCAAAAAGCCTCCCGTGCTCCAGGGCTGGTCAACCTCCCAAGGAACCGTTATCCCAATTTTACAGATTGGGAAAGTGAGGCTCGGGCAGGGCTCATTCTTTGATGGCTTAGGATTGCCACAGGTAATAAGAGTGTGTTCCTGCCCGATGATGGCAACTCTCAGGGAGCTGGGTGCACAGCGGCTGCCTGGCCATGTGCCGAGTGAGAAGATGAGGCATGGTTCTGGAACTGCGCCCTATTCTCTTTTATGCTTTTTTCTTCCTTTTAGCAAATCTATTCTCATAATCGTATCTTTTATTTTGCCTACATGGTATTTCGTTTGCATTCCTTAAGTATACATGGACCAAGGGGGAAAGGTGCTTGGTGACAAAACCAAGGCAAAGAGGGTTTTCTAAAAAGAAAGAGTTAATGAGGAGAGAGAGAGAGAGAGAGAGAGAGAGGGAGGTGGGGGTGGGGAGAGCTCTTTCATCCCCTGGCTAACTCCCCACATGGCCCCAACAGCCAGGGCTGGGCCAGGTTCAAGCCAGGAGCTTCTTCTGAGTCTCCCACGTGGGTTTGGACAGCCATCTTTCGCTGCTTTTCCCAGGCCACTATCAGGGAGCTGGATCGGAAGTGGAGCAGCCAGGGCATGAACTTGTGCCCATATGGGATGCCAGCGTGGCAGGCCGCGGCTTAACCCACTAAGCCACAATGCTGGCTGCAAGGCAAACAGGATTAAACCATGATGAATCACCAGTGAGTGCTCTACCTTGAACACTTGAAAGAGGAGTGCTGAGAACACACCACTTCCTACGGGACATAGGTGATAAACATGAAGCTTGGACACTCCCGTGAGCTCTGTGGGGCGTGCTGTACCCACTGCACACAGGTGACAATGCAAAGATTGTGTCAGAGGCAGGAAAGGACGTGGGACTCACACCTGTCCATAAGGTCTCAGGCAAAATCTGACCCTCACTGTGTGATCGCCGTGGCTGCCCTAGCAAAGACTGGTGGTTTGGGCAACTGGAATTTATCATCTTTGCCCTGGAGGTTGAAGAGAGAGGGAGAGAGAGAGAGAGGGAGAGAGAGAGAGAGAGAGAGAGAGAGAGAGAGATCTTCCATCCACTGCCTGATTCCCTAGATGGCTGCAATGGCCAGGGCTGGTCTAGGCTGAAACCAGGAGCCTGGAATTTCATCTAGTTCTCCCACATGGGTGGCAGAGGCCCAAAGACTTGGGCCATCCTCTGCTGCCTTCCTAGGTGCATTAACAAGGACTAGGATTGGAAGCTGAGTGGCTGGGACTTGAACCCATGCCCATGAGATGCCACAGTGCTGGCCTCAACATTTCAGTTTTTAATTGCCTACAGAATCCCAGTGGTGAGAGGAGAAAAAAAAAAATAGCCACATGCAGTTATTTGTAAAAACAAGCAATCATGCTTTGTATGCATGTAAGACTTTTTATCTTCAAAACACTTTCAAAACATTAATTAATCCTTACAACAGCACCAATGAGATTGAAACTGGAGGGAGAATTTGAGGCATGCAAAATTTAATTACCAATATTAAACTCTGGCACATGACTGACCCTCCTCCTACTGGGGCAGCAAACACATTCCACGCCGTCTCCTCTTCCTCTGAAAATAATGAACATGGGAACTCAGTTCTCTCATGCCAAGAGTAGGGGAGAGGGTTGCCTTTGCTCACCTCGGAGTTCCCGCAAGATTCCAGCATCTAGAATTCTGAGACTCAAAGAGCCCAGGAATACAAGTTGGGCTCCTTTGGAACAAAGATGTACTGAATTCTTTGAGATCCTAACAAAGCTCAGTGAACTATCCCAAACCAACCAACAGACAAAAAAGGGAGCAATTTGTTGAGTCACGGTTGGATACTTGGATAAGAAGTTTATCTGTGTCCTGGGGTTGGTGGGGGGGGGCAGATAAGCTTGGCTTTATACAAGGAGAGTTGGCCATGGTTTGGATGTTAGCTTATTAGTTCGGGAGAGTCCTAAAGTCTATGTGTTAAGGGATTGTCCCTAAAATCTTAAATTATTGGGAACTAAAAGGGTGGAAACTTAATCCAATTATGGTGTTTGGAGGTGGAGCCCTTGTGAGCTGAGTGAATTGGATCAGGTTGTTAGGGTGGAGCACCCATGAGACACTGAGACCTGTGCTCTCCCTCTGAGGCTCTCAGGTCTTCCATGGGGTCTCTGCATCATGAGATGCTGGGCCAGCAGGGCCATCTGATCTTGACCTGAGAACCTCCAAAACTGTGAGCCAAAGTAAACCTCCTTCCATTGAAAGGAACTTGTCTTAGGAGCTCTGTTATAGTCATGAAAAGGGGCGGGGCTACACGGAGCTGCTTCTGGATGCCTGAGCATTCTGAGTTTGGGCTGGAGCAGTGGGGACCAGGTGCTAATGCACTGTTGTAGTGGCAGGAGCTGCCTATCCCCTCTGAAACAGAGGGAACGAATCCTTTACCTCAGAGGCCAGTTGGGGTTGGTATCCTCCAAGGGAGGAGGCCTGAGGGTGAGGGCTTAGTGTTCTAAGCCATGGACTCCTGCTTCCTCGAAGCAGGTCGAGGGTAACTCCTCATTTCACAAGTGTGGGCTGGGCGTCACCATTTCCTTCCAAAGAGGACTGTTTGGAAAGCAGGGGAATACAAGGGTAACTTTACAGGGGGAGAACCCTGACAAATAGGACGTCAGCAGGTGAGCAAGGTCAACATCAAAGTGCAAATGTTCACCGTGATATTCATCTCCAGGCCTAGATTCCCATATTGGAATATTTTGAGCTCTTCAGAAGACACAAAATCTCTCTGACATTAAAAACCCCTGGATGGTGGTGACCCAGACTCTGTTTTCTTCTTCATAATACAGGGCCAAGGTCAGGTATAACCTGATCCTACCTCACATTTCCCAACCCTGCTCTTCAGCCACTACCTCCCAGCACAGGTTCTGCCTTGTTTTGTTTTTTAATCTTTAATTAATTTATTTGTTTCAAAGAGTTAAAGAGAGAGAAGGAGAGATAGAGGGAGATCTTCCATCCCCTGGTTCACTCCCCAGATGGCTGCAACAGCCAGGGCTGTGTCAGGCCGAAGCCAGGAGCCAGGAGCTTCTTCTGGGCCTCCCATATGGGTGCAGGGGCCCATGGACTTGAACGATTTTCTGCTGCTTTCCCAGGTGCATTAGCAGAGAGCTGGATTGGAAGTGGAGAAGCTAGGATTCCTATGGGGACCCATGTGGGATGCCAGTGATGGCTTCTAAGCCACAGTGCCAGCCTGGTCCTTTCTTGTTGACCCCACTTGCCTTGGTTCCTGATATTTTTTTGTGGTCACCCTGCAGACCATTTGAAGCCGGCCCTGAGGCCCCGTGAGATGGCAGTTAGAGAACCGGATGAAGCTTTGTGCAGTGGTTCTGGGTGGGAGTTTTGAAACTGAAATGATAATCATACTTTGCACAGGGAGGTTGGTGATGGAAGAAGTAATAAAAAAGAAAATCTTCGACCACCACCCAAATGTGACTCCTGTAATTAACAAAAGTGAAGGCAGAGGAGGGTGACTGGCCTCAGGGTGAACACACACCCTTCCCACTTGGTGACTGCAAATCCCTCATAATTTTTTTAAAATAAGAGTATTTTTTTTAAGCAAGCATTATAAGAAGTTCCATGCTCCATGAAGAAGGCACCCTGGGCTCCTGGCCTTGGCTAGGCCATTGTGCCTTAGAGCCAGGGTGTGCTGGAGGCACTGAGGGGTGAAGGCACTGGCCTCCCGCACACCTTCAGTCTGCAAGGATTAGGGGAAGGGGTTTTCATAACACGGTGCAGCAGGCATCCACTGGGTCTCCCTCCACCTCAGAGAAAGAGAAAACCAATGGGAGAGAACGTCTGTACTTGTCAAACTGTTTATTTGCTGTTCACACTTGTTATAATATTGGATTTACAGAAGGTACTGTGGTACAAAGAATTCAAGGCTCGCATTCCCCTGGGCACAGCATGGCTGCCCTGCAAGGCTGGGTATGATGGACGCTCCCAGTCCAGTGGGTTGGTTCAGCTGAGCACCTGCTCTCCTGTGCTGTCTAAAACACCCTGCAGAGGACTCTGGGGTCTTCTCAGACCTGGCTTAAAACCCAAGCTTGACCGTCTCCCTTCCGGAAGTGTTCAACATGTCGGAACCAGGGAGAAAGCAGCCCACACATGAATTTCCAGGTTGTTTTGTGATCAGAGCCCATAATGGCTGCAAAAACAGATGCTAGGTGGGGCCTCATTTAACTCTGAGAGACTGAATTGCCCTTTATGGGTTTTTTTTGTTTGTTTGTTTGTTTGTTTTATTTGCAATAGATGTGTTATACCACCATATCAATTCGGAAGTTTATTTTTTCCATTGATTGTTATACATCCAGAATAACACAAATAACCGACAGTTCTTTTTGTTTCTTGCACATTCGTTTCCCCTAGAACAAAAAGTGAACTTTTAAAAAAAAAATTGGAACCATGCTGTTAGCTGTTTACAAAAGTAAGAAGTAGCTCATTTTAAAGTCTAAAATAAACAAAGTAGAAAGAAGCGTTTCTCCTACAGTATTTAGCAAACAAGAAAAAGTCCTTAGAAACACAAAAAATTGAAAAAAGTTATTATAGGCATTAATAATATTTTATAATGAAGCTTAAAATCTATTTACATACATAAATACAATTAAATTTGTTGATGCAACTCTTCTGGAAGAAAAAATAGAAATGCCACATGATCAGCCTCATCAATACTGACCTGGCTAAAGGCAGGGAAAAAGATTCCCAAGAAATAAACAAACAAAAAAACCCCAAATGTATACTCTAGGGTAAACAAAGATATTTTGTTCAGACATAAAAAAAACATTTTCTGTGATTATTGTCAAACCAATGTTTCATGTATAAAAGACCCCAAACACGTCTCTCCCTAAAAAAACAAAACCACCAAAACCAAACATCACCAGGGCGGAATGTCCCAAGACAACAGGTATTTCGAGACAGAACTCTGCAGTCCTAAATTGTAGGACATTCGAGCAAAACCATTCATTTCCTTTCTAATCAGGGCATTTCTGTGTGTCTGTGCAGACATGGAGGCAGCAGCAAGGCTGCTCCCTCGCTCGCTGGGCCCCGCAGAGGCTCTGCGGCCACATCTGGACAGCAAGCAGAGCCCCACGGGTTGGCAGCGCTCTGCTCTGCTGGGAGAGACCCACAGGCCGGAGAAAGGCTGACTTACCGCCTTCCTTTCTGGAGGGGAGAAGCATTGACTGCCCTGAGTTCTGGACACTGGGCATTGGGGTAGAGGTGTGTGCCATCTCCTCCCAGAAAGTGGGAAGACGGGAGGGGCAGGAGGAGGGAGGTGGCAAGAGGAAAAGGGAGATGCTGAGTGGCAGAGAGGGAGAGCAATATATTTTTGGATAGCGAGGAAAAGAGAAAAGAACTGAAATTGTATGTCAACGTGTTGAAATCGTAAACAAGGGCATGAAGAAGCAGAAATGGCTTCTGCCCTGTTTCATCTAGATAGATCCAGTTATTATATGGTTTGCTTAAGGGTCTTGCTGATACCTTAATTTACCTGGAGGCAATGAATGCAAAATATATATATACACATTGTGTAAGACCTGTCTCCCAAACAACTAAGGCATGATTTATTTATTTATTTTCTGAAGCCATTAAATACCATGGATGCTGTAAGGGTCTGTGACGCTCTGATGACACCAGTGAGTCTACAACAGAGTGACAAGCCCTCTCCACATTGTGCTTCCAGAGTGAAGATCCAGTGTGAGGGAATCTCTGACTTCCCTGGGTGGGGGGCATGAGGCTGGTTTTGGGTTATATTCTAATATCTTCAGGTACCAGAATTGAACTGAAAAAGAGAGAAGGTTTCCTTCATTTTCCCTCAGCACTTTCTCGGGTCACACATGGAAACACCAGGTGAAAAAGAACAGCTTGGGCTCGATTTGGGAGAAGTGGGCGGATGGGTCCTTCCTAGAAAGGCAGTTTGAAAATTCTCTGACATCTGATGGTAATTGAGCTGCAAGAATATAGTACGGAATAACGTATGAAACCAATGTGGCGGGAGTCACGGGGAAAACAAATAGATTCTGAATTTCTCCAGATAAGAATGACCTGACAACACAAGCTGCTTTACTCTTTAACTCTTACCAAAGTGCTACTGCATCTGTGTAAAACAAATAATCAATATATATATATAAGAAAACTCAAAAACAAGTTGTTTTAAATAAGTCCAGCTGTTTTGCTGCCTGCAGCCAAAGATCTAATTTGAATGCTTAAATTTATAAAATAAAAATCAAACACTGTTCTGAAGTCCTGCTTTCAAATACTCTTCAGAGCTGACCTGAAATCATCTCACTAATTTAAGAGGTACGTTAAATAACAACCAGATCGTCTCGCGCACACCTTCGTCCACATCAGCAGTTAGTACTTACGAGTTGTACAACTGCATTCGGACCAAACCCTCTAGTAAACAGTGCCATAAAATTTACAGTGACATCGATAACATTTGGATGGTAGCCATGGGCATGCTACGGCTACGGCGCACAGCCCATGGGGCAAGGCCTCAGCCTGGGGGAAGCGACACAGAGAGCTTGGTATGTGAGCAGTACAGGGTGAGGGCCTGCGCCGTCCACCCCATGACTCAGCGCTCATGTGGGCGCAGGAGGACTGGCTCCTGCAGGCCTCTGGGTCCACCCTTCAGCCTTCAAAGGCACCAGGTCTGGACCCTTCCTCTGCCACCACAGGTGGCCGGCCACAAATTTTGTTCTACGTCAATCAACAGGTACTGGTCCAAAGAGGACTGTTTTCTTGCTACCCCAGAACTGAGCAGTTAGGTAATCCCTATATACCCTAATTTGGCTCCTATGTAAATAGCGCTCCTCCTGGGATGTGTTCTGTTACAAAGCATGTTAGAAATCACAGAAGGCCACGGAGTGAGCAAACCCCTGGACAGAAATTAAATCCTCCCCAGGAGTATAATCACTGGCACCTGCCTGAACCCTCTGGGGCCAGATTTGACCTTCCCCGTTTGAAGGGAAGGAGCCAAATATCAGACCCTTTGTAAAGCTTACCAGAAAATTCCCTACTTCTGATCCTTGGAGTGACCCTCAGTGTCTAAAAATCCTATTAAAAACATTGCTGCATTAGCTACCAACTTGTTTGATTAACAAAAGGGAGTTTAATGTAAACAATATTTCTAGATAACCAAGTGATCACATTAGCCATCCTTTTTTTCCCCCCAGCCTTCTTCAATATGACATGTTTAACTCTGGTTTCTATCACAAACAAAACAAAAAAAAAATTGTAGTACTTGATATTTTTCTTAATATAAGTACATTTAAATAATTAAAAAAAGTATCAACACGTAAGTAAATGTCTGAACATCAAGATACATAAATATCTCGGGATTCCTTGTGGGAATACAGTAGTTAAAAAAATGACCCAAAGCTGTAGCTGTCTCTCAGCTACCCAAAAGTCCAAAAGTTAAATAAAACTTACAGAACAGGGAATCATATGGTTCTTTCAGTTGTCAAAGCAAGAAAAGAAGCAAGCTCAAATGTGTATCTCGTGTCCACGAACATAAACACCACCCCAATGCAAATACGCATCTTTGCCATTTATAAGGTGCGGAAAAGAAAAAAAATAAAAATAAGAATTCGATGCCACACAGGACGAGTTGCACCCCTCTTCCCCGCCCCCCACACTCCACACTCTTTGGAATAAACGACTTGGTTAAAAAGTGAAGTCAAGGGTATAAAATCTCTCTTTTATTCACAGCATTGCTACATCAGAAGCATTCACAGTTTCCCTCCGCGATCCGCCGGCCGGCCTCAGTAGGGCCGCCACACGGCCTCCTCCAGGCGCGCGGCGGGCGCCATGCTGGTGGGCGAGTTGCTGTGGCTGCCCTCGGCCTCCACCACGTCGCTCTGGCTCGGCAGGCTGGGGTGGAGCAGCGCCGAGCCCGTGGAGGCGTTGGTGCAGGGCGGCAGGATGCGCGGCGGCGAGCGCTCGCCGCCCACCATGGAGAACTGGTAGGAGCCGGCCGAGGCGCCGTAGTACAGGTGGTAGGAGGGCGAGCTGGCCTGGAACGGGCCGGCCTGCGCCTGCGACGAGCCGGGGTAGGGCGGCGGCAGGTACGTGTGGTAGCGCGTGGCCGAGCTCATGGCCGACATGCCGATGCCGATGCCCGACGTGACGGGCGTCGGGGAGTAGGTGAAGGCGCCGGGGTAGTGCATGCGAGGGTCTGAGATGGAGGGCAGCGCGGGGAACTGGCGCGGGTCGCTGAACGTCAGGTCGGGGGCCGCTGCGGGGCGGGCAGAGAACAGCGCGTGAGTCGGGCTTGGGGAGCCACGGCAGGGTGACCGCCCAGCGTGCCAGGGCCCATACCCAGCATGCCACGGTCCAGGAAGAGGGGCTACCCAGAGTGCCACGGTCCAGGAAGAGGGGCTACCCAGAATTCCACGGTCCAGGAAGAGGGGCCTAACCAGAATGCCACGGTCCAGGAAGGGGGCTACCCAGCGTGCCAGGGTCCAGGAAGTGGGGCCTACCCAGAATGCCACGGTGCAGGGCGGTGGGAACTACCCAGCATGCCATGGTCCAGGAAGGTGGGGACTACCCAGGGGACTACTGGCCAGGAAGATGGGGACTACCCAGCATGCCACGGCCCGGGAATGTGGGGACTACCCAGAATGCCAGGGCCCAGGGAGGTGGGGACTACCCAGCATGCCACGGTCCAGGGAGGTGGGGACTACCCAGCATGCCACAGTCCGGGAAAGTGGGCACTACCCAGAATGCCACGGTCCAGGGAGGTGGGGACTACCCAGCATGCCACGGCTGGGAAGGTGGGTACTATCCAGATGCCACAGTCCAGGAAGGCAGGAACTACCCAGCATGCCACGGCCCGGGAAGGTAGGGACCACCCAGTTTGCCAGGGTCCATGAGGTAGGCACAACCCAGCGTGCCACTGTCTGGGAAGGTGGGGACTACCCAGAATGCTACGGTCCAGGAAGAGGGGGCTACCCAGCATGCCAGGGCCTGGGAAGGTGGGAACCACCCAGCATGCCACAGCCCAGGAAGGTGGGGACTACCCAGCAGTCCATGGTCCAGGAGGATGGGGACTACCCAGAATGCCACGGTGCAGGAAGGTGGGCACTACCCAGCATGCCACGGCCCGGGAAGGTGGGAACCACCCAGCATGCCATGGCCCAGGAAGGTGGGCACTACCCAGCATGCCACGGTCCAGGAAGGTGGGCACTACCCAGCATGCCACGGCCCAGGAAGGTGGGGACTACCCAGGGGACTACTGGCCAGGAAGATGGGGATTACCCAGCATGCCACGGTCCAGGAAGGTGGACACTACCCAGCATGCCACGGTCCAGGAGGATGGGGACTATTCAGGGGACTACCCAGGGGACTACGGGCCAGGTGGATGGGGAGGGTGGTGGGGTGAAGTACAGTCATGGGTGACAGTAATAGAGAACATCAGGTAATTTAAGATGGCATGTGATATGTGACACGATACAGCAGAGCATTACATAAACTCTGGGGATGTGGTATATAACAATGGATACATGCACAGTATACATGTACTACAATATGATATGTATGGAATAGTGAGCTAATCCATGTCAGCAAACCAGATCCCACCAGCCAAAAATGGTTGCTGCCAACTTCTCTATGTCCCAAGGGCTAAGAATGCATTTTACTTGTTTGAAAGATTGAAAGAAAATCCAAAAACGACTCACAGGCGATCCTAATTTCAGTGCCCACATGCAAAGGGGGACGCGGCCTCACTCATCCGTCTGTATTACCAGTGGCTGCGTTTGTGTTACCACTGCACAGCTGAGGTCACGTCAGAGCCCACAGGGCTCACAGAGACTAAAATGTTTATTTCTGTTTTTTTACAGAAAAAACTTGCCATCCCTCTGTTTTATTAATGTGTTAAAATATTTATAATTAAACTAATGCATTAATACAGCCAACACTAATATAAATTTCATCTGTGGTATTAATATGAAACTATATAATGGATGCATAACATTAAGATAATATATGCAATATAACAGTGTTAATGTATAATATAATACGGTATATGTAATATTTAGGTTGAATTGTGCAAAATTACCAATTTTGGGGGCCTTGAACAATTGAAAAACCGTTAATTTCTTATTATGCAACCTAACGCTTCCGTAGTAATGACTGTAAGTGAACGGCAGTGAATGTCACGGCCGGTCCTCTGTCCCCACATCTACCTGCGGACAATCCGGCCTCAGTCTCACCTCGTATTCTCTGATACGTGTTTCACTGGCTTGTTAACACAAACGGACATCAGACCTTGACTTATGTACTCTTTTTGTGCATATTAACATTTTACCAGGAATGGCAAAGCTTTGTCTCTAGAATTCATTTTGCTCGGATTGTGCATTCACAGTCCTACACACTGGCTTTGGCTGTCCTGTGGCTCACCCCTCTGCATTTTCCTCCTCTCCAGGCTGCCCTTTGGAACTGCTGGGGAGTTTGGGTGCCAGGAAGGGTCCCCTGTGTCCTGTAGATGAGCCTTTCTGAACAGTGGCATCGGTGACACGCTGGGCCAGGTAATTATGTTGGGGGGATGGCAGAGGGTTGTCACGTGCATTTTAGGATGCTTGGAGGCATCTCTTTCACCCACTGGGTGCCAGCAGTGTCCCCTTCCTGTACTGTGACCACCAAACATGTCTCCAGGTGTTGCCAAATAATGTGGGGCAGGGGAGGTGGGTGCTGGTTCCCCCACAATCCCAGCCCTGGCTTGAGAACCAACACAGTGGATGCAGGATGGTATCCTTGAGTAGTTTCTGTTCCTCAGAATTATTCATGAAATGGCCAGGCCAGGACAACAGTATTGACATCAGCCAACCCAAAGATAGCAAGACAACGGAGCAGAAGAATCAAATGTTCTGAAATGTTAAGTTTTCAAATCAACCTACAAAACAGTCCTACGCACAGATGGCGTGTGGCCTATGTCCTCCTGAGTTCAGGCCGATAAACTTGCCGCGGCCAGAGGCTGCCCTGAAAGGAGAGCTACCAGGGTGGATTAATCTGTTTTTGGAAGGCATCGGCTGCTGATCAACTTCCTCAGATTTCAAGCCTCTTACTCCAGCAGGGAGAGCTAGTGTTTCTCCCTCCCGTTCTCCACCACACCCTCTCCCCACCCCAGCCCCCATGCCTTCCCACCCTGTCATGGGGCTTTTACTGCTGTAACACATTTTTAAAAAATGAACTCCTCTGTCCATTTGGGGTGAATGTGATGAGGGGACGAGAGGTAATTAGAGTTTATAGAAACAGCCGAAATCGGCAGCAAATCCCTCCTCTAATGAGGAAACCAGGAGTCTGACTCTCAAACACACACTCCTGTTAATCTTTTCAAAGCGAGTCAGACATGTGGGCAGGGAAAAAAACTGTCAACTGACAGCGGTTCCGGGGCTGGCCTTCCTTGGCCACTCTCTAGCTCATTCTCAAACCAGGCCACACCTCACTCCACAGGGTTCATCCCTGCAGCTCGCCGGGGCCCTCTGTGACCAAGCCCCGTGTCACTTGCTTGTGCCTACACAGACAGCCGTGACATGTTTGAGCGTTAACAGGAAGTTTTACTCCATTTTTCCAGTTAGATTTATACAGTCTAGAGGAAAGGCGAGGTAGGCGGAAAAGCATTAGGCAAATGCAATCCCTTTGTTGCCATCTGATGCAATGCTCTGGACACAAATAAATGACCCTGCCCATGACTCCTCTTGCTTCATGTGCCCTAAGACCAAAAGGTGAATCTGCTGGCAGAATGAATGAGAGTGTCGCCCGGCTTCACAGCAGTGTCTGGACACGCTCTGCCAGTCCGTTCCAATGCTACATGGTAATGTGGTGATGGCACAGTTACTGGAATCCTGGGTGAGTGTGTGATTCGTCATGGGCAGCAGTCCTGGAATGATGTTCCTCCTCAGCTGTTGGGGGGTGGAACAGTTCTTTCACTGTGGGCAGACTGTCTGAACCATTGCACTGTTGCCTAGGAGTCTTCTGTCTGCACGGTAAGAGTGTCCTATGAGAGACCATCCATTGGGTCCAGTTATCGCTCCCCGACACGTGTGGATCCGGAAGCCCTCTAACATGCTCGGATTCAAACAGTCTACTCCAATAGTTGTTTCCATTTTGATAACTGGCCTGACATCCCTTCTTAAGATCGTCAGTCATGCGGTCACCTACGTGGCCACAGCCCATCGATCCTTGTGGCGGGCCCAGCGCTGCCTCGTTTTGTGGCAGTGTGGATGGAGGTGGGGACCCTGCTACTCACAGAGAGCTTTTTCAGAGTAGGAAATCTGGGGATTAGGCAGTCTAGGCACTCCGGTTGGAAATGTTTCCCCACCGATGGGCTAAATATTTGCTGTGACAGCTCAAGTCTTTGCTCTGCAGCTTGATGTGGATGAAAGCAGCCCTGCTCTGGGGCCCCTCCCACTGCCCCCAAAGGATTAAACAACCTGAGCTGATAATGGCTGCCTTAAAAGGATCTTTGCATGACTCAGATTAATGCATGCTGTCTGTCGCCCCGGCTGGCAGCTACACATTAATTTTTTGAAAAAGAAAAAAGAAAAGTAAACCTCCAGATGACAACTCTTTTCAGACAAGGTGTGGAGTCTGTCTGCAAAGGCTAGAGAGAGAGACAGACGGAGGCCAAGTCCTCGGTGGAGAAGGAGCCCAGGTGGGGCCGGGGCCGGGGCTGGGGCCGCGGAGAGGGGCAGGGCACAGAGCCGTCGGGTGGGATTAAAAGGTGAAGCGGCACAGAGCAGTGTCAGGTTCTCAAAGCCGTCTGCCGCAGCCACTTCTCTTTCATGTGCCCCAGCCCCTTCTGCCCCCAGGTTTCTGACAACGCTTTTCAGGCCTGTGCGCCAGGCTCGGTTTCTACGAGGGAGCTCTGCCAAGTTGAAGAGCAGCCTCCCATGCAGTGCGAAAGCGCAGCTGCAGTTCTCTGGTCCTCCCTCCGAGACGGCAGGGGGTCCCCGGCAGGTGCTGGAGAAGGCCGCGCTTTCTCTCTACCTCACACTCACGCACCTTGGGCTGCAGGTTGTTCAGAGGTAACAGACGGCATTCTGGGGCACGCATCACTCCTTTAAAAACAGCCACCCTAACTTCTGAACACTAGTACCCGGACAGGCTGTCAAGTGCCAATCTGGACCAAGTCGAAAGACGTGTGAAATACATTTCAAGGGACGGACCCACCCCGGGGCCCACTGCGAGGAAAACAGGAATTGTTTCCGAGGAGGCCCAGAGCCAGTGTGCAGAGCTGTGTCCCTGAGAAGTGGTAAAAGCGGACCAACGCTTTTGGAATCCAAGCCTATGTATCAGCTTCTGGAGACAACAGGCCGAACAAAAGCCCTCATTCCTGTGCTGCTCTCTCAGCTCCACCTAGATGGTGGCACTCATGGCCGGACAGACACTCATGGCCGGACAGACGTGGAAACTGAGCGCCGAAGCTGGCTGGCCCGTTTCATGAGAGCACCGAGGCGGCGGTGGTTCTCAACAGCTGGGGCAGTTTTGTCCCCCTCCCCGGGCACGTTTGGCGACGTCTGGAGGCATTATTGTTGGCTTGTCACAACATAAGGGTTCTCCGGACACGTGGAGGGCAGGTTTGCTGCAGAATATTCTACAATGCACAGGACACTCCCTCCCCAGCCCCAACACAACAGAGGATTATTTGGCCGTAAAGGCCCGGAGTGCTCTGAGAAGTTAACTGCGTGGCTCTGGGCAGCAGCTGAGGCTTCTGGTGGAATTGCAGTAAACACGATGGGCTGGAAAACAACCTTGCACAACGTCTAAGATGGCGGGCGTGACGCCCTTGCCCCCTCGCCTGCCCCAGTCTGCTCTAACCTGATCTCCAGGGCTGAACACCCAAAGCCGCCCCCCCCCCCCCCAAACATACCCCGGCAGTGTGTTTGCCGGCATCACGATGCGCCCGGTCTCTGCGGGCTTTCACAGTTTAGTCCAGCTCCAATTTCAAAGCCCCAAACAGCAAGTTTCTTCTTTTGCCCTCCACAAAGGAATTTTCCTGTGTAACTCTGATTTCCCTGCCCACAAGCGAAGGTGAGTGCCAAGCCCAAAGGGCTTGCAGGTTAAATGACTAATATTTAATGAGCTCGTATTTACAACAATTATGCTAACCATGACACCTGAGCTGCTCACGCTGCTCCTCCAACCAGGCCACGGGCAGCTCCGAGTTGGAAATGTGTGACTTGGGGTACGCTGCTTCCATCCCGTGCGTACCTGGCGGGCTGTGGACGTGCCCTGTGGAAATTCACCACCACGTGGACCAGTCCCATCCGGCTAGAACTCAGTAGGAACAAGGAGTTCTAGAAGCTGACTACTCTGGCCTTTTAGGTCATTAAGCCTCCAGCTGCCACCCTGCCCTGCCAGATTTAAGCAGCCCCTCCCCGCATCCGTAACCCCTGCCCCCGAGGGTCAGGAAGAAACCGAGCATAGTACTGTGTGCACGGGACTCAGTACACAGGGAGGCAGTCCTGTCTTTAACCCCACTAAGAACATTCTGCCGAGCCTGCTCACGCATTTCCTCGTCTCCTGACCTTCCCCCCCGGCTCTACCGTGACCGCACGTTCACAAGTGGCTTACTTGAGAGGCGACTGGAAAGTTCTGCGGAGAGGGTCGTCATGCCGCTGGCGCGTCCAGGGGAGATGGGTGTTGCTGGGTGCACGGAAGGAGAGGCGATGGATCCCAGGTACTGGTAGGACTGATCATAGGACCACGGTGGGGACGGCTGGATCTGCCTTGTATCTGCAGAGAATCAGGGAGGTCAGCTACACATGGGTGAAGTGGGATTTGAAAAATTAAAAAGCCTGGGGCCAGCGTTCTGGCGGAATGGGTGAAGCTGTTGCCTGCTAAACAGGTAACGCATATGGGTGACGGTTTGAGTCCTGGCTGCTTCACTTTTTTTTTTTTTAAAAAAAAAGATTTATTTACTTTTTTGAAAGAGTTACACAGAGAGAGAAGGAGAGGCAGAGAGAGAGAGAGAGAGGTCATCCATCTGCTGGTTCATTCCCCAATTGGCTGCAACAGCTGGAGCTGAGCTGATCTGAAGCCAGGAGCTTCCTCTTGGTCTTCCCAAGCGGGTGCAGGGACCCAAGAACTTGGGCCATCTTCTACTGCTTTCCCAGGCCATAGCAGTGAGCTAGATCGGAAGTGAAGCAGCTGGGACTCAAACTGGAGACCACATAGGATGCTGGCACTGCAGGCAGCAGCTCTCACCACTACGCCACAGCACCGGCCCCCGGCTGCTTCACTTTGATCGAGCTCCCTGTTAATGTGCTTGGGAAAGCACTCAGAATATGGCCCAAGTGCTTGGCCCCCGTACCCACGGGGCAGACCCAGATGATGTGCCTGGTTCCTGGCTTCAGCCTGGCCCAGCCTGGGCCTTCGCAGCCATTAGAAGAGTGAACCAGTAGATGGATGATTTCTCTATTTCTCCCTCTGTCTCTCTCTGTAGCTCTTGCAAATTAATAAAAATAAAATCTAAAAAAAAGCCTTTTAACAAGAAAACAGTAACCTGTGTTTAAATGTGTTTGCCTGTTTGTGGCCTGTTTACCAGTGTTCTGTGAGTCCAAGGCCAGGAAGGTGCCTCTGATGGGTGATTTCAGTTCACGTTTGGTTCTGGGAGGTTTTGTCTGGTAACTGTTGCTCCCAAAGACTGCGTTTGATCATGCTAACAATGATGCGAGGAGAGGGTCGTGCCTTCCAGGAGGAGGAGGAGCTAATGTTCAAACCGCTGGGCTGTAGCACCCCGCAACGTCACCCGTCAACTGCTCGGACTGTTTCAGCTTGACGGTAATTTTCGTCATCAGGAACACTTTATAAACTCCCGTGATCACCTGTCTATCTGTATTCTGTAAGCAAGCAGAATATAGAGTTTTGGAATACTTTCTGTGGCTTTGGCAAAAAAACATGGGCTTTTCCATGTTTTCTGTTGATGTGAATTCTCTCCCAAGGATGACTGCAAAGAAGGTCTGGCCATGAACCTGGCCAGGAGGTGTGATGACAGACGGCCCACACCACCAGCCACAGAGCGCTGGCCCTGTCGGCCCACGCGTCCTGCTCCTTTCCAGACTTCAGGTCTGCAGCTTCTAAAGAGCCGAGTTTTGAGCAAGTATCTTACAGATCGCCGTTTTAGGAGGCCTGGGACAAAGAAGAGACAAAAGTCTGACTTCAAAGGATGCAGACAAAACGGATTTTGTCAATGTGACTCTGGCATCCAGAGGAGTCTTAGTTTTCAAAAGCGTCACACTGCAGATGAGAAGGAACGGATGGAAAAGCCCCTCTATTTTTAGGCAAAATTGTAAGGGAATTTAAATTGGATGCAGTCCCAGGACAAGACAGTTTTACGTTTCTTTAGCGTTAAACATTAATTTTCTCTTTGTGTCCCACCCTGTGGGCAAACATAACAGCAAATTACTGTACACACAGGGTCTCCATAGCCAGAGTGTCATGGTCCCGAGGAGCAAGCTAGGGAGAACCGCCGGCTTTAGGGAAACACCGGGTTGAAGTGTTGCATAAGCAGGTGACATAAAGAAATGAGTTATTTCTGCTCATTATATATTCAGATCTGCTACCTCCAGGGGCTTTGCCTTCCTAACAGTTAGAGTTTACCTTTCCTGTTTACCTCTCTGAAGTAGCCTCGGTGGACGACAGTCAGACATTTGGAGACTCACGTCTTCCTCCCTGTTCCTGTCCTCTTGGCCTCCATCCCTCCCCTCTGATTCCTTTCTGCTTTTGAAAATAACTTAATTTTTAATTTAAAAAAAACTTGCAGTTCCTAGGCAAATATTTTCACATGGGACCTTTGAAATCTAATATTAAAGAAAGTTATTCATTTCATTCCAAACTTTAGAGGATTTGAAGAGATGGCAAGGTCTAAGAGAGCTGGTTCAATTTAAACTGAGCAGAAGGGGCCGGCACTGTGGGCTCCAGTTTGAGTCCTGGCTGCTCCACTTCCGACCCAGCTCTCTACTATGGCCTGGGAAAGCAGTAAAGGATGGCCCAAGTCCTTGTGGGAAACCTGGAGGAAGCTCCTGGCTCCTGGCTTTGGATTGGCACAGCTCCAGCCGTTGCAGTCATCTAGGGAGTGAACCAGCAGATGGAAGACCTCTCTCTCCCTCTCTGCCTCTCTGTAACTCTTGACTTTCAAATAAATAAATAAATCTTTAAAAAAAAAAACTGAGCAGAAAATAAATGTGCAGCTACAGTAGAAGACCCTGAATAATCACAGAACTAACAGTGTCTCCAATAACTGAAGGCAAACCCAAAGAGCGGATTGTTTGATATTCCCATGTTACTTCAAGGACTTTGCTTTAAGTGCAAAAAAAAATCAAATACTCAGGTATTTTCTATAAGATGTGCACATGTTGCAGATACACACATTTACTAAGTGAATATAGAGTACTCAAATATTGTAATCACTTAAAAAGCAAACAAAAGAGGGTTTATAATTGTCATAAAGCCCTCCAGGGTGTGAATTGTGGTACAGTAATCCCCGCCTTGTTGTGTAGACAGCCTAGCACCCCTAACCCCATGTCTAAAACCACACTAAGCATAAAGTATTATGCTGTGATTCATGCTCTGTCATGTTTTACTGTAGGGAAAAAGTTGTGCTAGGCTTTTCTAAACTCATAATTAAACCATGCAAACGTTGCATAATATTTCACAGCCTTTTAAAAATATGCTTTGGTAAAATGATCTTTATGATTAAAGTCCAAGTTCTATGATTTCTTTTTTTAAACACAGGGTTGTAGAGTCAAACTCATCCTACTTCACAGTGGAACTTGGCTTTCCAGGTGCTGGGGTAGGGGGTAGCACTGGCAAACCCGATGCCCACTGTCTCTGCCATCAGTTTGCATGACTGTGTCCACAGTGAATTGTGCTGGGGTTCACTGCCATTGGTGGGCCAGAAGGTGGTAGTGGCGAGCCTCTCATGTAGAAGAAAACATGAATTATTAAAAACATGTATTAAATAAATAAAAAAAAAAACAGAAAAGGCTTGGTAACGTGGTCCATCCTGGGTTTAATATTCAGTTACTGTGTGTCTTCTGACATGGCCAACATGAACACGTGAGGGCGAGGACAGAAATGGCAGTGTTGAGGGCCGCCCTGAGCACTGGGCTGACAGGCAGAAGTGGGTGCTGGGCCTGTGTGGTGAGTGAATGGGTGACCCTGCCTGTACTCCTCACCCACACTTTCTTATGCTCATCTCTGAAAGGAGATGACCTCTCAGTCCCTTCCAGTGATGTCAGAGCAATATTCTAACCTGCACCATTCCTACCCAATGTATCTTTGCTGACTTGGCTGTGACTTGCATCGTGCTTGCTTAAGTGGAGTCAGGGGACATCAGATGTGAGGTAGGGAGGAGTAAGATGGGAGTTATCCAGTAGAGGACACAGGCTGAGGAAGAGAACCACTGTCCATCTTTCCCCAGGGCTTTGGAATGCTTGTTCTTGAAGGAGTTGACTCTGGGAAGTCAATCCATTTTCGAAAAGAACAGCACTTAATTGAACATTTACTCTGAGTCAGGTGCGTGCTAGTTGAGCTGGTAACAGAATGATGAGTAAGGGTGGTTTGCTCCTTGCACCATTGGAGTAGTGAAGATCCCAGACTGCAGGATGCTGGGAAAGGCTTTTTCCTGCTGCATTAGTCATCCCATGGGGAGTTTCTTCATCCACTCATCTGTTCGTTCCTAGGCTCATGAAGTTCCTTACTTCCTCATTCATTCGTATTTCCAACTAACATTCTGGCTCTAGTAGGGCCACTGTGTTAGAGCCACTGGTCCATAGACTGCAGTCCCTAACCTCTGGCAGATGCAGACACTGGGGGACCTCAGGGATGTACCCAGCAAACTCTCAGACTGACTGCCTCACTGGGACTTGCAGACAGCATTTTTGAGGCAGCGTTATTTTATTTTATTTTTTTTATTTTTGACAGGCAGAGTGGACAGTGAGAGAGAGAGAGAGAGAGAGAAAGGTCTTCCTTTTGCCGTTTGTTCACCCTCCAATGGCCGCCGCGGTAGGCGCACTGCGGCCAGCGCACTGCGCTGATCCGATGGCAGGAGCCAGGTGCTTCTCCTGGTCTCCCATGGGGTGCAGGGCCCAAACACTTGGACCCTCCTCCACTGCACTCCCTGGCCACAGCAGAGAGCTGGCCTGGAAGAGGGGCAACCGGGACAGGATCGGTGCCCCGACTGGGACTAGAACCCGGTGTGCCAGTGCCGCAAGACGGAGGATTAGCCTAGTGAGCCGCGGCGCCAGCTCTAGGCAGCGTTATTTATGACACACTCATGGCCTGCCACGGAGTGAAGCAGGTTAGGGGAAGTAGTGAACTTAAGTCACAGACAGACTTCACCGTAACCCAACAATAGGACCTTAGGCACGTTTTCTCTGATCCATGGTTTTCAGACTTCGAAGGGCAAATAGTGGGGAACAGTGAGATCAACTCAAACAAGTGTAATATCTGGCCATAGTAAATGTGTAATAAGTCTGGGTAATTTTTATGATTGTATTATTAAAAAGGAAAATAAATCTATGCCAAGAAATTTATCTGAGGTTTCTTGGTAGGACCCATAGAGCTCCAGGATAATGCTTAGATGTTCAGTGATAAAGGGCTTGACAGTCGTACTCTTTGGTACTGGAGAGGCTCAGATTAAATGGTAATGGGGTAGGAAACTGGAAATTGGGATGGATCAGGCAAGCAGTCAGTATCACAACCAACTCCTGTTTCCATTTTAAAAAAACTAATGATTGTGGTGGGTGTTCGGTGCAGTGATCAAGATACTGCTTGGGAGGCCTGCATCCCGTATCAGAGTGCTTGGGATTGTTTCCTAATTCCAGTTTCTTGCTAATGCAGAGTCTGGGAAGCAGCAGGTGATGGCTCAAGTATGTGGGTCCCTGCCACCCACATGGGAGATCCCGATTGAGTTTCCAGCTCTTGGCTCCAGCCTGGCCCAGCCTCAACTGTTGGGTCATTAGGGGAGTGAACCAGTGGACTCTGTTAGATTTCTGTTTGTCTGTCTGTTGCTCTGTCTCTTTCTGCCTCTGAGATTAAAAAAAACGTTGAAACCTACAGCTTTATGTATAGAAATGTAATGATGACAGTATTAGATTTGAGCCCTTCTGAAACTCCTCCCCTGCTCCCCTCCCCGCCAGGGTAAGCGATGTTTTGATGCAACCATTTTATTGAGGCCATTTTGTGATGGATTATTATTTTCAACTTTTGATCATCAAATAATGGGTAAAACAGAGCCCGCCTTCTAATTCCCAAGCCTCACTCCCTTCCATTAGAAAAGGGAGGACTCAGGGATGAGGGAGGCTTGAGGCTGGCCGTTAGCTCAGAGGTGTCCGTGGCATTCATCACTCTGTAAGGAAGTGGAGCACTTGGGCCGGCGCTATGGCTCACTAGGCTAATCCTCTGCCTGCGGTGCTGGCACTCCGGGTTCTAGTCCTGGTTGGGGTGCCAGATTCTGTCCTGGTTGCTCCTCTTCCAGGCCCAGCTCTCTGCTGTGGCCCGGGAAGGCAGTGGAGAATGGCCCAGGTCCTTGGGCCCTGTACCCACATGGGATACCTGGAGGAAGTGCCTGGTTCCTGGCTTCGTAGCGGCTATTTGGGGGATGAACCAACCGAAAAGGAAGACCTTTCTCTCTGTCTCTCTCTCTCTCACTGTCTAACTCTGCCTGTCAAAAAAAAAAAAAAAAAAAAAAAAAGTGGAGTGCTTTTGTCTTTTCAGGCAGTAGTATCAGAATGCCCTCAAGTCACCAGTGACTGTCACCTAACTCATGGCAAAATGTCCTGCTGCTTCTAGTCTCAGCTCCAAAGTGTAAACGGCCTGGGAGTCAACACTCATCTCTACAACAAGAAAAATGCTGAACAGACAGACAATCTATGAGTTTTCTTGGATCCACCAGAGGATTGAAGACACAGGGCAAACTGCCACCCCAGCAGCCTAAGAGGCAGCAAATACAGAGAGCCACAGGGAGGTCTGCCTGCCAGCAGCAGGGGCTGCTGGGGCCATGAACTGATGGGAACGCTAATGATGATGCCGTACTCTGGAGGCCAAGCAGAGGCTAATGTGGGAATCAGACGCTGCCAGAGGCGGTCGTCTTGTGTGGGAAGGTGCCTTTGTGAAGTTTTCATCCAAGGACCTACACCAGGTTCTCACGGAATCCAATACAGTTAACAGTGGGTTACAGCTGAAGGACCTTCAAGGCTTAGATTGTTCAAGGACGAGTTCATAGGGCAACCCAGATGACAAGGAAGACAAAAACAGGGACACTGGAAGAATTTGAAGCCTCTGGCAACTACAGATACAATAAACATTAAACATAGCCAGCTCTGAACATAAGAACTCACACACAAGGCCCGTTTGCTTCAGTTCCTGTTACCTGATACGTATGTCCAACCACCAACAAAAAAATGACAAGAAAAGCAAAGACCAAAACACAGTCTGAAGAGACACAGCAAGTATCAGCTGGCTTAGAGAGGGCACAATTTTAGAATTTCACTAGACAACAGTTTAACTACAATTAATATCGTAAGGGCTCTAGTGGCAAAAGAAGACCGTCTGCAAGAACAGGTGGGTAACGTCAGTAGGGAGATAAAAACCCTACCAACCAAAGGGGAATTCTAGAAGTGAAGCGCACTAACGGGAGGGAGGAGCGCCAATCATGGGCGCTCGGCAGAGATCACAGCTGAGGAAACGAACAATGTAAAGGCATAGATTGTCAGAGTGGATTCGAACCAAGACTCGATGATAGGACCTCTACAAAGGACTCACTTTAAAGACTCAGGCCAAAAGTAAAGAGATGGAGAAAGATACACCACACCAATACTAACAGGAAGACAAAGGGAATCACATGATGATAATGAAATGGGTTCTCCGGGAAGACGTAAGGCCATGTGTGCCCCTGAACAACAGTGTCAAAAAATACTGTGCAAAAGCCAATAATAGCACAAGGAAGAACAAATGCATGGTTTCAGTTGGAGACCTCCACACCCCCTGTCAGTAATTGATAGATCAGACAGGCAGAGGATTAGGACAGCCACGCCGAGTAGCACTACCAATCAATTTGACCTAACATTTATGGAATACTCCATCCAACGACAATATGCAGAACATTCACTGAGATAGACCGCCGTCTGAGCCATGAGATCTTATATTTTCTCAAGCCACTTTGATTTAAACTACAAAACCAATAGTAGAAAGATGGCCGGGAAACCCCAAATATGTGCAGATTCAGCAACACCCTTCTGTGTAACACATGGGTCAAATAAGGAGTCCCAAGAAGAATGAAAAGGTATTTTGAGTGAAAAAGAAAATAAACTGATCACAATTTGTAGGAATGCAGGAAAAGTGTGCTTAGAGGGAAATTTATAGCATTGACTGCATATGTAAGAAGATTGAGAGCTGAAAATTAAAGTTTCCACCTCACGAAACTAGAGAAAAAAGTGATATACACAGAAAAAAAAATAAAAACTAGAGTAGAAATCAATAAAATTGAATACAGGAAAGCAATGAAACCAAAAGCCTGCTTTTTTCTCAAAGTTCAGACTATCCTGCTGTGTCCCCCTGCTCCCTTCAGGCCACAGAGACGCCTCCTGGTCTCACTCTGCCCACGCGTGACCACTCAGCTCCACGGTCTTTTCAGCACCCAGCCTCAAGGCTTGGGTTCCAGCAGCACCAGGAGCTGGGTCGTCCCCACCCCCACTTCCGGGCCACGCGAAGGCTGATGGGGCTCCCATGCTCAGCCTCCGTGCTCAGCCGCTGATGTTAAAAAGCCTTTTTCCTGGGGTATGCGGCTGATAGTTAAAAGACCAGGTCCTTCCGTTACAAAGAATTTGCTAGTAGACAGTTGCAAATGCGGAGTGCCTGATGGTCTGTGTTTTTAGAAACCCAGTTCTGCCTGCTGAACGTATAAACCCTGGGGGCCGCGGTGACTTTTCCCCCAGAGGACTTTCCCCTTCTTTCGGCAGAGCCGTTCCCAGGGTGCCCTCCAAGTTCACCCCAGTCATGGGTAGCTGGTGAAATGCCCTCTTGGATGCCTTAGAACACACAACAGGATGTGACTCAGGGCTCAGAGATGTGAGTCAGTGTCCAGGCTGATGTGTCAGGGCGAGTCCCAGGGGTGGTTTGCGTCTCCCTGTCTGGGACCCCTGGAGAGAAAGAGCTGGGCTCCCCTGCAAGCAGACAGATGCGCCCGCCCCTCCAGGCCACCCCCGGTGCTTCGTGGCTCCTCCGAGTTGTGTGACATCACAACTCCCGCGGCCCCCGGGGGTTGAGTCAGCCCCTGCTGGGAGTGGGGCATGTCCGCGAAAGGTCCACGGTCTTTGAGACCCAGTGTTTCCTGTGGCCTCTGCAGCCGAGGGTAGAACTGCCACACAGCAGGGGCCGGCACAGCAGCCGGCCCCAGGTAGCAGCCACTGCCTCTGCCCACTGCGGCTCTATCAGTGAAACCCCATGATGCTGTGAGTCAGTTCCCACCAGCTCTGAATCCTGGAAGAAAGGGAGATTGTGAAAGAGTTCCGGGATTTGCCAAGGGCTCGTCTCCGGCTGGCTACAGGCATCTTGGTTACTCATGTGCAGCTCAGACACACTCCTCGGACCAAGTGGGCACCGAGACCCACCTCTGTGTGTGTTAGAGGCCTTGGGGGGAGGGGTTAGGAGGATCGGGGGGCCTGGGAGTCGGCGGGGTGCCCACTGGGAGTGGGGCTGTGCAGCCTCGGCCCCAGCCTGCCTGTTCCCTGCTCCCTGGAGCAGACTCTGCCCAGCTGCGGGGAGAGGCGGGGATGCTATGTGGCTTTGTGGTCAGGGCCTGCCAATCTGGAACTCAGGTCCCTAACATCGGGACCCCTCACCCCTTGTGGCTCACCCCAAGGTCCTGTTCCTCCCCTCCAAACCCGGGGGTGAGCAGACTCACCTGCCTCACAGGTGTGAGCGCTAATTACTGTTTGTGGGGCAGCTTTGAGATGCGCAGATGAAAGGCTCTCCATAAATGTAGAGTGCTGCTCCTCATTAGAGCAGCCAGACAGTTCCCAGGGGAACCGCGCGGCCCTGGCCACAGCAGTCTGAGGCGCGTCTGGAAACGGCTCTGTATTTAGGCAGAGCCCTCTGCGAGCACGGGTTCAGGGATCAGTCACTGGCTTCCAGAAAAGACGGCTGGTTTTTATACCACGTCTCCTGCTCTGGGGGCCCTGGCTCCAGGAGGCAGAGGGAAAGTGGCTTCCAGTGCCTACTGGGCGGGGGCAGCGGGGTTCCCGGGGCTCAGGGGCCCCCTCTGGTCTCTGGCACCCTCCCTGGCAGGCTCCTTCCTTCCCTGCATACGCCACACCTCTGTCCCCCAGGGTCCACTTCCCAGGCCGGAAGGAGCTCGATAGAGGGTTGATGAATGCCTGTGACACAGACCATGGTGTGGCTCTGCGCGTTCTTCCGAACTTCCTTCCCTTCCTCCACGTCCTCCTCCTCCAACACGAATGGTAAAGGCGTAGAGGGTAAAGACGGCCTTCCGGTCCCGTCCACTCCTGCTCCTGCATCCCTGCCCACGTGCTTCAAGCCTCAGAGAACAGATGAGCCAGAAACACTGTGTGTGTGTGTGTGTGTGGGGGGGTGCTCGGGAGTCCCAGGCAGCCTGCAGCTTTGGCCTGAGACCCTTGCCGTCCAACGAGGGCCCTCACTCACATCTAGCCAATGACCGAGCCCTCCGGTGGGAGCCACCAGCAGGAGACGCACGGCTTCCCCAGGACTTCCTGTGGCTAAAGAAACAGGACTTCCGGAGGAGCAGTGCGCGGAGGGCAGCTCGTGCTATCTGCTGCACGGTGCAGGCTCGAGGGTCTTTGCACGCATGGCCCGGGGGGAAGATGCCAGAGCCCAGCTGACCCTGAAAGAGCACGTGTCCCGGCCAGTCTGCTGTGTGCTGGTGAGGGGCCTCTGGGGGAGGCACCAGACACCGTCACAGCTCTCCCTTGGGCAGATCGTATTAAGGATCGCGGCTGAGTTTTTGCTGGGGTCCTTGTAATGCCTCGCGTTGGCAGCAGGCGAGAATAAACGGAGCGATGTTATCTTTGGGACCGCAGAGCTGGAAGATAATGACCCCCTCACCCCCGAGCTGCCAGGAGTGCAGAGCGTGGCGCTCTGGGGCCCTGCTCAGAGGCACAGCTGGTCCGCCACGGGGCTCTGTTAGGCCATTCTGCAGCCTGGGATTCCTTTGGGGGCCACCCCGTCCATCCCTGCAGCTCCAAGCCCTCCCTGCACTTGATTGAACACCTGGCCTCGGACCTCAGATGGGAGAGACAGAGGGACGGGAGCAGAGTGACCCTGAGGCCACCATCCCCACCAACCTGCCCACAGTCTCCTCTGTGTGTCACCTGGCTGCAACCCTCACTTTCACTTGAGCATTTTGTGGTTTTGCAAAATGTTAGAACTGTCTGGAAAATTCCTGCCATGGCTTGAAGCCCACAGAGCAGCCTCGGCTGTCTTCCGCTTCGCATGACCCAGGCCCCAACGCAGCCATGCTGGCTCTGAGGCCAGAGGTTCATTCTGGGTTTAAGTAGCAAGCTCTGAAGAACAGAATTCTGAGAATCTCGGAAGAGAAACTGGAGAATGGAGAGAGAGAGAGAGAAGAGAGCGCGAGACAACACACTCTAGAGAGTGCACAAAGAAAAAACACGCCGGCTGCTTAGCTGTCTGTTGCTTTGTGTGGGCCCCCAATATTTCCAGGGTTTGAGACTTGCCCACCTGAGCTGTCCCTAAAGAAGCCCCAGCAAGGAGGCAGCCAGGACTTGGTTCTGGAGCTTGAGAGTAGGCTGGAGACCTCGGCACGTCCCTCACTCACTGTTCCCCTTGGAGACTCAGTTCCCCCACATGGGAAGAAGCATGACTGCATCCACCCATTAGATTACCGGCAGGAGCAAACGTGACCTTGGGCCAGCAGTCTTCCCTGCCCTGCCCTTTCGGGAAAGGACAACAGTGTCAGGAGAGCAGTGCTTGCCTGGCCCCCCTGCAGAGGTTCCCTGTCCACCGGCACAGTGCTTCACACGGCCCTTGGGGGCTCCGGGCGTCAGATCTCAGCCAGCCAGCCAGCCAGCCAGCCCTCCGAGGTCCATGCCTGCCAGGGAGATCTAGTGCCTGCTGCCCAGGCTCTCCTGGGCGTTTCTCCTGCAGTCTGAGCCTTGATCTCATTACAATGGCTCTTTCCCCATCTGCACCTTCTTTGCCTTGCTTGCCCAGGCCCTAAATTAATTCCCTGCAGCCAGAGCTGCGAAGCCAGAGCCTCGGAGTGGGAATGCACACACTCCAGTCCGGCCCCTGCACACCAGTCTCTCCCCCTTGCCTCTCAGAGGACTCTGATAACGCCAGGGCCTGCCTGGAGGGAGATGTTCGAGCGGCCGGTGACACCTGTCCATCCCCGGCCCTCCCCTGCCTATACCTCCAACCGTCCACAAAAACCAGAGGGAAGTGTGTGAACACACAAAACAACACATTTCTCTTTTCTAAAGGGCGACGCCGTTCCAGCCCCTCTGCTGTGCTGGAGTTAATGACCGATCCAGGAAGTATGTTCTCATCACACAAGGAAGGGCCCGGTGCCCAGGTGGAGACACACACCCTTCACATGTTTTCTGTCGGTGGCCACAGAGAGAAAGCCCCGCGTTGGCCTTGCTGCTTTAAACAGGAGGCCCGGCAGACACACCAACTCTGGCTGGCTTCCCACAGCTGTGTCTTTGGAGGAGTAGTGTTTATTTTACTGGTTAAACTCCAGAAGTCCACACACACACACACACACACACACACGAAATAGCTCCCTTAATGTATCTTTTTATTTTTCCAAAGTTACTATATTACTCAGATATTTGCCACCAAGCTAAACTGCTTCCTCATTTGGCTGCGTGTTCCTATGCAGGTTTTGACTTCTTTAGAAGAAATTGGATTTCTGGGGTTTGCGAGCCAGGAGAATCGCTATCGATTTCTTTGATGGTGTTGGACAACTCCCTGTTTCTCCCAAAGCTCTCCAGCTGCGGTCTCCTCCCCCAGCGCAGGTGAGACCTGGCTCACAGAATCTGTTCCCTGGTGCTCGCTGTCATTTTTCGCTCACTGCCCCTCTTCCCCCAACAAGAGCTGACCTTGATGTGAACTAATTGGGATTGCACTAGATTAATAACACAGGTTGCTGAGGTGGAGTCTGAAGCATAAAGGAGACCTTTGAAGATAAGAGCCCTGTGCGCTTTCACAAGCTCATCCCTGGTGCTCTGAACAAAGCACCTACACTAATAAAGTCAGATTCATCTAGGGGCAGTCTACCCTCGCACAGGAATATCACCCCGAACTCTAGTTCAGAAAGGCAGATGAAAATCTGCTGGAATCCTTTTAAACACCAACACAGATCTCGATTAAAAAAAAAAAAATGACACACACACATACAAAAAAGTCTCGGTAACGAGCAGACCTCTGATGATCTAAAGATGCACAGCTTCATTTATTGACTTAGAGAAAGGAAATGGCATTTCAAATACAACCTTCATACTTTAATAGATGAGGTCACCCTGAGAAAGATGATACTGAGCCCAGGGGTGGGAAACCTCCCTCCAGAGAACGGCTTTGATCTACAAGGTCAAGGAAGGTGTTCTCATAGAAGCAATAGGTTTGTAGTGACTTGGACTGAAATGGAAGGGTTTCTATAAATGCAAATGTTAGAGGATGAGACAGCAGACAATTATGGGGATGGCCCATGAAGAACAGAGACACAGGGGCCTAAAGAAGTCAGAGGTCAAAATTGACTTGGTGCTGAAGACGGATACCCATTAACTCACACATCTGCTGGCCACTGGGATCCTATGTGTACTGACGAAATCCTTGTGGATCTCCCAGATTGGTCTAAACCAGTGGCTGTCCAATGGGGAGGGGGGAGATTTCTCCTCCAGGGGGCCTATGGCAATGCCTGGAAACATGTCTGGTCGTCCCAGCTGGGGAGAGGGGAGTGCTACTGGCATCCGATGGGTGGGGGTCAGGGCTGCTGCGCATAGTATGTTCCCCACGCAGGGGATGATCTGGTCCTGAACGTCCAGGGAAACGCAGCTCAGGCAAGGCACACAACACTACAGCGCATTCAGTCACCACATCGAAGCAGGAGGACAAACCAGAGGACGTTGCTTGCAGAGCTGCTCGTCAGACTTGGAGAAGTCACGCAGCATCGTGCCTTGGGCTGGGTTCACGTGGCCCTGGGGTGGGGGGTGTGAGGTGCACCCTTCAGGTGCCCTGTGGGAATCCCCGGCAGCTGTGGTCACCGGGCACCCTGGGAGAACTCGGGCCTCACATCACGCCTGGGGGTGACTGCTCTCTCCCAGGTGCACAGTCTGGCACCCAGGCCCGGAAGCTGACCCGTAGAGCCCTGGGTGAGCCGCAGGTAACTGACCAACAAGATCACGCCGGACCTGACCATCAGCTTTGCCACCTGGGCAGGGTCAGGCCAGCGTTTGCCTCTGCTGAGCGCCCCAGGCATGAGTCACATGTAACCAGATAACGATGCAAATCACCGACAACATTTCTAAGGTTTCACTCCAGCGTCTCACGGAACCACAGAGCAGAGGGCACCCTCTGCGGCTCTCCGCGCCAGCCTCATCTCAGAGGTGGGGACGTCTGGAGGGGCCGAGGACTCCCTCTATTCCCGGGGTGGGGGGCAGGTTAGTGACAGTCCTTCCAGCTCTCTGTCGACCACGGTTGTACCAGGTGACGGTAAAAAATGAGCCCTACCCCCAATCTAGCGAGCACACACACACCGACAAAACAAAACGACCAATCTAAACCTGAAAGAAAGGGAGCCTTGGTGACTCACACCTCGCTGGGAAGGGGGGTGCTGCTGCTCACTGGTATATGGGATTCAGCTGCGTGGGGCTACCTGGGAAGCCCTTCTCCCACTTAGGGCTCCTGCCCACTCTGAAATGCAGCCCAGACAATCCCAAATCCAATGAATGCTGACTTCCACTGCTGTGGACCTACAAAGACCCCCAAGTCAGAACTGGGAGGCGAGGAGGTCACGCCCTTTTCCCCCTCTGCGTTCTGGGGGTGGGTGACAGGAGGCTGGCCACGAGGGTCACACCGCCAACACTGCTCCCACCTTCCTCCTAATGGCCTTCAACTGCCAAGCGGCCGCAGCGTGCAGACGCTAAACCCTCTTATGGGAAGTGCCACACTCTTTTCTGCTCACATCACTTAAAATAATGAGTTAGCTGCGCTTGTATTAGTCTGTCTTTCAAGTGGATTAAATTCCCGGGCTCGTCCCCCGCCCCCCGCCCAGTCTCGCAAGCTCTGGCCTGGCTGTCTGAACCTCTAGATCAGACTGATGAGCACATGCCAGACAGCAATGAAACGCAATTACCCAGGCAAACTTTTGAAGGATTTGAGCCCTGGGGCACAGGCTGTTTACGAAAGACTAAAAGCACCGTTTGTACTGAGCAGGACCAGTTGCCTCGGTTTTCTGAGTTCTGGATGCCGCCTGCCACTGGACTGCAGGCGGGATTTCTGGGGGCCGATAACATCAGCTTCTGTCCGCACCTCAGCACCTCAGGGTCTTTGCTCTGTTTTTCAACAAGAAAATGCAAGTACCAACAAAAGCCCATTATAACATCTCCCTTTGTATTCACTGACTACCT
The DNA here is from genome assembly GCF_033115175.1 of Lepus europaeus. NCBI lineage: Eukaryota > Metazoa > Chordata > Mammalia > Lagomorpha > Leporidae > Lepus > Lepus europaeus. The sequence continues at coordinate 10,310,994 of NC_084828.1, read as the reverse complement.
CGCTCATTGGTGAACTTTTTTCTTTCTTTCTTTTTTTTTGTATTGTGTACTACCCCTGAAAAAATGCATGAGAAACCATTCTGTAGCTGATTGGCCCTGCCATTTCTTTGGAAACAAATAGTGTTTCCAAAAAAGCAGGAACTTCCTGTCTTCATTGGAAAAAAACCAAAAACCAAAAACCAAAAAACAACACTACCACGACCGAACCACGCTTTCCCGTGACTTGAACGATAGAAGCTTCTTGAGCATCCAAGGGGAGAGAAGGAGACAAAGAAAGCAAAAGAAAAAACAGAAGAGTGACAAGGACACTGAGAGGCAGCCTTGCCTTCCCTCGGCGGGTCCACATTTGGTTTTGTTTTTCAGACAAAGATTGGCAGGGCAGCACCAACGGGTCGGGGAGGTTCTTCATCCACTTGGGGGAAACCACAGCATATGAGGGGCTCACTGGCTCCCATGCTGTTGTGAAGCGCAGTGGAGCCATCCGGATGCTGGCTGTGGCAGCTCCAGTGATGGGGAGGGGTCCTGGAGCCCCAAGGCCAGGCAGTGGGGTCCGTGCAGGGGAAAGAGGCTGTGATCAAAGAGAAAGAGTAAGTTCTTGCAACACTGTTCACCACCACCAAGAGGCACAGGCTACCTGAGTGTCCATCCGCCAGTGAACGCATACAGAAACCGTGGTACATATACTCAATGGGATACGGCTCGGTCATAAAAAAGGATGACAGCTTGTTGTTTGAAACTGGAGGTCACCATGCTAAGCCAAATCTCACTCATGTGTGGCATCCAAAAAAGTTGATTTCAGGTGGGCATGTGGTGCCGCAGGTTTACCACCGCCAGGATGCCTGCATCCCATATGAGGTCCCACCTCTACTTCTGATCAGGTTTCCTGCCATCACGCCTAATGGGCAGCAAATAATGGCCCAAGTTCCTGGGTTCCTGCCCCCCCCCCCCCCCCCGCCAGAAGACTCAGATGGAGTTCCTGGCTCCTGGTTTTGACCTGGCCCAGCCCTGGCTGTTGCAGGCATTTGGGGAGTGAACCAGTGGGTAGAAGGTCTCGCCTCCCACCCTCTGTCTTCCCCCCTCTCCATTACTCTATGTTTCAACTCAATAAAAACTTTTACAAAAACGTTTATCTCATAGCAGTTGAGAGCAGAATGGGGGTTAGCAGAGCTGGGGAGAGGAATGGGGGAAGACTGATGGATGAGTACTAAGGTAAATTTAGGAAGAAGGATTGATGGTATTCGATTACACAGCAGAGTGACTACGGGTAATGACCATGCAGTATGCACTTTTCTTAAAAAAAGAAAAGAATGGGGCTGGTGTTGTGGTGAAGCGGGTATGCCACTGCCTACAGTGTCGGCGTCCCATATGGGCACTGGTTCAAATCCTGGCTGCTCCACTTCCGATCCAGCTCTCTGCTATGGCCTGGGAAAGCAGTAGAAGATGGCCCAAGTCCTTGGGCCCCTGAACCCGTGTGGGAGACATAGAAGAAGCTCTGGCTTCCAGCTCCTGGCTTCAGATCGGCTCAGCTCCGGCTGTTGCAGCCATCTGGGAAATGAACCAGTGGATTGAAGACTTCTGTCTCTCTCTTTCTCTCTCTGCCTCCTTGTAACTCTTTCAAATAAATAAATAAATCTTAAAAAAAAAAAAAAAGAAGAAGAAGAAAGGATTCTGAATCTTTTCACCATAAAGAGATGATAAATGTTTGAGGACACAGCCATGTTTCCCTTGATTGGACATTGTATACATGTGTGGAAACATCATAAGGTAATCCAGACATGTGTGTAATTTTTAAAGTGGGTTAAAAATAATAAGTAAAAAGGTGTAAAGTTGGAAGGATGGGTTTGGAAAGTGCTGGCACCAAGAATCTAGGACTACTTTCTGGGAAGGAGACATCCCAGGGCCACAGTGGTTGTCAGGGAATCGGGTAACTGGAGGAGCCCAGGAGTGGCAGAGTGGCGGGGGCTGGGATTCTGAGGCAGCACTGGATCGATCTTTCCACTTTGGGGCCAGGACTCTCATGAACTGTGTAGGGCCTGTCCACGTACAGAAGGAGAGTTGCAGGGCAGACTGAGCGGTCTGTGGAGGCAGAAGCTAGGAGGGAAGGGGTAGGACCAGAGGGTTGGCCTATGGCAGGGAACAGCCAAGGACTGGGAGGCCCAGAAGTCCGGCAGCACCGGACACAGTAGACAGGGGACAGCACACAGGGAGGCACGGGTGGTGTGCAGCCCGGCTCTGTCCTGCAGCTCCCGGCTGGATGCTGGGAAAGGATGTAGGAGGTGGGTAGGAAGCCGAGGGCCCAACCTGACCACTGGTGCTTGGGGGGAGGGACGATCTGCGGCAGGTAATTTTGAACTTGGACTTAACATCTGTGCAACAAGACAGTCCTGACCTGCTCTCCTGAGAGCAGAGAAAATCCCTATTCAGTGACACGCGCGCCCCTTCCCCTAGAGATCTGGGCTCGGCTTGGGAGGTTCTGGAGGAGGGGAGGGGGAGTTCCCACCTGTCCCAAGTCTCCTTCCAACCTGGGGATGGCAGAGCCCTGCTGTGCTCCGGGGAGGGCAGGACACAGGGCCAGGGCCCCCCGCCGCACCGCCTGCCTGCCCGGTCAGCATCTCGTCAGTGGGCTCAGTGCTGTCTGCCTTGGGCATGCAGGGAGGCATGGCTGTGAGAGCTGGGGGCGCAGCGCTCGAACATGCCACGTTTCGGGTAGCAACACGGGGACAAGTGTGGGCAGGTACTAGAGGGTCGGGGCCAGCAGATGGGCCCAGAAGTTGGTGGGAGGAGGCAGCCTGGTCCTCCCACAGGTGAGTGCCCTGAAGACTGGCAGGATTTGGGGTGTGGGGTGGGGATGACAGGAAGGGACTTTCTGGGGTTGGCAACAGGTGTAGACCAAAGCTTGTGGGCAGGACTGGCCGCTGGTGTTCAGAGAGGCCAGAGAGGAGGGCAGGCAGGACAAGGGCAGCTCACAGCCACCTTGGTGTCCCAGGCACCTTCCTGCCTGTTGGCCTGGCTTCCGGTCATTTCAGAGCTTGGACGGGCTGAGGAGCAATGGAGAGCTCGCGGCCCAGGAGAAGGCTGGGAGGTGTCTCCAGAGTGGGCGAAGGGCCGATGGAGCCCAGAGAATGCGGTCCCTGCGTGGCCTGGGGCTCAGTGTATCAGCATGGAGGCCACAGGGCCTTCACACGTGCTATCACACAGAGGGGACCCACGGGCAGTGTGGATTCTCTAGATTTCCCATCACCCATGCCTGCTGGCCCCGTGTCACTCTGCCACGGCTGACACGCCACACCCACACACTGGACACACCACAGCAACGGGGTGAAACGTGACTTCCGTGACAAAAAGCGGTCTGGCCCAACTTTGTCTCTGATAAGTCCCTGGTTTCAAATGAAGTACGCAGCTGCGCATTTCCCTGTCGTGTCTTCCAGGCTGAAGCTGTGAGTCAGCAGTGGGGCTTAGAGCTTAAATAAGTTGTTTGTAGGTGTTTCCTGTTCAAGGACAAGGAGACTGAGTGCTGGCACCTAAGTGTCTCCCGGCTCAGGTGAGGCCTGCCATATTGCAAAGGGAGCTGGGAGCTGTGTGGGACAGCGACACAGGGGAGACACCAACTGCTCACCTGGGCTCTCCCACAGTGGGGTGGTTGTATCATGCTGGGAAACGTTTTTCTTGACCCTTCACCTCTGGATCTCTGACCACTGTGGTTCTAGGAGGAGCCACGCCACAGTGGCTTCCGCTCAATGAGGATCCTGCACGGCCCTTATCCTTGAGGGGTCCCCCTGCACCCAGGAGACCTCCTGCCTGGTCACTGCCCTGGGTCAGGGTCTCTGCAGAGCTGGGTTCTCAAAGCACCTGCAGACTTGCATGCCAGGGGCCAGTTCTGTCCCCTCTCGTGACCACAAGGCCCAGGAAGGCTGAGCTGGCAGCCAGTAGCTTGCCCTTCGACCATGAGTGATATAGAACCAGGAGGAAAGTTGCCCCCTCCTGCCTTCTGCCCCAGTCATGCAAATGTCAGCGAAGGAGAGGAAAAGGAAGAGAGAGAACTTTTCGCTGAGTGACACCATCAGTGCCGAGACAGCTTGCGGGTCTGCACTGGGCTGGGGCAGGGTTGTGCCCCCACCTGTCCACCCAACTTGTTCTTCCCTGCTGGGCTGCCCAAGGCCAAGGATGACTGGGATTTAGTCCACAATGCGCTGTGATGTAGTGCAGTAGGAAATTCTGCTTCATGATAGGCTACTGTTGACATTGTTTGCTTTTTAATTTCCAAAAACAAGGAAAAGTGAATACGAGGGTGGAGGAGGTGGGAGAGAAGGAGGAGGACAGGGCACGGGAGGCGGCAGACCCTGGCATTTCCCAAGTCGTGCCTTGGCTCCTCCCAGACCCCCCCTCCCCCCGGCTCTGAATGTGAAAAATAAGCAGCCGGAGCCTCCTGGGCTGGAGGTGTGTCTAACAAGGCCCTCATTGTCTCAGACAGGTGTGAGATTGGACTTGGGCCGGGGCCAACATCTCCAGCACCGGAGCCAGCTCTGTGAGCTGAAAACATGCACCAACCCTCCAGTAATACCACTGCAGCCAGCCAGAGACTCAACAATTTAAGGCTTAACACACACAACATAAATCAGAGGAGGATGGACCAGCCGACCGGCAGCTTTCTGGGCAGATGCCTGCAGACTGTCTGTGGATCAGATCCTGCCTGTTTGGGTTATTTGAGACTTTTTTTTTTTTGGGGGGGGGGGTAATATACAGATGAGAAACTGGGTGGGGCAGTGTGCGGAGGCACACTGGTGTTTGCCCCATCTTGTTCCAACAGCCCCCCTTTTGCCCAAGTGCTGTTTTGAAGGGACTGCTCAGGACGGTTCACGTTGCTACATCCAGAACCCAGGAACGCATTCAAACCCAGGAGCAGGGGAACGGGTGAAGCCGAGCACCTGGACGAACGCAGCGTCTGTGTGATCCTACGCCAGTCACCTGACCTCTCTGGGCCTCCAGGCACTCATCTGAGGCCGGTGTGGCTACGAGTCACTCGCCTGCAATGGCCAGAAGTTCAAAGTCATGGTGAGAACCGCCCGGAGCAAGGGAAACCATCAGCCTTGAGAGACAACACAGCCAGACGCCGTGTTTCTGAGCCGGCCCCCGCTCTTGTCCATTCTGTAGAGACGTGTGGCTCTTATTAGACTGCCGAGCGAAGGCCAGGGCTGGAGCCCCCTGGGAACGTGGGCACGGCTCGTGAACAGCCACGCACACCAGGGGAGGTAAACACGGGGACAAGTCCGCAAGGCCCTCAGCCCTCAGTCCTCCCGGTGAACTCTCACCTAAGCCAATTCAGGGGACAGCATGGTGGCGGCACCAAGTCTTAGCGAAGGGAGGGAGCCCACGCCGCCCCACCAGGGCAAGGGGCCCCATCCCTGGCGCCTTGGAGAGGAGGGCATCTGGTGTCTGTACATTCCTGGGACATTCCAGGGCAGCTTTCATCGGCCCTGCCATTCGCGACCTTGGCCCTGAATTCACAGACAAGGACGTGGCCACCACAGGGATGCCTTTATCTGGTCCCAGCTCGCCCATTGGCATTGCTGTGCGCTCTTCAGGGAGTAAATGGCATGAGGCTGGCAGCGCTGTCCTGAACTGGGCTGAGGGGACTGTCACTCAGCACCAGCCTCGGCCTGCCAGGGCCGCCTGCCGTTCCCACAGCTGTGGCTCCCAGCCCTGCCCTGTCACACTCACACACCTGTTTGCTGTCCTCCTCCTGGCCCGACAGCCCAAGCCACAGCCGCAGGCAGGCTTAAAGGGCCAGGCTCGTGGGCGGAATCTGCACAGGGAGGTGAGACTTGGTCCAAAGAAGTCCCTTTTTGTGGATGGTTCATTAAAAATGCCGAAGAAGCTGACCACTGCCATTCTCTGAATGTGACTGATGGACACAAGTAATGCGGACGGGCCAGGGTTCACCCCGATAGCTACCCTTGTGCGCCTTGTGGTTAGGAAGTGACCTGTCAACGTCACTGTGTTCACCACAGCTGTCTCCCCCCTCCCTCCGGCGAGCAGGGCTGGGAAGGACAGAGGACAGAGGGTGACTGGGAGAGGGATTTTCTATTCTTTCTTGTTACACAAATCCCCACTTGCTGAGCATACAAGTCAGCACTAACAAGAATGGAGATGCCCAGGAGCGATGGCTGCTCACGGAGGATGAGGAGGGAGGCAGGCCGCGTGGGTAACTGTTCCCATGAACCATCTGCACCGACAGCAAGGGCTCTGTGCTACCTCCACCTCCAAGGCAGAACAGGCCAACGGGAAGAGCACTGGGCCAGCAGCGCCGAGTCGGGGATTTCTCGGCTTCCTCCAGCTGGGCAAATCCCTGAGACTCCCTGGGCTCTGGGTCTCAAGGGTAGAAGCTTCGAGCACAGACATTTACAGTCCCTTTCAACTTCTAAGACCTTACCGTTCCCCACTGGGTCTTGTGGGACAGCGGTTACGGGTGTTCTTGTTTGAGTTTTCTCCAAACGAAAATACCTCCACTCAAACCACCACCTCCTTAGCCACCCCAGGCTAGACTCACTCCCGAGGAATAAGGGATGCCCAAGGTCATTACCAATGAGTGGCCGCGTGGCCCTTGGTGGTCCACCAGCACCACCAGTGGCAGCAGCAATAGTAAGAGGCTAGCACTGGCCATGTACTGAGTAGTTAACGTGTACTGGGCTTTGAACTAAATGTTTCACAAAAGGTGACTTGTGAAGCTATGACAGCAAACACAGGAGCTTCGAGTGGTTAACTCGGGTCTCAGAACTACCCAGTGAGTTAGGTACTGCCGCAGCAATTACAGAGGGGCAGTGGTGTGCAGAGGACCTAAGTAAGTGCATCCTAGGAAGTGTTCAGCCAGGGATTTGAATCGCAAGCCCAGACCCGTCACCCTCTACGCAGATCTCAGCACTGACATCACGGATGCACGTTCAGCTTCCTCGCTGAGTACATCCTGGGAGCTCCCATATTTATTCTGAGTCCTTTCTGAAGACAGGAGGAACATCCTGCCATGACATCCCCAGGCTGTGGCTCCCTCCGAGGGGGCCCACGAACAACCAAAGAGTAGGTCGGAAAATGGGAGAAATTCCGTGCAGACCCACACCTGCAGGTCCCTCCCCCCGAGGCGTGAAAGAATCAAATGAGGAACTCGGGAAGAGATTCTGGAATCGGAATAACAAGATTTCCCTTCCCTTCCACCTGAATTGGCCATCCGTAATTTCACACAAATTCAATTTTAAAGTCATGCTTTGTAATTTGTGGAAAATCATATTAAATTAAACAGATCCACGTCTGGGCAATGACTTCTCTCGTTTAGCAACATATGGTGGCTCAGGGCCTCTCCAAGCTCAGTCACACAGCACAACTCCTCACCCTCCTCCCAGGACAGCCTTTGCAGCAGACACAGCAGGGTTGGGGGCTCCAGGGCATCCCCCCTGGTTTCCCTGAGCGTGTCAGGGTGACAGTGTCATGTTAGCGTTCAAGACCACGAGGTGAGTCGCATCCATTCAGATGAGAGACTTGGCGGTAAATAAAACAGTGCGAGGCTACAGGAAAACAGCCGGCACCCATGGTGTGCACCCTGGTGTGCACCAGTGGGTGGCTGGCAGTGGGGCTCCCGCAGCCAGTGTATGAGATCATAGGCTGCCAGTGCTTTATTATTGCCTTTGGTGGCCGAGCGCACTAGGCAGTGTCCCTGTCACACTCTTGAAGGCACAGCTGCTCTCACAACCCAGGTGCAGGCACAATCACACAATCACAGATGTATGCTGTAGTCCTACACCTGAGAGGGTGGGGGCCTGAGGGGTCCTGTGCACCTAGTGCTTCTGCAGAGACCAGCCTTGCTGGGGACCCACAGAAGTGCCTCTTACAACCCAGGCAGTTCCACAATGGGCAACCGACAAGAAAAGTCCAGATGAGGATGAACAGACCTTGAGACGAGAGGTCTAAATAAACCACTTAACAGGGAGAAAGGCCAAGCCGAGCCCTTGAGCTTGTGCTGACTTTTACAGATATTTTAATAACTTTATCATTATACAATTTGCCATCTGATATGTGCAGAGAGATGCACTAATGGAGAGAGAGTGGCCACAGCGGTGCAATGATCCCACGGGACTTAATAAAACAGCCATGCTCACTTCCCTTGTGCGACCTGTGACTCCAAGGAGTGCAATCACTAGTTAACGTTATTTCTTCCTTCCTTTTTATCCCCCAGAAGTTTTCCCACTGTTTTAAAGGATAATTTATTTTTGTTTAATTTGAACGGCAGAATGACAGAGAGAGAGAGAGAGAGAGAGAGAGAGAATCACCCATTGGCTGGTTCACTCCCTAAATAGCTGCAACAACCAGGAGTGGGCCAGGTCAAAGCCAGGAGCCAGGAGCTCCATCAAGGTCCCCCATATGGGGGACAGGGACCCAAGCATTTGGGCCATCATCTGCTGCCTCCCAGGAGCATTAGCTAGAGCTGGAGTAGAAGCACTAAGTAGCAGGAGCGGAGCCAGGCACTCTGATACAGGATGTCGGCGCCCCAAGCAGTGGCTTAACCTGCTATGCCACAACACCCACCCTAAGAAATTCTTATAAAACTCCCAAAGCAAGGAGTTATGTGTGCAGCCCTTCTCATGATGCAAGGAGGAGCTGGCACAGCATACGCTCTCTGGGTCTTGGATCTGGCTTTAGGATGACTCAAGTTGAACACACAAAGCTGCAGAGTAAAGAGGATTTCCTCTGTAGTGGGAACCAGCAATCTGCGGAGCTGGGAGACTTAACTGTCCCGGTGGGGGAGCCACAGGCACCCGAGGCAGCGCTGACTCACGGCCCTTCCCTGGGGATACTCTGCTTTTATGACACAGTCACTCCCAAACCCCAGAGCTGCCGATCTCTAATGCATCCTCCTCCACACCCCCAGAAAGGCTGGGCTAGACACTCGAGTGGCCTCAGTCTTGTCACACAGGACCGATGGCACTGACTCGTAGAACCACAGAGTGTGACCCAGTTCTGGTGTGAAGAAACCAGCAACCACTTCGGTTCCTGGCGTGCTCTAAAGCTCGGGTTTCATGTCAGCCCATAGCTGTTAGGGGACATGAGACACACGGGTCAGAGTCAGAGCCCCCTCCTCTTCATCCACACCAAGGAGGAAAAGCAGACAGTTCCATACTTAAGCAGGGGCATCCCCCTTCCAAACGGGGCAGTTAACTCCTATGATATGATCAATGCGGTTCAAAATTGGAAGGTGCTTTTTCCAAGTTTTGCACCTCTTTTTGGAAAGTTCTAACCCTTATCAATGGCCTTACGGTGGTGGTATGAAATAACGAGGGGGAGGGGTGCATGTTGTGGCACAGTGAGTTAAGTTGCCACTTGCATCCCTGGCATCCCATATCGGAGCACACGTTCGAGTCCCAGCTGCTCTGCTCTGCTTCTGGTCCAGCTCCCTGCTAATGCGCCTGGGAAATCAGCAGAAGGTGCTGGGGCCCCTGCCACCCAGGTGGGAGAGCTGGATGGAGCTCCAGGCTCCTGGCTTTGGCCTGGTCCAGCCCCAGCTGTTGTGGCCATCTGGGGAGAAGATGGAAGACCTGTGTGTGTGTGTGTGTGTGTGTGTGAGAGAGAGAGAGAGAGAGAGAGAGAGACTGACTCTGCCATTCAAACAAATAAAATGAATCTTTAAACAAAAAAGAATGAACGAGTGAACCGTGGTGCCCAGCACTGGGGCACTTCAGCCTGGCTCCGGACGAAATGCCTCTCTTCTGGCTGACTTCCCCTACCTAGTGCTCACTGAGGGCTTCAGTGCCATGGATGCTTTCTCTTGAAAAGGTTTATATGTCATAAAACAGCAAATGCTCTATCCTGTGCCCAAACTGGATAAAACCCAAGCTGAAGAGCTTCCCCAGCTCACTAACCAGACACCAATTGGATAGGAACTGGTATGTTCCTCTTTTGCTGTCAGTCCTGGGGAGTGCAAAGACAGACCAAACATAAACATGATTGACCCATGTTTGCTTTTTAAGGTGAGTTCTGTACTATTTTTTAAAAATTATCGTTATTTTGTTTTATTGACTGTGGTTGGGAACTGAATCTCTAATGTAAGAACATAGTAGATTCTGCCAGAGACAGATTATGGAAGAAAAGTCTATTGGGGGAAAAAAAAAACAGGGTTTATCAGGGAGGATTTTCTTTACAGGCATTTTGGAATCCGTATCTTTGGTCTGTACAACAACTGGGTTGTGCTTTGAAGGCAGCTCTTCCGTGGGAAGAAAGTCCACCAGGGCTTGGAAAGAGAAATGCAAAAACGTGGACCCAAAAGCCACAAGGCCACTACTGCCAGCTGAGGCAGGTGAAACCCTCTGTCCATTTTCCCCAATAGGCTGGGGCGTTCAGAGTGCCAGAGGGAGATGGGCAGGAAGAAATAACTAGACTTCCTCAGCATAAATTCAGTCGCAGGTGTTGGGCTTCAAAGAGCCATCTGATCTGGGCCGGCATTGTGGCATAGAGGGTTAAGCCATCGCTGGCATCCCATATGGGTGACGGTTTGAGTCCTGCCTTCTCCATTTTCAATCCAGCTCCCTGCTAATGTGCCTGGGAAAGCAGCAGAAGATGGCCCAAGTACACCCACATGGGAGATCTGGATGATGCTCCTGGCTCCTGGCTTTGGCTAGGCCCAGCCCTGGCCATTGTGAACATTTGGGGAGTGAACCAGTGGATGGAAGATTCTCATTCTCTCTCTCTCTGAAACTTTGCCTTTCAAATAAAATAAATCTTAAAAAGTTTAAAAAATAATAAAGAGTCCTCAAATAACAGAATTAGAGTGGGTCTGCATTTCTTTTCCTTCATTTGAGGAAAAATCATGCAAACGAGAACAAACCCAATGAAGTGTTGCAAGAAAATTCAGGAGTAGCCTTTCCCCATCAGCACGTAGTGCTAGTTCTCTTCTTGGTACAAACGTCTGGTAAACTTGGATATGACTTTGAGACTACAGGCAAGGTTTCCTTTTTAAACATCCACATGTGAAAGGCTATCTTCCAGTGGTCTATCAGTTTGGGAGAATGAGATACGCAAAGGGCAGCGCCATCCTTTGGATGTGTGTGTCTGCTCATGAGTGCCTTGCAACAAAGCCTCCCTTGACAAAGGCTGCTTGCTTCAAACAACAGCGATGTGCCCAGCTCTGTGCGTGGGGCCACGTCCTGGAGTCCATCCCCACTGGCTGGCGCTTCCTGTCATCTGCTGGCTGCCCTGCTCAGTACCACCTCTGCTATCATGAGGTTCTGGGGGTTAGGGACAGAGGCACCCGGGCTTCTGTCCCCTTTTCCTGGACACAGGGAAGAGTCTCCTTTCCCAGCCACAGAGGTCAGGGCCTTTGGTTCCATCTAAAGAGGCACCCTAGAAAATATTAAGAAATACCTGAGCTTATCCAGAAAAATCCAAGTACCATGATGCTGAGTGCCAGCACCCAGTGGCTGAGCTGACAGTAGCCAGAGACGTGACTAGAGCGTGCAGGCTGGAGGCACTGACTTCACATTGACCTGACCACCATATCTGCTCTGGGGAAGCTATCTCTGACCTCACCTGATGCCTCTGGCCCCTACCCTTTGTAACTTGATTTAGTTGGCTCCAGAAAATAGAAGTCCATGTCCTAACCCCTGGAACGGTGAATGTGGCCTTATTTGGAAAAAGGGTCTTGGCAGATATTAATTAAGAGAATGATCTTGAGATCAGCATGGATGATTTGGTTGGGACCCAAAGCCAATGACCTTGTGGTTTTATAAGAGATGGAGTAGAGGGGATAATACAGACAAGAAGAGTTTGTAAAGGGGGAAGAAGAGACTGCAGTGACAGAGCCAAAAGCCAAGGAATGTTGGAGCCACCAAAGGTCGGAAGAGGCCAGGAAGCATCCTCCTCTAGAGCTTTCTAAGGGAGCAGAGAGGTGCTTCAAATGTTCATGGGGAATGAAATTAAAAGATATGTTTGTCTTGGTGCAAAAAGTTCTTGAAATCCATGCACAGGAGGGGTCTTGGAAAAGTTCATGGAAAATGTCTGCGGCGGAAAAACTGTGCATGGATTTCAAAATTTTTTTGCACCAAAGTGAACTCAACTTTTCATTCCATTTGTTTTTCCATTAACCTCCTTAAGGTCCCATACTGCTCTGCCAACCCCTCGATTTCTGCCTTCCTCGCCTTGCTACCTTTAGCAGCTCCGGGCATTCCTTGGCTTGCAGCCGCATCACTGCAATCTCTTGGCCTCCAGAAGCATGAGCACATACACGTCTGGTTTTTTTTTTTTTTTTGACAGGCAGAGTGGACAGTGAGAGAGAGAGACAGAGAGAAAGGTCTTCCTTTTGCCGTTGGTTCACCCCACAATGGCCGCTGCGGCCAGCACACCGCGCTGATCTGAAGCCAGGAGCCAGGTGCTTCTCCTGGTCTCCTATGGGGTGCAGGCCCAAGCACTTGGGCCATCCTCCACTGCACTCCTGGGCCACAGCAGAGAGCTGGCCTGGAAGAGGGGCAACCGGGACAGAATCCAACACCCCGACCGGGACTAGAACCTGGTGTGCCAGCGCCGCAGGCGGAGGATTAGCCCAGTGAGCCGCGGTAGTAGTTTTTTACAGCGAGCATGGGAAACTGACACACTTAGCATTGTTGATGTGGATCCTAACAGCCAGAAGTGATTGGGCTGGCTCTAATAGCCACTGCTCTATGTTCCACAATATCCTAGGATCTGCAAGTAAAATTACTACTCTTATTTTGCGGACTGGATGACCAGGGCAGGTTCAACAACCCATCAGTCCTATGGTATACGTGTGGCGGAGGCTCAGACCCAAGTGTTCTGCCTGCCGAGCCCTTGCTCTTGGGTACTGTGCTCTGCTCTCCTTCTTACTCCTTCAGTTCCCAGCTTACCTCTTCTGCTCTCTGGCCATCAGTATCAAACAAGGACTTCTGCTACAGCTTTCTTAAAAAACTATTGCTCTTCTGAACAAAAACCTTCTTATGCGTGTACATCTTGGCCTATCAATTCACAAACAAGATGGAAATTTTTGGAATGTATACAATCTATGGAAGGGAGACTTTATCATTGAGATCAAGCCCTGGGGTGAACCCTTTTTCTCTCTTGGTTAGAAAGGATGCACCTGGAAACCATGGTCTGATCGCTTTGATTGGCATCCGTGAAAACATTTGGTCTGAAAAGGAAGCCTCGCCACAGTGTGCGTTCTGGTTACGAGGGTGCCGACAGCCCACCACCTTGGCGGCTCCTTTAAAGGGCCGTTGATTAAGTACTTAGCTGTCAGGGGCTTGTAAATACATCACGGGCGTTTAAATGGTGTTGTTTAAGAGAGTACAGGTCAACGCCCTTATCTGAAATGTCTGGGACCAGAAATGTTTTGGACGTTGGACTCTTCCCGATTTTGGGAAATCTGCATGTAATGGCATGTCATGGGGATGCAACCCAAGTCTAGACACAAGATTCTTCTGTGTTTCTAATACACTGTGTACACATGGCCTTAATACAGTATTTTAAAAATAATCTTGTGCATGAAACGAAGTTGGGTGGTGTGGAATTTTCCACTTTGTGTCACATCAGTGCTTGATCGTTTTGCTTTCTGGAGCATTTCAGATTTCTCATGGTCAACCTGGACTGCTTTGGTGATTAGCCTATCCATAACATAAATCCTGTTCCCACCCTACGCACCGTAAAGGTACTCGGAGAGTGACCAAAAAGCAAGGACAGCAGCCTGGCAGCCACATCCGACTCAAGAGACAAAACACACAGGTAGCCTAGGGTAGAAGGGCCTTAGGGCTTGTTGACTTGAAGGAAACACACACACACACACGCACACACACACACGCACACACACACACACTGCTTTTGCTTTCTTCTCCTTACTCCTGTTCTGAACGTCTACCGTGCAATTCTTTACTCTGAGATCTCTAACCTTTCCTCAAATGCACAGTTGCTGTTGATGCTGCACCAGCCAAGAACACACAGTAACTGACTTCGCTCCTGCTTTGCGAGTGCTCCTGATTCCGTTGATCTGCACGCTGTCTGTCTGTCTGTCTACGAGAAGGAGAGGGACCCCAGCACCAAGCACGTGGCTCTTCACCCACCCACAATCAGCCCTTAGTTTCATTTTCTCTCTTTCTCCTTCCTTCCGCCTTTCATTTTTACGTATTCATGGGACTAAGGCTTGTTTCCCATCAGCGATTCCAATGCTGAGAGCCTCTTAAACCCTACCACACCCAGATAAGAATTATTGTGAAATACAATCACTCTCCGAGACCGCATCAAGTCTTGTAAGTTGACTTCCAGCCCTCTGGATATTTTACTTTGTGCAACCATTAATTGGCTGTTTATAGATTGACATATTGAGCATGTCTGATGTTTGGAGTCTTCACGTCCAAGGTAAAAAAAAAAAAAAAAAAAGAGTTCCAAACCCCACTTTGGTTTTAAAATTCTAGAACAAGAAATGGTGTTGTGGTGCAGTAGTTTAAGCCACTGCCTACTTCTGCATCCGGCTTAAGTGCTGGTTTCACTCTTGGCTTTTCTACTTTTGATCCAGTTCCTTGCTGGTGCACCTGGGAAAGCATCAGAAGGTTGCCCAATGCCGGATTCTATCCTGGTTGCCCCTCTTCCAGGCCAGCTCTCTGCTATGGCCCGGGAAGGCAGTGGAGGATGGCCCAAGTCTTTGGGCCCTGCACCCCATGGGAGACCAGGAGAAGCACCTGGATCCTGGCTTCGGATCAGCGAGATGCGCCGGCCTTAGCGGCCATTGTGGGGTGAACCAACGGCAAAGGAAGACCTTTCTCTCTGTCTCTCTCTCTCACAAAAAAAAAAAAAAAAAAAAAAAAAAAAAAAAAAAAAAAGAAGGTTGCCCAAGTGCTTGGGCCCCTGCCACTTAAGTGGGAGATCCCAAAGGAGTTATAGGCTCCTGGCTTTAGCCTGACCCAGCCTAGGTCATTGTGACCGTTTGGGGAGTGAACCAGTAGATGAAAGATTTCCCTCTCTCTCTCTGTCTGTTTCTTTTTGTCTCCACCTACACCCCATAATTCTGCTTTTCAAATAAATAAAATAAATCTTTAAAAATAAATAAATAAAATGCAGGAACTGCTAGAACAGGAGCCGGGGGGAGAGCAAAGAAGAGCAATACCATCAATGGGATATTTTACCCCCGAGGCTGGAAAGGGGATTATTCTCCTGCAAGGGAGTAGGAAGGTTTTCTTCCTTCGCTCACTCAGAGAGAAAGAGAGAAGAAGGTCACAGACACAAGCAACACCACACAACCGAGAAGCCAAGTTTACTCAGTTTCATGGGACGCATCACCAGAACACAGTCCTTCCAAAGTGACGTTACCATTTGGGGAAAATAACTGTCAAAACAAAAGCTATTCAGAATCCTAAAAATCAGGAGGTGACTTGAGAGATCAGGGCCTCCTCTTAGCCATCCAAACAAGGCTCCCATACCCCTAAAAGCTGACCAGATGTTGCCAGGGTTTCGATATTACCAGGGCTATGGTTCCAGTGGATGCCACAAGAGAGACTTAGGGGTAGGAAGGCAGCAGCTCCAATAAAGTACAGGAAGAGTGGTGGGAAGTCCTCGCCTTGCCACATCCCTCTTAGAGGTAGATTCACTACTCTGTGTTAAGTTTTCCGTCCTCTCCATCTTTAGAAACAAATGTCCATGGGCCAAAGGGAGGCATTTTATTAAGGTGCCCATCCTGGAGCCCAGCCCCAGAGTTAAAACGTTTAGCAACACCTAATCAGGGCAGAACACATTCAACAGGGGCTCCTAAATGAGCAATGACTAGCCCAGGACTTCTCCCCAGCTCTCCCTTGGTGACTGGGACTCTTCTCCACATGGCCTCATAGCTCAGCCATCCTCAGCCCAAGAGTACAAGTCCAGGAGAACCTGCCACCTCCAGTCTCCTGTACACAGGCTTTGCAGCAACAAAGATCTGGGTTTGAGTCCAAGTTCATCACTTACGAACTTGCATAACTTTTAACCTCTGGGGCTTGGTTTCTCTGTCTGTAAACCATGTCACTGTATGGTGAGAACAGAATGATAATGTTCACAAAAGGACTGACCCCTTGACAAGATACATAACCACCAGTCCAATGGACGAGTTCAACCTTGTGCCTTGATGTTTATGGCAACCCACACGAGAACAAAACCGGCTGCTTAATTTATCTGGGTTTGATTATACTCTGCGCCAACACAGATCACTCCATCTCTCCAGAAATCACCTTACATGGGGTTCATCATACTTGGTAAACCCAGAGTCAAATTCTTGAAACTAATCACCTGTGTGGCCTGATGGAGAAGTGGGAGGTATGATCCAACAGCCATCAGTATCACATATACCGAGACTCTGTCCCACCCCATCTTTTAAGAGGGATACAAAAGAATGCTAAGAGTCGACTGTTAGAAGTCGGTGATGCCATTTTGACTTGCATACATGTGTAACCATGACAAAATGGCTTTCTACTCCGTTTTAAGACCTGGTCGAATAGTAGGCTGAAATTAACCTGAGCTCCTTTATAATGAAAACCTCAACAAATAAACAGTGGTTTGGTGGCATGGCAACCAGCTCTCCTTTCTCTCTGCACCTTGTTCCAGACGTCGAACTCGAATGGTTCTAAAGCACATCTGATTCTAGACAAACAGAGGAGCGGGTCTCTGGCCATGACTTCCTGCCGCCGGAGTAGGAGGAGCAGGTATCACTCCCCTGACGCCCGAGCTAGTCTTGCCCCCAGCCTCTCCACAAACCTAGGCCATCTCTGCCAGGCTCCAGTTACTCACGCTTTTGTAAAGCTGAAAAAAAAAAAAAATTCCCAGGTCTGTAGGGCCCGATGCAGAACCGCTCTGACCACTTTTGAGATATTTTTCTTAATACTGCAACTGCGATTTCAAAGGGAGTCATAAACACACGCTGTGGTCCTTAATGTATCCTCTTACATATAATATAGAAGCTCTGGGGCTCAGCCTGGAAAATAACCATCTTCCTACATGTCAAGAACAAAATGAAGGGCTTGGCTGAAAGAGACTTTCCTATTATCCCTGTTAACTTTCTAATTTCAAGCAAAAGAGCCCCAGGGCCGACTCAGAACATGGCCAGTGCAAAGCAGCATTTTCTTACACGAGGAAGAAAGGAAAGAAAACAAAAGGAAAGAAAGAAAGAGGAAAAGTCGTTCTACAGGAAAATATCTCGGGCGCTTGTTTTTTTAAAAGTTGTTCCTGCCATGGTGCAAGCGAGGCGTGGGATCGCAAATTCCTATTTTGGCAAGAAAGCGTATCAGCAGTGTAGTTAACACTCGCTTAGGAGTGGAGAGCCAGCCCCGTGGGCACTCGAAAAGTAGCTTACGATGGCTTAGAAGGTTGCACAGCTAAAAAATCTGTCAAAGGAACGAAATGGGTGATGGCTGGTGTTAAAGCACACAGCAGGAAGTCCTCCCAATGCTGTGCCTGCCCAGAGCTGCTGACCCTGAGAGCAAGAAGGCACCAGGCCACCTCCCTTGATTTCTGGGGGTGGTGGGATGGGAGAGGCATACTGACAAAGAGGGCGATCGGATTAGGTTCACTCCAACAAGGGTAGATTCAAGGGGGACCCTTCCACCCTGCCCTCCTGTGGTGGAATTTTCTACCATCTTTAAAAATGCTTAATGTTTCTGTTCTACTCACAGTACAAAAGGCTACAGCCCTTTCCCAACCACGGAGTATAAGTGATCAGCCAAGCAGTCAGAGAATGAGAAAGCAGACGTCTCCCCTTTGGTTTTCTACCTGGAGTCCTATGGATGACACAAGAGAATGTAAATGACCCTAAGCACGAGACGAAGGAATCCCTTTGAGATTGTCACCGCAGGAAAATGCAGAAAGAGGCTTGCATCCCAAGTCCATCACTTTTGGTAAATCAGGAGTCAAATTCTTAAGATGACCCAAGTGGGTGGCCTCGAGCCATCTCTAGGCGGGAGGTAGGGCCCAGCAGCCATCAGTATCACTGTGTCCTTAGCACCTGCCCCACTTCTTGCCATCTCACCACAAGTCTGTCTCTTCCACTGAACCTATCATTTGATCTAACTTACCACGCACACGTGCATTTTGGAATTCTTAGAAACCAAGGTGCCTGTTGTAATGCTTATTCACGATCATTAAACACCAAGTAACCAAGGACTGTGTGGGACTTCTCCCTGTATAGCCCTGGGACCGCAGAAGAGAGGCATCCCTGGAGCATCAAGCGTGAGGTTTCTGTTTGTAAAAGGGGCTGCCCCGTGGGCCCCTCGACAGCTGTGCGCACAGCACAAGTATCCTATGGGAAGACTGCTCTGGGGATTTTCCACTCAAATCAGAGCACCTCCCCCAGAAAGGGGGCTTGGGCTAGGTCTCAGGCTCTGTGGCAGACGGTAGCCATGGCTGGCAAGAGCCCCACATGAGAGCCATCAGCCCTGACACCCTGACGTGTCCCACCCACTTCCAGAGAAGGCCTGGGGAGGCTCTTCTCCGTGGTCCCCAGGGGGCAAGGAGACACCGCCTCCGTGGCTGGCCCCCTGCCCTTTTCTCCAGATGTGTTGTTTATCTCTTGTTGCTGAACCAGCCTGCTACTCTGAGAAAGGGCCTTCCCCTGACCATACCCTGTACAGCTGCGCGCTGAAGGGCACCCAGAAAATGACTGCATTTTGGATAATTGAAATGGTATCACAGGGCAAACAGTCGCTGATGTCAGGAGTTCTACAATGTAAATGGACTTTGTGTATTATCTAATTTGGCACAGCGGGTTTAATGCAATTTTTGCATTTTACAGAGTTTTCACAATTGCCAGCTAGCCCAGTGGGGGTGAGGGGGCCTGCACTCTTTATTGATTTTCAAATAATATCCTGGGTGTTATGGCATCCCCATGTTCCTACTATTTCTTAATATTCTTGAACAAATATGTATTAGATATAAACCTCACAGATAATCTGAAGACAAAACCTTGAAACATCTTACTTGATGTGTGTGTGTGTGCCTGTGCTTCAGCTTCATGGATAAGAAAAGAACAAAGTCCAGATGAACTTTTAACAAAATTCAAGATGTGTACATACAGCTGGTCCTCTATACCCATGGATTCTACATCCCTAGATTCAACCAACCACAGACAGGCAATATTTGGGGGGAAAATAACTGCAGCTAAATTGAATATTTATAAACTTGTTTTCTTGCCATTATTGCCTAAACAATAGAGTATAACAACTATTTACATGCATTTACACTGTGGTACATATGATAAGTCAACTAGAGAAGACTTACAACACACGGGAGGATGCGCATGGTTTATAAAAAAAAAGAGAGAGAGAGAGAGAAGAAGAAGCATCATGCCACTTTATACAGGGACTTGAGCATCCTCAATGCAGATTTTGGTATGTATAGGGGAATTCCCAGAGCTCAACCCCCACAGATATCTGGGGCCATGTGCATTACCCATCCAGCCCTGGGCATCCACAGCCATGGCTCCCCTGTGTCCCAGACAGCTTCTCCACCCAGCGATCTTGGTATCATGCAGAGCTGGCTCAGCAGGCACGCGGAACCTGCAACTCTGCATTTCTAACAAGCTCTCTGGGGGGATGCTGCTGCTTCGGGACATTGCCTTTGGGTATCTGGGAAAAACCACGGCTGGTGTGATGGGTCTGGGCATGGTGGTGGTCCCCGGACGGGGCGAGGCGGGAAGGGGGCTCCGTCCCCAGGTACTTACCCTGCATCTGACCCTGAGGCTGAGGGTTAAAGGCAGTGGAGTGGTTCAAGGAGGCCCGAGGGTTGGGCGTGGGGGCTGGGTGGTGTGGGCTGACCCTCATGGCTGTGCGCCGCAGCTGCTCCAGTTCACTGAGGCGCTCGGAAAAGGACAAGCTCCCGGGCTTGGTCTGATCATCTAGTTTCTGACGATGTCCTGGTGTGGGGGCGGGTGGGGAGGGGCGGGAGGGAGAGGAGGCAGGGAAGGAGGGAGGGAAGAGATCAGACAATGTATTGCAGATTTGCTCAAATAGGGGGTTTGCTTCTCTTTCCCCTCCCTCTCCCCTCACCCCCAATGTAGACTTGCAAGAGATCTGCCCACCGGGCTGGCTACTGATGGGCATTTAGGACCTATTGTCCCCACAGCGGACTGGGGCCCCATTCATCAGAGCAACCAGTGGGTGGGAACATGGCACCCACACCGACCCCCGGAAGATACCTCCAGAGGGTCTGGGGCTTGGTGGCGGTGGTGATGGTGGGAGGGAAAGAAGGGGCTTTAGTTGTTGGCACTTGGCCACATGCTGTGGGCTGTGCTAGGGCAACCAGGAGAGTGGCATGGGGACGGCTGCTCCTTACTGCAAACCTAACCACCCACAGTTCTGAGAGGCAGTGAGGTGGGCCCTGGAGCTTAGCAACACACCCCTTCCTACAGGAAGCTGGGCAGGATGGCAACCTCCAGCCTCCCAGGAGGCCAGGTTTCCTGCTCCATGCATGGCCCCACTCCCACTCCATGCAGGCTGCCCAGGAGTGCACCCTCTTCCCTGAAACCCAGTCCTCAGGGACACCCCGGAGACGGAGGAGGCAGGAAGGTGTAGCCTGGGTCTGGTCCAACATTACCAGGAGGCCAGGCCCCTTGGAAGCCTGAGGGGATGCCAGCAATTCAGTGAGCTTCCCCATTGGGCTCTGGAACCCAAGGTGGGAACTGGGTCCCTCAGTGTCCCTGTGTAGGGCAGTTGTCCTCTCCCAGGTCCTCATCAGCATCCCTGTCACCAGGCAGCAGCAAACAGAGGCCACTCTTATGAGACAGATTCAGTTTTCTCCCTTAGTCTCCCATTAAAATATCTTTAAACCTCCCACGGGGGGCTGTGGGCACAGCGGGACTGTGTGCGTCACTCCTCTTTGCAAGATGGCCTCCCGCTCCTTCCTCACCTTCAAGGGCTGTCCAAGAGTCCTTGACCGATTTCACAAACCCTCAATGGCCAAATGGCCTCAACACAAGCCAGGAGAAGTGGCTGTCCTGTGGCCTCTACCAACTGCCCTTTCACATGCCCCAGTACAACCCCAAATTAGAAAGAGGACCCCTGATGCTCTCCCTCGGCCCAGGGTCAGCGTGGGGCCCGGAGCAGGACAGCGTCACCCGGCTCCCTATGCCACCATTATAAAATTGAATGGTCTGACTTGTATTACAGCTCCAAATCTCCATGGCCTGTCCTTTCTTCCTGCTACAGGGCCTCTTGGCACAGCTCACACCGTCTCAAATTCCAGACCAGAAAAAGGGCCCACTATATTGCAGTGATTTTATCATTAACAAGACCTGTTTGGCTCCAAAATGAGGAAAAACATTTAAGCATAATATTTGTGCAGTTCAAACGCAACGCTCCCACTTTTCACGCGTCACCAAGGCAAATCTGGTCTCTGATTCAGCTCTCCAGCTCACAACACTCAACTCGAATGCAAACACTCTGAGTCACGCAAGCTCAGCCCACGTAGGACAGGCCTCTTACTGGCAGCTTTGTGGATAAAAGGGTCCAGATCCCTAAGCAGCTCCCATCTTCCCATCCCCTCAGAAGTGGAAAAAAATATTTTTTTCTAGAACATTCTATTTTGGTCAATCACAGTGTAACTCTGTGTCCCTGGAGGGAGCCTTCCTGGACTCTCCCCTCCTCTTATCTTTGTGGCAAGAGTCTCAGCTTGTTGATAATCAAACTGAAAAATCTGCACTTTTCTGATATAAAGACAATTCCAACTCGAAAACAGTTCAAAACACAACAGTTCAGCCTTTGAAGTGCCTACCACAGCCTAGGTGCTTGTCACTAGGACTGAAAAAAGAAAATGGCAGAAAACACAATTCCGGAGAGTTCTGCCACCTCAGAAAGAATGCCTGTAGGCAAAAGGATTCCAGCAGTGCTGTGTTCACTTCAAAAGTTCGAATCCCTCAGACAGCCACAGCATTTTTGAAGAGTGCTGGGTGAAGCGCAGCTTGTGAACCAGGGGAAAGAGTGATCAAGATCATTCTTAGAATGTGGCATTGGCCATAGTGGAACCTTGGGCCAGCTTTTGAATACAGACACTGAGTTACACTGTGATTGACCAAAATAGAATGTTCTAGAAAACTGTCAGTTGTGTCTGCCTTGGCCACCAGATTTGGGGACACACACCACGGCGATACCAAGCTGGCATAAGTCATTTCAGGTATGCCATTCCTGTGGCCAGACACAATCTGAATTTTTTTGTTGTTGTTGTTAGTTCCCCTATCCCCATTACACTGTGCTTAAAAAATAATTTTAACATGTGAGCAGTTTCTGTACCAGCTAACACCTGCCAAAGCACAGTCATTTACAGAGATTAACTGATGACTGCCTGCTTTAGCAGGAATGTTCAGGCATAACTCGCACAGAAAACAAGTCTTCACTCTGAGCTATTCCCTAAGCCCTGAGACTGTCGGGGCTGAGTTTAATGCTGGAGGATTGGGGAAGAGTTCATTCCACACCCCTACCACGTGCGGGCCTGGGAGTAAATAGGAGTGTTATTATATTGTCCTTGGTGGGAACTTGACCCCATCCTCACCAGAGTGATGGGAGGGGGGTCGTAACACCAGGGCACAGGGGGAAATGAAGCTCATTATTATCTTCAAGGTGTGGTTCAGATGCATTTGTAAGCTAGATCCAAGAAACACCTAATTCTTCTTTTCTAAAACCATCAGACTTCATGCCAAAGAGCAATATTTTGCATGAAATATAGGAGCTTCCGATATAAACTTTCAAGCTGCAGAAAATGAATGCTTTATGTCTCCAGTTTCCTGTATCTGCGTGCAATTAAAATGTCGATTTGCCCCCTGAATTTTAAATAGAGGAATATGGAAATTGCTCACTATCAAATTCACTTTGCTTCTTTCTTACTGAGTACTGGATTTCAGAGGGCCACAGGAAATTCAACCCCCGACTCCACTTTCTGGTAGAATGACCACGTAGCCTGTTGGAAGTCTGGCATTTTAAGTCTGTTAGAAATCAGTTGCGAATGTTTTCGGTTTTAGTGGTGCTAAAAATAGACACCACCTTAAGATTTCAGACTGGGACATTTTACTGAATCCTGAGCAGATCTGAAAACTAACCTAAATTCTTCCATTACCATTTTTCACATTTTTGAGAAAAAGTACTTGACTGGAATTTTATAACATATGCAAAGGCATAAAAAATAAAGAAAAACCTTACAATATTTTGTGATGGATAATGAGGACAGCTTTCAGATTTCTCTTATAAAAATTATACTGATCAGAGGCTGGCAATGTGGCAGTGGGTTGAGCCACTGCTTTTTATGCTGGCATCCCACATCAGCGTGCTGGTTCAAGTCCTGGCTTTGCTGCTTCGGATCCAGCTTCCTGCAAAGGTACCTGGGGATGCAGTAGAAGACGGCCCAAGTACTTGAGCCCCTGCCACTTATGTGGGAGACCTGGATGGAGTTTCTGGCTCCTTGGCTTTGGCTTGGCTCCGATCTGGCTATTGCAACTATTTTTGGAATGAATCAGCAGATGGAAGATCTTTCTCTCTCTCTCCTTCTCTCTCTGTTGTCCTACCTTTCAAATAATTAGAAAGAAACATTTCAAAAAAAAAAAAAAACTATACTGAGCAGGCATGCATAGCGCATTGATAAATGAGATTCCTTTTTCAAGGCACCACTGTGATCTGTAGCTGTAAGTAACTGAAATGTATGATTTTTCTGTAAAGGAAAATAGATAAGGCTATGTTGCCGCCTTTTCTTAGAAGACTTTGGCTACAGAGAATAAGGAATTGTCAGGCAGTCACCAACGTGTTTGTCCACATTGCTGATATGGGTTGACAAGTTGTCCTGATCTATTATCAGCAGAAAAATTAGGAAGACACAAACTCAAAGCACTGGTGTGATGAGTTGAGAAAAACGTGCACTAAATGATAACACCAAAAAGATACACATCTCTGTCTGTATGTGCTTGAAACTGTGGTTCTTCTAAAAGAATGCATGGACCTCATGTGCTCACCTTGAAAAGGATAGCTGTGTTTCCAAAGGTATTGCCACCCAATCTCACTACAGGGATCTTGCCATAAGAATACACAAATATATAAAAGATTTTCTATGATTTTCTAAGATTATGGCCAAGGAGAAGAAGTTAATGTGTGTAGAGGACACCTCTCGCTCCTAATACAGCAGACTAACTTGTTGATTCTGGGGTCAGTGAGGCTTTGAAGTGATCACACTGAACATGAACATGATCAAAACTTGAAGTTACTTGCAGGGGAAAGAAATACACCTTGCTAACTGCAAATCTAACCATCTGTCAGCTGATTTAACGTTGAGAAATAATGCCCAATATTATGTGTCGCTTAGATATCATGTATATAATATACTATAAAAATATATGTGTGCAGTATATTATAAAACATAGTATATATACATGTTTAGATATTATCCAATATTATACATATATCACTGACATGTCATTTATACTGCATAATATAAAACACATGTATATGCAGTATATTATATATTATAACACATATTACATGTGTATGTTTGGATATTATCCAATATTATATAAATATTGGTAGCCTCACTTCTCAATTTCATCTCATATATAAAGCTAAGAGAACAGCATGAGGCTAGAGTACTTCAGAACTGAAGAAAGGTCAGAGAATCAGCCTTGGTTTTAAACTTGGGGTGTGGGAAGTAGGTTCAGAGGGGTTGTGTCATTTATCCAATGTCACACAGCCATTTGAAAACACATCTGCCCCTTCAACACCCCCTACTGCACACACAGCACTCTCAGGTCACCTGGAAATACAAGTTGTTGGGAACCCAGCGTGAACACAGGAAAGGCACACATTCTACACGGGTTTCTACCACAGGGGCACTGGAGCACTTTGACTTCTGAATGCTCTGCCTTTACAGTCCCACTCGTGTTCCGGGGTCCTCCTTGGAGTCTCCTAGAGCAGGAGCCATACTGTAAGCCACAGCTGGGAGCTTGAGCACGCCCTGGAGTTAGCCAGCCCAGCAGGGTAGAGGCCCAGGCACTTGGGTTTCTGGGCAGGTGCCAGGTGCCTCTGCTCCTGCTGGTGCAGGGGCATGCTGGGAGTGTGTGCAAGAGAGAGAGGCCCCTCCAACGGGCACACGAGCTTCTGCTGTGCCCCAGTACTTCCCTTTTCCTAGTCACTTCTGATTTGTGTGTGCAGGGACAGAGGGTGGCCCTCAGGAACTGCCAGGGGTGGGTTCTAAGACCCCCACGGATACCAAAGTCCGCAGATACTCAAGTTCCTACTATAAAAGGACGTCATTTTCGCATATAGGGCTTCTTCAAAACGTTCATGGAAAATGAAATTAGAAGATTAGTTTAATAGGTGCCAACATATTGAAATCCATGAAGTTTTTTTTTTCACAGTACACATTTTCCAAGAACTTTTTTGAAGATCCCTCATATGCATGAATTTCAAAATGTTTTCCCCCAAAATAAACTTATTTTAAGTCCATTTGCCCGCCAACTTCT
This sequence comes from Lepus europaeus, assembly GCF_033115175.1. NCBI lineage: Eukaryota > Metazoa > Chordata > Mammalia > Lagomorpha > Leporidae > Lepus > Lepus europaeus. The sequence goes on along the minus strand of NC_084828.1, from coordinate 10,285,514 downwards.
TGAAGTACCCTCATAATACCCACACACATCCTGCTTATACTTTAAATCATTTCTAGATTTCTTAGAACATCTAATACCATGGGAGGGCTATGGAAACAGTTGTACTGTTTAGAGAACAAGAATAAGAACAAGAAGTCTACACCACCACTACAATTTCCTCCCCTCCAAATATTCTGGATATGCAGTTGGTTGAACCCATCAATTTGGAAGCCACAAACGGCCAACTGTATACCAAACTGTGTTTAGACTAAATGTCCATGCCAACCGTATACCTAAATTCTGTTTAGATGGGGTGTCCACAGAACTGAGCGGCGGCCTGTTTTGGCAGTAACTATTTGGTGGTCTTTTTCCTTATTTTTTAAACTTGTTTATCCTACAGAGCAGGTGGAAGTGCCCAAACTCTGTCCTTATGATAGTGATGATCAGCACCAATGAGCTGGTCCTAGTGGAGTGACTGTCACCATTATCAGACTGATCAATAAGGCGAACCTGATTCTCCAGTAGGAGGTAACGTCCACTCTTCGTGTAACGGAAGGGGACCTTGGGGAATGGCAGGAAAGCTACATGAGACCTGTCATTCCCCACTAGAGACGGAGCCAGTAAGACCTCAGTGCCCACAGGAGGAGGGCATTCACGCAGTTGCCCTAAGTCTCTGTAGCGAAACAACATGGCACCAGAGGAACGTGACTGCTAGTCTGGGAATTAAGAATCTTCTGTTCTAAATCTGCTTTTCTATCAAACTTTGCTGTGGACAAGAGCAAGTCTCTTCATCACTCAGCCTCCTTATCTGGAAGCCGGAATTAAAGGACTAAAATGGATTACTCCAAGGGGCTCTAAAAGCATCCATTGCAATTATATCTGCTACGATTATCTACTCAGCCAGTTCTGGTTGGACGACTCTAAGCAAGGCTTTACTTAAACAACTGCATGTGACATTACGACTTCCCAAGATTTCCTTCTGTCTTTTTTTCAGGCAGGTACCTGGCCCTTGGGAGCCAGTCCCGAATCCAAACATCCAGCAGGTCTGTCTTCTAATCTGATTGCACCTGGCTGGCCCCACCTTTCTGTGTGCTGGTGGTTGGCACCTTGGCACAAAGCATCCTAAGAATTCATGCTCTGCCTCCTGCTGTTTTCGCCGGCACACTTTTGAACAGTTGGGGATTAACACCCCTAGACGGCAGACCCCACCTCTCTTCTTGCAAGACTGCACCGAGTCTGTCTTGCTTTTCTCTCTTTCCATTTCCAAGGCTGAGCCCGGAGCAGGTGGGATGCTAAGGTCACCCTAGAGGTGGATAAGCCACATCAAGCCCACGAGACAACCCTGTAAGGGTGCCAGCCCTTCTTGGGTCACGCAGGCATTTTCTACTTACTCAGAGCATCCTAGAGATGCCGACAGCGACGCCCATGCCTTTGTCTGAGAAGAGCTGTGTTCTCATGCAGGTGGCAACGGGCAAGTGCGTGTCCACTGAGTCCCCCCATGCACGGTGGACTGTACTAGCCCCGTCCATATAAGGGGAACCTGATTCTCAAGTACAACTCGCACGTCTGGGAGGTTAGGGGGGCATTCTGCTTAGCCTGCTTTCCAAGACGAACAGCTTTGAAACCACAAGGCAGACGTGGGAACTTTCTCTGCTGCTCCAGCTCCATGGCCACCTCTCCCTGGCTCCTGCAGCACTGCCTCAGGGCTGTGCATTTATTGTTTCCTCTGCCCAGAACATTCTTCTCCGGGTCCTGCGGACCTGTCTCTCCCATCCTGAAGCATCTGCTCAGGTGTCTTCTCCTTGAAGAATTCCTGAACATCCGAAGCCACAAACTCTGCTACCCTCCTGCGTCCGGCTAAGCCCCAGCCCTTTGGCTGTGGTTTTCTCTGGATCACTCCCTCATACCCTGGCGATTTGTCTGTGCCCATTGTACTGGAAGGTTCCACGACAGGGCCGCTGTCTCTGACCCTAGTGCCCTGTAAGAACCCCAGCATGTACGAGACTCACTAAATGCTGACGAACAACCAACTGACAGCTCAGATCCCTCACAACTGCTGCCACCCAGCCTTACCTCCGTGAGATGTCAGTGACGTAGCATTCATTTGGGAATGCTGGGATTAACGTTTTCAACTAGAAAAACTGTCTGGTGGTGAAAGATGTCATAAATGAGCACACGGAGCATCACAGAGTTGTCTCATTAGATGTTCGATCAGTCGGCAAAACTCATCTCCTTTTTCCTTTCCCCACGCTAAAAACTATGAAAGAATCTAAAAAGATCCTTGTGCTGAGCTAAGCGCAGCAGCCCAGTGTAAGCAGAGAGCAGCAGCGGCTTCTCTTTCCTTGTAAGAAGCACCTTCACACACACACACACACACACACAAACTATACATATACACATCACATACACCACACAGGTACCACATGCACACACATGCTGTATACATATATTCATAGCACATGTGTGTCACATGCCACATACATACACACATGGCACACATGCACCACACACACCATATACATATACACTACACTTAGCACGCATGGACCACACATACACACACACACCAAATACATAGCACATAGCACACACACTGTATACATACACACATCACACATGCCTACACACTTACACTATATATATGTATATGCACACATCACAGACATACTATACATATTATATAGCTAAACACACCACAAACACCATACATCATACATACTCTATACACACATATACTCTATACTTAGACACATCACACACACACCATACATATCATATACATTCAAACACCACACAACACATATACACACACTGCTCACATACCATGTACACACATCATATACATATACACACTGCACACGCAGTATGCATATCATATGCACAGTCACAGCATATACATACACACAGCCACATATCACACACATGCATGCCACACGCATGTATACCAAATACATACACAGCGTACCACACAGTACACACAAGCACACATGGACATATACACAAAGAGGAAAACCTAGCACATACATACACTGTACACACTTATACAAATCACACACATGCACACACACAGAGACACACATACATACACTCCCACACACACACACACACACACACAGGAAGCATCACAGGGTCCCCCTCAGGACACAGTGACTGGATTTGCTCACTGGCAGAGCTCCTGCCCCAGAGTGGAGGCAGGTGGCAGGTGGGGGTGGGGCAGAGAGGTGAACATCAACCCCTGAACTGCACCTGTGGCCTCTGAACAGCTTTGACATACACGTCTGGAGCAAGGCAAGCCCCACGGTGGACAGGCCAGGCTAGGGGGCGGGGGGTGGGTGGGAAGCAGAAACCTCCCCAGAGGCCAGGTACCTCCACCAGCAGGCAGTGGGAGTACTCAGCAGAGACACTGAGCGAGCTTGGACAGGACCCAGGTGAACTGAGGGCCCTTGCGAGGCTGGGCAATGCCCAGGCCAATGCTGACTGAGTGAACAAAGGACCCCTCTCCCTGGCTGTACTCATCCTGCATTGCTGGCCCAGCAGCATGCCCCGCACCCACACTCCCCTGTACTTCTGAAAGGGCCAAGAATATTCCCTCCCATTTCTAAACGCTGTGCCTGCTGGGTCCCAGGGCCTCTCCCAGCCTCTGAGGGCAGCCTCCGAGGCTCAGCCCCACCTGCTGTCATCAGGGCCAACTGAAGTTCCAGGTCTCCCGGAAGAGGGGGGTTGTCACAAAACCCTGGGAGACGCTGGAGCCGAGCAGGCAGGTCAGCCGCGAGCCTCTGAGCATTTTCTGGTAAGGAAGCCAGCAGGAACCAGGCACGGTTTTTCACTGACTCTCAGCCCCACCTTTCCCTGTGGAGAACAAGCCACCGGGGTGTTCTGGGGATGACAACCTCACCCAGGCACCAGGCTGACTTCTACCCCGTCATGAGCAGGAGCCGCGAGCAGCCTCTAGCCGGCAAGTGGCTACTTGCCTGGACTCCCAGAGTCCCTGCATGGGGATGGAAAGGCTGCTGCCACCTTCTGCCGGGTGACACTGGGAGGGATCGTCCTCTGTGTTCCAAGACACCAGTGCCCCCATTCAGCCTGATGACCAGGTCTTGGGCAGAGATAGCCCCGGGGTGGACAGGCCAGGCCACTTCAGCCACAGAAAAAAGGAAAAGAAGGCGTTGCTGCCTCCCTAGCCAAAGCCACCACCTTCTCCCATCCACGTCCTCCTGAGCCCTCCCCTTGGGCCGCGTGGGCTCAGCCTCCCCGCTCCTCCCTCGCTCTGTTACACGGGCCAGAGAGAGTTGCCTTTTCAACAAACAGCGCACTCTCTTTCAACTCGATCCTGTTCTGTGGGAGTACCGCGGGGTGTCAGAGCAAAGTGGAGCAGGCCCAGGGAACTCCGCCTTCTCCCGGCCCCACTCCCTTCTCCCACCCCAACCTCCTTTAAAAAAAAAAAAGAAAAGAAAAACTTTTTTAACCACTTCTGCTTCCTTCATTTTCTTTGCAGCTGCAGTGAGAGATATAGTAACGCTACTGTACGGGACTTTGAAAGCAGGGCTTTGGAGAGCTTTCCAAATGCCATACAAGCCGGTTATTCTCTGCCTTGTTTTCTTTGGCTGTGAGTTGGTAGCCCCGAGTGAGTCAAACAGTATTAACTTTCAATAGGGAAGCGGTGTGGTCAACCGAAGCTGTTTGCGGCTAGATTGTGAAGATAGGTAGGGCAGGTACTGAAGAACAGCCCATAATACTTGGAGGAGGCAGCCCCCGCTCAGGAAAACGCTGACAATTAACACGACTCACACAGGCTTTTTTTCGTTGGCTGAGGAATTAACACCAAGGTCTCTGACCGGACAGCTTTGGGAAGTGGGCCACACTGGGGTTTGGACAATCGAGCACTTTGTGGGTGTAAGGATGGCTTTTTTAAAAAAATGTTGCCTAAGTCATGGGAAATCTGGTTAGGGCTATTTCCCCGACTGAGGCACGTCACTTGGGTGGGGGGAGGGGCCTTTAGCCACACTTCCATGCCTCTCCCCCACGTTCCCAGGCACCACGCGGTCTCCCCACTTTGACAGCTGACCACAGGGCCCCGGCCGTCCGTCGGAAGTGAGCAGATGTGGCTCTGAGAGCGCTCTGTCCCACAGGCACTCCTTTCGGGAGCTGAGAAGGACCTCACAAATGCCTGCCCCCTCTGCAGAGGAGGAAACACAGGTGGTCTGAAGCCGCTGTGCCTCCCACAGCCAGTCGGAGCCAGAGGCCGCGCGTGGGCGCCCAGGCCGCCGTCTTTCCGCCAGGCTGGCCTCTGCCTTGCCCAGGGCTCAGAATTCCTTTCAGAGTTCAACAGAGCAGCTTGGGAGCCCAGCCCAGCCCTCAAGACTCAAATTCTAGCACTCTCCAGCTCTTTCTCCCTGCGCTTGGTTACCTCTGTGTAACGAGACTGGCAGAATCTCTAAAGGAATAGGAGGGTTTCCCCTGAACTCCCTCCCCACGCGAGCTGCCCCGGGGCCTCGGCGGAGCCCCAGCCCCAAACAGCTGTGGGTTTGGACTGGTCCTGAGAAACCAGCACGAAAGCTCCAGGGTGTAGCATTTCGCCTCCCTGAAATATAATCCAGAAATCTCAGGCGAGCAGCGTATATAAAAAGCCACTGGCGTGGGGGTGGGATGGATAAGGACACGGCTGCTTGCACCCTGATCTGTGTGGGTCGGGTCTGATAGTCTCCTGAACCTTCTGGCTATGTAAGCATTTCATTACAAATAACTGAAAAGAGCCAGAAAGTTGTAGAAGAACAAAACAGCTTCGTTCTGGAAAATTCTGCTCAAGTGCAACGCGACCCTCAGCTGCTTGACAAGGTGTGTTCCCTACACTCTTAGATGGTCTACAGGCGTAGACAAGACAATGTTCAGATACCCTAGCAGCAAAGCTACAATTTCTGTAAGCGTGGAATAATCATAACGGTGGCTGATGTACATTGTCTCTCTCTTTTTTTCCTACAATTTTCTTTTCGCCATCCTGAAAGACACGAGGAGATGAAAGCTACCTTCAAGAAACCAATAATTCCTTTAAGATCCCTATGATTCCCATATAATAACCATGAAACAATAATAGATATTCCTATTATTATCAACTGCCTAAATAGCTATTATACTTCTATTATCTAGTGGATAGACACATCATCTCAATTCATCCCAAGCAGCCCCATGCAGTATTCCCATCTGATAGATGACTCGGCGGAAGCTTCTAGACACTAGGTGCTCAATGCCTGGCTGAGAAACAGCAGCTACATTTTGGAAAAATCTATAGCTGTTTGGGGAACAAAAAGGCAGGGAGGGCAACACGGCTAACTTGCCCATGCTTCAGTGGGGGAATCAAGCCACGGAGGCCAGTTCATGGTTAACTGGCCACGGAGGCCGGTTCATGGTTAACTGGCCACAGAGGTCGGTTCAGTGATTGGGTGTTTGGAGTTACCAACAGGTAGAGTGGAAGGAAAAAGAGAAAAAAAAGCCCTCATTGTACTGCATCTCAAGGGCCCCATTTGCCAGGACTTTTTCCTTTTTAAAATAACTTGGCAATGACAAATATGGGGCCCCCGGTTGGACGGATTCCACATAAAGGCTCTGGGATGAGGAAAAGCGACCTGTGTTCGTGACATGTGTTTTGATGAAAGCAGCACACGCTGAAGCAGCCCCGCTGTGCCCTGCCCTGTGCTGCCCTTACGTGCAGTGCAGTCGGCCCTGACGATGCACACGTGCTACATCTGTAGAAAAAAAATTGTGGCTGCACTGAGCCTATATGGATGTTCTGTCACCCCCTCTACAAACACTGTGTTATCCTACTATTTATTTATTTGTGAGGGAGAGAAAGAGAGAGAGGAGAGAAATAGAGAACTCCCAAATTCTGGTTCACCTCCCAAATGTCCTCAACAGCTGGGGTGGAACCAGGCCAAAACCAGGAGCTAGGAACTCCATCCAGGTCTCCTACATCAGGACCAAGGACCCAGTACCAGAGCCATCACCTGCTGCCTGCCAGGGTGTGCTACAGCAAGAAGCCGCAGTCAGGAGCGGAGCTGGGACTTGAACCCAGGCCCTCTGACTAGCAATGTGGATATCCCAAGTAGCACTTTAACCACCAAGCCAAATGTCCGCCACATGTTATTTTTCGTAAGGGAGTTGAACATCCTGAGATTCTGCTGTCCTGCGTGGGAGGTGTCTGGGATCCAATGCCCTGTGGGTAGTGAGGGACTCCTGTACTTCATCCCGTCTGTCCATGAATTCCCCACAGAACAGAGATCACACTTTCCTGGCTCTACACCCCAGGACACTGAGCTTGAAGAGATTTGCGTGGTTGGGAAGGAGGGGCAACAGCCGTCGGCTACCACTGCAGCCTTTGGGCCTATCTCATCTAACCCTTACCTCTCTGGCAAGGTGGGTATCATGAAACCCATTCTACAGATGGGAAAACATGCAGCAAGTCAGTCGCAGCGATGAGGCTGGAAGCCAGGTGTTCAGACTCCCCACCCCTCTTCCACCCCTCTCCCAACCCTCTCCCACCCCTCTTCAACCCTCAGTCACTGCTATATACCAGGGCTCTGGTCCGTGAGCGATGTCAGACAGAAGCGAAGGAAGGAACCCAGTGTGTTTCCCCTTAGCTCTTTGAAATGAATGAACTGGAAATATCATAAAACCACTCAGAGGTAAGTATAAAAACAGCGATACCAGGAACAAATAGAGAAAGGGCCATAAATTTATATAGTACTGAAGAACTCACTTCTTCCAAGTGTTTACTTTTCATCTCAAATGACCAGAAGATGATTTCCAGGCCGCGGTGAACAAAAACAAAAACAAAAATCTAACAAACAAATAAAATATCAGATGTTCAACGTTTCAGGACAGGAAAGTACACTGAAAGATTTCGAGAACAGTCTGGCTTTTAGTCAATATTTGCTTTAATGGAACCTGAGTATATGTAAATCGTGCACGTACCAAAGTAATGTGTTGCCATTAACTTTCTTATAGGGGTCCAGGGACTTGGCAGATTAATTCCATTGTGTTACTTTTAAAAGGCAAACAGAAAAGAACTTTGCTTTGGGTACTTAAAGCAGGTTTTTTTCTACTTGCCTTGGCTTTCCCCTATGGATATATATCCAGAATATTTGGCAACTGACTGCATGAATTTTGTTAGCGATCCTGTAGAAGTTCCAAGTGGAAGTCGATGGAAATCATGCTATGAAAAAGCCATTTCCCATGCAGCTCAGTGCCAGGGTCTTTGGATACGTCTGATCAGGCAGTTGTGGCACAGTCATGGATTCTACCTAGTTTATTTCTTCCATATTTCAACGTTTAATGCTCTTTCAGCAAAAAAGAAACCTTTAAAAATATTTTTAAAGGAAATCACATGGAAAGAACAGGGGAACACAGAAAGTGCAAACTAACTCTTGTTAACGTAGACACGGGTCCAGTGTAAGGGCGTCGTTTTTCCTTATTCATGCAAAAATTCTGGAATTTTCTTTTTTGGTGGTAGTGGCAGAGTTCTATGAGACTCAGTGTATCAAATTCTAACTAATGCCCTTCTGATCCGATGGCAGGAGCCAGGTGCTTCTCCTGGTCTCCCATGGGGTGCAGGGCCCAAGCACTTGGGCCATCCTCCACTGCACTCCCTGGCCACAGCAGAGAGCTGGCCTGGAAGAAGGGCAACCGGGACAGAATCTGGCGCCCCGACCGGGACTAGAACCCGGTGTGCCGGCGCCGCAAGGCGGAGGATTAGCCTAGTGAGCCGCGGCGCCGGCCTCTGAGAACATTTTTTAAAATGGAAAGTGGCTAAGGTATGAAAAACTAACTCTAAGTCCACTCAGAAGTGGAGAAGCAGACAGAGTGTAATGGGCTGTGATGCTCTGACCCGCCAGCTGTCACCCATCAGCCAGCTGTGGCTCCGCCTGATCATATGGGAGACAAGTACGCAGCCACGGCCCAGCCAGCCCAGGCAAGGCAGCTCCGTTGGGCCTCAGAGCACACAGGCAATCAACGTGGAAGGTCTCTAGCTGCCACGTGGGTTTTGGAAACTCAAAGGGTGGCTGGCCACGTTTCCAGGCCTGCAGAGCTTGGCTGTGGCTCAGCAACCTCAGGAGTTCACGTGTTCTTGTAATGTAGCCTGTTCCATGGCTCCCACATCCATGAGTCAACCGGCATGGGTTGAAAATAATTGTTTTTTTTTTTTTAAATGCATCTGGATAAAATATGTACAGACTTTTTCTTGTAGCTATTCTCTAACCTATACAGTATAACAACCGTTTATAACGCATGGCATTGCATCAAAGCATGGAGAGATACTAGCAGTCCATACGCGGATATGCATAGGTTCTAAGCAAATGCTACAGCGTTGCATAGGAGGGACTTGAGCATCCATGATATCTGTATCCATGGACTCGATCCCCCGCTCCCAGACCCTGGGGGACAACTACTCTGAAATCCATTATTTCCCCCTGAATACGCTGCTTCATTCGGTCATCACTTAGATGCCTACGCTGTGTGTACAGATGGAATCCACGGACGGTAAGGGAAGGACAGATGAGACTGCTGACCCTACATGACTGCCACATTCCTGGGCCCTTGTCTAGGACAGTGGCAGAGGTTTTTCTGGGACGCTCACACACACGCTGAACAGGAACCGTAGGCAGGGGCTCAGGCACTGACTCTCCACGTTGCTCAGAGGTGAACCCCCACACCCTGCCCCTGCCTAGTTTATCACAAAGTGTAACATTTGGGGGCAAGGCCATTGTACCCATTAGGGACTTGGGAACTGTGCCCAGAATGCTTCAAGAGCCTATAAATATGCCAGGAAAGAAATTTTACTGGTTCTAAATACAAAACAAAAGCTGGGGAAAAAAAATCAAAATTTATAAATGTTTAATTAAATGTCAAAAATAAGCAACCTTATGGCAACTTCATGAATTTTTAAATTTAGGATTCTCAGATCTCCTTTGTATAGTTTTTTTTTTTTTTCCACTTCTAAAAGAAGTATTCCAAGACACAATGCGGACAATAGATGACCTCTTCCCAGCACTTACTCTGAGCCAGGTACAGTTCTAACGCTTCACAAAGACTGTCGCATTTGGCCTCACGGTCCCATGATGCCAGCAGGCCACAGTCTGTGTTTTACAGAGGCTTCCTCCCATATCGGCACCCACAAAGGTGGCAAGTGCTGAAACAGGGACCTCAAGCCCTGGCTGTACTCACATGCTGATGGCAGAGAAATCAGGGCTGCAATAAATTAAATAAGCTAGTCGCAACCAGAGAATTTAAACATACTAACTATAGAGCTCTTTTAAAAAACTCACAGTAAAAAAGTAATCCCTAATATACAAGCTGGGTGCACGTGGATTTGTCTAATGTAATGCAGGGTGGCCCAGGGAAGGCATTCGGGACCTTGGGGGAACCCACGGCTGAATTCTGCTGACAATATTTTGTTACCCTTTTTGAGTGGGAATTAATTTAGAGATTATCTCGTTCCATTGCCTGGTTCTGCAGAGGAGGAAAATGAGGACTAAGGTATTTAAGATAATAGCCTGAGTTCACACCCACAGGTCTGGCGGCGCCAGTGTGAGAACCCAGGTCCCTGAGTTCAGGATCCAGAAATCTCTGTACGTGTTTGAAGCTTAAGAGGCGGAAGCCTAAACGCAGACAGGATTTTTTCCCTTTAGCACATCATATAATACATTCTAACGAGGACTGTAATATGTAATTGAGATCTCAACTGCACTGTTACGGCGTTCACAACAGTGATAGGGTTTTGCTGTGGTCCAAATGGAAGGGGAAACTGAAAGTGATGGTTGAAGTTCCACTCCATGTCTCTCCTCTCCTCTCTGCCCCAGCATGAGATTGAGAAGTTGCCTAGCTAATTTCTTTTGTGTTCTCACTGACACCTGGCAGCAACTCCTTTCTATTCTACAACAATACAAATGTCACTTAAAAAAAGTCCAAGACTTCACAGGCCCCAACTCACTCTGATATACATCAGACGACCTCTTGCTTTGGAAGCATAATCCCTTCAGGGTCACTTGCCCTTTAGCCAGCAATCTGTCCTGAGCTCAGCCTGAAGTCGAGTGTCAGGGGAATCCTCACGCACCTTGGTCCTCTTCTTGGTCTACCCTGACACTGCTACACACGATAAACAGGAAGAGATCCTAATATCCACTGGGAGCGTTTAGGCTTGACTGTTAGTAACGCTTTAAAATGGGCTTTGACCAAGTCTTCAGACAGTTGGGGAGCTCATCCCAGCAAGAGTTAAAGTACCTGGGAACATTTCCCTAGAGTTTCCATCATAGCCTAACATAGACAGTCTTTCTCCTATTTTGTGTTTGGGAAGGAAGGAAGGAAGTCAGTCAGTCCTGGGGCCTCCGATCCGGAAACCCTTCCAGAGTTATAGTAGTCAGTGGAGAGCCAAGAGTGACACAGAATTCTCCCAGTAGGCCATGCAAGTGGGCCCCTAGGACACCCTTTGCTGCAGGGCAATCTGGACTCAGATGGCTGCCCTGGTGGTCACTTTTGTCACCTTACTTTTGTCATCTTTCCTACAGGCCAACACCAGAGGGAGAGGTTCATGTCGTGCACCGCCCATGGTTGAGGTCCCCACCGAAGCCAGGCTCCCAAGCAGACCCTGGTGACAGGTGCAGAACCAACTGTCTGCACATGTGATCAGCATGGCCATGGCTGTGGCTAGGACTTCTCCAGGCGGGTGTTGCTCTGCAGCCCGGCCCAGGGGAACATGCTGATTTGCTTCCGTCAGTTACAAACACGATGGCCACCAAAACTACACCGCACTGCTCTTTGAAGAAAATTGTATGTGAAGCAGCCCTTTATTGATAAACTCTCCTAATAAAAAAATAGAAGAATTAAAATACAATGAAGCTCAAATAGCAGTCAGTGCAGTTCTTAAGCACAGACACTGGTGCCTGTGGATTTGAGTGTCTGGACTGCTTCGTTTAAATTCTGGCTCCCTAGTTGTATGGCCTAGGGCCAGTTGCTCAATTTCTTTTTGCTTCAATTTCCTTACCTGTTCTTTCAAAGATTATATAAATTAATATGCATGAAGCACTTTCAACAGCATCGGGCAACTGATGAATAGCACCCAATGCTAGCTGTTATTATGATCAGGCGCTTGGACCATTAGGAGAAAATGACACTTTTGAAAAGAACTAATATTAATCAAAAGATCAATCTATAGACATGATGTTCATCCCACACTTTTTTGATGATCTTAATTTCAAGTATTTTTAAGCTCATTATCACCCTAAGTTTACAGGTGCCTCACAGGCATTTCTTGGCATAGATAAAGATGCTGCTTCTTATGCAGTCACCCCTCCATCTCTTTGGGTTCTGCACCCACAAATTCAAACAACCACGGATGGAAGACACCCAGGAAAAACCACACCTGTTCTGAGCATGCACAGGCGTTTTTCTTTGTCATTATTCCTTAAACAATACAGTCCAACAGCTACTTATATAGCAGCGACCTTGTACCACGTATTACAAGGGATCTAGAGATGATTTAATGTCTACATCAGGGTATGCATAGGCCACAAGCAAAAAGTACTCAGTCTGTAGGAGAGACGTGAGCAACCATGGATTTTGGTATCCAAGGGAAAAAAATCTTAGAACCAATGCCGCACACACACCAAGGGATAACTGTGTATGTAGTAGACTTGCTATTTATATTCAAAGTCATGGAAGAAAATTACATTCGTGTGACATAATCTCAAGAAAGTACTTAAAAAGCAACTGAGTAATAAAGAGACCCTTCAGTGGGCCTATTTTAACTTTAACTCGTATTAGTCAGCAAGAAGGCGAGTGGCCCAGAAAGCACCCAGGTATTCAAGGAATGACTCCATCTGTCTGTCTGTTATCGTGAACCTCAGGAGCTCAAGGAGGTCACAGTTGCCTGAAGGATCCCTTCAACTCAAGGGCAGAAATCATCCCGGAAATGGTCAATCTTGTCCATTTTCAACTCGGTTTCTCAGTGTCCCCCACATAACAGGGCCCTGACTGGACAGGAGATGGCTGTCCAGTGCACATGGGTGGGTGACAAGACCAGACTGTCTACTGTCCTCAATCTCCCGTCAGCAAAGTACTGTCCCCTGGGGCACTGAACCAGTTCTATACACTCAAACTATTTAGTGCATTCTCTGCGCAGGGTGTGCTTGGGTCTCTTAGTATTACCAGGTAGTCTCCCAAATTACTGATAGCTTGGGTTTTTCATTAGAGCCTCAGAAATACCAAACATAGAACAACTCTGAAATATCATTTTCTTAAAGAATCCTTTCGCTGTTATCTTTTATGCTTTAACTACCTTTTACTATGTTAACAAGCTACTAGGCATCCTACCTACTGACTGAAAACAGCTCCCTCATTGCTGCTTGCCTGGACCAATTCCAGGCAGAGAACAGTTCTCTTTCTCCACAATACATTTAATTTTACAGCAATTAATAATTCCTATACTGGCTTGAGATATCAAAAAAAAAAAATCCCGTGGAATGTGAAAGGCAATTTTTGACAGGTCAGAGACTGTAAAAGAGCAAATACCCATCTGAAATAAAAAACTACTTTTAATTCTCTTGGCAATGCACTTTTTGCTCCAGCTGCACCACTGAGAAGAGGGAAGGTGGGCAGGGAAATGTCAAAGTTATCCCATCAGAATGATCAACAGACTGGCTGGGGCAGTTTTTTCTTTCATAATCACTTACTTAGCTATCTGAAGGACAAGTCAAATGGGTGAAGTTTTGTCTCTGGCCTTTTGCATACATATTTCAAGTTGAAAGATACCATTCATCCTTTTTAGACAATCCTCAAGCTGGGACAAATGTGAGGAGTCATATAAGCCAACACCCCACTTCAAATGTGAGTATATTGAGGTCCTAATCAGAGAGTATAATTGAGGATCTACAGGACAGTATGATATGGATGTAGACGTTAATGGACAGATGGATGGATGGACAGATGGATACATAAGAGTCCTGTATGAGATATAGGAACTCATCATCTCATTTCTGGCTTCACCAATAGCTATTTCTTTAAAACCCAGGCAAATTTTTCCATTTCTCTCAAACTATTCTCCTTTTTCTTAGAGGCAGCTGTCCCAAAGCTCTCTCAGGTCCCTACTAGCTTTCATAATCTTTGATTTCATGAAACTATTTGACTGGGTGATGCCAAGGCCATTTTGCCAGAATCACCCAGAATCCAAAGAACCCTAATCATGGAAGAGACTCGGAAGCTTATGAGTCCATAGGTTTTTGACCCTGTCTGGGTGTCTTGGTTTTCCTGCAGGGTCCTCCTGTAGCATGATATGGGCCAGCCGCTATGAGCAAAGACAAGCCAGAAGCAAGACTCGAGACGTTCAAAGGATTAGAAGAGAGAAGCACATTAAAACGAATGGCAGGACGGATGTTTAGCTTAGTGGCTAAGGTTGAGATGCTGCATCCCCACATCAGAGTGCCTGGGTTCTAGCCCCAGTGATGCTCTGGACTCCAGCTTCCTGCTAATGTGGATCCTGGGAGGCAGCAGGTGTTGGTTCAAGTAATTGGATCCTATGCCACCCACATGGGAGACTTGGATGGAGTTCATGGCTCCCAGCTTCAGCCTGACACAGTCCAGGCCAATGCATGCAGGCATCTGGGAGTTCTCCCTGTCAGTCTGTCTGTCTCTTTCTCTGTCTCCCAGATAATCAAACAAAACGAAATAAAAAAACAAAGTGAGCAGTGCTGGCCCACCCTTGCCCGGAAGGAGGAATAGAAAAGTCAGCATTGCCCAAGTCACCCAGAAGTCTGCATGCATTTGACTTGTTTCTAGAAGTCTCTTGTGAAACACAAGACTCACACCTGGGGCCTTAACGCCTCTTTATATATACTTATATATATATACTTATTTCCACCCAGTTAATTCTTCCCTAGACTCCAGATGCCTCTTGGCAGGGAGGACTTTGTGAAAATAGGTGCCTCTTTGGAGCAGCTCTCTCCTGTCTGTGCAAGGGGTTCTTCCCCGAAACGGCTGTTTTCTTAAGTCATAAAACAGCAGGGGCAGAGTAAACTGTATATAACAGGCAGGCCATTGCCATCACATCCACGGTCCATGCATTTTCCCTGCTGACTGCCAGTTCTTAAATGTCAGAGCAGCCACTGCTTGTTTGCTGAGGCCCAGCCAGCCCCGTCAGCTCTCTGACTGTCATAGGAGATGCTGGGCGGGAGGCAAAAACCAGCCGTTTCCATGCCCGAGAGTGGACAGAGCACGGCCATCGAGGGGCCAGAGGCGTTCTGCTTCTTCCACGGCAGGTCAGCATTTGCACCGCCCGAGAGATGGCTGTGCTCTTTTCAAAGGCAGGGATTCCACCGCCTCGTGGGTGAGCCTCTCTTGAAGTTTAACAACCCTCAGCGTCGACTTTCTTGCACCTCACCACTGCCTCCCTGCAACTCTGAGCCGTCCTGTACTTGAAGCCTGCTTCCTCCGCGGTCCTCGGAGGACAGCAAAGGCCCCTCGGTGCTCGTGCTATGCTTTATGCCGGGCCACTGCCACTCTTTTTAGTCTTTGGCCCTTCCTGCTGTGGCAAAACAGCAGGCGTCCCAGATGCTTCCTGGGTTCTGTGGTCCCTGCGTGGTCCTGTGCCCACGGCCTGCTGCTCACACAGGAAGAAGAACCAGCAGATGTTCCCAGGCGCAGAGTGTCCCAACTTTGAGCACAGAAACACTCAGGGGGCTTAGAAAGAAAAAGCTGGGGGCCGGCACTGCGGTGCAGCAGGTTAGTCTGCTGCCTGCGCTGCCGGCATCCCATATTGGCACCGGTTCAAGTTCTGGCTGCTCCCTTTTCTATCTAGCTGCCCTCCAATGTACCTCGGAAAGTAGTGGATGATGGCCCAAATACCTGGGCTCTGGCCCCCTGTGTGGGAGACCCAGATGAAGCTCCAGGCTCCTGGCTTTGGCCTAACCCAGCCCTGGATGTTATGGTCATTTGGGGAGTGAATCAGCAATGGAAGATCTCTCTCTCTCTCTCTCTCTCTCTCTCTCTCTCTGTGTGTGTGTGTGTGTGTGTGTAACTGTGCCTTTCAAATAAATAGATGCATCTTTAAAAAAAAGGAAGGAAGGAAGGAAGGAAAGAAGGAAGGGAGGGAGGAAGGAGGGAAGGAAGGAAGGAAGCTAAGTGGGTCTCCTGGGGAGATAAGAATCCAAAGTGGAGGGAGTCACTAAGTACAGCAAATGTTGACAAGGGGACCCTAGGAGGGGAAGTCAGAAAGTTCATGAAAAAAATCCGGAATTTCAGTGCCCCAAATTTTGAAACCTGTGCCTAGTTTTTATTTCTGTAGAATGTGTTTTCCATGAACTTTCTGAAGCTCCTCCAGCCATGGAAAACAGTGTCCAGTGGGGCTCTGCCTCTGCTGGTCTTTTATGTACCCAGGGGCATCGGGAAAGCAGAAGCAGGAAGGAGAATGGTCCAGAAGGCGACCGAGATGGTACAAGGCTGTGGCCTGGGCGGCAGGAAGGGATGACAGGGTGGCCGCGGAGGGCTGCACCCCAGGGCCACCTTACACTTCCCCATCTGAGGACGTCGTCTGGGGACGCTGGAGCAGCAGCCAGAGACGGGGTTGGGGGTGGGGGATGCTCTACTGGGATCCTTAACATCCCCTGAGCTCCTCTGCACCAGGCCTCCGGCACTGTGACACCGCCTCTCCCAACGAAGCTCTCCTTTATACCCTCATCTTGCAGCGGATGGATGCTGAGGTTCAGAGCGGCGCCGCGGCTTGCAGAAGTCTTAAGAACTCTACGTGTTAGCTCCCAGAGCCCAGATCCTTAACTGCTCCACTGGGGGCCCTTGCCTCGCCCATCTCAGCTTCCGGGGAGCAGCGGGAGAAACACTGCATGCTTCCAGGATAGAGAGAACAGCAGTTTTCCACGGAGGCCTGCAGGTGCCAGGCCAGCACTCGCGTCAGCCCCACAGACCTGGGGCTACAGCCCAGCCTCCGCTCCTGGGGCAGCGTGTGGGTCTGGAAAAGCATGTGGCTCTTGTGTTTACGCAAAGATAGCCATTAAGTCACCGGGAAGACATCTCTCCTACAGACTAAACAACCCCTCTCCTTTTTTAAAAGCTTTCCTCACAGGAACTTTTTTTTTTTTTTTTGGTACCATCTTTCTATATTTACTGCCCCCCCACACACACACCCCAGGCACTCTCGTACCCTCCCGTTCTCTATTTTAAACAATCCCATAATAAGATTTTCATCTGTGCCGCAGGAAGAAAAAGGGTTATTTCCATAGCTTTGTATCTCTAGCCTAACCAAATTAATAAAAGGATGGATGGTAACGAGCCCCTCGGGGTCCATTCTGACCCTCAGGCCTTTTTTTTTTTGGCTGCCCCTGTGCCCGGCCACTCCTCCATTCACTGTCTGTGTCTGATCCTTTGCTCTGAGGAAGTGAGGGTAGACCCGGGGACTGTGAACACGCCAGCCCAGAGGGGGCGCCCACTTACTTCGAGGTTCCCGGGGTCCGTCCACTGTGATTTTGATGGCCCTGTGGTAGGTGGCGACTTGCGGCGGGTTTGTGAAGACGGTGATGGTCAGCGTGAAGCTCTTCCCTGTGGGGACACAAAAGCAAACAAGGAATGGGGTGACAGCCTGAATCATTCGGCTGGGGAACCGGCGCTTTGTGGTGGCTTGCTGGCCCTCAAACCGGAAAGGTGTCAGCGCGGCCCTGGGGCCTGGTTCTGCTTCCTGCCTGGAACACACACCTATGCTGTTTGTCCAGACGGGACACTTCGCAAGTTACATGGCTTTAGTTTAATCATCAATCAACAGCACGGCATCAGGAGAGACTCTAACGTATTTTCTTTCCAGTCAAGACTCCGGGGATGCAGAGTCAGGTGGGCTGCTGCCCCCCACCCTCACCTCCTCCCTCAGCCCCACCGCCCACCCTCCTCCCTCAAGTTGGAGTTGGAGTGCAAGAAGGCACAGCCATCCGCTTAGCATCTACCTCGAGAGATCAGCAAAGGCAAATTTCTCAGTCTGAAGGCAGGCTGAACTGGAATATTCTCTCGGCGTTATAAAATAATACCAATAATTGCCGGCTGATTTTAAGTCTCAAAAGCCAGAAATTACTAGAGACGCTCAGAGGACTGGTCAGAACACGATGTACGTCGATACAGGAATTTAAGGATATAGAACTGACAGACTGAGGTTCAATAATATAATGCACTTTAATAATTTAATATAAGAGTGCTTACTGAGTCTCAGTCAGTTCCACATCCTTAAATCTAGATTTCATGCAAACCTTTCTTATAAATACTTACGAAAGGGGAGTGTGGCTTTATTGTACATTTTTAATAATTCAAAAAAATTATTCTTGGCCAAGGGGTTAAGAAAATGGACTCTTGGGTTTAGGTTTCAGCAAGCAAGCCTTGGTGTCCTTGCCTGGAAGATGGGTACGCGTGACAGTTCCTACCTCATATTTTAGGGGACACTAAATGAGCTAATATGAGTGGAAACAGAACGGTATCTGGGCGTGGTACTCAAAAGTGTGTGTGTTCATTATTTCTCTCCTCTGGTGCTCAGGATCCCAACATCTGACTAAGAATGATGTTCAATCCTGCATCAATATAGCAGTTCTTCAATTCACACAGTGTCTTTTTTTTTTTTTTGACAGAGTTAGTGAGAGAAAGAGACAGAGAGAAAGGTCTTCCTTCAGTTGGTTCACTCCTCAAATGCCAATCCAAAGCCAGGAGCCAGGTGCTTCTTCCTGATCTCCCACGTGGGTGCAGAGGCCCAGGCACTTGGGCCATCCTTCACTGCCCTCCCGGGCCACAGCATAGAGTTGGACTAGAAGAGGAGCAACCGGGACTCGAACCGGCGCCCATATGGGATGCCAGCACTGCAGGCGGAGGATTAACCAAGTGAGCCACGATGGCGGCTCCTACACAGTGTCACTTCTTACTTACACAGCATGAGATGAAAATAAAAGCCAGGAAAACACATGCCCATCCACGCGTTCAGTGGCCCCAAAACCCATACGTCGCTCTAAAGCTCCAATTATCGTTCTTCCTCAACTTAGAACAGAGTACGTCCCACCGTCCCACCGTCACCAAGGCAGAATGCTCAAGGGAAACATCATCTTTGGCCACAGCAGCCAGCGGCTGCCCTGCAGGGAAGCCCCAGGGGTTCACATTCTGTCCCTAAGTCTGAGACAGAAAGATCAGGCAGCAGTCAGAGGAGGGAGCCTGCTTCTCACAGGCCACTCTGACGCATCTAATGCACCCAGCAAGGATGCATTGTGGGGGGAGGAGGTTGCATGCTGGGGACGGGGTCCTGGGGGCCCCCAGCAGACCCTGTACCACCATGCATCTTCCCCACGGTCTGCCTGTCTCCCCTGAAACCTAGGTCTTTAGGATTTGCCCTCTGCAGAGGTTCCCAGCTGGCCTCTCACCTGGGACTCTGGCTGAAGTAGCAGTGGAAGAGGTCCAGCAGGTGCAGAAAGACACAAGGAAGGCACTTGGTAGAGAGAGGCACTGAGCTGGCTCCACTGTGCTACTCACTGTCAGCCCAAGGAGCAGAGGCAGCCGCAGCCTGGGAGCAGCCGCATCCATGTGGTGGGCCTCTGCTGGCAGACCAACCACCCCACAAGCTCACGGGCAGCCTGTTTGTCTCCACCTGGAGTCCAGGGGGGTTGTCCCCATATCGCCAAGGCTGAGAAAGCCCTCGCCCTGGACGGCGCCTCCACCCCAGCCTGAGTCTTCCTGCCTTCAAGGTACGGCCAGTGCCGTGCTGACCATGGCAATTTGCTTTCTGGCTGCTCTGGGGTGGAAGATGTGAGTTCCTAGAGGAGTGACTACACCTCTCCTTCCAGGTCTGTTTCCTGGTCCTGAAAGACGAGGGGCTTTTAGGATGCCAAAAGGGTCACTTTCAGCTCTGTGCGCCTCCCTCTGAGAAGGCATCTGTGGGGGGCGGCTCCGTGCCCGCTGCTGGTCTGTGGGTACCCCCTGAGCCTCTCCGCTGGTACCCACGGCTTCAGCACTTGAGAGCTCACGAAAAACATTTCTGAAGCTGCTGCTAGAAATCACCACGTGCTAGGTGGCCCGAACAACAGACACGCGTTCTCTCCCAGTCCTGGAGGCCAGAAGGTCGGTGTCAGCAGGGCCCGGCTCCCTCTGCACGCTCTGGGGGAGGGGCCTTCCTGGCCTCCTGTAGCTTCCGGTGGTCACCAGCAACCCGTGCCGCTCCACTCCAGTCCCTGCGTCCGTCCGCCACCTTCCCCTCTCCATCCAGCACACCAGTCCTTGGCCGTTCGAATCCGGTGTGACCTGGCCTTCACTTGACCATACTGCAGAGAGCCTATTTCTCAGGGAGGTCATATTCTGTGATGCTAGGCTTAGAGGAATTTGGGGGCAACGGTAGCACCAGACAACCCAGTACAGACGCCACCTGCCGTCACAGCTCTGGTCACAGCACTGCGAGTGGCAGTTGCTCCACGGGCATCTGTGCCGCTGGTGCCCTCGGGCTGCTCCTGCGCTTCCCCTCTACAACCGTCCCAGGCACAGCTCTGAACGACAACAAAGCATGGCCGCGCTCACAGCACTGGCATTTATAGGTCTGTGCAGCACGTCCCACTGTTCAAACACTTTCCCCTATCCGATGGCACTGGGTCCTCACAACAATCTTACAAGGTAGATTTTATTGTCTTTGATTAATAGGTGACAAAGCAAAGCTCAGAGAACTAGTTTTCCCAAAGTCACACAGCTCGTACATACAGCGGAACTCACATCTCCGTGCCCAGTGTTGCTGACACTTTTGTCACCAAGGTCATAACCACCTGCAAACGAGTGGCATCAACACCAGGTGTCCGACAGGGGTACTACGCATACCACTGCCCCCCAGAGGGGAACTGTCCCTGTGACTTCACGTCCACAAACCGTACTCAGCAGCTCACTGCAAAACTGAGGGCCACCAGGCAGTTCCTTGCTGAGCCGACTTTGAACGTAGGATGTCCTCTTTTTAACCGCAGACTGGCCTCCGTAACCAGAAGTCAGATTCAACCAACCTGAGGATTTGTGAACTCATGGCCCAGAATCTTCTGCCTGCTCCTTTCTGCCTATCATTTTCTATGCAACCAGAACAAGTGCCCAGCCAGCAAGAGCTCCTGGTTGGGGCATTTTCACCCCAGGAACACGGCTCACCAAGGAGGAGCTGTTCTGCTGTCTCCCTCACAATGGGCTCTTGTTTACGGCGTGGTGCACAAGGACATCTGCTTCCTATCTTATCGACGGAGTGGTGACTTTTTCTCACAGGTGTGTGGATAGTTTTTCACTATGTGAGAGCTTTGCTCTCCTCCTCCTCTGTCTTCTTCCTGCCAGACCCGGCAGTGGCCTTGGCAAAGGGCTGTAGTTAGCCACTGGGCATGTCTGCCTGATTCCCTCCCGAAGGAGCCGTGGGCTCTGCTCTCTGCCCCGCCCTGCCCGTGGCTGCCGAGACACAGCCCTTGCTGGCCAGCACCTGCAGAAAGAAGTGGGCGCTGCAGCCCGGAGCACCCGAGTTATTAGCCAAATTAGAATGACCGATGGGCCTGGTATTTGAAGCACGTGGGTGTGGAGAGTGAAAGACTCTCAAGTGTTTGTCTCTGC
Organism: Lepus europaeus; assembly: GCF_033115175.1. Lineage (NCBI taxonomy): Eukaryota > Metazoa > Chordata > Mammalia > Lagomorpha > Leporidae > Lepus > Lepus europaeus. The sequence goes on along the minus strand of NC_084828.1, from coordinate 10,263,914 downwards.
AAGCTGTAGCCAGAAGGGTAGGGAGTCAGAGGAGAGCAGAGGAGGACAGACCTGCCGGATGACAAAGGGACCGGACAGCCACAGAGAGAAATAACGTGGGAGCCTGCAGTCAGGACGGAGTCCCTGCACGGCCGGGGTTCCTTGAGGCCAGCAGAGGGCTTGGTCAGTGCACAGGTGACCCAGGAGCTGACCCCATACTCCCAGCTCCAGAGGGGGCTGGCAAAAGCATCCCAGGGGACCTGCTGGGAGCGTCGCAGCGCAAGGTTTAAAGAGGGAAATGCTGACCACCACAGCAGCAGCGCTGCTGGCCCAGGGAGTGGCTTCCAGGGGGCCGCTGTTTAGAAACACAGACACTAGGACCACATGAGAATGTGGGAAGAAGCAGGGGACAGAGGGTGGTCTTGACTTAGGCATGGGAGCAACCCGAGATTAGAATTTGATCATAAAATCCTGTGTGGATGGAAATGCCTTGGGTGACAGCCAACAGGGTGGAGCTCAAGTTGATGTACTGTTCTGCCGCTTGCTAGCTGTGTGACCTTGGCTAAGTTACTTAACCATTCTGGGCCCTTGGCTGTGTTATTTGTAAAATGATAGCGGTAACTGCCCTTCTATCTCATAGTGCTGTGAGGCAGGCTAAATGAAACAGGGCTCTGAGCAAGCTCTTAAATATTGGCTCAAGTAGCTGGGTTCCTGCCACCCACGTAAGAGACCTAGATGGAGTTTAGTTTCTAGATTCAGCCTCGCTCAGCCCTGGATGTTGGGGGCATTTGGGTAATGACACAGGTTTTGGGAGATTTGTCTGTCTGTCTGTCTCTCTCTTTCAGTTATATACAATTAATTTTAGAAATTAAAAAAAAGATCATTAAAGACATGATAAACATGATTCCACAAAGATCAGGGTTGTAGGAGATCCTGTGAAGAGGAACTGAGGCTAAAGTAGCCACTGAGGTCTGAGGGTGGGAGATGTGTGTGCCTTCGGCAGGTGATGGAGCTGCCACAAGGCCCAAGTTCAACTTGAGCTTCAAGTTCAAGTTCCCTCCTGGCCCGCCAGCTGGCGACCTTTGCGAGGCACAACTGTGACTGACTGATCCGCTGTATAAACAAGCCAGCCACTGCAACATGTGTTGTCGCCCCCGACGCCAGTTTGTCCATCCAAAAAGCCAGCGCAAAAGACTAGCTGCTTTATTTAGTTGGGAAGAAGGTCACAGGGTGAGTCCCCCTGGGCACTTGCTCTGGTGACACAGTCCCTAAGGCGAGGTGGCTAGGAGGCCCGGACCCACGGCTCTAGTGTGGCCAGCGACTGATGTCCACGGCCCCAGGCTGGTGAACTCTTGACAGCACGCACCCCACTTCCTCACCACATCTGGGAAGTGGCTAACCCTCGGCCTGGCTGTGAGCACGCACACTGCTCCCCAAAGGCCCGAGGGTGAGGAGTGAAGTGCAGAGCAACAAGATGAGCAGCTCAAGATCGCTCCTCCCCCAGGTGTGGGATCCCACATTGAAAGTTCAGGCTCGGGGCGCAGCAGGTGTTTGGCGCAGCTGTCACGATGCCGCTCGGGACCCCCGCATCCTACATCAGAGCGCACGGTTCGAGTCTTAGCTCTGCTCCCCTCTTCAGCTTTCTGCTGATGCCTAGCTCCCAGGTCCCGGCTCCCAGCCCAGCCCCAGCCTCGGTGGGCTTGTGGGGGAGTAAACCAGCCGATGGGATCTCTCGGTCTTTCTCTTTTGAATAAAACAAATAAATAAAAGAAATATACTGAAAACAATAACAAGTTTGGGTCCAGTGACATCACAGCAGCGCCCTCCTTTGTTGATCCGCATCTGGGGGTGACTGTCTCATTCCTATTGTCACTGTGCCTGGCTAGCATGGGCCTGCGGGCAGTAGCCCGCCTGCGCCTGCACTGGCTCCTCAGGGGCCTCTGTGTCTGTCCCTCTCCTTGAAGTCAGTGTGGGGAGTGAGTCATCTTCTCCTTGCTGGGCCAGTTTCAGGGGATGTGAAACTTGCCCTCTGTCACGAACAGGCAGGCTGCACGCAAAGGGCCCGTCTGCCCCTGGGGGCAGGCTCCTTAGGAAAGGCACCCACAGTGCCGTCCATTGGCGCGTGGACCTGGGCCGGAAAGCCGCTGTGCAAAAAACTTCAAACACACAGGAGAGGGCAAAAAGAAAAAAATAAAATAAAAAATGCAGCCTTTGTCGACCAGGAGAACCAGGAAAGGCTCAAATTCTGCTCTTTGCAAATTCAGGAAATCCCCCAAGATTTCTGAAAGGTTGCAGGGAGATTTCTCCTTGACTACAGTGTACGGCGGGTCTAATTTTGATCACCGAGAACGAAGTCTTAAGATGAACACACCTTCAGATCCCAGGGGTAATCTACATGGTGTGTATTTCTCGCAAGATCTTTTTGATTTTTCACTTTTCCACTGGAACAACCTCACAGTCAAAATCCATGCTTTTGCTCCTCTTCTATTTCCTTACCCAAACACTCACCGCTATTTTTGACTGTGGCGCTGTATAAGTAATTTATTTGGGGATTTCTCAACAAGGTTAAATTCCTTCAGATGGTACAGAATCGCCTGGTTTCTCTACATTTGATCGAATGAAGCTGTTGGGGACTGATCACTTATGGGCAAAGTTCTTCGTATTTGCGGATAGTAGCAGCCAGCTGCATTGCATCTACACTGGCAAAACACAGGCTGAACGCCCAAGCTGGAGGCACAAGGACAGCCCTCTGGAGGCAGACTGCAAGTCAGGCGCTAACAGTGCAGACCGTAAATTCACCATAGAAATAGCGTCTGCTTGGAACGCTGTGTGATCTGAAACATAGTTGTTTTACTTGGGAAAATCAAAGACACGCAAAGCAGTGTTTCTTGAGGTGTTCTATGAAAATGAGTTGTTTGAGGACAGGTGACAGCATTTTATTTATCTTTGTATCTTCTGATCCAAGATAATTTTTTTAAAAACTTTGATAAACGCATCAATGAATTCTCCAACAAGCATTCCAGTGCACAGCTGGCTCTCCGTGATGTCTTGGAAAGGGAGCCTTGCTTTTTCCGAGGGGTGTGTGTGTGTGTGTGTGTGTGTGTGAGAGAGGCTTGGGCTGCCCAGCTGCAGGCAGTGGAAGGACAGATCGGAAAAGGAACGGAGGGAGACCCCTTTCTGCACAAGGACACAGCTGGCTTCTGCATCCACAGGTTTCACATCCATGGATTCAACAAAGTGCGGACCGGAAATATTCAGAAAAAATTGCATCTGTACTGACCAAATGCAAACTTCTCTCTAGCCAGCATCACCTAAATGGTGCAGTATAACAAGCACTTCCATAGCATTCACACCGTAGTAGGTAAGTAATCTAGGGATGATCTGAAGAATAAAGCGCTGTGTCGGTTATATGCAAATACTAAGCCATTTTGTTTAAGAGATTTGGAAAATCCTTGGATTTTGGTATATGTGGCGGGGGTGGATCCCCCGCAGACACCCAGGGACTACCAGTCCATCTAATGCCTAGAGCGCCACGATGCTCTCACGTGATTCTGCCTGTCTTGTCCCTAGATTTCCTATCTCCCATCTGCTCTTCTTTTTTCATTTGCTATCAGCTCTCCAGTATCTCAATGGAGGAGCCAAGTTTTAGCCCAAACACGTCCAAGATGGAACTCAGTCCTCTTTAGCCAAGGCCACACCTGCTGCTCTTTCTTCCATCCAGGAGAGCTCTCTGGCTGGCAAACCCCAAAACCCTAGTCCCCACCCACCCAGCTGGCTGCAGACTCAGGCTTGGGCCACCCAGGGCAAGAGGCCACAGTGACCTCCCAGGGCTGGCCCACTCCTGGCTAGGCCTGCAACCCAGTGCCACACACACACAGCTCAGCACCGCTTGAGGCACAAGCTTAGGGGTCCAAGAGGTGGGCATTCTGAAGGGAAAGCAGCCTTGGGGTCCTGGGCTCCTGCACCCCAGGTCCTGCAGGCAGGAGGAGGGGCGGTGGGTGTGGAGGCTGAGGGTGAGGCAGGATGGAGGTGAGAGCTGACTTGTGGGCAGTGACACTTACTGCATGGGAGTCTGCTAACCAGATGTGTACCTGCCTGTGGCTGTCTGGAAGGAGCGACAAGAGCTTCCTGTCTCTGGAAGTCCCCTGGGGACCCTCCAAATATTCCCCTCTTCCTCCAAACTGCACTCCAAGTGTGCTTCCACGTGACAGGAATTGCCTGCTTATTTCTGTTGACCGTTGCCCCACTTTGTGAGTAAGGTCCCAGCGTGGATTCCAAGGTCCTGATCGACAGCTCCCCCACCCCCCCCATCCCTCCCAAGGAACCCCAGGGGCCCACCGGAGTGCCTCTTGCAGCTCCACAGCCCGGCTGCTCCTCTCCACTCTGCCTTCTGTGCTTAGGCACACTTTTGATGCCTCCACCTGGGTAGCCTCCCTCATCACCTGCAGGTCTCAACAGGGGGGCCAACTTGTCCAGGGGACCCTCTGAGCCTTTACCAGGATGTGCCTGGCTGCTGTTTCCTTGGTCCTCTGGCCATTCAGCATAGCTATGGCCTGCCTGATTGCCCGCCCCCTTCACTACCTCCCATAGGCTGTGAATTCTCTGCAGTGGAGCTCTGTATCGCCAATGCGCTAGCCCAGTGCCTGGCACACAGCAGGTGCACAAAGCATAGCTGATGAATGAATGATTGAATGAATGAATGACCTTGGCGGGGTGGGATACAGAAATAGAATGACCACTATTAGGCTCTGTGCCTAATAAATGCTAACATTATTATATTATTCTGCATGCATATATCTATGATATTTGTGAAATTCCTGCTGTGTTTCAGGTACTCTCATTTCACTAGGTCCTTGACAGGAGAAAGGGATATAAATTCCATGCCACTGAGGAGTGGCGATGAGAACGGCATCATTCCTAACTCTGACTCAGTGAAATGCACACTTCTGTCAACCCACTCTCTTCTCCCTTGGGGAATCTCACTGCAGGAAGACGAACAATGGCAAAGTGAGTTACAGCTCTTGTCCCGAAGACTTGTGTATACTTCATGTCACTCTTAGCATCTTAATGCCTTAGTGATGTGCACATGGAAGGCGTTATTGTGCCCAAAGTACAGATGGGGAGACTGAGGCCAGCACATCTGAGTCACATAAGAGCATCGTTCTTCAAACTACACCAGGCTACCAGGCAAGGATCTGCAGAATCATCTCCAATGTGTGTGTGTGTGTGTGTGCGCGCGCGCGCTTCTCTGGACCCCAGGGATTCGGCCAGAATGCAGGACGATAGAACTGTAAGATACTTTTCCAAGTCACAGCCAGGTTCATCAATGCTTGGTTTGGACACGGCCAAAAGAGGAGGGGAAAAATGTGCGTGGATATTTGCTTGCAATTGATGAAAATGCCAGGCTGCGACCTTAAGGATGGTTTCCCATGGACAGCCTTACGGATGGTCCCAGGCAAGCTGTGGCGGCGTTCCCATCACCCGCCCCTAAACTTGGGTGGAGGCGCCAATGACCGCTTAGGAAGAATACGACGCTGCCGGGCGCGTCTGGGTAGCCCAGAGCCAGGACAAAGGGATTTTTCTGCTTCACTGTCAAAGCACAGTGTTTATTGTGAAAATACGATTGGGAATCACGAGGGGCATGTATGAATCATAAATATTTGCATGCCATTAATGTTTGGACAAAAGAGCTGGAAAGGCTAAGTCGGGAGAACTTCTTTTCCCATGAAAAACGGTGCTTCAAATTACAGTGCATATTTAATTTCGTTTCTTCCATTGCTAATCTGAAATCTCAGGGCCTGCTGCGCCTAACCCTTTCGAGGCCTCAGAACTTCACAGTGCTGAGGGAGAAGGACGAGGGTGGATGCTGCCCCCTGGGAAACGCATCCCTGCGGACACAGAAAAAGCTGGTGGCTAGGGCTGTGGTTGCTGGTGTTTGCTGCGCACGCACAGGGGAAGCTCCCTGCACCCATCTGACCCCCATCTTTGCCTTACCTCGGGGAGTCAATCCACTGCACACCTTCCCCACATAGGCCCAGACAGGTCAAGCAACTTGCTCAGGGACACACAGCTCCAAGTCTAGGTTCCCAACCAAGCCGGAGTCCTGCCCCCTTCCAGCAGACATCAGCCCCTGTCTCCAGATGTGGCCGTTTGTCACAACCAGGGCTGTCATCTCGTACAGGCCAGCACGATGCTGAACAACACACAGGAGCATCCCCAGGTCAAACTGTGCACAGGCCCTCAGGTTCAGCACAACCATGCTCAGACATCCGCCTCCCAGCAGAGGCTACGGCCAAGTCCGTGAAGTAACCCCCAGGCTCCTCCTCTGCCTGGGGTGGGCACCATCCTGGCACAGTCACTCATGCACAGATATTTAACCAGGTACTGATCACAGTCACTGAGAATACCCTACAGTGATTTTCTAGGTAAGGGCTGGGTCTTTTCTGTGCTTGGGTCTGCGTTACCGAGCGGTACGCCCTCGCACGCCACAGCTGTTCTCAAGCTCTGCCCCAGTGACCTTCACTCCCAAGCACATCCCGGCAGCGCAGGGCCCCCAGGCTCCACCCTGCCTGTGGACTCCCGCTTGGGCAGTTAACTCCTACTACTCCCAAGTCAGGGACACACGGCGGGGCGGGCAGTCTGGCTGGTCTCCTGTGGAGCTTCAAAGGACACAGGTACATCCAGGGGGCAGGAAAATGAGGGATCATTAAAGCCAACAAAGAGAAAAGCAAGAAAAGCAGCCTCGGTCTCAAGCTGGCGGCATAGAGGCTTGTTCAGACTTTCATTTTCCAAGTGTCTTTCTCTGAATTTCAGAGGAAAACAGGTAGCAGCAAAACTAGCACATCGGGGCAAGTGAGAGAAAGTTTTAGAAGAAATCATTTATCTGTTTCTGGCATCAGGAAACCCAGTCTGCAGGCAGCAAACCCAGGACTGTTCCTGGAGAAGGCCCAGCACGTTGTCTGGAAGGTCCTGTGAGTGACACAGACCAGGACCTTGCTTTTAAAGTCAAGTGGATACCGTCCACTATGTAAACGCATGCTCCTGGGCTGGCGGGTCGGTGGTCCCTCCACTGAAGGGTCTGGGGCAGAGCAGGGAGAGGCCAGGAGAGCACTGGCTCATCTCCACAGTCCCTGTGACCTGCCCGCAGGAGCAGCTGCAGTGGGGGGACCTTCCACCTCGCCACTGGCAGCCTCCCCTCCCGCAGCCACACGGCAGGAGCCCAGGATGCCGGGCGGGGTCCACAGAGGTGCGGCCCAGGCATGGCTCCGGGCATCAGGAACACTGGCATGCTAGCATTTTTCAAAGCCTACAATGTGTAGGAATACTTTCCTGATTTTAGCTTTATTCTGTGCCTAGTTTCAAAAATAAGTTTCAAAAATGTTGTGGGGAGGCAGATAGTGTTAGGGAAGAAGGATAAGAGAAATAATTATAGGCTGGGAATGTGGTGGAAGGTGAGCATTTCTTTGTCTCACGTGATTGGCAGTTTGGATTGGGTCTTGGTGGTATCCTGCACACAGCAGGGTGTTTACCAGATCGCTGGCCTGTATGCACTGGCTACCAGGAGCACTGCCTTAGACCCCGGGCTGACAACAAAAATGTCTGCAGATACGGCCACAGGTTCCCAGAGGTCAAAATCTCCACCTGCTGAGAGTCACTGAACAAGACTATCATCAAAATTGGCAAGCAGGTAACAAGAGGCCTGCCCAGGGCTTCAGACAGACCAGAGCAGGAGGGCATCCTTAAAGAGGTGCCAAAGCCCTACGGTGACAGGAGTGTGGTTTTAGATGGACGGATGGCTAGATAGGACTGACGCTGACTATACTTCATACAACAAACTCAAATACAATGAGAGAAAAATTTCTGTTAAGGACCAAAAGCACTGCCTTGAGCAACTGGAGCACTTCCACCTCCAAGCAGGTCCATCCCACCTGGTCCCGCCTGCTGAGGTCTCAAAGCATACAGACAGCAACAGTGCTCGGCTGCCCGTAGGCCTACAGTGGCCTCTGCTTGCTAAGATGACCTAATCAGAGCCACACACCAGCCCTGAGGGTGCTGGCCAGCCCTCCCACTAACCGGACAGGAGCTACCTTGGGTCAGGTAAGTGGAAGGGGAGATGGTGAAGTTCTGCAGTTCGTGCTGCCCATTTATTCATTTATTATTCATTATTATTATTAGTCAATAATAACTTGAGAAGCAGAGAAATAGAGGGAGACAAGACAGAGCACTCCCATCCACTAGTTCATTTCCCAAATTGCCCCACTGGCCAGGACTGGCTGAAGATGGGAAAACCAGCAAGGACTCCCAGGTGGGTGCTAGGAATTCTTTTACTGGAGCCGACACTGCTGTCTCCCAGGTCCGCACGAGCAGGGAACTACTGTCAGGTGCAGAGCCAGAATCTGAGCCCAGGCACTCCGATGCGGGAGGCGGGCATCTTCACCAGTGCCCTAACCACTCGGCCAGCCCCCATGTATTGTTGCTGATGGTCTTCAAGCACCCAGTAAAAGTGGGGATTCATCTCCATTGAGCACAAACAGGACATTTATTTACATCTGCCTGGAGAGCGGAGCGGGGTAAGCGGTCCCTAAAGGAAAGCTTCCTGCCCGAGATCAGAGCAGACACATTCTGAATGGAGCGGCAGAAGAGTGGCTGGGATTCCGCTACCATTTTTGGGCCCTTGAATACTTGACACCTCCACCGAGAAATTTCAGTGACATCCAGTGGAGCTCCTGGGTGGGCAGTGCTGCCCGATGTAGGCTAAGAAGGGCCGGGCAACGTGCTGGAATCCTGAACCGGCGCGGGGCAAGACGAACATCACCGTTAACTCTGTTCTCATCGCACAGCAGGTTCCTGTGTGCGGGAGGCACTGATGGCGGAAGCCGGCAGGGCCAGCATCCGTGGATGCCTATTTATAAACACAAGCCCCGAGGAGCAGCGGCTTGTCTGCCACGCCCTGCCAGGGAGCTGATAAAAATGGCACATCTGAAAGCATTCCTAGGCAGCTCATTAAATCCATACCGTTCACTTATTAATTTGTTAATTGCCTTATGTTGGCTTCGGCTGAACGATGCTATTAGTCCTCAAAGACGCTTTGGTGCATGAAGTCCCCAATTGGAAACAAGGATGTGCGCACACACACGCACACACAAACACCCCACCAATGAAGAGGTCAACAAACTTTCAACACCACAGAGCTTCTCCATCTAAACAGCGGTCGGCCCTCCCCAGCCAGGGGTGCGGCATCCACAGATTCAACCGACCATGGACTGAAAATATTTGGAGAAAACGGAGGCCGCACTACACATGAGCAGACTTCCTTCTTGGCTTTCTCACCTGACCAGTGCACAAGCAGCAACCGTGCACCTAGCACTGACACCGTGCTAGGTAATATCAGCAACCTGGAGATGATTTAAAGTATCCAGGCAGATGCCCACAGCTTCCAGGCAAATACCACACCATCTTCTATGAGGGACTTGAGCAACCACGGAGCTTGGCACCTGCCGAGGATTCTGGCATCAACCCTCCCATACCCAGGGCGACCGTGCGTGGTTATTCATAAACATTTCCTCGCTGATCTGGACTGGTTTTATCATCATCGGCGAGAGAAGACAGCCACCAGCCAGCAGGCCGTTTCCCCATTTCAACGAGTAATTTTTCTTTAGAAATTTAAAAAACCAAAACAGAAACACAGAATATGTTCTCCTATAGCCAGGCTCCTCCACAGCCTCCCTTGCCTCTCGCCAACCAGCACAAAAAGAAAATACGAAGCTAATTTATTGGAACCCCGGCAGCACTGCAACCGTTGGCTGGGCCACTGTTTATGTCTATGATGCCTGCTGCCGAAACAGGAAGCTCTGAAAATCACTCAACCATTATTTCTCTCGGAGGCACCCGCTGATTGATAGTCTTCCGTCCCGACCAGAGAGAACGGACGCCACCAAAAGCAGCCCGCTGGCGAGGCAGGGCTGAGGGTGGGCGGGGAGAGGAAGGCTTCTGCCCGTCGGTGGTAAAATAACCGTTCACACAAATGACATGAGTGACAAAGCGCTGTCTGACACCATCCGCCGTGCCCGGCACTTCATAAAGTCAGCAAGAAAACCACCAAGGGACAAACGACGCAACTACGTGTTCCAGGCACAAGACAGCTCCTCGGATTCTCGCCACGGCCGGGTCACCCCAGGCTCTCGGCTGAGCAGGGAGCAACTCGCTTGAAGAAACTGTGGCTGCTCCCAGAAGACAGACCGAGAAATCTGACCTCTGCAGATGACTTCGACATCAGACCACAGACTCGAGCTCTGCACTTGCCAGCGAGAGGACGGCTCTGCCAGGCCCAGCCGAGGCTGACTGTCCCCGAGCCTGGGCCTTTTCCCATCCGTATGCTGTTTCTTAAACAGCAGAGAAAAAGGGGGAAAATGGGAGAGTCTGTTTGAAGGTAACTCATGTCTTTCCCTTGCATTCTCTGGAGATAGGATTGCCAGTGCCCAACATGAACGTCCTCCAGGAGGCAACTCTGGGGTCGGCAGTGTCTGTCTCCTCCCAGACTCTAGGAATCCGTGATGGAACACAGAATGACTTGCATCCGATGGTAACTTTCTGAGTCATTCAGACCAGTTCTCGGGAAACCCCGCTACAGAAAGACACGTCTCTTGTCGTTTAGCATCTCAGCCTGGTCTCCCCTTTGCTAAGTGCACCTTCTCTCTGGCTTAACCCCAGTCCTGCCACGCAGCTGGAAAGGCCGCCTCCTCCTACTGTTTCCCAAATAATGTGAAACGACTTAAAAATGAAAATGCCTTAAGTAAGCAACGTTACACAAATATGCAATAACCCAGATTGGGACAGGGTAAATATTATGTCTGGGAAGACATCCACCGCAGGACCCTAACGAAGGAACCGCGTTTTATAAAAGTGTGGGGGAAAGAGTACTATTTTGAAAGTGGGCAAGACTGAAGTTGCCAGGGAGGTCAACATAAACACAAACTCCACCAAGAAATTCAACCCGGCCCCGAGAGGCCACAGAGCACCTGGTCTCCCCGGGCTGGCCTCTGCAGTTAGGGGCTGACGTGGGGACGGGAGAAGCGTCTGTTCTCTCCGAGACAGAATGAGGCCCCTCCCTGATGGCCATCCACAGGCCTGGACTAGCGGTATGAATGGGATCCACTCTTCTAATCACGTAAACCCGCTCCTGGCTGTAACCAAAACCGGTGTTACCCAAACTACACAGGGTGGTGGAAAATGTCTATGTTATGTGTTCACTTACTCATTCGTTGTCTGGTTATCCATTCTGGCTAGCATAGCGATCAATGCAAAATTCTAAATTCACAGATCCACAGATCCCCAAAAAGTCCAGGGCAGCTTTGGAAAATGAAATTGCCCGTGAAAGGTGGTATATAAGTACACATGTGAATTTTTTTTCCCCTTGGGAAAAGGCTTTCAAAAGATTTTCAAAATTATCTCTGATGTTCCCAGCAGATTAAAAATCATATTTTTTAAAAAACTAGATGAAAATGTGCAGTGGATTCTCTCCCCCTTTTTCAGGGTGGTGATGATCTATCTGGTAGGTCCTTTCTTTGGCTCTAACCTGGAATAACTAAGGGCATCTTCACTGATGGATTGATTCCGTTCCACTTGATTAGATGCTGCGGTGGAGACGGAGCATTCACAAAGTTCCCTGCTAGAATTTCTTAACTGTCTCTCAGTGGAAGTCATGGCATAACTTTCTTATAGCCCAGAAAACAGCAGTCTCTACAGATGGCATCTCCATCAACTGCAGCTATGAACTGCTGAGCTCATTAATCTCACCCGGAGAATTCATTTTGACCCAGGACTTGGATTTTCTGGAGGTGACTGATCGTCCCAGGCCGCATGGTAAGAATGTGATTGTTCAGTTGTTGGCTGGTGCCGCGGCTCACTAGGCTAATCCTCTGCCTATGGCGCCGGCACTCCGGGTTCTAGTCCTGGTTGCTCCTCTTCCAGTCCAGCTCTCTGCTGTGGCCCGGGAAGGCAGTGGAGGATGGCCCAAGTGCCTGGGTCCTGCACCCGCATGGGAGACCAGGAGGAAGCACCTGGCTCCTGGCTTCGGATCAGTGCAGCGCACCGGCCGTAGTGGCCATTTGGGGGGTGAACCAACGGAAGGAAGACCTTTCTCTCTGTCTCTCTCTCACTGTCTAACTCTGCCTGTCAAAAAAAAAAAAAAAAAAAAGGAATGTGATTGTTCAGAACCACCCCGTGCACGCTCCCCAACCCGTGCATGGTCCTGTGCTCTCTGGAGTCCAGTGGGTCTCCCTAACTCACCTCCTGGGAGCTGCTGTCTCTTCCTCCCCTGTGAGGAGCAGTCAATTTCCACAGAGATCCCAAATCAGAGGGAGAGGCATTCCAAGGGTGAGAAATACCTGGAGTGAAGTTTAACCTGCCAGGGAGTAACAGGAAGGAGTGGAAGAGGAGGAAGAGGGTGCAGGCTGCTGAGGCCTTCGGTGTTTTTAGGGGCCAGTGGTGCAGTCAGCAAGGCCGTGACAGCTGGACAGGCAGGTTTTCCCAGTTGCAGGCTGAACCCGAGGTTGGGAGCCGTGATTCTGGACATCGGCCAGCACCCAGACAGATCAGTTTTGCCAAACCGAGAAAAACTCGCCTATTTTCAACCTCTGGCAATTTCTATGAGTTTATGATCCCCATGGACTGGTAGCAAGTTTAAAAAAATAATAATAGGGAAGCTTCTTTTACATCTTTTACTCTGCACCAAGTCCCAGGGCCCTTTGAGAGTCCATCAGACCAGTGGTTTTTGACAGAATTCAAACTTGGCATTGAAATGTGTGGATGAGCCAGCAGCCAGGACCTTCTGGGCCACTATGCAGTGTGTCAATGCCAAGGGCATATTCTCAGGCACATTTTCAAAAACAGAAAATGAAACAGCAGATAGCCTTGAGATCACTTAATAAAACGTGATGAAACTTTTAAAGGATAAAATTCAGTGAAGATTAAGACTAATTGTCAAAATTAGTGAGAATCATTTGCTCTCTTCCTAATGGGAAGCAAATTGCAAAAACAAAAAAAAAAAAAAAGGAGAGAGAGAAAGAAAAAAATCTGGCAGGCTCTGATGTTGACACTTAAAAGAGCAAAATCAAATTGTATTTTATGATGATGGAGAGAAACAAGAGGCAAATGAAGCCTCTTGACACTTCTTCTTGTAGCATTGACCAGAAAAACCCAAACTCCAACCAACAAAAAGGTACATATCTATCATTCAATATTATGTCCCCAGGAACCATAATTGGGTCACAAGTTCAATTAGGGTCCCTGTGTTTTGGTGTGCTTATTATCACCCATCGGGGGTGGGGATAGCCTGTTCACAACCAACAATGTCCATTTCTGAAATTTCAGTTAATTTTCCCATGCCAGGTATGAGAAGACACCCCCGCCTTGCTTACAACTATTTTACTTTTTGGGGTTTATGCAAACTCAAGGGCATACTGGCATGAATCAGACAGCCAAACGCAAACAATCCACACCTTGGGGAAACAGTCCACTGTTACCCAAGCAAACACAAGCACCTATTAGTCACCCACTCAAAACAGAAATGGCCAATGAGGGACGAGAGCGCAGCCCTCAGCGCCAGAGCAGGAAGCACGCTGCTTTCAGACTCTCATTCTTTTTATCTCTGACTTAGTGCACATTGCCAGAAAGCCACCATTCAACTTCTTTTGGGGAAAAATCTCACTGGCATGGGCCATTATATCGCTTTTAAAACATGTGTAACCCAACCTGATGCACAGACCCTCAGAGGTCCACATGATTATGATCATCATACTTCCTGTCGAACAGCAACCAAATGGTACTCAGCTACCCACTCCTGACAGTAGAAGAAATCCACAGGCCCACGGGACGACAGTGAGCGAGGTGGGTGCGCAGGTGCCAGGCGCGGGGTCTTTGTCCTCACCCACTCTGGCAGCCGCTCATCTGGAGCCTTCACAATGGTTTCTGAACACACATCTCCAAAACATAATGCAAAATCCATTCACGAAAGGTGGGGATTTTTAATATAAAAAGTGAGTCCATTGAGTGACTTACACTTTTATATCTTACAGCATCACTTATGCCTTCAATAAGTGGATATAATTTTCTTGGCATTACCCTATTATTAACATAGTACCAGGAAGATATATCTTCAATCATGTTATAGGTCTTTTATTTTCTCCCGCTAAGATTCTATTATAAAATGCTCCAGACAGCTAAGGTAGCAAAAATAACAGCCCAAAGCATCAATATACACATACCCTCTTCCTCTCTTCTACTAATCCCTGAGAACACAGATATTCTTATATTTTAAATGCCTTTAAAAAAAAAGTAATGATTATGCTTATATTTAAATGTTCTTTGGTTGGTCCTTTTCTTTTTCAAATGTAAGAGCTATTACTATTATTTGGGTATTTATCAAAAATCTCTCCATTAAACTTGAAATATCTTTAATTCAGAAGCTTATTCAATAGTACATTATAGAAATAAGATTTTCAAAACAAATGATCCTACCTTCTTTAATTACACTTTTAGATTTGTTGCTATGTATCCTTACAATACACGGAAAACACAATACTTGAAAAAAATTGGAAACTGGGCATTATTGCAACAAGACAAGATTCCTCTTTCTTCTCTGAATTGTGATAATGGATTAAAGGCAAGAAAAATAATACTACACACAGAGCTGAACTAATGCAACAGTTCCTTTGGATAATCCAGTCCAATAACATTCATACCTAAAATGTCACCCAGGCCCAACCCCTTCCCTGAAATAATTATAAAGCTTTCAAAAGAAATGCAACAGGAAGATCATATTGCCACCAATGGCACTAACACTGTTTCTTCATATTTTGCGGTAAAAAGATTAAGTTTGCTTGAAACCACGTATCAACAACATCAGACAGCACGGAGCTCTCAAAATAATCAGAAGTGATCATTGGAAACTCTGGCACTTGTCACAGCACATGGACCATAAGTGAAAGGCTTCCACTAATTAGATTTTTGATTATTATTAAATAGAGGACCACAGTAGGATAATCCTAGCTTCTATTGGGTAAGTTTTGTATCTTTCAATATTAGTTAAAAAAAAGTCTGAAGGATTTTCCTGGAAGTCATGCTCTGTGTGCTGCAAGTCAGCTGTATAGAAATTCAGTTATTGAAAGCAATCATGCAAAGTTAGATTCTGCTAAAAATACTAAATTTTAAGGAAATATGCTTCAAAAAACTTGCTGCTGCAATAGCAACAATCAGAAAGACTGCTTTTCTAGGGATCTCATCACAGAAACGGCTGGAAAGTTCTGCAGTTGAGGCTTGTAGCCATGTAAACACCTTGTGTGTTAAGTTCAGGTTGATCGACACGTACCTCTCCCACTGCGACCGACAAACCTGAGGTCATTGAATCTTGCGACTTGGTTCTTCATGGCGGCGGTAGCGTTTCTCAGCTCGGCCGAGTAGTTCTCATCATTGCCAGCCATCACGGTGACCAGAGTGCCGTCTGGGACGTCCCCCAGAGCCACCACCTAAACCCCAGGCAAGGGACAAATGCAGACGTCAGGAATGCGATGCACTCACTTCTGTCATTTGTGCAGGAACTGTTCTAAAATGAAATGTCCACTAAATGACACTTTTTAGTTTGCAAAAGAGGAATTAAGCCAAATAAAGCCATAAATTTAGCCAAACAACAGGACAGTTGTTCATGGAGAGATTTACTTTTAACTCTGTAGGCGCAGCTGACTATAACTTTTCAAACAATGAAACTTTTACCAAATCTTCCTAATAAAGCCACATAAGGTCATTACAGCACAGCTGGATCAAAACAGAGGACAGCCAGGACCTGGAAAAGCTACGCCGTTTCCTGAAAACTATCATCTCTTCTTAATTCTTCACATTCAAACCACAGAATGTTTTTGTGTTTGTTAAGTTTATAACCTAACCCATCTTTCCCTCACTCAGACCTCTACGGACAGGCTGGCCAGAGCCAAGACTTTAAAGTGTTGCAACTTATTTCCGCTAAAATTAACTCTGATCTTCGGTGGTGATTCTTGAATGACTTAAAGCGGCCCCTCACTGTTCATCCCTGACTTCTCCTATTCTCTTGACTTCTGCTTGCAGTGAATTCTCGCATGCAAGGGGAGAAAAGAATCAGAGATGTACCTTTTGTGTATTGCTAATTACAGAACCTACAGATCTCAGCGTGTTCCCCTCACTTCCGGGGTGGAACAAGGCTGCATGTTCATATCACTGAGTCCCAAAGATGTGTTAACCGTGACCTGATTCATGACTCAGAATTTATCTAAACCCAGCTGATCATGACAAGGAATCCCTTTAATGTAATGGAATAGATATGTCTTTTTTTTTTCTGATTGAAAACTGGTAGGTGAATATTTTTGATACTCAAAAAAAAAAAAAAAAAAAAACAAAAACCACACTAATTGCATGGTGAAATGCCACGAAGATGGTTTGTGCAATAGTATCCATGTCTTGGCCATCATTTGGTTCCTCCAGAAACTATTTTCTTTTTCTAGACATTTATTATTGGCAATATTTCCACTGGTTGTTTATCAAAGTGGCTGTAGAGTTTCAACTCAAAATGCCCCAAGTTGAATTTGCTCTTTATTGTTTCTGATGTTCTTTACAGTATTTCCTCAGTTAGCAGTGAAAACTGTGTTTTCATTCCAATGATATAATCATATTTTGGCTGTTGCTGTATTTTTGAATTAGTAAAGCATTTCTTAATCTACTCTTATTATTCTTATCCTTATTTTTTGCCTCCTAATTTTTACCTACTAACAGCCACATAATATTTTTCTGGTACAGATGTAGCTAGTGTTCCTTTCCTCTATGTAAATAAGGCTGCCATTAGATTCACGTGTTTGGCATCAAAGGCATGTTTCTCGGAATTCCCATCTTCTGTCTGCTCAGTCAGGACTCCTTCCCCTGTCTCCTGATGATCATTGTTTTCGCTGATTATAACTGCTTCAGCCCTTAGGTTCCAAGGTGCATGACAATGAAAATGAACTAACTTGTCTGGGAGGCAATCCTACTGTGCTACCCCAGGATCTTCTACACTCATGGTAGTAGGTGGGCATTTTCTTCATCTATTTTATCTAAATTGCATTGCCAAACAAGGTCTGGGCCTTTTATCTCTTTGTAATCCTTTCATTCCAATTGTTGGACATGTTTTCTATAAAGATTTTAAAACACTGCTATTTATTCCCCAGGCACCCCTAATTAGGTATTTAGATCCCATTATAAGGGTGTTTGTTGCCATTTAATTGAGTGCAACAAGATGACAATTCCCCTTTGTTTCAAATAAAGCTCCCCGATCAGTTATTCCATTATTGGTACCTCTTCTTTCCAGTCCTACAAAGTGTGCTTGCTGTATTCTGCTCTTCTTAGTCTTTGAAAAATTTTCCCACTTTTTCCCACTATTTTCACTTCCCTCTGACAATGAGCTCACAATGTTGAAAATGTCCTCCTGCAACACAGCATTCTACTTCCTCATCCCCATCTTCCTCCACTGACCTCGGCTTCTCTATTTTAAGGCAACACACAGGGACTGGATCAGCTACATGGTTTGCAAGCTGAATAACTCATTGTTGGGACTGAATCAGCAGAGGTTAAAATCAGTAAATCTTGTTTTATAACTACCAGCTTCGGTGCTAAACCACTCTCCTGCCTCTCCTGTCTCTCCCACGGTGCCCCAGGTCTGTGCCTCTTCCTTCTCCATGGCCATCCTCATTAGTCACTTGGCAAATTCCCGAGACCTCCACCAAGCACAAACACGGTGTAAACCACCACGGTGGCTAAGTAAGAAAAGGTTGCTGATATTGGAATTTAACTACAGTAAAAATAATAATAAGAAGAAGAATTTAGAGTTTAACTCCCACCGCTCCCTTAAAGAAAGAAGAAAAAAAAAAACTACAACAGGGGTCAAAGATAGGTGGGTGCTCAAATTTCATTTACTTGGTCTTTTATTTCTTTCTGAGAAATAAGGGGGTCATATTAAATCCAAGGACCTTAAGTTAATAATGTATAACATCCAGTTATTAACAAGCATCCTTAGGCTAGATTAAAAAAATTTTAGTACTTGAAACCTATTACGTCTACTAATTTGGTACAGATTTTGTCATTGATAAGAAATATGAAGAGAATGAAAACATATCTGGCTTCAAACAGAAAAAAGCAGCAACTGGAATGAAAAGCTATAAACAATAGGTAAGGGAACACAAACATTTACATTTTAACACAGACCAAACAGACAAGAAGGGACTTGCTGGCCAAAGATATCTCATATTTTGCTTTACTTCTCTGTTTTTCAAGTATCAGGAAGCTAAGCAGAATCGCAGCTCGCCTATATACTACACAGCTCTCCCAACACTGCCCGTGCCCGGCCTGTTCACAGTTTACACTGGCATTTTAAACCAATTCTAATTAGGTTGAAATTACAGTTACAATTCATTTACTTCAAATCCCTTAATCTCAGTGTTTCAGAGAAGGCTGTGGAGTGGAACACAGCATTCAGCTGAGATCACATTTGATGCATAGCTAAGGAGCTTGATCCTACATGCAGAAATGTGACTTATTTCGTCTTTTATGAATCGAATATGACCACGAGCATCCGAGGCCTCTGAACTTCACTGTGGAAGGCATGTTTATGTGGACTCTGGTGCACCATGGCCTAAACAAGCTACTATTAGTGTTACAAAATCTATCTTAAGTCATCCAAACAGCTTTTTAGGGGACTTCTGTAAGCACTGGGTAACATGTAGCAAACATAAGACTTTCTCAGTACCAAAAATATGTATCTCTCTAACACTAAAAGAATGATAGCCCACGGGGAGGAGGGGAGCAGGTTGGGATCCAGGAAAAGCAATTAGGATGATTTTAATCTACTTTAAAGAAAACTCAGAATTTTAAAATCTCTCTTAAGTTCTGAAAATCCAGGCAAAGGATTTACACGTAGAATTTCAAGAGACTTTTACAGAGGCATTAAATACCCTCAGACTTTATCACTATTTCACATTTTCTCCTCTTTATGATAGGGAATGTAATAATTCTCTACCGATTAACTTCCTAAAGAGATTGTCTGGGGCTTATTTAAAATCCAACTTTTTAAAGTAGCAGTTTCTGCAGAGACCGCCTGGGAGGTGGGAGGAGGTGGCAATGCGGAGTGGAGCCAGGGACCCAGGGAGACTGGGCCCGGGATGAAGGCAGGTTTTGAAGTCTCGCTTGCTTTGATCCCAGCCTTCTCCTTTGCCTTCTCCCTGAACATTCTGTCTAGACTTTCAGTTAGGCAGTGAGCAGGTCTCCCGGAGCAGGAGGCCTGTCTGCAGGGCCCGGGGTGGTGACAGATATTAATCAAGTGGTCTGATCTCTCGGCTGTCTCCCCCCGCAAATGTTCTCAAGAGACCCACTTACACTTTTTCGAGAGACCCTCTTCTAGCCGCCTCCAGGTGAAACAAATCAAAAATCTTTTAAAAAACTGAACCATCAACACTCACTTTTCAAAGGAAATGTCTGTGGGTATTACGATTTCTGATGGCTCATAAAAACAGTTTGTATGTCATTGTTTTGGAAGAAAGCAAATACTTTCATGCACGGACTCCACCGGACACCTGATGGCATTTTGGTATCTTTGGGTATGGGCTCCCTGGCAGAGAGAGTTCAGAAGAGACTCTGCTTTCTCCCAAAAAAAAAAAAGCAGTCGGGAGTCCCCAGCAGGCTGGTGTGCGAGGGGCATCGGCTTGGGAGGCCCTGGGGTCGACTCCCGGCTTGTCTTCTCTCTGCCCTCCTCTGAAAGAGACCCAGGCCCAACCCCAGCAGGTCTGGCTTCTCCAGCTGAGTCTGTTTATGCAAAGGGATTAGAATGATTTGAAATCGCAATGGGCTCCCAAACTCAGATCTAAATAAACCAGAGGAAGCGAAGAGGGAAGCGTCAAGTGGCCGCTCCCTTTAACTTCCAGTCCACCCCCACCAAAGCAAAGCCCCAAACCCCAAACCCAAACCACTGCAAAACGCTCTCAGAGAACCCACGGGGGAAGGGGCCAACGCCGCAGCCACGGCGGCATGCAAACTGTGTTCCGTTTGTTTTAGAAATCACACACAGCTTGGAAAGGGAGCAAAACTGAAAAAGAACTCCAGCAGCACTTTTTTTAAAAAAAAAAAAAGTAAACATTATTCATTGTAATTAGACCAAGATCCAGCCGAAGCCCTGGAATTAGAAAAAGCTTATATTAAATTAATATCCCCTTAAAGGGGACAATTATTCAAGTACATTTTAAAAAGAGAAAGAAAAAAAAAAGGGCTACCCTGTGTGTGTAGCTTCAATCACCTGCTTCATTAGCCTTTTAAATGAACAGGAAATGACCGCACGGATCGTACTGAGAAAACCGCACCTCCAAAGAGCGGCTTACACCCCACCGAAGGCGCCAGGACCAAGGCCCCACCGCAGAAATGAAAATCCGACAGCTTGCTGCCAGGGTAGCAGCGTGGTTGTTTAAAAACGCCCGGGGTTGTTTACATATTCCCGGCGAAGGCCAAGCTTTTTAAAAGCGGCCCAGAGCTAGGGCAAGACCGAGGCCGGAGGGGCGCCCTCGCCAGCTGCCTGGCCGCCTCCTCCTCCGCCAGGGAGGCTGGCCCGGGGGGCGTCCTGGCTCTCGGCCCCCGGGCTCCGCCGAGGCGAGCCTACGACCAGGGGCAGCAGGAGGGCTGCAGGGCAGAAGCTGGGGTCGCTGCGTGCGGCTTCTGGCTATCGCGGGCTGGAAACTCGCACAACTTGTGCAAACTTCATTACGCTCGCCGCGGACTTTGGACGCACTCGTCCCTACCGGCGGTGGTGGGAGGTGGGGGGCTTATTTGCA
Organism: Lepus europaeus; assembly: GCF_033115175.1. Taxonomy (NCBI): domain Eukaryota; kingdom Metazoa; phylum Chordata; class Mammalia; order Lagomorpha; family Leporidae; genus Lepus; species Lepus europaeus. The sequence continues at coordinate 10,243,068 of NC_084828.1, read as the reverse complement.
CAGACCGAAGGCACTAAAATCTCTCCCTTTCTCCCTCTCTCTCTCTCTCTCTCCCTCTCTCTCTCTCTCCCTCTCCAGCAGCCTTCAGCTCAGAGAGGCAAAAATGGTTCCTTGGTGCCTTAAGGAACCCCCGAGCTAGAGGCGCAGCACCCGCTGGGTTTCAACTTTTTCCGACTTTGACTCTCAGGGAAGGCTCCTGCCTAGGACGTTCCTCCCTCGGACGTCTCCGGGGCCATCCGCATCCTCTCGGCCCGCCTGGACGCCGCCCGAGGGTCGCCACGGCAACGCAGCATCCCCGCATCCCGGCGCAGGGAGCTGGACCAGGGACCGCGCGGGGTTAGCGCGGCGGCCCCGCCCGCCCAAGCCGCTGGCCTCCCCCCTAACCCGGGCCGGCCTCCGCCCGTGCCCCCGCCGCCCCCTCGGGGGCTCAGTACCTTGAAAGCGATGGGCAGGGTCTTGTTGCAGCGCCAGTGCGTGGGCAGCACGGAGCAGAGGAAGTTGGGGCTGTCGGTGCGCACCAGCTCGCCGGGGTGGTCAGCCAGCACTTCCACCATGCTGCGGTCGCCGCTCCTCAGCTTGCCGGCCAGGGCGGCGCCGGCGTCCGGAGCGCCCAGCGGCAACGCCTCGCTCATCTTGCCCGGGCTCAGCGCGGTGGACGGCGGCGTGAAGCGGCGGCTCGTGCTGGCATCTACGGGGATACGCATCACAACAAGCCGACTGAGTTAGGGCCCTGCAAACGGCTCCCACCGGACGGCGCAGGGGGCGCGGGTCTCCAGCTAGCAGCTCCCGGGACACCAGCATACAAGTCCAGGGGCCCCGGTGGCTGCGGGGGGGGGGCCCTGGGGGAGGTCGGGGAGCCCGGGTTACCAACGGTCCGGGGCGAGCGGACGGTGGTCTGGCGTCTCCGGGCGGCCTTGGACCCCGCAGGGCTCCCAGCGACACACCAATTAGTGCACTGAAAAGCAGGCGACCAGAATCCAGAAAGCAAACGCCAAAGAGAGACTATCTTCAGAGTTTAAGTTCAGTCTTTGGCTGCCAGCAAAAAAGTTCCCGGAGGCAAAATTACCATACACACTTCCAAAAAAAAAAAAAAAAAAAAAAAAAAGTATGCGGAGAGCAGAATGACCAGCAAACACGGTTTGGAAGTTCCAGTAGTTAAGCGCCTGTCAGTTTGTTTCTGTTTGTTTTTGTTTTGCAGGTGAGTTTTGTTTACGGTCCCAACCGACTGCGAAATAGACGCGTATATTCCATACACAACGCCACTTCTGACCATGAAACACTGGCTTCTGTCTTCAAAAGCGAGGGCTGCGACTTCCAAAAATCGTGCCGCTAACGTATGTGCACACGCACATATAAATATATACATATGCTCTACTTCATAAAATATTTACAATAGAATCTGTAGAGAGTTTAAACACAACAGAAATCCATTAATGTTCGCTGAAGACTTTTTTTTTTTTTTCCTAAGTAGCCTTGACAATCCGCTTCAGTAGTCGGAGCAGGGCTGGGCAGAAGTGCTTGTCATATTCTCTTGCAAAACCCTCAGTGCAGAAAATTCAGCTTTTCAAAGAGGTCTAGCTAACCTGAAAAGACTAAAAAAAAGAGAAGTCCAGGTCGATGGCACTCTGAGCACACCGCTCTCAGCGAACTGGGGTCGGGGGTGTTGGTTAAGTTCGCGGCGGATCCTGCGGTTTCGTGGGAGTCGGTCGCGCAGTCGAGACACACACACACGCAGACATGCACTCTTCGGGAGCCGGCCGCTGTCTACACCGCCTAGATGAGTCAGCCCGGGCTCGGGCGGCTCCGAGAGAGGAGAGAGAGAGGATCTTCCTCCGGCCTTGAGCACCGCCTAACCGCAGCAGGTGGAGCGGGCCCTGGGAGGAGGCTCCGCGGGCGGCTCGGGTTACACACGCACGCACCCTCTCCCACGCACACGCATCTTCGCGGGCCCGCCTCGGACCACCGCGCACTTTCTCCCGCAGAAGTCAAAGGAAACAGCCGGGGGGTAGGAAGTGGAGGGGGGGGGGTGTAAAAAGTTCACCGCCAGCCAGCCAAGACGCCAGTTCATTCAAAAGTCAGAAAGGAGGAAAAAAAAAAAAAGAAAAAGAAAAAAGAAAAAAGAAAAAAAAAAAAGGAAGCTCCAACGCAGGGCCTAGGGAAGGCAGAGCGGCTGCTGCTGGCTTTTCCTCGGGAGCCCGGGCCGAGGTGCCGGGCAGCGTGGTGCCCCGGCTGGGTCCGGCTGCGGGGCGCCCGTCCCGCCCGCGCCCGCTGGCTCTATGAATGAGAGTGCCTGGAAATGGACGCGCTTTTACTGTAAGCCCGGCCCGAGGAATTCCATTCCCTCAGCTCGTTTGCATAGGGGCGGCCGGCGGCCAATCACGGGCCTTTCCGGTATCAGCCAGGGCGCGGCTCGCGGCCGCCCGCTCCTGGAATTGGCCCGCGCGCCCCCGCCGCCGCGCGCTACTGTACGGCGGGGAGGAGGAGGTGGTGGCCGCAGCGGCGCGGCCGGAGCGCCCGCACCCACGCAAGGCCCACGCGTCCACACGCACGCACACACACGCACACACACACACACACACCGGCGCTCCCGGGAGCCTGCAGGGCGTGCAGCGGCGCCTCGGGCAGGGCTCCGGGCAGGGCCCCCGGGGGAAGACGCAGCGGCCACCCGGCGACCCGGGCCAGCGCGGCCGGCCACCGTGGCACGCCTCTGCTCCCCCGGGGAAGGGGGCCGGGCCAGCGGGCAGCGGCGGCCGAGTGGCGCGGACCTGGTGTAGCTAAGACCAGCCAGAGCTCCGCAACAGTTTTTTTTTTTTTTTTTTTTAAATTTTTCCGCTCTCGGGGCTTGTTTTCGTGAAGTGCGCCGCGGCGAGGTTACGCGCGCGCCTCGCCCCGGTGGAGAGCGCGGAGCGGCCATCGAAGGCGTTTCCCCCTCGGCAGAGACCCCCGACCCCCATCCCCACCCCACAAGCAACCAGAGGCTGGACGTTGCAAGCGCCCGCTCGGCTCGCTCCCTGTCCCCGCAGGCGGGGGAGAAAGCCGAGCCTCGCAGCCACCCTGCGCCTTCCCCGCGCCCGCGCCCTCGGGTGCCGAGCCCACGAGGAGCGCCCCCGCGCCCGCCCGGGCCCGGGTCTGGGTCTCTCCCGGCGGACGGGGTGTTGTGGGACCCCGCGGTGGCCGGGGCCTGGGGTGGGGAGACGGCGGCTGTGCCGTGGCGTGGCGTGGCGTGGCGCGGCGTGGCGTGGCGGGCCGGCCGCGGAGGCCCTCGCCGGGTCGGTGCTGCGGGCCGCGGGCTCGGGGCGGACGCCAGGGGGCAGCAGCCGCCCTCGCTCCACGCCCCGGGCGCCCGGCGACCGCGCGGTGCACCCGGAACGCCCCGACGGCGCGGGGCCCGTCTGGCGGCCCTGGGGTCACTCCTGTGGCAGCTCGAGTTTGGGGGAAGCGAAGACAGGCAAGGGCAGCCGGAGCCAAGGGCAGCGGCCGCGGCCCGGAGCTGGCGGCAGGACCGGCCCGCCTCGGGGGGCCTCGGGCTGGGGTCTCGCGCCCTAAAGCCTCTTTTTCTGGACGCCGCGGCCTGGGGCCGTCGGTGCCCCGGGTCCCCGGGGGCAGAGAGAGGCGCCCTCGCCGGGCCCACTCGTCCGCGGCTCCTCCCAGCCCCCCACGCTTTCCCCCCCGAGTGGGCCCGGCCCGTCCCTTTTGCGCCCCGGGACGCCGCAAGCACCCAGCGGCTGCATTTTCTTTGTTTTACGCAGTCGGGAAGAAAACCACCCTTTGTTTCTCCTTAAAGGTGTGAACTCCCAGAGCTCGCTTTCTGCCTCCCCCGTGGCCGGGAGACGCCGCCCGGGCTCTGACCGCGTCCCCGGCGGCGTCCGGACACGGGGCGCCGCCAGCCCCTGCAGCGAGTTCGGGGCCGGGGCAGCCTTGTCGCTTCGGCTCCTATACATTTCCCTCAGAGCCCACCGAGGGCTCCTGGGGTCACCCTGAAGGCACCCCGGGGACCGCCGGCCACGAGGATGGCGCGGGAGTGGGGTGGTGGACGCCCCAGAGAAAGCGGCTGACCGCTGACCCGACCCTCGCAAAGCTGCAGGCTGGCTCCCAAGGGGTTCGGGCCATTGGCCTAGAACCCTGACCGTGTAAGGCGCTGCGGGTAGGACCCTCTGCTGTCCCCTCGCAGGCGGCGGTCACTTCTCCTCTCCACGTAGGGGACGTTAGGCGCAGGAGGGGTCCATGTGCCAAGTTCACCTTTGAGAGGCAGCACGTGGGCGCTGCCCGGCTAAGAGTTTCAACCCAGAAATCCCGAGTTCGAAGCCCGCCACCCGGGATGGCAGCGACCGCAGCTGTTCAGGTCGCGCCGAGGGCCGCTTGGGGTGCGCCTGCAGCTGCGCGGTTGAGCTGCGTGCGCCGCGCGGTGCGAGCGTGAACCCCGAAAACTGACGCACCGCCGCTCCCTCGGTGCTGAGAAGCTGACCGCAAGGGCAGGCGGGGAGCCCTCCTGCACCCCGGTTTTTGTTTTTTTAAATTGTTGTTTGTTTTCCCCGTGTGCAATAAAATCGCCCGGGAGCTGCAGGTGGGCGAGGAGGAGGCCCGCTCCCCCCAGGAGCGCTCTTTTCGGTGACCACGTTGAATTCCCCTTAGAAAGGAGGAAGGCGCCTTGCCACGGTCACGCCCCGGGTTTCCCAGGAACCGTGCTGAATTTTACCTAATGCAAAATACGAGACACAACGAAGCCGTAGGTCGGGCGCGCGCCCGGGGACAGATCTTTCCAGATTTGTTGCAGGGGGACAGTTTGCAAACAGGCTCTCACCAAGAATGAAATGTAAGTTCCCACCGTGAATTTTAAAAGCAGTATTCGGCTAGTTGGAAGAAGGGTAACTATTTCACTGGAAAGCAGTAGCAGTTCATTGAGGTTTTACATCTACAGTTTCAGGTAAATAAGTATAGAGGCGTCTCAGAAAATATCTAAAAAATCTTAGCGTTTTTGTTCTTTCAAAACGCTCTCAAACTGACGCCTACCTAAAGATGGGACCAGAATCACAACAGCTCTCTTAAATCAAAATTACCCTTTATCTGTCAGTAATGGGAGATTTCCAAAATTACATCACTGAAAGCGTAGTACTTCTCAAAGAATCATTTCTATTTTAAATGACTAAGTTGAAAAAGAAAAAAAGAAAGAAAGAAGGACTGTAGTTTGCAACTGATTCTGGGCCAAGTCGCTGCAGTTTGGAAGATGTCAGGGAGGGAGACCAGTGAGAATGCACGGGTATCAGACTCTACACACGCTGTGGCCGAGAACCTTGGAATTTAACTAAAGGTTCATGCTCTGTGGTGGCTCTGAGATGATTTCGCTTTGCTAATTACTCTGGAGATGGGATTCCTTAGTTCTTCCAGGAAATCCTCCCCCCCCCCCCCGTGGGTGTTCCGTGGGACTGCTGGGGTTATTGTGTGGGTTCCCTGTAACTCCATCAGATGTGCACCTCACAGGTAGCAAACTGAGAAAATTCCAACATGAACAGGTTGTTAATTTAGGGATGCTTAGTAAACATTTTGCCCTCATAAAAATTTTGCATTACAACTGCTGTAACAAAGGCAATAAACTGGGTTATAACAAGAAGCCAAGCTCTGATTTTTATTTTTATTTTTTTAGAGTAGTACAGTCATTTAATGAGACCAGAATGCACCTGCAGCAAACGCTATAGAACTGAAGGTGTCATTTCAGGTTTCACTGGAATATTTTATATGATGTGACATGTACAATTGGGAGAAATTCTTTTAAGAACATTTGAATCAGCAAAAAAAAAAAATAGCCTTAACTATTTGGTAAATTATATGATACATAGATATAAAATCATATTTGTGCACATATGAACATGCACATTTTACAAAAAAAAATATCATTTGGAATCCAACATATTGTGAAAGGATTCATACCCTGTACACTTTCGGAAATAATGGAAAGTAGGGAAATAGGATAATTATGAATACACTATACTGGCAGCAAACACCAAAATTGCTGATAGTTAATTCTCATTTGCATTGCAATATATTGAAGTTTAACAACAAAATTCCTCCTCTGATTTTTTTGTTGGCTCATTGTTTCGTGTACATTTTGGTACTGTACATTTTTAGATCATATTGTACAAATATCTAGCATATTTGGCACAAAATAAAACAGTAAATGAGGAAATAAAAAGTTGACTGGTATGTGCCTGATTTTATGTGACTTCAACCCATGTTTTCCACTGCTTGGTGTCACTGAATCTTTATCTCTTGTAAGCTGTATGGAGGATGTAACTATGATGTTTAGTAATGAATCAGAATTCAAGGTAAACTTAAAACCAAACCTAACACTGCAGAAGCACATGGAAATCCCTAATACCGCAGGGGCAACATGCAAGTAAGTGTGCGACTGTCCTTTAAGGAGACGACGCTGAGCCATTTGGAATACAGCTTCTAAAACAAACTGGCGGTTCAGCATGATCCTGATTTTAGGGATGTTCTCTTTTGCTTGCCTTCCTTCCTGTTCTTTTGCTAGGGGGCAAGTTATTTACGCTGAAACTGCTCATTCTTCAAATAACAGATGATATCACTCGGTGTTTTAAGTAACTGTCACTTGCTTATTCCCCAGCTTGCAGCACTTACTGCTACAGGTATGACCACAGGTAAGCCTGCTAAGCAAAGTGCTGTGCAGCTGTTCTTCTCTCTCCCTTGAATATCTGCACAGAGTGTTGTGAATTGAAATCACCGCCAGTCTTATGTCCTAAAAACCAAGTAACAAGGAGGAAACACTACTTGTAAGAACCCGGGATCTGAGCATTTCAAATCCTGCACACCTCAAACTTTCAATCCTGTTTCACACTATTCCTATGATACGGCTTTGGCAAACTTCAGAAATTAGAAAGGAGGCGATCCAGATTTTCAGACACTGTGTAAGGAGGCAGGAGGACAAGATTCACAGCTCCTCATTCCTATGTTTTTGTCAAAGCAAAAGGAACAAAATTAATAGGGGCTTCTGAAGATCTGGTCTATAATACATATTAAAAGAGTTAAATATGTATTGTCTTGAAGGAGCATCCCAATAAAATGCACACACACACACATTTTGTGGTTTACAAATACATAAAACTTTTTTTTTTTAAAAGAGCAGAGCAGGAATGGAATCATTTGCACTAATGATGAATGATAAGGTAAGGAATCACAAATGTACCCTAACACTAGGTAAACTCAGTTTTAATAGGCTGAGTGGGGTGGGAGTGGGAAGAAGCCACATCCGTAGAATTAACCAGAGAATCAGGTTTATGCTAAAGAGACCCAGGGCAACCAAGCACTCTGGGGATTTTTTTTATGAGACCCTGAGAAGCCTTTCCCTGTCTGAGGCCACTGAGAAACCGGTGTAGGACTGGGAAAGTGAGGTTAACCTCCACGCCTAGTATTTTAGCCCCTCTGAGGGCCAAACCAAAGCTTTCACCTAAAAAAAAAAAAAAGGCCAAGGTGAGTGTGTTTGGAAAGGCAGCCGTGTTGTCTGTTGAAAGCTTTCCTAGCTTCTTGTGTCTCCCATAGTCTTATGCACGCAGCAACTGTGGGCAGCCTGGAGTTTGGGTGGAGTGGGGATAGGTAGGTGGGGTCCTGCCTGGGAAAACTGACAGGGATTTGCCCAGGGTGCTGTTAAAAGTGCTGGAACCTGAACTGTGTGAGAGCAGAGCTTGTGTGTTGTGTGACAGTGAAAGTTCAGCCCGGCTAGCTTGTCCTCCCGTGTTCTACCACCCACCTCCCTCTGAATGCTGTTATGGCAGGCAATGGCTGGAGTGTGTTGCTAGACCTGGCCTGTAAGTTTAATCCTGGCAACACCACCAGTACCACACCCTCTTTGCTAATGAGGTATTTCAGCCTTGGAGAGTTTTGGCAACCTGCCTAAGGTCACTTCACTCTTGGTTTCTACACACTCACACACTCATGCACACACACGTGTCCACATACATGATGAGCTATGTTTCTTTTTTTACTATAATGATATATTTTATGGCTGCCCTCTGGAGAGTTCTGAACAACTGATTCTGGTCTCATCTTTCACTTTCCTCCTCGGTGTCGTGGTCTCTATCAGAAAATATCTGAGACTCTCACTATGCAACTCTCATATGTTTAGGAGTTGCATCCTGAGGTCATTTCTGGCCATTCTTGGAGCTTGAGGGACAGGCATAGGTCCAATCGGATGAGAAGCTTTTAAGTTCACAGCAAACACAAATGACATTCTAGTCTTTTCCTTCCTCTACTCATTCAAAATGGTATGTTGAAGGCTTTCCCAGGTGTGAAGTATCTGGCACTTCTGCCTTCAGCATCCTCCCAGCGCCCCTTTGTGCCAGGCAGGATTGTTGGTGATAAAGATCAAGTAGATGAGAGCAAAAACGTATCATGGCTGCTATAGACAGAGGAGCAGAGTCCACGGAGCTGGTGGGAAAGGGACCCGGGCTGAAGAGGGGCCAGCTCCACCTGGTGGGCTCAGGAAAGACTTGGGTCCTGGTGGAGGTGATGCTTGATTTGACTTTTGGAGGTTTGGAAGACAGTGGTTTGGAGGAAGAGTTTGGGGAGGGGAGAGTGAGGTGGGCAGAAGGTGCTCCAGGCAGGAGCATCATGAGTGTGGGAAACACGTGAGCGTGCCAGTGCAGGAGAGCTGGGGCACAGACGAGGCGATGGGGGTGGGAGGCAGAGGCGGCAGCTCACGTGCAGCATGGACATGGGTAGGTGGGAGGCGGCCTATGAAACCGAGACAGATTTGAACTTCAACGTAAGGGTAAGCCTTGGAAACGTACACCAGGCCTTGGAAACTGGGAAATAATATAATTCATGCTTGGTTCGGGAGAGTCAATTTGTCAGAAGTGGATCCGTGAGTTGGAAAGGGTAGATGGCCAGAGGCAGAGTTGCCGCTGCTCAGAGTTAAGGTGGAAGTTAAGGTGGGGAAGCGGGGGAGGAGCTTGTTGGAAGAGGGAGGACACTGAGGGGGGGGAGGCTGGGGCAAGGGGGCGGGGGAGGGAGATGGTGTTAACAGAAGTGTGTGTGAGATGGATAGACAGGAGAACATTTGTCTTGTGTTTTACTGCAAGTCAAGCCACCAGCTCCTGCCTCAGATCCGCTCTTCCTCTTGTTTTTCCCCATTGCACCATCATTCTCCCAGTTTTCAAACTTGGACCCCGTGGATTTATCTCTTTCTTCCTTTGATTTTTATTTCTTTCTTTAAGGAGCAGAGATGGAGACAGACAGGTCTTTCTTCTACAGATCCATTGCACAAATGCCTGCAACAGCCTGGGCTAGGCCCGGCCCAAACTAGGAATCCAAAACTCGCTGCACGTCTCCTACATGGGTGGCAGAGGCCCAAGCATTAGATTCATCACCTGGGGCTTCCCAAGGTCGGAAGCACAGCCAGGACTTGAAACTCAGCAGTCTGATAGGGGATGCTGGGATCCCACCAGGTGTCTTAAGTGTTATACCAAATGCTCAGCTCTGGATTTAACCTTGATATCATCCAATCTGTTGCCAAGTCCTCTTTTTGGTTTCTTTATGTCTTATAATGTACCTTCCTTTTGCTATTTTTCTAGCTCAGGTTCTCATGAGCTCTCATGGTATTTACTGGCAAGAACTCCTAGAACTGTGCTCCCACTGATTCCACACAGCACTTCTAGATTCCTCTCCCATACCACAGTTCTGCTGATGGTGTTGTCTTCTACATCCAGAATTCAGGGCAAGCTCGTTAGCACAGTCCCACTGGATGAGGGGCCATTCTCCCTGTCCTCAAACTGGAGGGGAGTCAGATCTCTCTGCCTAAGGTAAACTTCCCTCTCAAGGACCAACACATGCTCCCTTGTGGTCTCCACGCTCCCTGCATAATGCCTGAACTATCCTTACTTTCTTTTGTGAATAGATGGGGTGGGGGTGTCAGAAGGAGGCAGGTGGTAGAACCACCTTTTTTCTGGCTTCGAGTTTCTGTGTGGAATGACTATCCTTACTAGAAAATTCTTGGTCTCTTCCTATGCCCTCACTCATCTTCTACCATAGAAGAATGAATTTCCTAGCTAGTAACTTTGAACAGCAGAATCCTTAAATGGAGCCCCAAGATTTTCCACCCTGCTGATCCCTGATACTGTAAATTTTATGAGATATCATGTCCTGATTATGTTCCATGGGAGAAGGGGATTTTTTTGTGTGTAATAAATTTGCTAATCAGTTGGCATCAGCTCAACCAAAGGAAGACTTCCAGGATGGGCCTAAGCTAATCATAAGAGACCATGACAAGTGGAGCACTTTCTCAGGCTGGGTCAGAATAAAGGCAGAGAATTGGTAGGCTTGCCATTGTTGACTGGAAGATAGAGCAGGCCGTTTGCAGGGACGGCCATCAGTGCCTAGATGTGCAGAGTGAACCCTGGCTGACAGCCAGCAAGGAGACAGGAGCACCCATCCTTTAGCCATGGGAATACATTCCACCATCCACCTGCAAGAGCTTGGAAGTGAGTTTTCTCCTAAAGTCAGGGGTACATAATGTAAGAGCTCAACTTGACTGACCTCATTGCTTTTCTGGCTCTGTGGGATCCTGAGCAGAGCCCAGCTGAGGCCAGTTGGATTTCTGACTCACAGAACAGTGAGCTAATAATAGATGGATGGTGTTCAAGTGCTAAATTTGGTAACTTGCTGGTTTGACAACAATGGAAAATGAGTACATAGAGCATGTTGCTCCCGCCCACCTCACTGTTTTGGGGAGGCACTGCCTGTGTGTTGGCCAATGAGGGTCCCTACTTCCGGAGCTCAGTGCCAAGAAGCCATATACCAAGACAAGTTCTCCAATAGGCCCCTCAATAAAGAAGCTGGTATTTTGACCTGCACCTGCTTACCTGCTTTGTCTACATCATGATTGGTTGCAGACCAGTGGGGGAGCAGGGATTCCTTCTGTTGGGCCCCTCGAAGCTTGTGATCGAATTGTCTGATTCACTCTCACTCCCACACAGACATAAACTCCTGGGTTTTGAACATCTTGCCATTGAGGCTACATCTTATGCATTTTTGTATGCCCTGGGCCACACTGTATAAACTGAATGTGTGTCTGAGGCCCGGGGGAGCTCATTAGCATTCCGGTAGATTCCGGTTCAGCAGGTCTGGGGAGGGGCCTGGGATGCTGCATTTCCAACAAACTTCCAGTGATACCAGCGCTGCTGCTGGTCCAAGGCCCACACTCGGAGCTGGCAAGGCTCCACGGTTCTGCTCTGTTTCCAGCAATAATCCTGCCTGGCTTACCTAGTCTGTAGTATCTGAAAATGTTGCATAAACAGCATTGCAAAATGCAGATTGGTAGCACAACCTATCTCTGTACTTTTTAAGCTGTTGTTATGTACTTAATATTTGTGACCCCTAAAATTCATATGTTGTTTGAAGCTCTAACATCCACGGTGATGGTATTAGGGGTGGAGCCTCTGGGAAGCAGATCATGGGGGTGGGCTCCCCATCATGGGATCAGTGCCCTGTGAGAAGAGAACAGAGATGCCCCCCGCCCCACCCAGTGTCCCACCCTTGGACACAGGTCATCTGCAAGCCAGTTCAACTATTCTGGCAAGTTGATCTCAGACTTCCAGCCTCCGGAACTGTGGGAAATACTTATGTTTGCTGTCTATAGTATTTTGGTATAGCCCAAGCTGACGGAAACAATTAGGGTAATAGAAGTTATCTTTTATCAGTGTCTCTTCTATCAGGCCCTACACTGAATGCATTGCATACATGATCTCATTTCATTTAACACCTTAAAATGAGTGGTCCATAATTACGCCCCTCACCTTACAAACACGGATGCTAAGATTCCATAATTAGCTCATTTTGAACCCACGCAGCTTGCCTCTGGAATGTCCAGTTGTAATCAGAAAACTAAACCACCTTGGAAGATGGTTGATTTCACTGTAATGGTGTCAATCAAATTTCTTTACCAGATCCTAACAAGTTGCCTTTAAACCATGTGGGCATTCTTTCTTATTCTAGAGCAGCACCATCAACAGACATATAACATGATTAAAATTTTATATGTGACATGTAACTAAAATGGGTAATGAAAATATTTCTAGTAGCCACCTTCAAAAAGTAAGCAGAAATTAATTTATATTTATCATTATGTAATATACATAAGCATCTATTATATAATAGATATAATTTATTATTAATTAGGTACATGAAGTTAATTTTAATAATATGTTGTATCTAAATGAATCTACTAAAGTCATTTGTGAGTACATTAATAAAATCAGGGACACAGTTAACATCAGTTAACATTCCTTTTTTTTTTTTTGGTCCTAAATTTTTGACATCCTGTGCGTTTTTATACATTGACAGCATGTTCAGTTTGGTTTAGCCACGTTGCAAGTGCTCAGTAGACACCGTGGCTAGTGGCTTCTGTATTGCAAAGTGCGGTTCTTTAGTGATCGCTCAAAACACAATTCCTCCTAAGTAGCAGTTTTGTGCTCTTCTGCTAGGACTTGAGTGGGGCCTGTTTTTAACCTGCTATTAGTGGAGACCATTAGGTGGTGCATCTTTCTTGGCTGGTATTTTCCTTCGATGCTGTCCTAAAGCAAAGTTCAGGATTTTTATGACAGTGTCGCCAGAATGACTCAAACGTGGAAGAACAAGAGCACAGCAACAGCCACTGCATCACAGAGGCGGCTGACACTGTCAGCACCAGCCAGGCACTCTGAGCCACAGGTTCATCTCATGCCTCGCTCATTCCACTTCATGTTCACCAGCCGCGGATGGCTCAGTCTATAAAATAGTACTTTCGTTCCCTTGAGCTCTGAAACAGTGTTACAAAAAGTGTCTGTTGTCTTTTTTCCAGCAAAGCCAGTTTTCCGTAGACTCTATCTAATGTATTCTCTGATACAAGCAATACGACCAGAATTGCTGTTTTTAATAGGCCTTGGTGTCAAAATGGAATTGCCAAGAGATGAATGACATTCTCTGTCAAATAGGAATTCCTATACACAAGTTTATTTTGAAATTAAGTTTCCCCAAAGCACTCAATATGTCATCTTATGTGCAATGTTCCAATTAAAATACAGTATTCGTTCAGTTCAGCAAAATTGCCTGTGGTCTAAGCTACGGAGTAGGTCCCCTTCTCTTTTCTTCCAGTTCTCAGAAGAAAGAACAAGAGAGGAACAGTGGGGACAGATCTGAAAGAGAGCCCACTGGCCCTGCCTCCTGCAGCGGATCTCCAGGGATGCTGGGAACGCTGGCAGGTCCATGCTTTTCCTTGGGGAAAACCTCCTTCGTTCCCACGTTCTAGTGCTATGGGTTGAATGGAGAGGACAAGGGACTGATATGTGCACCCTGGGAGGGGCGTGGCCCCTTCTCCCTGAGCCACGGGAGAAGCACCTTGTGCATGAATCCAGCCTCCTCTTTGAGCGGTACCCTTCAGCTCTGCACTCTGGGAAGGTACCCACGTGTCAGGGAGTGTCTCAAATCTACTGCATTTGAGGAGAAGGAGGTGAGTCTAGAGTCTTTGCCATGGCTTTACGTTCCCTAATTAAGGAATATTATACCAGCAAGGTTTTATGGTGGGTGACAGATAGAGTCTATAAAACAGCTAACACTTTTAGAGTCTGCTTTATTTGGGGCCTTTTAATTAGTATCCTGAAAACTATTTCCACCACCATGAATTAGAAACAAAACAAATTCTTTCTATGTTGAGTGAAAAATAAACAAATGAATCAACAAGGTCCTATTCCTCATTCTCCACATGTCCTCCATGGAGAACTGTCTTCCCCAAAGTGAGCAGTTTATTTTGATTCCTTGTGTTCATAATTCATCTTTACCCTTTCATTGGGGGAATTGTAAAATAAGAAGGTATGATTTTTTTTTCCCCTGCAACACTTATGTTTAAAAATAACTCAATCATTTTAACTGGCGTGTGAGCTGCTAGACATAAAAAGGAGGACTTAGGATTAACGTAGAATTAACTGGAGACAAAACATTTTAATGACGCCATTTTACATAATGGCGGATTGTGCAATGGCAACTTGTCTAATTTCTCCCAAGTATTACTGGCTCTTTTAAGTAGATCCAAGGAAATACTATTCAAAACACAATATTCAAAACTCAAGATTCTGCATCTTCTATGAAAGAACAGGGCTGTGTTACTGTTCTGTGATTTACATAGCTTTGGGAACAGAGAGAAATACACTCTGTTAATGTTATCTATAATCATTTAATATCACAGTTGCTTAAAATAGTAAAATTCAAGCTTTTCATCAATCCTTTTCTTTCCATGCCAGCCTAATTAGTGACATTTCACTATGCATTATATTACAAATTAATGGCTTAATAATAATATAGATGTACAACACGATCCAACACCTTTAGAATAAACAGCTATAAACTTATTCACTATGGCCACTGTTAGGGCCTCAAATTCACGTACTTTAAAATTGAGATTAAAAACTTTTCTACTCATCAAAAATGACGAAGCCCACAAATGATACTTGAAGAACTTTATGACACAGTTTTGATGAGTAGGTAGGTTTTTAAAAATAGCAAGGGCAGAGGCTGGTGTTGTGGTGTAACAGGTTAAGCCACTGCCTGCAACACTGGCATCCCATAAGGGTGCCAGTACCACTTCCTGTCCAGCTCCCTGCTATTGCAGCTGGGGAAGCAGAAGATGGCTCACGTCCTTGGGCTTCTGCACCCACGTGGGAGACCTGGAAGAAGCTCCTGGCTCCTGGCTTCAGCCTGGCCCAGAACTGGGCTGTTGAGGCCCTTTGGGGAGTGAACCAGCAGATGGATTTCTATGTATTTCTCTCTCTTTCTCCCTGTAATTCTGCCTTTCAAATAAATAAAACAAATCTTTTTTTAAAAAATAGGTAACACAAACAAAACCCAGATGGTTGTTCAAATATGACCACAAATGAGACCTCAAGTGAATTCAAGTTCTCTTCCAGTTGATCCACTGCCCAGCGAATGCACTGATGCTTTGTGGCTGTGACACACTCCCATTTTTTTTTTTTTTTTTTGCTTCTCTACCTTATTTCAAATGCCTATGAAGACACCCATCGTTGGGAAACTTTCCAATGTGTTATTAAATTGACACAGCACTCAAATATTTGCATAGATGTGTGGATTTTAAGTTTTCTTTAAAGCAATCAATTGTAAAAAGTTCTGTTATTGTCAAGTTCTTGAGTCAGGGGCATCTCAGTTTGTAGAGGAAAATTTCTAGATCAAATCTTTTTCTCTAATGCAGATTTCGTATCATTTCTAAAATAGGAACTATTGCTTTTATTCAAGAACTCTGTTTCACAGTTGACAGCAAGTGATGAGCTGAAGTTCTAGGGAACTACGGCGTGGGGGCTCCCGGTTGGGCTGGGCAGACACCGCACCGGCACCCAGGAGCTGAGCTGGATCATGCCCAGCAGTGGGCAGAAACGGTGCGTGGGGAACTCTGGGAGCCCTCCCAGACACCTTCTCTCGATGCGCACGCTGCTCTGTGGACCTTTACTTAACTCTGGCAAATTGAAGAGTGACAGGAAGTGAAGTGCGAGATGTAAAAGTTCTCCCCCCTCACTACCAAGCCCACGAGAGAATTCCTCCCTCTTCTTTTTGCCTCGGGCATAGATAGGCTGGCAATTTTCATTTAGCAACTGAAATGATTTCTCCCTCACTACCCTTCCCAATTACACTGGAAGTGAATTAAGACTTCAGGTTAACCCCTTTGTCACTAGGAATGAGAAGGAAATGGAGTTACATGTAGGCTTTATTTTTTTTTAAAGACTTATTTTATTTATTTGAAAGCGTTACAGAGAGAGGCAGAGAGAGAGAGAGAGAGGTCTTCCATCTGCTGATTCACTCCCCAGATGGCCACAACTGTCGGAGCTGTGCCAATCCGAAGCCAGGAGCCAGGACCTCCCCCCAGGTCTCCCCCACAGGTGGAGGGGCCCAAGCACTTGGGCCATCTTCCACTGCTATCCCAGGCCATAGCAGAGAGCTGGATCAGAAGAGGAGCAGCTAGGACTAGAATTGGTGCCCATATGGGATGCCGGCACTTCAGGCCAGGGCATTAACCTGCTGTGCCACGGTACCGGCCCCTCATGTAAGCTTTATTTTTCACTTTTGTGTATGATTTATTTTCTGACCGGGCTACACATAGGTTTGATTAATCATATTCTCTCCCCGGGTTGGTGTTGTGCAGTAATGGGTAAAACCACCACCTGTGATGCCAGCAGCCCATGTGCACACTGGTTTGAATCCTGGCTGTTCCACTTCTGATCCAGCTCTCTGCTATGGCCTGGGAAAGCAGTGGAGGATGGCCCAAGTCCTTGGGCCCCTGCACCCACGTGGGAGACCTGGAAGAAGCTCCTGGCTCCTGGCTTTGGCCTGGTCCAGCCCCAGCCGATATGGCCATATGGGGAGTGGACCTCTCCCTTTCTCCCTCTATCTTTGTATCTCTTTCAAATAAATAAATAAATAAATCTTTTAAAAAAATCATACTCTCTCCCAGAGACATTTCTTTAGTGAAGACATGATAGCAGCTAAGGCAAGGAAAACCTCATCACTCGGAATGTTTTCTGCTGCTTGCCTTCTCTATATTTAAAAGTGTTCTAGGCTTTTTGTGAGTAAAATTAGGAAATCCAGGTAGAAATTAGGAAACTACACTGAAATAAAAAAACCTATATCTATTTTAGAGAATAGATACAGCAAAAGTGGAATATTTTCTTGGCTTTTACTAAGCTTAAAATATCTGAATCTTAAAAAAAAAAAAAAAAGGTGTGCATAGATTTCTAGAAACTGCTGAATCACCTGAAAGTTGTTAAGTAGCTTTTCCCCCTAGAACCTAAAAATAAAAACTTCTATAGCAAAAACATCCTCTCTTTATTGATCTTTATGCTTTTGGAATGCTGCAGTCCAAAGTATACATACACCTAAAATAACACGTCAACAGTGAGCTAGAGAAGCAGGACCTTCTCTCTGTTGGAGGTTATATTTATTTTATTATAATCCCACAGGGAAGATGATATTTTGAATCTTCAAAAATAATTATGGTTCTTGTCTATTTTGTAACTAGAAAACTAATACATAAGTATACATGCTATTGGCTTAGTAGGTTGAGGAGATAATGTATCAGCCCGATAGCATTGGGTTTGGGTTATGCTGGGTGTGGCAGGTTTGGGTTTCATGAAGAGGCCGAGTAGGTGGTCTGACCTCTGTAGGACCATCCAGGTTCCTGTGAACTAGAGTGCACAGATGTAAAAACCTTACTGATGCTAATAGGGTTGTGGTGGCTGAACAGATTTTAGTGGACAAATAGAGGTGGTCTCTTAACATTACTGAACTACTCCGAGCTCCACGCACCGTGGCAAGGCTTCTCTTGAATTCTCTTATTTGTTGCTCTCTTGCAAATGCTATTAAGTTCAGAGCTATTATCCCCTTAGGGTAAAGAGGTTAAACAACACAGCCTGCCCAAGGCCCAGTAGGGATAGAACAGTGTAAGTAAGAATTGGACCCAGTACAGGGATTAGAAAATTGGTGAATTTTGTCCATTTTTAGAGAAATGCTGTTTTTTCATATTTCTCATTCACAAAGATTCACAATGATTTTCCAAAGGGATTCTTTGGAAAGAGTAGCTCCTCCCCAGGTCAAGGGAATTTGCAGAGTGGACCACTCTGCAAGTGTGGACAGGAAGGGAGCTGCTTTAGAAACAAGACCCAGAGAGCTGGATAATGATTTCAATGACTTTTCCAAAATGGTCCTTAAGGAGCGGAGCCCATCTCAACTTGGGTTTGAGCCCATGGCCTTATGGTTTAAATATAAAATGCATTAAAGCTCTTTATATAGAGAGCTCCTGCCACTTTCAGAGAGCAGCCCCAACGCTCCCTTGAACTCTAGTGGGAGTACAATGCAAATAGGTGTCTCGATATTGTCGTCAGGATTCATTATTTATTAGAACTCGATGGTGTATCCAAAGCCAGCCAGGAGGGGCACGTGACCCTCAGTGCAAAGCTGGACTGGAAGGAAAGCACTCCCCTCCATGCAGCCCCTGGGGGCTCCTGACCTACTCACCTCAATGGCTCCACCGGCCATGGGCATGGAGAAGGAGACTTCAACTTCCCATGTAGAGAAAGGCAAGAGGATGCCGGCATTCAAAGGGTTTCTAGATAGTGACTTCTAAACTACAGGTGGTGACCCATTCAAAGGCTGTCAGTTAATGGTAATAATAATAACGGTACTAACCAGAATAAAGGGAAGAAGAAGAAAAGGATAACCAGACAACACAACGTTTCACAAGATGCAGGAGCAAAATCCCTTTGGGATGGATGTGCGTGTGCATCACCTGAGTCCCACACACCGTTTGCTTCTTACTGTAGCTTGCTGTTAGGAGTTTGGAAGCCCCAGGTCTAACCTGTTCCTTTTTCTTAGTACTTGCCTTGTTCCATGAGTTCCATTAGTTGGTGAGTGACCCCCGGGCCTCCTAACTGCTCTGTACCTCAGTGTGCTCCTTTGCCATGTCTAATTCTGTGCCATTTTCACAAGTTACCAAGAAGACCGAGTACAACATAATTGTCAGAGCACTTTGGAAAGTTCAACTTGGTCACCAAAGGGAGAGGAGGAGGAAAGTCACCAGTGTGAAGCTTTCGGATGGGTCGTGCTTCTGTGGAATAGCATCCCACCATCTTTGTTTAAGAGGGGATGGGCGTCCTAACAGTTTGCACAATCCATTCACTTTGCAGAGGGAAAAGGGGGCTTTGAAGATAACCAGGGGTTGGGGCCAGAGCTGTGGCACAGGAGTTAAGCGGACAACTTACACTGGAGTGCTGGTTCAGGTCCCCCTATTGAAGTGCTGGTTTTAGTCCTAGCTGTTTCACTTCCAATGTAGTTCCCTGCTAATGTGCCTGGGAAGGCAGCAGAGGGTAGCTTGGGAGCTTGAGCCCCTGCCACCCATGTGGGAGACCAGAATGGAGTTTCTGGCTCCTGGCTTGGGCCTGGCCCAGACCTGGCTCTTGTATCCATTTGGGGAATGAACCAGCTCTTTCTCTGTCTCTCTCTATAACTGCCTTTCAAATAGATAAATAAATCCTTAAAAAAAGGAAAAAGAACAATGAGTGACTTTTCCA
This sequence comes from Lepus europaeus, assembly GCF_033115175.1. Taxonomy (NCBI): domain Eukaryota; kingdom Metazoa; phylum Chordata; class Mammalia; order Lagomorpha; family Leporidae; genus Lepus; species Lepus europaeus. The sequence continues at coordinate 10,223,959 of NC_084828.1, read as the reverse complement.
CATCCCTAAAACAGTGTCCAGAAGCCCTGATTCCTACATGGGTGCCCCACCCCTTGGTGCCCTCAACATCAGTTTTATTACTTCTTAGGAAAAGGGAGGGGTCTTGTGAAATTTTATTTAGAGAAAATTTACAACTCCTGGGAAGTCCAGTTGATTTGTTCCCTTTCAAAACAGTTTCCTGGATTGCGATCACATAAATTAAACTTCAGGCTCAGAAAAGTCCTAGGCCCTCATAATACGTGCTCAAGAAGGGACAGAGGACTTCCCGTGGTTCTCAAGAAATAATGCAGCTTAAGATGCAAAGAGTAAAGATTATTCATCTCCCGTCCAGAATGACAATCAAGATGGTATTTTCTAACTGTCCTGGAAAGGGAGAAGGGAAAATATTCTTTCTTCCCCATGGGCTTTTGGACGGCTGACCCTTCCTCTCCTGCTCCACGGAACCCAACTGAGCATGTGTGGGCCTGAGTCACCCCACACAACTGCCAGACATCTGGCAAGTGAGCAAACAGCCATCATGTCTTTCCTTCCCCAACCTTCCCTCGCTGGCTGGGGTGCCCAACACCCCCGCCTCCCCACCCTGCCCCAGGCCCTGTGTTTTCTCCTTTGGGTAATTCCCTTTTTCTTTCTTTCTTTTCCCCTCTCCGAAATGATCTAAACTGAAAGTAAAGAGAACTGAAAAGTGTCACCCAAAATGTCCTGTTTGTCTCTCCAGAGGAAGAAGCAGTGTGAAGGCCAGCCTTGGATGGCACTGCGAGGTGGTTGCTCAATGCTGTGTTGTAACCCTATTGTAACTGTCGCCCAGGGCCGGGATGGCAACTATTGCAGCAGTTCCTCTGCAAGGTGTTTCCTGGGCTTTGCAGACATCGGCTGGGGGAGGTGCCGTCCCTATCCTTGTAAAGGCCAGATAAAGCCCTCTGCTCCCCGGCCACTATCTTGTAGAGCTGACCCTGTAGATAACACACTTTCACACCCCCTGCCCTGGAGTCCTGCTTTCCCAATTTGTAGGTCTTTATTGCTAAAGTCTTTTGTGTTTGTTTTATCAGACACATTTTATCATCCTTCTCCAAAGGCTGTTTGTCAATGTCAGCCTTTGAACTTCTTTTGCATATGAACCCAACGAGACCAGTGATTCAGGATATGCAAAAGGGCTTATCTCAGAATTCTAAAGAAAGAGGAACAGAACCATCCATCTTCCTGCTATAATATATCTTCTTGGGGCTAATGTATGTGTCTCTCTGTGTTGTGCGCACACATGTTTGTGAGTGTGAGTGGATGTTAGGGGGTAAGATTAGGATCTTTTTATTTATCACTAGAGCACCATGGAATAGATTGTCTTATACAAAATATTTTTAAGTCTTTTGCTTTTGCATAAATTCGACCTGAATCAGGAGGCAGTGCAAACATCCCGGAGTTAACTTGTCTTGGATTGTCTTGACAACCTCATGGCGGTGGGGCTGACCTTGGGGTCCCACCCTCACCAGGCTGACTGCATTCTTCCTTGCACACCTCGTGGTCAGCCAGGTGCCTTGGGAAGACTCTTGGGTGGTTCTCATTTGATGCAGTGATCTCTGGACTGAGTGTCAATCCCCATCAGAGGAATCGCGTTTCTCAACATGGAACATGGATGGGCTCCATTTGGAGAACATCAATAGGTTTATAGCATTGCCCCTTCTTTTTCATTCATCCATCCTTCCTTCTTTCCTCATCTCTCTCTCTCTCTCTCTCTCTCTCTCTCTCTCTCTCTCTCTCACACACACACACACACACACACGACTGATGGCAGACCCTCCCCTGCAACAGTGAGAAATCCCATGAGAAGGGAAGAGAGCTGGGGGTAGATGAAGAAGCTGGAGCTCCTCCCTGCTCCGGGCACAGACAGGCAATGCAGCTGCCAGGCTCACAATGCACATCACGCTGCTATGGACACCAGGTCACCTTCCCTAAAATCCATAAACACTGTCTGTTCTGTCTGTGTAGCTGCACTTCTCTGGCAAGGGGGAGAATAGAGGTTGGTGACTCCCTCGGCTAAGTCATGGCACTCAGAGAGCAGGTTCCCTGGGCCTCCTGGGCAGCGGGAGAGATGAGCTTATTTCATTGTCGCATAATGTACAGGAGCAGCTGGATGCATCCTAGCAAGAGCAACAGGAATTTTGGGATTCTGGTCCCTTTCAAGCAAATTACTTCCATCACGCCATCCCCTCCTTCTCCTCCTCCTTCTCCCCTGTTGCTTTTTTCTTCTCTTCTCTTTTCTTTTTTTTTTTTTTTATTATTACCAGCCAGTGTGGCCACTGAGACAAGCCAATGGATTCTGTTTGCAACAAATCAAGGTTTGCATAAACTGGCTCTGAAATCAGCTTCCCTAAGGCAACTCGAACGCTGCCTGGAGGGGATGCTCTTCCCCACAGGCTCTCGGTCGGCTCACCCTTCCCCTCCTGTGCCAGGGAACCCACGTGGGCATGTGTGAGGCCAGGGAACCCACGTGGGCATGTGTGAGGCCAGGGAACCCACGTGGGCATGTGTGAGACCAGGGAACCCACATGGGCATGTGTGAGGCCAGGGAACCCATGTGGGCATGTGTGAGCATGAGTTACCGCCCCCTCCCTCACCCCGCTGCGCTACATCTGGCAAGTGAGCAAACAGCCATCATGTCTCCTTCCCCCACCTTCCCTCACAGGCTGAGGTGCCCAAAGCTCCCCCTCCCCTGGGCCTTATTTTTCTCCTTTAGGTAATTTCCTGATCTTCAGCAATGGAGATACTTTTCAGAACTATTTTCTTTTCTTTATGGTAGTGAATTCATTTAGGATTCCAGGAGCTATGAACAAATGAACCATCTTTCTGACATTGAGAACTGTATCACACAGGGCCAGTGCTGTGGCATAGCAGGGTAGGCCTCTACCTGCAAAGTCGGCATCCCATGTGGGTGCCAGTTTGAATTCAGCTGCTCTGCTTATGATCCAGTTTCCTGCTGGTGTGCCTGGGAAAGCAGTGGAAGACAGTCCAAATGCTTGGGCCCCCTGCATCCATGTGGGAGACCTGGAGGAAGCTCCTGGCTCCTGGCTTCAGTTCAGCTTAGCTCTAACAATCGTGGCCATCTCTCTCTGTCTCTCCATCTCTCTGTCTGTAACTCTGCCTCTTCAATAACTAAAATAAATCTTCAAAAACAAACCATAAGAGCTCTATCATAAGAGAAAGCTCAATGCAGAGGCAAAAGCTGCTCTTGCCTCTCTCTCTCTCCTTCTAAAGAAATCTTTTATTTAATGAGTACAAATTTCATAAGTACAACTTTAGTAATATTGTGATTCTTCCCACCATACCCGCCCTTCCGGCCCCACTCCTAACCCACTTCTTCCTCCCTCTCCCATTCCTAGTCCCATTCTCCATTAAGATTCATTTTCAATTAACTTTATACATAGAAGACCAATTCTATACTAAGTAAAGATTCCAACAGTTTGCACGAACACACACATACACACACACATACAAGATATAAAAAACTGAGAACAAATTTTATAGTTAATTCTCATAGCACAACTCATTGAGGACATAGGTCCTCCAGGGGAAGTAATTGCACAGTGACTCCTATTGTTAATTTAAGAATTAACACTTTTGTGTATGACATCCCAAGGCTCTTGACATGAGCTGCCTGGGCTATGGAAGCCTTTTGAGTCCACAGTCTCCGTCAGTATTTAGACAAGGCCACAAGCAAAGTGGAAGTTCTCTCCTCCCTTCAGAAAAAAACACATCCTTCTTTGATGGCCCCTTCTTTCCAATGGGGTCTCACTCACAGAAGTCCTTCATATAGGACATTTTTTGCCACAGTGTCTTGGCTTTCCATGCCTGAAATGCTCTCATGGGCTTTTCAGCCAGACCAGAATGCCTTAAGGGCTGATTCTGAGGTCAGGGTGCTATTTAGAGCGATTGCCATTCTATGAGTCTGCTGTGTGAACTGCTTCCCATTCAGGAACATTCTCTCCTTTTTAATTCTATCTACTGCTATTACCAGTCTTGTCTCTTCTTGCCACCATCAGCTCCGGACACAAGAAGGAGTGAGCAAGGCTCAGCTTCCCCCAGTGAAACCTGCAGTTGCCGTTCATGTGTTGGACACAGCTCACTGTGGATGCTGGATCCAGTTCGGATGCTGCCTGCTGAGTGGTGATTTCCCAGTTCTCACTGGGCCAGCATGTGCAGTGTGGCTGGCTCCAAAACCACATGTGGACCAGATTGCTCATGTAACTGCTGGTATTCTGTTTAAACACCATATCCTATTATGGCACAGTGGGTTAAGCCATTGTCTGCAATGCTGGCTTCTCATATGAGCACCAATTTGAGTCCGGCTGCTTGACTTCCAATCCAGCTCCCTGTTAGTGCACCTGAGAAAGCAGCGGAAGATGATCCAATTGCTTGGGCCCTGCACCCACATGGGAGACCCAGATGGTGTTCCAGGCTCCTGGCTTTGGTCTGTTTGAGCCCTGACTTTTGCAGCCATTTGGGGAGCGCATCTGTGGATGGAAAATCTTTCTATTTCTGTTACCTCCTTCACTCTGCGTAACACTGCCTTTCAACATAAAAATACATCTATTATATAGGGAATAAAGGTAATATTAATGTCTGCAGCAACCAACGCCGAGAACACATGAGGCCTAATATCCAATACCTTGCGATTGCAGCCCTGGGAGGCTGCTGCTCTGTACACTTGGGCTGGGACAGCTGCCAACTTTCCACGCCTGACGGTCATGTGGGAGTCCCTCCTTGGACAGAGGAGTAACCTGTGGGCTGCTCAGCACTGGTGTGGGTGATGGGGACGAAGAAGGTTTCAGCCCTTTAGCTGGCCTCACCCCTGGCACCACTGCTGCCTTCTTGGCCCTTCTCCCAGCTTCTGCCCTTGCCCTACCACTGCCAAGTAGCTGAAGCCAATGAAGATTGGATCACAACTCTTCTCCATCCAAACTCTCTGAGGATTCCACTGAGGAATGCCAGACCCTTGGTGAACTTTGGTCCACCCAGCACCTTGACCTGGGAGCACTCAGCTCCCTCAGCTAGTTCTGCCATGGCCACCGTTACATCCTTTAGCTGTACCAAGCTCTGGCTGCCCCAGTACCTTGCCACATGCTTTCCTTCCTCCTGGATCACCTGCACCTCTTCCTCACTTTTTCCCACAGCTGATCAAATGTCGTTGACTAGAGCAGTGGCCAAGTAACCGCACTCCTCTACCTGTACCACTACTAATACCCTACCACACACACTGATGCATTTTCACTATTATGTTTCTTATTTAGTATCTGTGTTTGCTTACTTGTTGCCTGCCTGCATCTTTAAAGTGACAGGTGGAGTAGATAGAGGGAGGGAGAAGCTCACTGCAGAAAGCACCCAGCTTCAGGAAAAGTGCTCAGGGAGCCGGTGTTTTGTTGCCATGAATTAAGCCACTGCTTGCATCCCTGGCATCCCATAGGGGAGCTCTGGTTCGAGACTTAGCTGCTCTGCTTCTGATCCAGGTCCCTGCTAATGCACCTGGGAAAACAGTAGAAGATGACTCAAGTACTTGGGCCCCCGCAGTCCATGTGGGAGACCTAGATAGAGTTCTGGGTTCCTGGCTTCAATTCTAGTTGATGTGGTTAATTGGGGAGTGATCAGTGGATGGACGACCTCTCTCTCTTCTCTCTCTCTCTCTCCCTCCCTTTTCTCCCCTCCCTCTCTTTTTGTCACTTGGTCTTTCAACTAAAGTAACTCTTCAAATAAAAAAGATGAGAAAAGTGCTCAGAGCTGAGTAGATATCTAACACATTCCTTCTATGAATGAATGAAGGAGCAGGTGAAGAAGCCAATGATAATGAACTGTAGTAGCTCCCACTTCCCCAGCCTGCTGGTGCCTTGGACCACCCACATCTCAGCGGGAGGGGGTAATTGCTCCCAGGGGTTGGGTGGTGAAAAATAAATTTCCATCACCACTATCTCCTGTCAGCGGGCTGCATGCAGTACGGCTGGAAGCCCGGACAACCCCTTCTCTTCTCCCTGAGTTGTGATACTCTTGGTGCCCGATGGCCTTTGGAGGCTGGTGCAGTCATTAACCTAAGGAACCATCTCAGCCACATTGGAGTTTTGGACACAGCTATGAGCACAACTGGCCAGCAGTACACATCCATGCTGGGGCCTTGGTCATGCAAATATGTGTTTTTTTCTCTTTCTGAGGGTAAACATTTCTGGCCACATCAAAACCAAAGGAACATAGCAAGGAAGACTTAGTCCCTGCGATCCCCCAGGCTACTCCCTTCCTTTAACAACTGCAGACTGCCATCCCCATCGGCCCCCTTGTCTTTGAGGTGGTGGTGGAATGGGACAGGATGGGATTTCCCTGCACTGGGGGCACTCATGGCCAATGCATCTCTGCCACACGAGACCCGAGTTAGTGGTGTTTCCGGATATGTGGGATGCACATGGATGAGTGTTGATTGGAACTTAGCTCAGCATTTCGAGTTGTTGCAAACCAGGGTGCTGGGAGCAGCCCCTGGTCTTCCCACCCAGGGGGTTGGCGATGGGGAGGGCCTCACCTGGTCTGGTCTAGTTCAGGACCAGGATGAGGAATGGCAGGAGAGGGAGGGTGCAGTGATCTTGCTGAGACTTTTCTCTGGGATGAGATGGATCAGGGCTCAGGGCAGCTCAGCCACACTCGGATGGAGGCAAGAGGTGGGCGCCAATCTTTTGCAGAAGCAGCCATACACGTTGGAAAGAACAGGATGGGGGCATCATTGTGGTTGGGGACGATGTTCACAGTGTCAATGGACTCACGCTTCTGCCAGGCACCGCGCTACATCCTGGCCACCTTCCCTCCACTCCTTCAACATTACATTGCTTTCAACTAGGTCTCAGAGCAGAATGTATAGTCTACAGAGCCCTAAGACACAAGGTTTGGGTCAGGGGCAGGCACGGGACCCTTTACATTGTATTCTTTAATAATTCACCCTGCGGCATTGTAGGGCTACTCTTAACTGCTTCTTAAAAGTAATTAATTGATTTTCTGACATATCAGTTAACAATGTATTACACTGACACAAAGTTGTGTTTTGGCTCTTGATTGGAGGGTTGTATGGATTAAATTCAGCCCAGAGTTAAGCTTCAGAGACTCTAAAAATACGCCTCTATAAAAGGAAAGGCTTTTTACATGGAGTGTTGTCTCAAATCTAAACCATATGTTCTTTCCTGGGCTGTCAGTGGGGTAAAATATAGGTTCGAGTGTGTGTGTAGCTGCTCAGACTTCGAACATTCAAGAAGCATGAAATAACCTACTGTTACTCAATCCGCCGCACACTCTGGATAAAAGTCGCCTGCATTGTGCCCAGGGATCTCTCTCCTAGTCGGTGGCAAACAGAAAGCGCTTCATCAAAACATGGCTTTGCAAGGGACTCTTGGAAGAAGCCAGGGCAGAGAGCGCTTGTCTCCTGGCAGGCAGGCAGGCAGGCTGTGTGGGTAGCTAGCTTGCACGATGTGTTCACTGATGCTCCGTGATTGAAGACTCACACAGGGAGGATTCCCGTCAACCATGCTGACGTTATTAAGGGGGACATTAAGACACAGATTGGTTAAGTGGTTTGCCCCGCATCACACGGCAAGGTTATGAGGCATGGGAAGTGAGGACTTTCCGATATCTCTGCCTCTGGAGGGATGCACGGGACAAGCTCCTGGGTTGAGATGCTGTCGCACCTGCCTGGAAACCAGCAACTACGGTAGCTACACATTAAACTCCTACAGGGACAGTTCAGGGAGTGGCCTTTCTTCCCTACTTTGGATGCTTCTGGCCATGTGCTAAAACCCCCAGGGAGAGGACATCCTGGCCTCTCCCTGACTCTCTCCGTCAGCGGGTTGGGGTGGGAGAAGAAAGTGACAGTTCAGGGAACTCAGCCCCACCTGCAGGAGACACACACTCTGGTCTGTGACTCCGTGGGGCGTGTTTGGTAGGCTCAGCCATGCCTGAGCCAGGAGTGTGAGCTCAGGTTTCTGCACAGGGGAACCCTGTTCTGCAATCTGGCTTTCAGCAGCCCCAAAGCTATCGCACAGACCCACATATGTCCCACTTCTTCTTGTCTGTCTCCTAACTGGTTCATAACTCAGATGTCAGTCCATCTCCAGTGGCCATCAAGAGATCAGCATAAAACCCAGATGTGTGCTATTGGCAGAAGAACCTTGGTTGATCTGGACACACAATAGGCCGAAGCCTTGCTTCTCAGATACGTTCCTTACCCCCTAGCCAGTCATTTCAGCTGTTTCAATCTGTCAGGAATGCTGATTCCACTTTTAGGGCAAGTGTATGGTGACTAAATGAGATACTACTGTATGAGCCAGGTTCAGATTACGTTGGTCCTGGAAGTTGGCCAATGAATGGGACTTGAACTGTTTTCTGTGACAAAGGACCACAGGAATGATATAGTAAGATATAGTAAGTAGTTCTTAAAATCTTAAGGACATCCAAAATTGTGCAATTTTTACTCTTTAGTATTTTGAGACCATCTTACATTTCTGATTGATACTTAGAGGGGGAGGGAAATTGAAAACTATCTGGAGAGAAGGGAGTATAGCATAAAAGAGAAAAGCAGGTGTAAGAAACATCTCACAGGTCAATTCAGGCTCATCACTGTTCTGGGCTTGCTAAGACTGGCACTTGACATTCCTATGTTATTTTCATTTCCACCCCCCCACCCCCCCCACTCCCACCCCCCACTGGCCTCGCTCAAACCCAAGGGGACATAATGACTCATGTTCCTAGAGTCTCTTTGATTGCAGAGAATGGTTGTTGCGGTGAGCCTCAAAGGGGAAAAGCATTTTAGAATCCTGTGAAGAGGCTTTATATGCAAATGTAACGTGTTCTTATTGATACTCTCTGACTGTTTCGATGATGTCTGTTACCCTGTTTGTTGTTTCTTGGCCCAGTGGAAGGTGTTGTCAGACTGGAGACGTGAGTGCAATCAATAAGATTTGGGGTGACGCATTTCAGAATTATCTTCAAATTTTAATACTGGCAAATTCCATTTTTCTAGGTTGATGTTATTTTGGTGAGGCAGAGAATAACAATTAACATAAAAATAGGAAATAAAGTGTCCTCGGGCATCTAAGTGTTGAATACCAACAACCTCTTCCTATTCCTAATTTTTGGACAGGAAAAGCTTTTACCCAGAGATGTAAGTTGACTTTCTTCCTCTTTAAAAGTATGGGGATGAGAGAGCCAAGGCAGACTTAATAATGCATATACTGTAAGTTATTTAGGTTAAGAATAGAAGAGTTTCTGTGTGGGGAGGGGAGTGAGAAAGAGACATGAATTATTTACCATAGCTCCAGAGATGGAAGTCACTGATTGATCTTCTGACACAACAAGTGAGACGAAACTCAAGTGGCCCGTGGGTGCTACATGTCAGGCACACGATCTCACGGTAAGGGTGGAACTGCGTCAGTCCCTAGAAGTTCATCTTTCGGGGTGGGAGACAGGGGGATAATTTCTGTTGCAATTAAATGCTCTGCAAAGTTCTTGAGCAACATGTGCATTCCATATTCAACAAATTCAATGCAAGTATCTCCTAGGAGCAAGTTCCTATCTCACACATTTTAGGGGACAACATTTGAGGAAGGCATGGCACCCACCCCTTACTAATGGAGGTGGCAGATGGGTCACCCAGGCCTGATGTTCAGATGTAGCAAGCACATGGGAGCACAGGTAGAGGAGTAAGATGCTGCATCTGGAGGGAGGGGGAGCTTCGAGCAGGATGGGAGTAGACTGAGCCTGGAACGAGTGTAGGGTTTGGACAAACGATATGGGAAAGGAATCTGAGACAGCTCATGTGCCCTGAGCAAAGGCAGGGAAGAGGGCAGTGCAGGGGACAGCACTTGTAGGATGTGGCTGCACCATGTGCTGGTGTGGCTGAGCGAAGGCCCAGTGCGTGCCCAGACTGGATAGGAAGCCCCAGCTTCTACTGAGCTGCCAGGGCCTGAGTCAATTCTTTCTGTGTGCTGACTCAATGTTCACAAAAGCCCTTTGGGAAAGGCACCATGAGTCTTCTGATTTTATAACTAAAGTGGCACAGTTATAGAGGGTCAGTAATACCCAAGGCCAACCAGCCAGTAAGTGGCAGAGCCAAGATCTACTCAGGACCGTCAGTCACAAAGCTCATGCTGTGAGCTTGTGTTGTCCCATGTACCAGAGTCCTATTTCTTTTTTTTTTTTTAATATTTATTTATTTTTTATCTGAGAGGCAGAATTACAGAGAGAGAGAGAGAGAGAGAGAGAGAGAGAGGAGAGAGAGAGAGAGAGGAGAGAGAGAGAGAGAGGAGAGAGAGAGAGAGAGAGAGAGAGAGAGAGAGAGAGGTCTTCCATCCACTGGTTCATTCCCTAAGTGGCGACAAGGGCTGGAGGTGGGCCAATTGGAAGCCAGGAGTCAGGAGCTCTCTTCAGTTCTCCCATGTGGCTGCGGGGGCCCAAGCACTTGGTCCATCTTCTACTGCTTTCCCAGGTCATTAGCAGGGAGCTGGATCGGAAGTGGAGCAGCCAGGACTTGAACCGGCACTCAAATGGGATGCCAGTGTCACAAGATGAGGCTTAACCCACTCTGCCATGGTGCTGGCCCCCAGACTCCTATTTCAAAATCAGTTTCTAACAAAGGGATTTGGAGACTTCTTTCTCAAGGGTGGGCATCGCAGAAAATCCCGAGGAATCCTGCCTTGAGGAAGACCCCGAGCAGTCAGTGGGAGGCAGGAGTGGGTAGAGGTTGGCAGCTCTTTGACAATGAAGAGATGTAGCACGCCACACGGTGGGGGACTGTGGTATGATGGAAAGAGAAGGGGGTGGAGAAGGCAAGGTAGAAAATAGCACTGGTCATTTGGAGCTGGGTTTTGGGGGAGGGCTGGGGTGTAGAAGAGGATATCCAAGTGTTTATTGTGGTGACTGGGAACAAAACATTACAAAGCTTCCAGATGAACTAAAAGAACTAGAAGTCTAGGGGTACATGTGTGTTACAGTGGGTTAAGCCATCCGTTGGGATACCTGTATCCCATATGGGAGTGATGGTTCAAGATCTGGCTCCTCTGCTTTTGATATAGTTTCCTGTTGATGCACCTGGGAGACAGCAGATAGTGGCTTGAGTGCTTGGGCCCCCACACCTATAAGGCAGATAAAGGTAGAGTTCTGGGCTCCTGCTTTAGCCTGGCTCAGCTCTGGCTGTTGTGGGTATTTGAGGAGTGAACCAGTAGGTGGAAGATATCTCTCATCCTCTGTCACTCCACCTTTCAAATACATATTTAGATACATATGAATTCAAAATCTATGTTATCATTATACATCTTAAGTATTTTTCTAAAAAAGATTTATTTTTGAAAGAATTAGAGAGAAAGAGAGAGATCTTAAAAATGTTTACACATTTATTTGAAAGGCAGAGTTACAGAGAGGCAGAGGCAGAGGCTCAGAGAGAGAGAGGTCTTCCATCTGCTCGTTCACTCTCTAGATGGCTGCAACAACTGGAGCTTAGCCAATTCAAAGTCAGGAGCCATAAACTTCCTCCATGTCTCCCACATGGGTGCAGGGGCCCAAGGACTTGGGACACTCTCTACTGCTTTCCTAGGCCATAGCAGAGAGTTGGATTGGAAGTAGAGCAGCTGGGACTTGAACCAGTGCCTGTATGTGATGCCAGCACCACAGGCTGCAGCTTTACCCACTACACCACAGGGCCGGCCCTGAGAATCTTTCATCCTCAGGTTCAATCCGTAAACTGCTGCAACAGCCAGGGCTGGACCAGGCTGAAGCTAGGAGCCTGGAACCTCATCTGAGTCTCCCATGTGGGTGGCAGGGGTCCAAGTACTTGGGTCACCTTCTGCTGCTTTCCCAGGCAGATTAGCAAGGAGCTGGATTAGAAGTGGAAAAGTTGGAACTTGAACCCATGCCCATATGGGATGCCAGCATCTTGGGCAGCAGCTTAATAGGCTGCACCACAATGCAGACCCCTACATCTTAATTCTTAATGCAGGAATATTTAATTATTATTAAGCAGCCAATGAAAGGTTGGACAGAGTGGCAACACTAGATCAAATCAGGGATACTTCTGCTGGGTGAGAAACTGAATGAAACAATGGTATTGACTGATACTTCTCTCATTCTTGATACAAGTATCTCAGAAGATACATGGATGGAAAGATGGGCAGACGCATGGAGAAAAGGAGAGGTTGAGAGCGAGCCTGAAATGTTTAACTTTCACACAAGTGCTGAAAAGAGTGCAGAGTTTTGAGAGTACAAAAGGCAAGCCACTTAGCATCACTGGAACTAGGAATCAGTTTGTAAGATGGCTCAACTGGATCTGACACATAAACAGGAGAGTAAGAGATGATTATTACGTCCTTGGCTTTTTTCCAAGTTTCTCTGCTATGCTAAGGTCAAGTTGATCTGAGTGATCATTGTATAGTTATCCAAGTTCTTCTCTTGAGAGCGCTCATGAGATGGGACACGAATGACAGCACTTCTCACCCTGAAAACCTTTGGGGGCGACTTCTCAACACAAAGTTCATGGCCATTGTCAACAAGGCTTATGAGTTGAAAACAACCCAGCTGATCCCCAGGATTGCCAGTTTAACATGGGCACTTAGTGGAGAGGCCACCACAGGGTACACAGAAGGACCCATGCTTATCAGATAATTTGGAACATGTGCTTATCTTACAGATTATTTTCCCATGGGTGCCCTTGCCTTCATTCTTCATAGGGAAGCAACATCATGGCTTTCCCATCAGGAGGGTGACACTGCAGATCCTTCACACACGTAATGAATTACATGAAATAAAGCACAGGAAATAGATGTGTGAAATTATAACACCAGGGGTCTTCTGAATATTCATGGAAACGATGCACTTCTTTGAATTCCACTTTCCATGGACTTTTCAAAGCCTGGAGTAATTGCCAGACACTGCCGTGCTATACCAGTTCGCTCTTAAATTAACGTAACAGTTCCTTTCACTTTCACATCAGTGCTGCGTGGTAGGTGTTATGATTGCTATGCTTGGTTTTTAGATGAGGAACTGAGGCACGCAGCTGTCAATGGCTAACTTGCCTAAGGTCTCGGAAATAGCAGAGCTGGGGTTTGATCCTAGACAGTGGGGCTCCCACGTACATGCTCATTCCTGGTCTCCTAAACTACTTTCCGAGGAGCCAAAACACAAGATTCAGCATGGGTTTGCAAGCACAACGTTTGAAAAAGTGATGGCATTGGGGAGAAGGGCTGTCTGAGAGAAGAGACCTCTGATCTAGGGACCGTTCAGAGTCAAGACAACTAAACCCTCTTAGGACTGTCCTTGACTTCAGAGCCCTTGAGCCCTATTCTTGAGGAAGGTTAGGGAACCACCCAGTTTTTTTGACTTCCTGGCCCATGGACCCACACCCTATTTTGTGGATAGGGCAAGGAGCCTCCACTGTAAGTGGATCTCCTCCCATCCTTTGCAGCAGCGAATCTGGTGGGTCACAGCCTCGAGGCTTGTTCTCTACCACACAGCTGGCTCGTACCCAGCAGCGCCTGACTCTTCCGGGGAAAAATGATTGACCAAATTAGCATGGAGATAAAAATACTTCCTTCTTCGATTGAGCTGAAACAAAATTAGATCCAGGAAGTGGCAGGTATTTTGGTAACCGATGCTTGATAAATCGAGCGTTATTAGATTCAGGTCTTTGCCTGTATGAAGAAAGATTTTAGAACTTGACAAGACTATATCAGAAGCAGCTTTTTAGATGTGAATCACACGGCGAAGGGCATGTGCACATTCTGTCTGGTGTTACAATTTTGCAGCACACTGGAGCAGTGGAGTTAGGTATCACTCATTCAACACGTAGCTACCAAGGCACTGGGACTAGACCATTAAACAAGACAGCAGACCTCATCCTCCAGGTTCAGGGGGAGAAACTGGAATGAATTCAGGTTCCACATCTTCTGTGTGGCCATAGTAAAGTCAGCACCATCAGAGAAAATCATGCTCACCCCCTTTAGAAGCTTGGCTTCCGACTACTTTCCCTATTTGAGGGGCTGCATGGAGGTTCTCTTCCAGGGATATATGAGAGCATCATGGACCAAGCTTCCCGCAGTTTCTGGACAAGGCGAAGCCCATGCAGCAACACATGAGCTCCTTGCATGACCTGCAGGGATGGGGGTGGCGGGCAGCTTCCAACCAGAAACACACCCAGAAATCTACAAGTTTCAGGCCAGACTGACTGGTTAGTGGACACCCTGGATGAGCACTCCTGCATTGTTGCTCTTAAATAAGCCATACTCCTTACACTCCTGGGCACATCTGGGCAGGTCTCAATGCTTCAGCATGCTAGGGCAGGATCCAGATTCTCACAAACCCTAGAGTTCAAAATCCGGGTTCCGACCCAGCCCAGTTGTCCTCGTGATACTGGGGGGCTGGAGCAGTTACACACACGTCGCCCGAGCGACTCCACTCACTCAAACAGGCATTTTGGTTAAACATCAGAGGCTGGATTGACATTCTTCCCACCTCCCCTTTTGCACTTCCATGGTGGTAAAAGAGACACAACCGGAAATGGAACATTTTAAGCTCTTTTACCATGGGATCCATCCTGAGGTTGCTCAGCCATCTCCTGAGCCTTTTCTCTTTCCCACCTGATACCCTGTGACCACGCAACCCTTCTTCTCCCTCCCTTGCCCTTGGGGATTACCACCCTGCTTTCTGTCTCTGAATTCCATGACTCCTGGAGGACCCATCCAGCTAGCATCACACAGTATTTGTCTTTCTGTGTCTGGCTGATGTCACTCAGCACAGTGTCCTCAAGGTTCATCAGTGTTGTGTTGTCACGATCTCCCTCCTTGGTAGGGCTGAATGGTGTTTGCATCGTAGGTATGGAGCACACTTTGTTTATTTCTTCGTCTGTCAACCACTTCGTGGTTCTTGTGACTAAGGCTGCCGTGAATGTGGTTGTCCAAACATAAACATTAGTATTTGCTCTAATGACATTAATAGATTTTTGAAAATGTACCAGACTATGATCAACCCCTCTTAAAAATCTGTGGCAGAATAAGATGGTCTCAATTAATTTTTCTTGAATACTCTTGGCCCTTTTGATTAATTCGTTCATTTGTTCAGCAGCCATTAAATGAACACCCACTGCATACTGAGCATCATATTAGACCCCAAGGAGCCCAGTGTTTGCTGAAGTGGTTCTGGCTTTCACAGACAGCTCTTCCAGGACCGACAGACTGCAAGTAGAGGGTTCTGCATGCTGTTAGCTCTTGCTAACTTTCTGCAAAGTGCGAGTTGTGTAGAAAGAAGAGAACAGGTATGCTTTGCCCTGCCTGGGTTGTCAGGGAAGGTTTTGTAGCAGCGGCGCCATAAGAAACAGACTGAAACACAAGCAACAGTCCATGCTGAGGCTAGCTACTTACTTATGTTGTGTAGTTCTCCCGGTAGTTTCGTGAAGGAGGAACTCTGTTGTCCCTATGTCCTATATATAGGATTAAGGCTTTGAGGTCTTAGTTAATTTGGCCAAGGAGAGCAGCACAGCACTTTAGAGCTCTTAGCCACTCTGCTACATGGATGTCCCGATGACAGGGCAAGGCAGAGGAGAGGGAATGGCATTCCAGAAAGAGGAGCAGTGTGCACAATCCCAAGGAGTGCTGAGGCTGTGGAGTGCGTCAGGAGAACCACAGGCGTTCTTTGTAGGTAGTTCCTGCAGCTACCTGCTCGGGCGCCCAGTGGTGGGGCCTGGAGAGAGTCCCTGGTTTCCTCATCTCTCCCTCGTTGTCCTTTCAGATAGGATGGCATCAGAGTCACCCGGAGAGACCAGACACTAGAAAACCACAGGATATTTTCAGTCCAGTTTGGTTCCCTGCTGTTGGATGCTGGCAGAAGCAGGTGGAATACAACAAAATCATTTCTCCTGATTAAGGATGTAACTAGCATTGTTTGAGTGCCTGGTCTAAGTCACTCTTCCAAGTCTTCCCAACAACCCTTAGATGCAGGTGCTATGATTACCCTACAGTGAGCCCTAGGGAAGATAAGCAGTTTGTTTATAGTAACAAGGCTAGTACTCGATGGGCCATGGGTATGTGCAGGCCCAAAGAACTATAGATGACCATTTCCAAGGTCTTCATTACCAAGGTCTTATTAACGTGTCAGGCCATGAAGTTCAGCTTTGCCCTCCTTAGTGTGATGTAGTGAGGCTCTCGATGATTCCTCAGTGGGCACAGCTTACCCTTGACCGTTGGGACAGGTGGCTACATAGCTCAGTGTGCCCAGAAGGAAAAGTCAAGCCTCCAGCACTCAGGAGCTGCTGTTTTGTTTCATCCTGTGTAACAGATGAAATCTCTATATTTAAATTGTGCTCTTGAAACAGTGGGCTGTCACTGTCTGTTAGCTTTGTGGTTTCCATTTCTTTCCAGTTCACAACTGGTCTTGTGAAGAATCTAGGTACAGAAGAAGCAGGCCCTGCGCACCCTTGCTGACGGTTACAGATATTTTTATGCTGTGATGTCATGAAAACCTGTGGCGCATTTCTCAAGAGTCAGAACGGGACTCAAAAAAAACTCTAAATATAGCCATTACTATCACACACACACACAAGGCCTAATTGTTAACTTTGTAAAACATAGATGTCCCATGGAAAATCAAAGCACACAGGTGTACAAGTGAACTTGTGACTGCTCCTCCGAGATTCTTCATTTCAATGAATAGCAATTCGGTCACCCATCACTCGCGCAAGACATCACGAGTTTTTCCTTCCCAACATTGCAACCCTGTCGATTTCACCTCCTCCTCATCCCTGGGCTCAAGTCTTTTACCCCTTCCCCACCACCAATGTTTCTGGGGTTTACTTAGTATATTCCCCACATCTCCTTCCATTGTCCCCCCTGTGCTGTGTCTCTCATGTGCAAACCTGAAATTACTGACCTGTTGGAAAGACTTCTGTAATCCCCACTAGCTAGAGGCCCTGCACCTGGGGCCCGCTATCCATGCCTCCTGACTTCGTTTTTTGTGAATCTAATGTTCTCATTGTGTTCGCTGTTTGGTGTTTTCTCAACGTGAAAACCACTGCACAAGTCAGAGCTTTTACTAACTCAATAACCCTGCATGGCATGTCCTGGATAGCTTCACTTCTCTTTGCCATAGAGCAACAATCAGCCCACCTTCAGATGGTCTACCTTTGCTGGGTACGTGCCGGACTCTGCCCCTCATCTTCCTTTCCCAGCTGTTCAGCTCAGCTAAACTCCAGTGAACCTTTGGTGACTCCTTGGTAAGTGACAGGCTCTGTTATGAGTTGAGAACATGGAGATGAACGGGACACAGTCCTTGTCCTAAGGCTCCCCAGGTCCATTGTCAGTATCTGCAAGGTGCAGGGGTGCAGCATGGATGGTGACTAATTATCCTGGCAGGCAGTCCAGGTTCCTGGAGTTAGTGATGTCAGGGTTGGGCTTGCTGAAGAATGAATAGAAAATTGATGGCTGATTGTGGTGGTAGGAAGAAAACTGAATGAGCTGTGTGAGCAAAAAGTATGGTGATGCAAAGAAGGTGGTATTTGGGGGACTCCTGTGTGGTTTAGCTTTGCCCACTGAGTCTCCTAAGACATGAGTGCAAGGAGGAAGGTGGGGACAAGATGCTCATTGCGAATATGTTTATTGTTCATTATGCTGAAGACTTCACATTTTATCCATTTCCCTGGAATTTCTACCTCTTCCCTGTCTTAGTTTGCTTGGGCTGCTGCAACAAACTACAACAGACTGGGTGGCTAGAAGAGTCAAACTTTTTGTCTCATAGTTCTCGAAGTGGGGGAGTCCAGGAACAAGGTGCTAGGAGATTCAGTTTTGGGGAGGTCTGCCTCCTGGCTCGCACATCGTTCCCTCCTCGCTGTGACTTCCCACGGGGCAGTGGGGTATGGGAGGGGCAAACCTTTGTGTCTCTCTTTACAAAGCACTGATCTCCTCCTTGAGGGCTCTGTCCAAGACCTAATCACCTCTCAAGGGCCCCACCTCCTTGAGTCCTTATGTTGGAAGCTAAGGCTTTAATACATGAATTTTGGGGCAGCACAAACATTCAGTTCATAACACTAAAATCCATCCAAGTGCAATGAAATCTATAAACCCTACAAACTACGTCATCCTTCTAGAATAATTCCTCTGTGATTTTCATAGTACTGATAGTGTGTGTCATGCATCTCAAGACATAATTATACAGATCTTTTATTAGTCTTTAATTGGATCACCTGAACTTATTTTTGCCCCCCCTCCAATGTTATGGGTTAAATCCAGTATCCCCAGAAAAGATTGGTTGAAGTCCTAATGTCCTGTGACTATGACTTTATTTGAAAGTAAAGTTTTCCAGTTATAATCCAGTTACAATGAGGCCATTAGTGTGGACCCTGATCCAAGATGATTGGTGGCTTATAAGAAGATGAACACGTCCCTGGGAGACACAGAAACACAAGGACTGTATCACGTGATGTCAGACAGAGGCAGAAGGCAGTGACGAAGTTACAGCCATGGAATGCTGAGGATGCTGGCAACAGCTGGGACTTAAGAAGAGGGTGAGTTCCACCTGCAGGTTTCTGAGTGAGTACACACCTGCTGACACCTTCCTTTGGGGCTTCTAGCCTCTAGGACTATGACAATAAATTTCCATTGGTTTGAGCCACACAGTGTGTGATGCTTTGTTCCAACAGCCCCAGGAAACGAATACGTCTAACTGTTGAAAACGGTAAGCTCCTAAGGGGCCCAACAGAGCTGAAGTATCTTGGCATTATTGCAGCACAGCTCAGAACTATTTACCAAGTGATTGTCGCACTGGTGCGTGGCGTGGGGGGCAGAGTGGGTGACAGCCAGTAGACGGTAGGTAGAGTCATTTTTGTTCCACAAATACCAGTGCCATGTGCACCTCCATGAATGTCTTATTTGGCCATAGAAAAGCTGTGTTTCTTTATCATTTAACTCATCCCGTCCGTTGTCATTAAAAACAAAAAATAATGGCAGAACACACAGACGCACACAGTTAACAGAAGTTATCTCAAGGGAGTGCCTGGGTAATTCTGATCAACTTTTTGCTTGGGTTGTATTTTCTAATTTTAAACAAATGAGCGTGTATTCCTTTAATAATAAGAGGCATACTCTTGAAAAAGAGACAAATGTCTCCAGTGCCTAACGCGGAAAGACAGCACGTATTTATCACTGATTGATTAAATCTGTCAGCATTTTGATCTGTAGCAAACACAAATCGGGTTTTTCTGAGGCTGCTTGGGGCCTCTCTGAGAGCAGGCTTTTCAACGGATGTTTTGAGAGTATCAGGTTGAGGTATGCGAAATCGTCTCTCCAAGAGGGATTTAACATAATGCAATAAGAACACAAGATTCAATAGAGGATTTCGCTCCTAAGCTTAGCAAGAATCAGGTCATTGTTGATGATCATTCTTTGCGTGGAGCATTTAGCTTTCACTCTCGGCCAGATGGATAAAATGGATGCTCCCTGAAGACTTCAGCACCTTGTGCAGAAAGCTGCCAACCACTCAACAGAAAAATAAGATGCTAGAAAGAGACGCAGATACCTCCTGGAAAGGGTGGCGGGTGACGCCGGGGCAAGCTCTCCCACTGCACGTCTTTCCCCCAGAGGTCCCGAGTCTCTCCGCTATGGCTAAGGTGCTGTTGAGAGGGCTGGAAGGAGTCTTAGGTGCTGGAGAACCAGCTGACAGTGAGTTTCTCACCAAGAGTGGGAAAAAAGTTGTGAATTCAAGCATTTCAATAAACTTGACTCCTATTTCATAAGAGCTGGGGGAAAATTCATAAAGCGAGGGAGCCAATTAAAGAACTAGAGTTCATAGCTTGGTCAGGCAGGACAAGCCATCTGTCTTGAGAAGCACCATTCATGAACTGAATGATGACAGGCTGGGCTTCGGCCTCTTTTCCCCTGGGCATGCTCCCTGCCGTGTACGGAACACAGGACACCAAGCCACACATGTGGTAAAGGGCCACTTGACCTTCATTTGTTAATCAGCAACTCTTATCTTGGACACAGCTAGTTTGACAGACTTTATGCTTTGTCTTGGATGGAGGGTGCTGGGTGATGTGCAAAGGCCCTGTGCTACGGGTGCTGTGGGGGGTTTTAGAGGTGGGAGACAGCTCCTTTCGCCTGAGGCTTTTCCTTTGACTGTGGATGACCTGCTTGTCTGTGCAGACTCTGAATTCAGTGAGGTTCTCTTGCCGTAAGTTTGCCACTTCCCTTTAAGGCTGATGGGCGTTTGCAAGAGTGTAGCCTCATCAGTGGATATCGTAGAGCCCATTAAGAGTGCTGTTAGAAAAGATTAAACGTAGTGTGTGTCTCAGAATAGGCATCTGAAACATGGGTCTGAAACGAGCTTGCTTTGGGAACACAAAGCAAACTGTATTGCATTGACGATGGTCAGGAGTTCGACGCCAACCAAGGTGAACGGATGGAATCTGTCTTCTAGAGGACCAGTCCCCAAAAGTTACTGCACATAGTGATTACTTGCAGAGTTTTAAAAATCCTAATGTCCAGGCTACTCCTCATACCAAATCATATCAGCCATTGATATCACTGGGTGTCGTTTGCCCAATGCAAATGATTTTAGTAAGCAGCCAACTTGGAGAACACTCACTACTCCAGAACAACACTGTCCAGAAACAGCCAATAGTCCCATGTGTTAATTCAAATTTAATATAATTTAAAATTAGCTTCTCAGCTGTGATACCCAAACTTTGTGCTCAGTAGCCACATGTGACTTATGGCTACCATATTGGACAGCATAGAGCTATGGAGCATTCCCAACACTCTAGAAATTTCTGTTACATCACTTAGAGTTCTAGGTTTATATCTAGTTCTTTAATCTAAATGAAAACCCAATGGCAACACTGACAACGGAGACTTTTAAGTAAAACATTCTCACCAGAGGTTTGCTACCTTGATGCCTGTCTCTGAAAGGGTCAAATTACTACTGGAAGGCTGATGAAAATCAGGTGAGATTTGCTGGGGAAATCTCTAGCCTTCTGGGAAGGAAGAACCTGAGTAGAGGGTGAAACACTCCCATGCTTCCCTGAGCCTGAGCTGTGATTGGTGCCAAAGCTGGTTCCATGATGACTACTTTACAACATTGCTCAGGCTATTAAGGGCAACAGACCCCACAGGGTGTGTGGGGATGTTCTGGGGCTCAGAAAAGCACCTGGAGTCACACACATTTGTTTCTCTAGATCTCTTTGAGGTTTCACACTGTGAACAAATGTTTCTAGAACTCCTCTCTACTCTGTGAGGAAGCATCCAGGTATGTCCCCTATCTCAACTCTGTTGATCAACTTGAAGTAACTTGTCAGCAAAAGAGCAGGTGAGAAAAGCAGAATTTCCTCTCAGACGTAGTCATGCAAATAATTAAATGCAGCCCTTCTCTGGAAAAATCAGACGTACAAGTGAGGTCTCTCAACAGGCTGACTTCATCGCAATGTGTTTCGGGGTTGATTATACAACACGCCCCTGGAAACACCGTGGAACTGAAACATCGCAGGGCAAGAGACAAAGCTGGACCTAGTGGTTTCCTTGGCAATAGTACAGCATTGGTAATTTGACTCCCTCGGACTTCATAGAAACAGGTTTGTTTCCAGAAAGATGCTTTGGGGGGTGATGGGTGAGGCACAACAGAAAAAGGCAGGATGCTGTTCTTTGTCTAAAGGAGATTCTCGACGTGGTGAGTTTTCAGGGGACCTTAACATGGGATTCCACAGTTCCCAGTGTGCCCAGAGCAATGACTGAGCAGCGTGAGCAACGGCGGAGAGACTGGTGCTGGTACTGATACAATATCGAGGAGGAAACAACTTCTGAAATACGAAACGCAGCGCTCATCTGAGAAAACACAAGTGACCGAAACACAAGTGTTGGTGCTTCAAGAGATAACAATAAGAATCACTTTACAGCTCCTGCTATATTATTCTTCACTCAAATCACTTCTGTTAACCTTTTTTTTTTCTTTTTTTTGACAGGCAGAGTGGACAGTGAGAGAGAGAGACAGAGAGAAAGGTCTTCCTTTGCCGTTGGTTCACCCTCCAATGGCCGCCGTGGCTGATCCGAAGCCAGGAGCCAGGTGCTTCTCCTGGTCTCCCATGGGGTGCAGGGCCCAAGCACCTGGGCCATCCTCCACTGCCTCCCCGGGCCACAGCAGAGAGCTGGCCTGGAAGAGGAGCAACCGGGACAGAATCCTGCGCCCCGAGTGGGACTAGAACCCGGTGTACCGGCGCCGCTAGGCAGAGGATTAGCCTGTTGAGCCACGGCGCTGGCCAGTTAACCTTTTCTCTGCTGTTCACCACACACACACACACACACACACATTCTTTTCAATGAGTTCTTCAAAGCTCTGAAAAACGCCATCTTGGCATCCTGGAACATTCTGGAACTTTTCTAATATTTACATATTTATACACCCCCATCTAAATATTAGTCACTAGAGTAGACACAAAAGAAGTATATGACATATTTTTGTTCGTTAGGATACATAACATATCCTTCAAGGACACATGGCATATCCTTCGAGGACACATGATAAATTACATGTGTATAATCCCACTCCACCCAATTCCTTTCAGAGATGAAATTTTGAGACTTGAGAAAAAAACAAGGAAAAACCTACAGGTGACCTGATTAGAGGCAATTGCTCAATTCTAAGGTTGTGCTTGTTCTTTCCTTGACTGGCAGGTCCTTGGTTGATTTCCTTGATTGACTGAAGAAGACATTTCCTCCCAGCCTTCCCCCTTGCCCCAAACTTTCAAGGCTGAGTCTTCTGGAAAATTCATATTCAATATCCTGAGAACTCACTGAGCATTCTCTGGTAGTGAACAAAGCTGGGGAGACTTGGCAAGAGAGGGCCCGTTGCTGTCATCCACTTGTCGTTTGGGCTGGAATCAGATGGGTTTCGTTGTCTACTATAGGGATTATCTAATTTACCTCTGAATTATTGTCTGTTATTCTTGGAGCCCAGCATCCTGATGAATGTAGAGAAGGAATTTTGAAGTGGCTTTTGGTAGTTGTCCTAGCACATCTATGCCTAAAGGTGACTCACTCTTATAAAATTCCTTTAGCAATATTATTATTTTTCTAAGTGTCTGAAAGGCAATGTCTGTGC
This sequence comes from Lepus europaeus, assembly GCF_033115175.1. Classification (NCBI taxonomy): domain Eukaryota; kingdom Metazoa; phylum Chordata; class Mammalia; order Lagomorpha; family Leporidae; genus Lepus; species Lepus europaeus. Next base: position 10,200,832 of record NC_084828.1, on the reverse strand, counting down.
TTGCTAGGAATTATTTATACTTGAAAGGTTAATCAATGTGTCCTTTCAGCAATTGAACTCATTAGGTCCTGGTTCATTCTTTCTGACAAGATGACAAGAGGAGGAGTGACTCAATAAGGTTCCTGTGGGGACCCCGTTCAGATTGGGACTGGCTGAAGGGAGGCCTCTGAGACCATAATTGAACACGGCAGGAGTGAGTGCTGTGATTGATTATTGATGTCTGCAACAGGAAAGGGGTAGGGTGTACTTGTGGCACAGCAGATTAAACCACTATCTGTGATGCCTGCATCCCATATCGGAGCACAGGTTCAAGTCCTGGCCATTCCACTTCTGAGCCAGCTCCCTGCTAATGTGCCTGGGAAAGCAGTGGAAAATGACCCAAGTGTTTGAGCCCCTGTACCTACATGGGAGACCCTGATGGAATTCTTGACTTCCAGCTATGGCCTGGCTGGCCGGGTCTGTTGTGGCCATTTGGGGTGTGAACTATTAGATAGAAGGTCTTGTTCTCTCTCTCTCTCTGCCTCTTTGCCTCTCTCTCTTTCTCTCTCAACCTGCTTTTCAAATAAATAAATATATATTTTTTAAAATAGGAAAGAATAGGCAAGAGGGAAGTGGCTGCATGCTTGAACGATTGTCCTAACCTCATCCTGTGGAGGGACAGTGGGAGACAGGGCAGCAATGGTTCACATTGAAGGAAATATTGAGAAGCTTATACTTAATTCCTCAGGTAGAGGAAACTCATGGAAGAGTTCAGCATGATGGTAGCATGGCTAGATTGGAACTTTGAGGATTGACTTGGCCATATGTGTAGGATGAACTGTGAGAGCAACCAATGAATGGGGGCCCAAACAAGCACAATGAAGAACAGAGCAGGTGTAGACTGTTAGAACTGCCTACCGACCCAGGAGAACTATGCCACAAGATTCTCACTGTGGACAATCAAGAGGGTGTTTTAATTCATAAAGATGATGGCATCAATTTAGAGAGTTTTCCTCCTCTTCTTATCTGCTCCTGAGTAGAGTATATATTACACCATAGGTAGAGCATACATTACACCATAGGTAGCATGACATTTTATTATTATATATTATATATATGAATGAATGAGTGACAGGGGGAGCTGGTTTGAGGGTGAAAGGACAAGTTTTATGTCAGGCATTCTGAGTTCGGGTGTTGTAAGAACCTCTAGACTAGACTAGAAGTAGTTCTCTGGTCCTCTCCAAATGTACTGTTGAGCCACGAATGGACTGTCGGGTCTCTCCACTATAAGGGAAGGGGCACCGTTCCAAATGGCGAGGGCCATTTGGACTTGGTAACATTATTTGTGGTTCATACAAAATGCCCAACTTAAGAATTAGCCTGCTATCGATTTGTTGAATTTTGAGTCCTGTCTGTGTTTGTCTTGACCAAATGATTTCACAGGCCTGTGGGGCAACTGTTCCCCACCCCTCCCATTGCTTCCTACACATACATAGTTGTTTTCAGATGCTGCTTTAGAAAACCTTGCCAGTGGTTTTTACGTATCTACAATGATCCTTGAAGACTGTTACATGATAGTACTTGGGATAGAATGTGTTGTTCAACCTTCAGGGATCCCTAGCAATGGAGAGAGTATTATTCCCATTCCACTGAGGCAGAAACTGAGTTAGGGAGCGGTTCAATACTACCTGAGGTCACACAGATGACTACTAATGCAACTAGCAGAGATGAGATATCCAACTCTATCTCCCTCCTTCCAAATTCTACCCTTATTTCATTTACCCCTCACTGCCTCTCACTTTTAAGTGTTTTTTTTTTTTTATCTAGAAAATGATCATCTAAAGCTGTTGGTTTTGTGCTAACTGAACATGTCTTGTGTACCCTTCATTTAAACTTTTTTTTTCATGTAAGATTATTATTTATTTATTGGGGGCTTGGAGTGAGAGAGACAGAGAAAGAACAAACTCCCATCAGCTGCTTCACCAACCAACGGTTGGGTCCAAAATACTGGAGAACTGGGGTCAGGAGCCAGAAGTGGGTGTTGAACTCAGGCACTATGGGATGTAGGCCAAATGCCCATCCCATTCCCTGCATTTTCTGTAGTTAACCTGCTGCTCTGACCAACTAGCCATCCTCCTCTACCCTCATCGCATCCGTCTTCATTTATGTTCTTGCGTCTACTCCTGCTTCTCTCATGAGTACAGACAGCAATAGGATCACATGTATTTGGGGGGTAGTGCTGAGAGTGTGCAAGAAAACCTGGGACGTAAATGGGTGCAGAGTGCTGCGTGTTTAACCACTGGAAACTGTTGGCTTCGAGCAGGGATTGTAGAGGCCTATTCATAGGGTGTAACTATTCATTCATTTTGGAAAATTAGTGGTTGGGAAGAGATTAATCGTGGGATTGTTTAGAATTAAACACTTTTCCCCCCAATCTCCACTGCCTACATAGCCATCATTTCATGGGTACTGTGGGATGTAAGCTTGTTAAATGCTACATAAAGCCCTGTAGATAGGAAAGTCTTTCCAAATATCGACATAACTGGGTCATATTACATCCTGAGCTGGGCTATGATACTTTGATGCTGCTTACATTTATTTTTCATTAAATCCAAGTTTCTAATGCTTTGGGTCACTAACAGTGAGTTGAATAGCCCGTTTATGAGTGGTGGGATGTTATTAATCCTTCACCACATTTTGATGTGTGTATGTGTGATTTTTATGACTTCTGGCAAGTTGAAGTCATTTAGATTTATGACTAGAAAAGGGAATAAATGCTGTTGCTTTACCATGTTCAATGTATACTGAGGTGAAATTAGAAAAATTAAAAAAAAATACATGTTCCTTTTGAGTAAAACGTCCCTAGACCTTGCCTAAGTCCTTAGTCTGGCCAAGCATCCAACCCACTGCCCTGACGACTGCTGTGCCGCATTAGGTCATGCACCAGCCCAGGCCTTCTCGGCTCTGTGCCATAGAACTTGTCTTGCTTCCAGGTCTGGATGGCCCTGGTGATAGGGCAATGGCTACTGTCCTTAAGCCCCAGCTGCTGTGACTGTTGTCACAGATCAAAGAATCCCCACGTGTGATGCTGACAAGAGGAGTCAGACACCGCCAGGCACTACCTGGACAGAACGTAGAGACGCTCAACTTCTCCAGGGATTGCCTCAAGTAGCGGGGTGACCACTTGCAAGTGCAGAGGGATTAATACTCTAGGGGTTGTATTTTTGATCAATGAGAGACAATAGATGGGAATGTGGGGTGCTTTACCTTTGTTGTAAGATGCAACAGATTCATATAGCCTTCCTGGGTAGGTCCCGAGAGACCAAGGACTTTGCTTTCCTGTAAGATATGGCCACCTTCTTCATGTACCCTCTTAAATTTACTCTCTCCATTTGTTCTCTTTCTTTCATGTTTACTTCCTTGGGAATGTACATGCTGTCATGCCATTAGAGTTAAGTTATAGCCTATAAGATTTAGTTTAAGTTCTATTTTCTGTGGATCTTAGGCTAAGATACTTTTTGTCCTTTCTATTAGACTTTGAGTTCCTGGAGGGCAGAGGTCACATTGCCTCCATATTTCTATTGATAGCCCCTAGCCCATATTTCTCAGATGGAAATGGCTGGCCAACCAACTAAAAGGAACTAAACTAAGAAAACCAGAATATCTTTGCTCAGGTTAGCTTTGACCTTTATTGCATGCCCCATTGTACCACCCAAACATTGGTTCAGTCTGCTGTACCTGAGAAGGTATTTGCAAGCTTGGCCTTGGAAACACTAGAAAGCTAAGAGGGCTTTAAGATGCAAGCACCCGGGCAATTCATAGGATTCATAGGCTGGTGCATTAGGAGGAAGGAAAGTCACATCAGAGAGGCAGAAATGGAGACTGGGAGGCCATCTTTGTGTTCACTGGTTCTGCTGTTTTGGCAGAACCAAGGAGGGCGTGATGTACTCATGGGCTCAACTCTGGGATGGGCTTGACTATTCTGGAAGGAGGCTGTGTGGGTGTGAACCCCACAAGGAGGATGAGGCTGGGGTGAAGAATGGGCAGTTGATCCATAGAGGCCTTGGGTTGAACACTTACAGTTTTTTACCAGGAAAGAGGACACACATCCCCTCATTTTTCTCCCATTTCCGGTTTTTAAAGACTTTCCTGTATTCATTTTCTTTTCTTCTTTCTTACTGCCTTTCTTATGTTTTTAATTCTGTATCCATTCTACATTTGGTGGTTCAAAGTATGATCTCTTTGCACCTAATAAATTCTTAACCCAATGACACTTTTTAAAAGAGTGAAATTAACAAACGGGATTAGAAAGGAAACCAAAATATACTCCTATAATGAGAATAATGTGTCGCATGTGCTAACGGACTGTAGTTGATGTGCTTCAGAGCTTCAGAGGAGCATGGAGAGAAGAAAAGGGTCCCCCAGCTCTGGGCTCTACCTGGGATGGATCAGACTGAAGCTTGGGTTTAAATCCAGCCTGATAGTCAAACCTTACATGAGCCATTAGTTGAGTTTCTTGATTTCTCAATTCATAATTTGCTATATAAACTCGTTATGAAAGTGTATTTAGTTATTTTCTCGGGAGGGAGGAAGGGAAGGAGAGTCAGAGAGAGTGCTCCCATCTGCTAGTTCATTCTCCAAATATCCACAACAGCTGGGGCTGGGCTGTGCCAAAGCCAGAAGCTGGGTATTCAGTCTGAGTCTTCCACAGGAATGTGGAGATCCAATTACATGAGCCATCACCTGCCGCCTCCCAGGGTGTGCAGTAACAGGAAGTTGGAGTTGGGGGCAGAGCCTGGGCTCAAACCCAGGCACTTTAATATGGATGCACGCATCTAAGGGCCTACCCCAGAAGTTGAAAGAAGATAATAAGACTAAAATGCTTTTAAGTATCTTCAACAGCACCCTGGGAGCAAGGATATTGATGGTAATAATGTGATTGACATGAATGATAATAATAATTGAAAAGTCCCTTAGTGAACAAGACTGAGACTTTTTATGTAAACTGTGAAAGCAGAGTGTCTCAGTCTCAGAACTGTTGACATTTTGGGCCGGGAGAGTTTTACTGTTGAGCAGCCTCCCTAACCTGCCTAACCTTCATCAACCAGATGTCAGTGGTTCGGGTGGGGTGGGGCTGGTGGGGGGAGGTTAGGGAGGAGGATTGGACAATGGGTACTCCAACATAGTTCTAGAGAAGGAGTAAGTTCCAGGGTTCTACAGTATGATGGGGTGATCATGGTTCACATTAGTCTATTTTACTCATATATTTTATAAATTACTAAAAGGAGATCAAAGTCTCCACACATAAAGCAATGATAAGGAGATGGAAACACTGATGTGGTCAGTACACATTGTATACCTGTATTGAACTATCATACAGTACTCCATGAATATATATAATCAGGTGTTAAACAAAAAATTGTTTAAACTTTTAAGAAGAGAGAACTGCTAACCGCCCTGATTTGATCATTAGATACTGTGCACTTGCATTGAATTAAATACTCAATAAATATATACAATTAGAATAATGATAGCAATCCTTCCAGGCATTGCCCAATGTCCCCTCCTGGGCAACACGGCTCTTAGGTGAGAAGCACAATTAAAGAGCAGTGCAGGAGAGACACAGCTCCCCTTCCTCATGGTCATGTCTTCAATAAGACTTCAAACACAGACAGAAGAGATGCCCCACAGACAGCAAGCGGGCGAGGCCCTTGCCGATGCATACACATCGCACATACAGAATCCTGCTTCCTTTCTGTCCACCCTAAGAGACTCATATGGGATGGGGAGAGGGGGAGCCCAGGAGCACCACCTCCTCAAATCTCCCTTCTGGATCTCAATACATTCGTGAGTGACAACTGTGAATTGATTTACGACCCGAACGCTATTTGTCCACATACATCAAATAAAATTTGAGACTTAAAGACACAAGCTGCGTGTTCACTCCCACCCCCCACATCCATTTGTGACAACCGTGTAGAACTCAGCTTTCTGAAAAAAATTTTTTTTAACAATAGCACTCTGTCATTTCCAGAAAATGTTTTAAATTAGTATAAAACTTGGCTAAATTTAGCTTTTATAGAAGAAAGAATAAAACATAATTAACTGTTTAAAGAAGAAAACAGAAACCACATGAAGGAATGAGACTTGCTGGCGAGAAATCTAACAGTAGTGCTTGGTAGCTAACCCGTCTCCTGTGTAACAGATGTTCTTGAATTTAAACGAAACAGGATGGGCGTCCACAGAGAAGTCTTTTATGATAAAGGAGTCGCTAGCTGCGTGAGAGTGAGTCTGGGGCAGGTGTGGTGTTGAGTCTCTAATTGCTCAGAGATGGGACTGCAGGACACTGGAGTGGGCAGAGGGGAGAAAAAAATCTCCACGTGGCAAGAAATATTGACAGGCTGAGTGCCGAGCCGAGCCCGGCCCGCAGGCCCCGGGAGTGCAGTCTGCCTGCTAATAATTGCCAGCCGCGGTGGAAGCAGGGAAAAGCAGCCCTCTGTTTTAAGTCTCTCGGAGCTTTTGCCTCTGGCTTTCGCCGAACATACCAGGGTAGTTCAAAAAGTTCATGGAAAACAGAGTTCAAAAATAAGTTTATTTTGGTGCAAAAAAGCCCATTGAAACTCATGCATAGTTTTCTCATAGTATGCACTTACACAGATTTTTTGAAGATCCCTCAAATACGTAGATTTCAGAGATTCTTTGCAACAGAATAAACTTGTCTTTTATTTCGACTTCCAGGAATGTTTCGAAGTTCTTCTCCCTCCCCCTGTAATATCTTCTATATTTTTTGTGCAAATAACGGCCAGTTGAGAAGAACTCCTTTTTCTTTCTACTATTTGTGGCGAGTTAGTGGGGGAAAGGGTTAATTTGACTTAAAAACTGAGAATGATTCTCTGTTTGGCGTACAAAAAAGTATTAAAAAAAGAGTCCAGCACAGAACAGAAAGAGACAAAGATTCTATTGTGCCACTGACCTAGGCGTGGGTCGCAGACACAGGGCCTCGCCTGAAGCACGCAAGATTATGTGCGCATGGGTCCAATCTTTGTCACCTAATAAAGACTCATTGAATCAAAGGCCAGGGAATCATTTATTCTGCCGGACTGACTAACACAACATTCTCTTTAATACTGTCTTCTCTTAGTACTCAAACAATTAGAGTTATTATTATTGTTGTTGTTCCTGTAATATTTTAAAAACACAGATGGACTTGGTTACCTGGTGCCATTGTAACACGGTGGCCGTGAGCCAGAGAAAGGACAATGGTCTATTGTTGAGCCAGAGCTCTGTGGGTGACTCAGGATCTCTGCGGATAAACTCTGAAATCAACGAGCTCGGCAGATAAGGCCTCTGAGATCTCCCAGCCACTTCATCGGCCGGCTTCCTTTCACTGCTTAGTGCCCACCTTTCGTCTCCTTTGCAAGATTCAGATTCATAATAAATTAAGAAAACAGCAAGCACCTTGAGATATAGCCTATCCACAGCGACTTTTCCTATGAGGTCACTCTAAATATTCCAGGGATGGTTTGCTTAGAGATGGAAAAATCTAGAAAAACTGGATCCGAAGCCTTTAGGGGGCTCAGTGTGGGGTTCTGGATCCATCGTTCCTGTCATACTCCATCCCGGGAGGCGATGTGATTTCCTAATGAGAAAACAAAAAGGAAAAATATGCCTGGTGCCTGGGTGCAGGGAGGGAAAACGCTCCACGGAGCCGGCAAGCCTACTTTTCACCTGTCTGTTCGAGTTTTTGAAAAGAAGATATCGTGTGAGGGTGAGTTTCCGTTTTCTCACATCACTTTCTCTTTGATTTGTGGATTTAATAGAATGCAAACGGTCCACATGTTGCAAAGAAATGAGAAGTCAATGTCGCAGCTCGATCTTGTACGTGTTTCCTACAAACGTGCCCTGCCTGAATGCATGGGCTGCTGTGGGCATTTATTGTAGACGCAGAGACGGTCCTGCATGTCAGAAGCGTGTGATGCTACACCATTCAGTGTCGTCAACGGGTTCTAAAGGTTAGGATTTGATTAATAGTTGCAATTAATAAATCATGAGTTACATAGCATTCACGGTAAAAAGCCTCAACATTACCATAAGGAGACGGAGATATGAAATGCCTATGTGTATACATAGTTCCCATCAGTGACTTTTCTCATCCAGTCTCATGACAATTATGTTGTTTCCAAGATCTCTAGAATTGCTATATGTTTCTTCTTTCCCTCCATCTAAATGAAAAGTAAACGGATCCTCTCCTAAGACTTCATATTTAACTCAACTATGCTGGCTACTAATTTTGGGCTAAATTGGTGCTCGTTAGAATGCAGACCTGGAAGGCTGTTATTCTCTCTTCCATTTAGATAATGCTTAGTCTGACAGCTTTCTTGGGTCCAACAAGAAAGTTTCCATCCCTAGATCCTCTCAGTTTTCTCTCTGCTCCGCACTTGACTCTCTGCTGGTCTGCTGTGACGCGCTCCTGTATATGGGACTCTTTCTTGACATGCCAAATGCCACATCTGTGGAAATGCTGAACACACATTGTTGGAAAACAAGCATGGAAACTTGGCATTTCATTAAAATCTCTATGGTAAATGCCATTCTCTTTCTTCTCAACACTTTTTTTGTGTTTGATACCGTCGTCTGCCTGCACAGAGAGTAGCAGGAAGGAATAATGCCCTGATGGTATCTGTGGGTCACAGAGACTCCTGAGAATGCCCGGATGGTTAAAGAGTAGGATTTTGGTTTTGTTGTTCATTGGCAAAGTGTTGGGACTAAAGGGACTTATGTCTTCCCTTGGCCAAAATCATTCTGAGAAAAACTCCTTTTTACCACTATTTTCTAGATTAGGTTCACGTAAAGGCGAGTTTCATATTTTAAATGCTATCTTCACAAATGTATTATAGATAAAATCTATAAACAATTCTGATGACTAATCCGTGAGCTGCACACTGTGCCAGTATTTGATACTTCATAAAAATAACCAAGTAGTTTTTATAACTAATAGGTACTTCCATATTAAGGAATCTGAATGGGTCAAGTGGTGGGTTTTCCATTAAAACTTATCCCTGAGTGCAAAAAAAAAATCAAGATATACAATTTAATACTTTGCTGTGCTTGGCAGATAGATTTTCTTATCCTAAGAGCTACTCCAGTAGACAACAATCGAAGATGAAAAAAAATTTTTTTCCCGGCAGCAATGGTCTCACATACACTGGCCTGCCAATTGTTGATGCAATGTGCATCAACCTTGTTCATCAATGGCTGCCTCTCCTGCTATCATAGACTTCAAACTCTTCCACTGGAAAAGAATATAGTGATCTCACATGCATGTTCCTAGCAGAAAGCACAAAAGCAAATCTGACCCAGAAACGAGAGTACCTCTGCCATAGCAGTAGTGTAGAAACAGGGGCCCCTTAGTTTTGAGCTCTTGAACCTCAGGGTTCAGACTCCCAGGAAGGATTGAAACATGAGTGCCAAGAATCCTCCCACTGTAACAAGGGGCTGATAGAGCACCTACAACTTTCTACACAGGGAGTGGGAACATGGCTGCAAAAGCTATAGCCTAACAGCTGCGTGTGAGTGGGGACGTTGACTAGCTTCTGTATGCGTGGTTTGGAAAACTCTGGAACATCTCAAGTTCTGTGGTCTTTGCCTTCTTTTGTTTTCAGGCTTTAAGAAAAGTTATCTTTTAATAACTTTTCTCCCTTCCAGACAAGATCTTTCAGGTTAGCCTAACAGTTGTGTAACACACAGCCAAGGAAGCCTCTCCCTTTCGTATTTTCTTTCATTTTTAATTTGAAGGGAAATCAATAGTCACCACCCCTTTAATGGTGTGCAGTGGGGAGACGGCAACATTTCAACCTCATAACTTTTCTGGATTGTTTCCAGTGTCCAAAAAAAAAAAAAAAAGAAAAAGAAAAAGAAAGAAAAATAGTGCTAGTTTTTTTCTGGAACACAGTCAAGTCAATTCCTACTGTTTTTGTTGTGCATGTCCAAGGGGTGGTATCAGTTGAGAAATCATGCCGGAAAGTGGCTGCTACGGAGAATCTTGGGGAATGAAGGCTGCCAATGGGATAGAGAAACACTGATTTACAAGGCAAATGACTAGTGGAAGCTCTCATGGAAGTCCTGACACAGAATTCTTGGACCAGAAGTAGAGGGTTGTATGTGGTCCCACCAAGTGGTAAGTGTTCATTAGTTCTTTTGTGTTTTGGTTAAATGCATTTTATGTTAGTCATCAAGATCCAGAATTTCTCAAGCAAAGGTCTAAGGGCTCAGAAAGTACTACATGGCACACAGCAGGAAAAAATACCCTTAAGTTTGATAATATCAGTTTTTTGATAGTGCAATGCCCATGTTTCTATAGGTATGAGTATAGTGGAATAGATGCATATAACATACATACTCCAGCTCAGAGTTTGCATCCAATGTGTTTCTAACTCCTAGAACAGAGTTGAGGGAAGAAATGAGGTTGGCTATATGTAGTTTTGTCCTAAGAACAAGAGGGTCAGGAACACTCAGAAGTCTCCTTGTCAATCAGACCTTGTTAATTCCGCTCTGAATGACTTCACTCCCCCCAGAGAAGGAAACTTTCATGAAGAATGTTGGAATTTCCTGGTACTCTAAGGAGAGATAATAAGTAGATGTCTCTTTCACTGGGCTCAAAAACCCTTGATTTGTGTTTCTGACTTTTCCCAAGATATATTTACCCTCTTCAGTTTGAATTCAATTCAAACCTCAGTTGCCTTCTTGCTGGGAGCAGTGACTCAGTACTGTTAGAACGTGAGCACACAGGACTGGCACTGTCTGGTCCCATCCCACCACGTGAGGAGTGTAGCCACCGCTGCACTGAAGAGCCAGGGGTGGCCCTTCTTCCTTTGCTGCATTCTAAAGGTCTAGGCGGGTGTCACGCTCTCCCTTTCTCTAGCCTCAGTCATCGGATTACTTTGTGAACACCCTGAGTATTCTTCTGATCAGTTTTAATCCAGAGTGGCTGTTTTCAAGAGTTGGTCCTCTTCCCGTCAGCCACGGTGCCTTTGGGGAAACCCAGACAAGAATGGCAAAGGCTGTGGGATGTTCTGCTTCTGGGGGAAGCTTGAGCTACTCATCATGGGGAGAAAGAAAGTTCACTGAGTCCGGAGTTAAGATCTACCTTTTCCTGCTGATTCTGCTCCTATGCAGGAGTAAGACCTGGGGCAGGTCCCTCTTTAGCACTTAGTTTCCGCAATAAATAAAAAAAAATACAATGGTAAAAAACATAAAAAAAAAAAGATGACTCTCTGGATGACCTCAAGTGGAACAGTGGACTGTGGATCACTAATCCTTTGTCTTTCAGTGCAATGCATTTTTTCCTGCTCTCACATTTCTTGGGATAATGCGAATGATTTAATGGAACACAGTTGGCACTCTGAGGGAGAAAGCTGGGGTTGATTGGGGAGGGGCTGGATAAGGGGAAGAGGGAGCCAGTGGCTTCCTGTTGATGATATCCTTACCCTAAGACACAAGCATGAAGTCTCTCTCGTCTCTTTTCCCTGGAGTTTCCACCTCTCCATTCCTGCAGTAGCTCCTGCAGCTTTTCCCAAATACAATCTACCCGTGGTTGTATAAGAACCATGAGGAGCTATCTACTCTCCCAAATGGGTGAGGGTTTGCTCCAGTTGAACAGATCCCAAGCAAATAATCTGACTTCACTGCACAGAGAGTGAGACTATGAGACACAAAGACTTTCTGAAACACGAGGCCAAGGCAACATCTTTGCTTTGTGATTCTTAACATAATCTACCAATCAGTCTTTCCAAATTCTTGTCTTCTCCTGTATGACATGTTAAGACTCTTGCTAAAGAAACCTCTTAAATGTTGGCCCATATACTCTGCAGAAAATGTTTTTTGCTCTCTTCACTCACATTCTTTTTGAAGGTCATTTTACTAAAGCCAGATAACTCAAAGATTAATGTAGAGAATCTAATTTCTTAATGGTATGGAAGGATAATAATAGTTTTATTGTTTGATGTTTAGCTATAGATGATGCTTTCTTTTCCTTTCTTTTCTGTTTGAAGTTCAGAGGATTATTTAATGAGAGACACATGCAGCAAGTTAACGTTTGCAAGCTTACTTCATCTCAGCAATGCAGAAAACTTCTGCAACTGTTGACTTTTTTGGAGGGCCTCTGAACCATGCAAAATACGATCTGATTCTTCAAGGACATCTTGAAAACAATGACAAAAAAAGTACCTTTAAGCTTTAGGGGCTCCCGACCCCCAACCTCCCCAGTCAAACCCAGGGTTGCATCAGAGATCCCATTGCCAGAGATGCTATGGTAAGGGGGATGTTTAAAAACCAGCCCCTGAGGCTCCCACCTTGGTTGGGGTGGGTGTCTGTGCTAAGAGGGACGGAACATGGGAATAGGTACCAGTGTTGCCTCGATTGGTAGGCTAGGTGATCTTCTACAATTATTTACATTACAGTTTTCCCAGATTTATAGGACTATATCCTTAGAATTCCTGCAATCATGCAAGCAAAAACTGCACATTCATTTCATTGTACAATGATGATGATGTCTGACAGACTACACACATGGGGCCGGTGCTGTGGCACAGCGGGTTAAAGCCCCAGCCTGCAGCCCTGGCATCCTGTATGGGCGCCAATTTGAGTCCTGGCTGCTCTACTTCCAACCTGGCTCCCTGCTAATGCACCTGGGAAAAGTAGCAGAGGATGGCCCAAGGACTGTGGCCCCTACACCCACATGGGGGACCCAGAAGGAGCTCCCAACTCATGGTTTAGACCTGGCCGTGGTAGCAGACATTTGGGGAGTGAACCAGCAGATGAAATACCTCTCTGTCTATCCCCTTCTCTCTCTCTGCAACTCTGCCTTTCAAATAAAAAAAATCTTAAAAAAAAAAAAGACTACACATGTGATTGTGCAAATATTTTTACTCTTTTGGCCAACGGTGCTGGTTTTATCATCACGATCACTTTCCAGATGCCTCACAGAGCACACAGCTTCCTTCCCGCTGATCCGAGTTCAGGTACAAGTGTCCATTATTGCCCTAAGAGCTCGTGTTGATGGTGCCTAATTGATACTTCCATTAGTTTGATGAATACAAATGGTGTTAAATGGCAGCATTGGACACAAATTGAAGAGGAGAGATCTTTTGCATCCACAGGGGAGGGTGAGCAGAGATTTTTCAAGGCAGAGTGGGGAGGACAATTAGCAGGGCTAACAAACTCTTCCCAGTGGTGACAGCAAGTACCCAGTGTTGTGTTTGCTCAGTACACATGTAAGGCTAGGTTTATCTGGAGAACAAATCACACTGGCTTCAGAGCCAGGAAACTCTGTTCAGCCCAAATTTGTGTTACTGAAGTAAGACAGGGGGAGAGCAAGTGCACTGGACTCTTAGGGGTGGGTTGAGGGTAAACATTTTCCCTCCTTTTCCCTTGATGTGATGCCCCACCAAGGATAAAGCCTGGAGCTCCATGGACTGTTAGGACTGCCTACCTGTCGGGGATTTAAAATAGCAAGGGAGCCTGGTCACAGCTTTTCCCACTCACCTCTCCGCCTGTGTCAGCAAGTGGTTCATCAACACATAATTGGGATATATGGAAAGCATAAGTGGGAGAGAGCCCTGGGGGACAATCAATCATGTCATCAAGGTCCCTTTCTGAAGCAAACAACCACAAGTGTTTGAGTGAAAACAAACTAATTTCACTCTGACTGTTCTACTGTTCTCGGTTTTATGAGTGTGTTTTTCACACTGTGTGGAAAAATACAAAGAACTGCCCAGGAACTAAAAACAGAAAAGAATCTGTTTTGAGGAACATTTCTCCTCTTGACTTCTTTGCTGCATTTACCAGATGTACCCAATCCAGGCTCCAACAAGAACCACCCCAGGGACCTACGGGCCATTCCAGCACTCAGTAACTGAAACAAGGACTCTTCAGGTATAAAATGCATCTGTACTATCTTCCTGGCAAAGCAGTTCAAGTGCATTTCCAGTTTTCCAGTTGTTAACACCAAAGAAAGGGATTGACTAATCAAAATCCATTGTACCTGATGCAAAAGACAGCGGGTAGGATAGAGTGTCACCGTGGTCAGGGTGAGGGAACACGGAGCCAGGCCCTGATGCTGGCTCAATTATTAGACCAGAGGATCTTCCAGAGGCTACTCATGTGGACATTTTCCCATCCTGCAAAGAGGCCCAGAGGTTTAGAAGATCGCGTCTTTGGGCAGTTTCCCTCTGCATTGACAACTGGGTCCTATGCAGCTGAGCGGAGAAAACGTGTCACTCTCCCAAATCCATCAGATACAAATGAGGTGAAGTCACACACAAGGGGTCTTCCAACAGTTCATGGAGAAGGTATATTTTGAGAAAAATATATGTGGATTTCAGCAAGCTTCTGGAAAAACATAAATATATCTTCTAATTCCATTTCTCCACGAACTTTTTGCAGCTCCCTTGTATGTTCACTTGACAGGGATGGTAGCAGTGGCTGTAATGGGGAGATTTGCCTAAGAGAGCCTTTGCTCAGATAATATCTTTTGTCTTTTCCCAAAAATCTTTCCTGTTTTAATAGCATAGGAAGAAAGAAAGGAGATTTCATGTGTATCCTACAATTTTCTTATTCTTTTGAGTTTCTCATCCTTATGGAACAAAAAAGGAAAGAATTTCCCTGAATTACATAGGAGTGAGAATACAGTGAATAGATTCAGGTTATATAACATGTTGTGTTTCACACAACAAATTTATCACTTCAGTCCATTTTCGATCATTTTTCATGACTTTTATAAGTTTTATTTATTTATTTTAAAGACATAGTGACACAGAGGGAGAGAGATATCTTCCATCCAAAGATTCATTCCCCAAAATTGCCCAAAAAGCTGGGGCTGGGACAGGCCAAAGCCAGGAGGCAGAAGCACCATCTGGGTCTTGGCAGGAACCTGAGTTCTTGGGCCATTGTCTGTTGCCTCCCATGTACATCAGCAGGAGGCTGGATTAGAAGTGCAGCTGGGATTTGATCCTAGGCATCTGACACGGGGTGTGGGCACCCCGAGCAGTTGCTTAACTCACAGAACCAAAATGCCCAGCCCTTTCATGGCCTTTTTGAAATACCTTCCTATTCTGTTGCTTTGAGTGTGTGGCCTCCAATGAGTGCTTCGTCTAATGAATGTCATTTGGTAAACTCAGCTCTCACAGTTCAAATGAAATCTATGGCGAGAGAAGAGAGCCACAGTCTTCTCTTGGGTCAGAAGGCATAAGCATTGTGAATGATAAAACTGAGAACTGGGTCTGTATTGATGTGGCTAAAGGATATAGAAACCAGCAGAATCATGTTGTGGCTGCAAATGCAGGAAATTATTTTATTTTCAGTAATTTTCATGATGAACAAACATTTTGAGAATAAATTTGTAACTCTAATATAGTCTTGCTAATGTTCACTGATCAATTAGTAACTGACTCTGTAAGTGACCCGATAGATCGTTTCAGTGTTAATACTGCCACTCTCACGTGAACTGTTTAACAGACGGCTTCTGATTTACTTGATGTTGTCACAACATCAAAGCATGGCTTATGGAGCCTGGCAAATTAGGTACAGATGCTCCGCACTTCCGATGGATTATGTACTGATAAGCCCATCATAAACTGGAAATATCCGAGCTTAGTAACACAGCACAGCACACACTGCCCAGTGTTGGTTGTTCGCCCTCGTGACGGGGGGACTGCCTGGGAGCTGCAGCTGCTACCACCGCCCCACATTTCGAGAGTGATTGGCCTGCATGTTGCTAGTCCAGGAAAAGCGTCAAATCCCAAAGCCCTCACTTTACTGTTGTAAAATAAATGAAAATCAGAAGTCAAGTCATGGAAAGCTAGGAACCTTCTGCATTGTACCTGAGTGAGTTACATCTTTTGTTTCCAATGTACTTTCTTTATTGTCCTTTTGATACCTAAGATTAATATGAGCAAAGTTAAATAAATCACTTCACTGAAGACAGGCATGTCAACACAGATATTATCAAGACATGGGATTAGTAAATAATATTGTTGAGTATCTGCAATGTGCCAGGCAGAGAGTGGTGAGGATTTATTGATCCTTTGTGGACTCTAACTATAATATGCACATATCTAGAGTTTCAGATGGACCACAATATCATAATTACATCAAATACAGCAGAAGGTGCCCTAGAATTTTTATTTTTCAAAACTAAGATCACTGGCCGGCGCTGCGGCTCACTAGGCTGATCCTCCGCCTTGTGGCGCCGGCACACCGGGTTCTAGTCCCGGTCGGGGTGCCAGATTCTGTCCTGGTTGCCCCTCTTCCAGGCCAGCTCTCTGCTGTGGCCAGGGAGTGCAGTGGAGGATGGCCCAAGTGCTTGGGCCCTGCACCCCATGGGAGACCAGGATAAGCACCTGGCTCCTGCCATCGGATCAGCGCGGTGCGCCGGCCACAGCGCGCCAACCGCGGCGGCCATTGGAGGGTGAACCAACAGCAAAAGGAAGACCTTTCTCTCTGTCTCTCTCTCTCATTGTCCACTCTGCCTGTCAAAAAAAAAAAAAAAAAAAAAACAAAAACAAAAAAAACAAAAAACAAAAACAAAACTAAGATCACCATCAATGGACACCTTGGCCGATTTTTGTATCTTAGCTGTAGTGAACAGTGCTGCAATAAACATGGAGTGCAAGGGACAGCGCTGTGGCTTAGCGGGTTAAGCCGCCACCTGCAGTGTCAGCATCCCATGTAGGTGCTGGTTTGAGACCCGGCTGCTCCACTTCTGATCCAGCTCTCTGCTGTGGCCTGGGAAAGCAGTGGAAAATGGCCCAAGTCCTTGGGCCCCTCCACTCATGTGGGAGACCAGGAGAAGCACCTGGCTCCTGGCTTCGGATCGGCGCAGCTCCGGCCGTTGCAGCCAATTGGGGAGTGAACCAGCGGATGGAAGATCTCTCTCTGTCTCTCCTTCTCTCTCTGTGGGACAGACTTTCAAATAAATAAATCTTTAAAAAATATAAAATAAACATGGAGCGCAGCTATCTACCTCTTTGATATTGGATGTACACCCAGGCGTGAGATAGCTGGATTGAAGAGCAGATCTCGTTCTAGCTTTTTGAGGAACCTCTATGCTGTTCTCCGTAATGACTTTACTAACCTTACCATAATGTGTAAGCTTTCCCTTCTCTCCACATCCTTGCCAACACATGTTGTCCTTTCTCTTTCTGAGAACAGCCATTCTACCTAAAGTGAGATACGTCATAAAGAAAATGTGGTATTTACAACCAATGGAATATGATGCAATCATAAACAGAAGGAAATCCTGACATTCGCAGCAAGATGGATGGAACTACAGGTCAGTGAGTCGAGTGAAGCAGCCAGACTTAGACAAATACCAAGTCCTCTTCTCATGCGTGGAAATAAAAAAAAAGTCAACCTAAACTTGGAATAATGATGACCAGAGGCTGGGAAGGGTATGGGAAGAGAGGATGGAGAGAGATTTGATATCAGGTACCAAAACACAGTTAGACAGAAGTTATAGGGCCTTGTGTCTTGCATACACAGTGCAGTGACTACAGTGCATAATAGTACACTATGTCCTATATGAAGAACTGGAGAAGAGGAGTGTGGTAGCCCTCACAAGGAGATGGAAATGCTAATTATCAGATTGGCCAGTTTACACTCTAAGTGTGTGTGAAATAGGGTATGGTAGCCCATCAATATGTGCAAGTATTATATGCCAATCAAAGATAAATAAACAATTACTTAATGGAACCACCTGGCCATCTCACAGACAGATGTATGCAGACCCGTTTCTCCATGCTCACCAACATGCTCAGACTTGTCCAGCGGCCATGGAACCCACCATCTCCTGACCGTGTCCCCTGCCTCTTATAAGGGCACATTTTTCCTGGTTCCACTTCCCCACCCTGCACCCTACACAAGAACCCCCACTTTCCACCTCCAATGCTCAGTGTCTTCTCACTCCTCGGCCATCAGATGTGCTTCTCACTCCCACTGCTCTTCTGAAATTGCTTTCTCAAATGTCATCAGTGGCAACCACTGCTGATTCAATTCTTCCTTTCAGATTTCTCTGCAACACTCTTGGCCACACCCTGCTTGAAAACGGTCTCTATCCTGGGTCTCTCTGACTTTGCAGCGGTCTGCAATGTCCCTGCACCTCTCTGCCCTTATATTTTCTTATCCAACAAGAAAGCATTCTTGGAGCTTTCCTTCTCTCTGTGTGAATCCTTTCTTGTAGATCTGCAGCATTTCCTGGGCTTTAACTACTGTGTGAATGTGGCCATCACACTGCCTTTGGACCTGGCTTCTTCCTGAACTCCAGTCCTAGGTTTCCATTTATTGCCTGGGCACCTCACCCCTTGATGACTGTTTTTTTTTTTTTTTTGACAGGCAGAGTGGACAGTGAGAGAGACAGAAAGGTCTTCCTTTTTGCCGTTGGTTCACCCTCCAATGGCCGCTGCGGCCGGCACATCGCGCTGATCTGAAGCCAGGAGCCAGGTGCTTCTCCTGGTCTCCCATGCGGGTGCAGGGCCCAAGGACTTGGCCCATCCTCCACTGCCTTCCCGGGCCATAGCAGAGAGCTGGCCTGGAAGAGGGGCAACAGGGATAGAATCCGGCGCCCCAGCCGGGACTAGAACCCGGTGTGCCGGCACCGCAAGGTGGAGGATTAGCCTGTTAAGCCACGGCACCGGCCGATGACTTTTGGAACTTAACATATCCCAAACTAAACACATTGACACCTTCTCTCCAATAATAATCTCTCTGGGTGTTGGGTTTTGGATGTGACACTCTGTTCTAGCAACACACAGAATCACAGATGTAGGTTCTTGCTGTCAACTGGTTGTCCAGTTCTGTCAGTTCACTCTTCCCCATGTCCAGTGGCCACCTAGTCACTGCCCTCCTTTTAGTCCATCATTAATCTCTATGAGCTGGTCTCTCAAACTCCAGTCTTGCCATTTTCCAGGTCACGTTTTATAAGTTCCCCAGGCCAATTGTATCATTCTCCGGCCGATGATACCTCTGTGACATTTCTGCCTCCAAAAACACATTATTATGTTCTGATCCCCCTAGTTCATATTTGTAGCTATTTTTCCAACTCTCCTAGAATATGCAATATGATTCTTCAAGCCCCATGGACTAGGTGGCTAGTGGATGCAAATCCCACATCACTTCTCTCTGTCCCTTCACTGTGTCTTTCCAGTGCTGGGAATATGCTCCTTTATACAGTTCTCCCCTTGTCACCCTTGAAGGCCCAGCTCTGTTGTCTTACTCTATGGGAGACTTCTCCCTTCCATGATGTTTGGGAAGTTGCAAGAAGGCTTTGCCCTTTTCCCTAGCTTGGCCTGACGAATGCTCTAAGGATAGAAAACACTGGGGGTGAGGTAGCCTCACATCGATACAGCAACGTGCAGCTGACCACTCAGTTGAGGGAGTGGCTGCTGAGAGCAGAACCTTAGTCATGAGAGGGTATAGCTCTGTGGGTCCTGGGTATAGGCGCAGCTGGGTCAGGGTTATCCGGTGACGCACAGACATGGTGTGACAGTCATAGCAAGTTTGGGCTGTGACACCCCTGCCACCTCCAGACTTTTTCAATCATCACAAAGGGTCTGCTGAGCCGTAGGAGGCTCCACAAGTGTATCTCACACATAATCTGACTGCAGAGGGGAGGCCGGCTCTCCCACATTCTAGTGCATCCATATGCATCCCACCTGGTCTCTCTTGGTCTACGATCAGGTACATCTCCCTTTGACCAGCTCTGCTGCAAATCCAGTGCTTTGTCAATCTTTGTATTACATCTTTGTCAAACAAATTGGTAGGAATTACATACTTCTATAATTCTAATGATTTTGTGACAATTTAAAATTTGCTGTATATGAGTGAAGTTGAGTATCTTTTCACTCAGTTATTGTTGATAGCCCTTGCTCATTTTTCAGTTGGACTGTGGTCTTTTTATTTGTTGAACTCTTTATATTTAGTAGAGCCATTAAGCTTTTGACTATAAAGTGAAAGACATTATCTCAAGAAATGAATAAAATATTAAGTGAAAAAACAAAGAAAGATCAGCTCAAAGGCCAGCCCTCCGTGGTCTTTCTGTAGTTCATGGCAGTCACTGCTGTCTTCCTCTTCTGACCACATGTGGTGTTGTCTGTGTACCTCAGGTGGCTCCATGACTGTTCTCCTTGGTTTTACTCTTGTCATTTCACCAAAGGGATTATCCAATTTCGGGGACTGGATACTTGCATTTTCTTTATTATGATTGCACCCACTGTAGCCCTCTGCTCACAGCCAGGATTTAATAAACATTAGTCAAGTAAACAATGAAGGGTGAAGTTGAAGGTTTTTTTGACCACATTGTGCCCAGATCTGTTGGCATAACAATGTGTGTATGCCGTAAACAGATATCTTCTTATCAATCTGTTGTTCACATTTATGGTTTTCTATAGAACTTCTAGATAGGGCAGTTTTTAGAACACATGCTGTCCCCCCAACACACACACACGCACCCACATGAATGAACAAGCTATCTGTACATATACAAGCGAACATGCCAGCATTTATTTCCTGAAAGTGGAAATCCTCCTCACTATCTGTCAGTCTGTGTCGGTTTCTTTGTTGCCCGTGTTTTCCCTGGTGTGTTCACGGTGTCCCACGTGAACCCAAAGGCTCTTGTCCCTGAATGATGACTTCCATGGAGGCCCTGTCTTTTGGGGTGAAGTGCACAGAACCCTCTTTCTCCACACACATCCTTGTCTCCCTACACTTCTCAGAGAGGTCAGCCCTACCAGCTGAAGACTCCCCAACTGTGCCCCTCCCCAAGCAGAAGCCCAATTTCCGGCCTTGCCCGGAAGTGTTTCCTCTGAGGTCTTGCAGAGAACATGAGCTCTTGCTAGGGGTTGGTGAGTCCTGGTCACACTTTATGGAAGCCGTGGCCAATCTCAGAGGCCCACTTTCCATGGCCCTTTCTTATCTTTTCCTCACTTGAAAGCCCAGGACCCCACACCCATCAGCTCTGCCTGTGGGAGTTTTCCAGGTGTTGGGGTCTTCTCTGTCTCTCTTCATCAGCCCCATCATCTCCTCTCCCACCCAGACGTTAGTTAATGCACATCCTATCTGTGTTTCACGTTTGCAATGAAAGTTGGCATTTCAGCTCTGGATCTAATCACTTCTTTACATACACGAAAAGGCAGACTCTTAGCAAAACGGTCACCACCAGCACCAGCACCACCACACCTTCCCAACAACAGCTTCCGATGCTGCGGCTGCGACTTGACCTGACCTGGGGGGCTAGGCCAGAGGCCCCTAGGGGGACGATTGCCTGTCTGTTCCCCACCTTGAGTGAGAGGGGCTCTCCTGTCACCCCCTGCACTCATCCTTTTGGGGTTCCACTGCAGAGGGAGTTTGCTCAGGCTCTACTCTGGGGAGGCAGGGGCTCTGGAAGGAGGAATTCTCAGCAGGGCCCAGTGGTGCAAGACCTGGGCTTGAAGTGCAGGGCCTGGAGCGGTGAGAAAATGGGAGTGGGTTGTGGTGGTGGTGTGGTGGTGGTGGCCAGCACTTCTCTCACTTGGGGATGACTGATTCCAAGAAGGGGGTGGCTGGGGAGCTGCCACGATGCAGCACAGGCACCTAGGAGCAGGTGCACAACTTCTTGCCTGGAGCAGCTCGTTGGCTCCACTAGACCAGGCTTGTGTGGTGATGTGGAAGAAAGGGCTGAACAAAGGTTTGTGATGCCTTCATTAAGTTTGACTGAAAAGTAGAGGATGAACTAAATGACACTCCAGTGTGCTTTTTGTTAAACAACCAAAGTCAGTCTACTGATTAGTTTAGAGCGTTGGCCCACTGCTGGGGTTCCCTGGGCAGTGTCACGAGTGGTAGGATTTAAGGCCAGTAACCTCTATTTTATTTAATAGATGCTCTCCAGTTGCTGAACAGTAAAGAACATTTCTGTAAAGAAAACTGTGCTTTGCTTTCATTTTTAACAGACAGAAAAGTGGTACATCTTTATGGGGTACCACGGGATGCTTGGTACATGAATATGATGCTACCTAAATCAGGGTAAACATATGTAGTTCCACAAACGTATACCCTTTCTTTATGGTGAAGATATTAAAAATCTTTTCTTCTAGTTTAAAAAAATCAGTACATTATTTTTATCCATAGTAAGTTACAGCTAGATAGGAGTAAGAAGTTCTAGTGTGATTGAAGTGCATTGAGGAAATACTGAAAAGCAATTCTATAGCTAAGGTGTAATTAAAATAGCCTACAAGCCAAACAAAAGTAAAGCTGTTATAAGGAAACACTTAAGTAATAATTAATTACGTGTCTAGTTACCTGAAGCCTTAGTGGCATTTGATAGGCTGTCTGTGGCAGGTAGAGTATGGGTGAACGCCCCCTAGGACTGCCCCGCCCCATTCCCACAAGTGTCTGTCCTGCTGCTAATGTCCAGCATGATTTAGGGGAAGCTCTAGCATCCTGTGGAATCCCAGAGAATATAATTGAAGTTCTGTTTATAAATCCGCTATTGACGTCCCGTGAATGATCACAGTGCTATGTGCCCGCGCGCTGCCTCCCCCTCCAACAGCTCGTTCGGAAGTTCCTTAGAAAAGACATTAGTGACAATTTGTCCACGGCCTCTGGAAACCTAGCGATGTGCCATAGCGCCCATCCCATCTCCGGCTTTCTGAGAAGAGGCTCAAGGAGGTTGTGTAACGGAGCCAAGTTACATGGGTTGTGAGCAAGGGAGCTGGGGTTCTATCTCAGGTCTCAAGAATGAGGGACCTTCCTGCTCTTCCCGCTGAAGGCACGGCCATTGCCATCTACGTTTTTAAAAGTCGGAAAGGCACAACCCGCCGATTTCACACATGGTTAAAGCGATGATATCTCAGTTGAGGTATCTCTGTTTGGGGGAGTTTAGAAAAATGTGCATTTTGTAGGCTGAATTTGATTAAATGCAGCAAGCTCTGGGGAAGGCTTGTCTTGTGCAAACTCTGCGTGATCACCAATGCCCACTTCCCCTTACTCCTTGGAAACAGAGTCTAGCTTCACTGAGGACAATCATGTGCTCAGGTGTAAGATGTCCTTTCCCATCTTCCCCTGCACCTAGGCAGAGCATATGAATGCCCTCCGGGGAGGCTCTTTAAAAGCCCGTTTTGGCCAGCACCACGGCTCACTAGGCTAATCCTCCGCCTGCAGTGCCTGCACACCGGGGTGCTGGATTCTGTCCCGGTTGCTCCTCTTAGTCCAGTTCTCTGCTGTGGACCAGGAGGGCAGCGGAGGATGGCCCAAGTGCTTGGGCCCTGCACCCCATGGGAGACCAGGAGGAAACACTTGGCTCCTGCCTTCAGATCGGCGCAGTGTGCCGGCTGTAGTGGCCTTTTGGGGGGTGAACCAACGGCAAAAAGGAAGACCTTTCTCTCTGTCTCTCTCTCTCTCTCTCTCTGTCTAACTCTGCCTGTCAAAAAAAAAATTTTTTTTTTTGTTCTGGCCTGCTCTGGGACTGGAATGAGGACATGATGTCTGGAGCTCTAGCAGCCATACTGGGCCATTAGACATCTGTTGACTGGAAGCCAAGTGTTATTGATAGGAAAGAATAAGGAGCCTAGATCCCTGATGACACAGTGGAGCTGACAGACAAGTCTTGGGCTATTTACATCAGAAATTACCATGGGGGAAAATAAATTTTTATCTTGTTTAAGCTGCTACTTTCTTTTGATGCCTGAACGCAATTTCCAAATTGTAGAAGCATAGGGAAGCTGAAGAAGATACATCTATTGATCTCCAGGAAAGAGAAATTCACAATTGATTGAAATATGATCTGACACGATATGATCTAATAGGAACAGAAAGTAATGGAACTATCCCGGAGAAGGAAGAACTGAATTCCACGAGGCCACTTGGATGAACGGACGGAGATAAATATTGGAAGAGTGCAGTCAGTCAGCAGACGCTGGAGACCAAGAAGTTGAGTTTAAGTAACAGTGGGTTTGCTGCAACCAACAGCAGTCGTGTTTCTGAAATGATTTTCTTGAAGTTTCCGCAACACATTGACCATCGGGCCTTGCTCTGCGGCCTTAGATCTAAACCAAAGACACGAACTGGTGTGTGTTATGTGGGATGGGATCCATGGACACGAGCAAGTCGCTTTCTTTCCACGTAGCACTTATGTGGTGACATCTAAGCTACAGAGAGAGTGGTGCCCCTTTATGCATTTGGTGCTGATTGGGAAGAGAATTTTTTAAAAATAATATTGCATTTACATTTTTTAGGCTTGGGTTAAAACACTGTCTTCGACTGAGGTATAAGAAGAAGAGAGGGGAAATTTTTGCTGGGGGTCCCTCCTGGGGAACCTTTTAACCTGCTGTCTGTGGCGACTGGTGGCTTTGCTGCATGGATCGCGCGTAAGCTGAGCCTGAGCGGAGGGGGCAGAGGAGCAGGCAGCAGGGGGATGAAGCAACAGGGCCAGCCCTGGAAGCCACTGGAACCTGGGGAGACCCAGGAGCTGACGGCCAGACACAGCCTTCGCTCAGCCTCCCTGAGAGCTGGACCAGTACCAACGGACTGGACTGTGGCCAATGACCCAATCCCTTCCTCGCTGAGACCCCCAAGTGCCTGTGAGGACATGCAGCCCTTTCTCTCCCCACTCTGGTGACCCTGGCTCTCCTCTTCCGGATTGCCTGGCCATGAGGTGGAAGCGGCCTGGGGCCCTGTGTCACGCCTGGAGGACACTCTGGCCGAGGAGTTCCCCGCAGAGTGTTGGTCTTCTTGGTTGTATGATGACAACGTTACATGGGGCTTGTTTGTCATGGCGGCTGGAATTGAATACTCTACTTCTTTACCCCATGGCAAGAACATCAGGTTTTGGTGCTTTGTAGCACCTGTGAGAGGAGGCGTACCTTTGATTGAGGCGCATGGGATTCGGAGTTAGCTCCCCAGGTGAGTCTGGGCGAGTCGCCACCTCCCAGATTTTTATCTGTGAGATGGGAATAATGATTCTATTTGCTTCCTAGGAAGCATTTTTTGAACGTACACTCACACAGACCACCTGCTCAGAGACACCCACGGTACTATCAGGTTAAAGCTCAGAGGGCGCCCACTAGAAGCTAACGGACCCAAATTTTCACGGGGTGGAGGGAAGCCTGGGTGTCTCTGTGCCTAATTAGCTCCCCCGGTGACTCTTGGGCTTACTGGGGTTTGAGCAAGATCATGCTAGCGAGGCTTGGGAGCCTTCGTTCTGCCAAAGGCCGTTTGGACATTTGTAACATCACTCGCCAGCCATACAAAATCATCAGCTTAAAAAACGAGCCTGCTGTGGACTGGTTGAATTGCTAGTCCAGCATGGTTGCCTTGGCAGGGCCAGGCCGAATGGCTTCGTGGGTCTTCTCCAGGCCCCAGACTGGACGTTCCCCGTCCCTATTGTGAGAGGTTGTGAGGATGGCGTGCGACGCTAGGGACAAAGTACTGGCTCAGGGGAAGTGCTCAAGAAGTGCAGGCAATTATTTTTGTCATCTGGGCCTTGTGTAGACTCTAATTTACTCAACAGCACTGGCAAAGCACACGGAGGGTAAACAGCGAGGTGCCCCGGGCCCGTCGCTCTGCCCTCACGGGGAGCCAGGAGGGCCGACACTCTGAATGTAACCCGATGTGACTGACATGGGAATTGCTGTGCTGTGTTGCGTATTCAGCAACAAAATCACAACTCGAAAACCGATGAGGGAGCAGGTCACTCTCCCAGCAGCAAAGTCCCCGAAGACCCCCAGGCTCTGCGGAGGTGAATCGCTCCGCGCTGATGGAAATGCGTTAATGAGCATATACAAATGTGGCTGCATGGTGACCAGCATGCCTGAAGCTCTGCGGAAAAATTATTGACAGCTATATTGCTTAGTCCTGTAGTGGTTAGGAAATGAAATGCCTTTCTCTAATCAAGTAATTGCATTAAGGAGCTACTGGGAACATGCGGGTGCTTTTCCGGAATAGGGAAAAAGTCAACTCTGCTCCAACCAGGTTAACTGTCAAGAGGAGTTTGTCTCAAATTTCTTTTAGTTCAACTAGCATAGCTTTCCCCCGTATCCATATGCAAGCAAAAGTCTCAACGAAAAGTCCACTAGCAGTCGAAACAAAGCAGCACGTTTGTAAGAAATCCTGCCTTCTGAAAAACACATGTTTTTGTTTCTCCTTTTTTTGGGGAGCCGGCTGGGGATGTGGGTTTGGATGCCATGTTGAGCCCCGGAAGGAGCAGGAGCAGAGGCAGCGTGGGCAGGGGCCCTGATCCCCCACTCGGCAGATGGCGTGGGCCCAGCCTCCACGGCGGGGAGACTCCTCGGGCGTCCTGCTCCTCTCCAAGCAGAGAGACGTTTTCTAGTTAGCATGAGTTGCCAGGGCCAAGAGTTTTCCTGAAAACAGCAAGTGAAGAGAGTTGAGCTGGAGGGGAAATGGTGCACACACAGAGCAAGAATGTAAGGAGAGAAATGTGTTGGTTTCCGTTGCCATGGCTATGGCGGAGCCTCAACGCCGGGGATCTTTCATGTCTGCACCCTTGTGAAGACACAGCCGCTGAATGAAACACCACTGGAGGCCCGTTTTGTCTACACTGTTCTGTCTACACTGCAAGTTCTTAGCCGTTTTTTTTTTTTTTTTTTTTTTAGATCATCATCCAGTTGTCCAATGTGTGAGTATTTTGGTTGTTTGTTTTAAATGGATTTTGTTTTTCTGAAACAGAGAGAGCAAGAGATGGATAAAAGGGGAGAGATACAGAGAGAGAGAGAGAGAGAGAGGGAGAGATGCTCTCATTCACTGGTTCACGCCCCATTCACTGGTTCACTCCCCAAATGCCCACAGTGGCTAAGCCTGGAAGCCAGGAACTTGATGCCGTGTCCTGTGTGGGTGGCAGGGACTCCACCACTTGAGCCATCACCTGCTGCTAGCTGGAGTCGGGGGGGAAGCGGGTCTCACACCCAAGCACTATCGTAAGGAACGCGGCATCCTGTATTCCATATAGCTTACCTGCTAGGCCAAACACACCCACCCGCGTGTTCTTTTTACGCTGTGTCTGGGCACCAGGCTGTGAATGTTTGTGCTCTAACTGGGATGGGTGTGCACCTCACTTCCAGGCTGTGGTCCAAGGCCCCCAGCTGCTGAGTGAAGCGGATTTGAGGTGCTGGAACTCTTGGCCCCGTTTCTTCTCATTCCCCCTCTATCTTTTCCCATGCCCACATCCCCAGTCATACTCAGGGTTCAATGTTCCAGCAGCTACCTCAGTCCTTCAAGCTCACACAGTTGCCATTTGTGGGGTCCACTTCTTCTCCTTGGCCTTGGACTAGCCCATCAGGCTTGCTGTGACAAGACCACGGCTCCCCTGCAGCCGGCCCTGGGAATGATCTTGCATGAAGGAGAAGGAGCCCGTGCCGTGCTGGGGAGAGGTGAGTGAGAAAGAGGTCCCTGAGCTTGGCGACATTCACCTGCTCTACCTGCTGCCCAGGCTGTCTCCCGGGTGCTACGCGGCACCCAGATGCCACACGGCAGAGAAACACTGAGTTGCCCGATGCCGTGTGACGGGTGATTGCTAGTAGCTGCCAACTGCTTTGAAAACAGAGAGCATTATGGGGCACTAAGTATCATTATCAATGATGAAGCTTCACACAACTCCCTGGATGACCGGAAAGGGGAGTGGTCTGGCTCGGGAGCTGTGGACAGCCAGCACCTGGTATCCTCACATGGGCCAGGCCCGGGACTCCCTCATCTGTGGAAAGTGGGGTCTTCCTTGAGCTGAGGCATTCCAGGGTGGAGAGGGTGAGCATGGGATTCTGGGCCAAGGGCGGAATAGGGCCGGAGGACGTGGTGCCCTCAGTGGGCCTGCTGCCCCAGCTCCCTATGGGAGAACCAGTTTCAGATATGAGGCACAGACATGTTTCTTGTGCAAGGAAACCCTCCGTTGAGAAGTGGGCTTTTTGAGGCTGGATCTTGGTTTATGAAGGTTAAGGCGAAGGACGTAGGCTGTGTGGTCCCAGTGTGGATCTACGCACCGTGGAACTTTCTGCTCCCCAGGCACAGAGATGTGCATGGCCGCATGTGGTGAGAGTGGAGAAGCGTTGGTGAACACAGGAGCAAGTGAGTCAGTCGCTCCGCAGTCACCATTGTCCCTCCTCACGGTTGTCACCATTCTGACAACCTCGGAGGGTGTGGCTGTGCGGATATATTTGAATATGGGTTCTTGTACTTTGCCAGTCAAAATATGTGCCTGCCCTGCTGGCCGCCGAGTGAGCCCACGGCACCTTGGTGTCTCCAAAAGCACCCACGGGGTCCTCAGGAGCAGTCAAGCCTGAGAACCCTGGCTATGGAGCCTTTCAGTCTGCGGGTCCGACTGTGGTCCCCTTGAGGGCAGGGCCGCGAATCAATAGAGTTCGTGATCCAGGTCACTTAGGCCACCAGGACCGGGTGAAAGGAACGGCCGATAAGTGCTAGGGTGTGGAGCAGCCCCCTCCTTGGCTTCTAAAGTCCACTCCTTGGTTTCCTGGGCCCCAGGGCACTGCTCTGCGTTTATGCTCAGCTGGGCCACATGGAAAATGACACCGTCCCCACAGCCCTCCATTACAGAGAGGGTTTCCGGGACAGCGATGGCAGTGCCCTAAGGTCAGGGGAGTTGCTGCATGAGGATGGAAAACCCCGGCTGGGAGCACAGTGTCTTGCTGCTGCTCGCCCAGCTCAGCCACCCACTGGCTCGGCATCAGAGCCTCTCTGGGCTGTGGCACTCACAGGGTCTCTGAAGCCCTTAGTGCTGTTCAGAATCTCTCCTTCCACACACTATGATGCCAGGACCCTCCCTCAACCGTGGGAGGAGCACAGGCCTGAAACGAGGCAAGCTGGCAGCCCACATAGATTCTTTCCCCTGGATGACGTGCTTTGAGAGCCCTAGACCACCCTCGGGAAGCCCCAGCTCAGGGCAGATCTGAAGGCCAGACAAGATTGGGCTTTGACAGCCAATCAGAGGGGCGTTACTTAGCACAGCTGTTCCTGTCATGATGCTCGAACACACGAGTGATGGAGACCAGATTCCTTGGGAAGGGAGGCTGGGCAGCACCTGGGCTGCCCTGGACTGGCAGCCGTGAGGGACACTGGGCTTGTACCCCAGAGCAGCTCTCGGTGGCCTGGATATCCTAGGTGCAGGATTTCCTCCATTTCAAATACATAAAGCTTATTTACATAGATGGAAGTCGGGCTGCCACTGGCCAGCCATTTATCTATCCATCCACCCATTATCTGTCCATGCAGGACCTTCTCCTGTCCTTACACAGCTGACCACAGGGTAACAACCGCCACTGTGATAAGGGCCCATGGAGGGAACAGAGAAGAACCAACCAACCCATCTGTGTGACCTGGAGCTGTGATTCCAGGGGCTGCAGCATTCACACTGCCCAAGCTGCTTCCTCAGGAAGCTACAAATGATGCGCAAGGTCATGTGCTTCCAGGCGCTTAAAGGGATTTTAGTACTATGTGAGGATGGCAGCTACCCCCATGCGTGTTCCTTAGAGCCAGGGTTGAAGAAACAAAAGGTGATGTAGGGGATGGTGGGAAATCAGCCCCCGGGGTCTCAGAGGGGAGCCAGGAGTAGGGAAAAGTAGCCCAATGGAAGGGAAGTGGGAAGTGGTTTCTGGGCCTCTCTCCGCCACACGCCATCGTTGGGATTAGGTGTGTTATGTCCCTCTTGGAGCCTCAACATTGAGTGCAGAGTGTCTAAGCTCTCTCGTGCTTGTGCTGGGGGCAGGATGGCAGGATGGAGCAGCACCCGTGTACCCACACACATGCACTCTCACACATACACACACAGGTGCAGGCTGGCACACACCCACACTCACATATGCATACAGAACACTCCCATATGTACACAGCACCCAAACACATGCGCTCATGCACGGACACATGCACCATCCTTCACACACATTCTCACAGATACACGCACAATTCTACATACGTGCAATCATATGCTAACACATGTGTGCATGCCTAGTCCCCCACATATGCACCCTGTCGTACATGCTCAGTCGCACACACCCCCACGGGGCCCTTCTCTCCTACACAGGAATACACACAGGCACACGGATCTCAGTGCCCAATATTCCACACTTCATTTCCAAATTTTCAGAAAGCAGTAACAGACCAGTCAGGAAATGAAAATAAAAATCATCTGGAGAGCTTTTATGCGATCCTGATGATCTTGCAGCCCTGGTTTCACTCCTTTTTCCACTGAGTAAGTCCAGAGCCTGCCGTCTTTACAGAGGTACCTCTACCAGGGGAACAAAGCCTCAGGAGGCGAGAGCCCGAGGGGAGAAATTTATAACAAAAGAAACTGCAAGAAAAAGGGGGAAAAAAAGTCCTTTTACCCTCTTCCACGGGGAAGAGAATAAAAGACGTTTGCAATGTTCCTTCCCCACATTTGTATAAAGAACTGCGTGTTCTTGTTTACTTTCTGTGGAGGTCCCGTTTCCTCCTAGGATTCCTGGTGGTCACTCTCACCCGTGATGGCTGCTTTAGATGCAAATCTGAGCTACGGCATGAGAGCCGCGTGTGCAGGCAGCAGGGCGGGGAATTCCAGGATGGAGGCTGGGCTGTCTGTACTGAGGGCACTTCCGGGCATCTCCCTCCTTGTTCCTGGGGCTCCCTGACCTGGCCCCCCAGAGCTGCAGAGGGCTCGGCTGGGGGTGTGCTCAGCAGCACCTGTGTGGCCCCTGGTTCAGGGCAGGGAAAGACACACAGAAAGGGAGTGTCCGCATCCGGGACTCCCACCCCCCAAGCCGGAGCACCAGGACAGGGATGGACTGCCACAGGCCCGCCATGTCCCAGGGTGGCCTGATGAACTGTCCCCCTAGGGCAGCTTTGCTGTCTTCAGAGAGAGGCAGAGTGTAAGGCCATAACCTTCAGCTGCAAAGTGCTTTCAGTTTCCTGCCTTCTGCAGAGCCCCGTTTCACAGATTGGCAAACTGAGGCTCAGAGGGCTTCCTCTGTCCAAGATCTCATGGCAAGCAAGTAGAAGGGCTTCAACGTGAATTTGCAACATTTAAGCTCAAATCCAGTGCTTGTAGCCTTGTATTATGAAGAATAAAGCCTTGTAATAACCATAGAAACAAAAAAGCTAACATTTTAAGGTTCTGACCAAGTGGCTGGCACCATTTTATTTAATCCTTTTAATCACAAGAGGCGCACACTTTTATAAGGAGATTCTTAAAAAAGTAGGCATGCAGGGCCGACGCTGTGGTGCAGCGGGTTAACGCCCTGGCCTGAAGCACCGGCATCCCAGATGGGCACCGGTTCAAGACCCAGCTGCTCCACTTCTAATCCAGCTTTCTGCTATGGCCTGGGAAAGCAGTAGAAGATGGCCCAAGTCCTTGGGCTCCTGCACCCACATGGGAGACCTGGAAGAAGCTCCTGGCTCCTGGCTTTGGATTGGCGCAGCTCTGGCTGTTGTGGCCAGTTGGGGACTGAACCAGTGGATGGAAGACCTCTTTCTCTCTCTCTCTGCCTCTCCTCTCTCGGTGTAACTCGACTTTCAAATAAATAAATAAATCTTTTTTTAAAGGAAAAAAACCAGCTTTCATCTGCTTTTAAAAAAATAAATAAAAAAGTAGGCATGCATTTCAATTTTTTTTATGCCCCAACAAACTGAAATTCCATTTCCACCGACTTTTTGAAGTTCCCAATCGGCCAGTAAGGAAATCAAGCCCTAAAGAGTTAACAGATCTGCAGGAAGCCACACGCCCCGTGGAGGCAGAGGGTGCGTGCTCTGCTGTAACTCTCCAAGGCCTGGGCTCTCTGCCCTTCCTGATGGAGCGCCATGTGCAGCACCACGCAGATCTTTCCCAGTCATGGAGACCCATGGGAGCTCCGGTGCCCCCAATCAATGCCAACTCCCTTTCTCCCCAGGGATCAGATGAGCGATCCCTTTGGGGCTCGCTGCAGATGGAAATTAAGGTCAATCATTCGGGGACCAACGTTGTGTGCAGCGAGTTAAGCTGCCACCTGGGAAGCCTGTGTTCCTTGTCAGAGCACTGGTTTGAGTCCTGTCTACTCTGCCTTCAATCCAGGTTCCTACTAGCAGGTCTAGGAAGGCAGTGGAAGATGGTCCAAATTCTTGAGTTCCTATCCCCTTCCCCTCCATGGGAGACCTGGATGGAGTTCTAGGCTCCTGGCTTCAGACTGGCCCACCTCTCTCTGTTGAGGCCATTTGAGGAGTGAACCAGTGGATGGAAGATCTGTCTCTCTCCATCACTTTTAAAATCAATCAATATTTCAAAAGTATTCAATTTCTTCAGTTATTGGAAAGAAATCTTAAGGATGCCATCAGATCACATTTGCATACAACTGTGTCTTGTTTTCTCCATGGAGCTTTTGATTGGACTGATGGATCCCTCCCACCAGGCCACTAAGCCTGTGAAGGTCACCATCAGCCCCAGGGAACACACCAGCATTGGCTGGGAAGCCTGGATTCCACTCAGAAGCTCTACAACACCGAGGCCCGGGGTGTCGCAAAGCAGCCCTTCGTAGGCGTGACGGGGTGCTCATGTCACTTCTGGTGTTGGGTTGAAAAGGCCTGATTCAGCATTTTAATGACCAAAGGGGTCTCCACTAGCCTAGTAATAAGAAGTGACAGGGTCCCCTGAAATGCAACAATGAGGCATGAGAGACAGCAACAGTCAGGGTGACTGGCACTAGTCCTGGGGTCCTCTGAGTCCCCTCCCACCATGCACAGTCCAAACGTTTTGATTGAAGGACCACAAGAGGAGTGACGGAGTCGAGCTGTGCTCTCGGGTCAACGGCCTCTGGTTTCCAAGGTGGCTTCCCTCAAAGAGGGCTGCTTCTCATAGTGTCATGTAGTCACCAACTTCGGAGAAACGTCTTCCTCTCTATGTAGCTCAAGGGCAGTTTTGAGGCCTTCTGAACACAGGTGGGAAGGCTGAGCCACCTGAAAGGGCAGTGGGCTCTCCCTACCCCCTGCTGACCCTTGCCCCAGCACTTTGAAGTCTGGCAACAAAGATGACCGACATTTCTGGACTGCTGCATTCCCCCACTCCCCACCCCAAGCCCTACACCCAGAACCCGGCTCTCCACAGCTTCTCAAGGGCAGAATGTCCCCAGGGGGCAGGCTGCACAACTGCTTAGATCTCAGCCTGTGTCTCTGAATAAGTGAGCCGGTCCCAGGGTCTTTGGGGGGTTCTGCAGCGGGCTTGTTGGTTTGGCTTGGTGATGTCTCCAGAGCAAGGCATCCCTCTACAGGGTTGCTTAGACCTGCAAAGCATTGTGGGATAATCAGAGAGAATGCTGGGAGACTTGAGACAGCCTCTGAAGCTTGTGAATGTGGGACAGGACCCTCCTAAAGCAGTGACTCGGGGAGGTTGCCAGGGAAGGAGAGGGCTTTGCTACCCTCTGTGAGCCTTAGCCTTCTGGTCTCACAGAGCTCAGCTCTTCCCTACCTCCCCAGCTCCTTGTCTTCCTCTGCAAGGTTGAGACTGTCTAAGCCCTACTGCAGTGTGGAGTGTTGACTGCAGAAGAGGGGAGCGACAGCAAGAAACTCCTGCTCCCAGGAGTTTCTGGAACATTCTAATACTTCTAGAACATTCTAACACTGCATCGGGGTGTCCACGAAGCATCTACCACAGTAGGCTGGTAGCCTGACCAGTGGAAAACTTTAGTGATTCACCTGAGGGTGGGTCGGTGCCCTTTGTGATTTGCAAAAGTGCTGCTCGCTGAACGTTTTGTCATTGCTGAACTCCATACTCTTCCTAGCCAGCGCTGCATTCGGGGGCTTTGGGAAAGCCACGTTTGGGTTTACGTCCAGCTAAAACAATCCAGTAACCACACAGGCAATTCTGCAAGAGGCCTGGGTGGTGAAATCAAGAACAGAAAGTTCTCTCTCTCTCTTTAGCAATGCTGAGCAGAGAGCCCTAAGACAGGCTTTTCCTATTCCAGGCTCCTCTGTGTGAGGAGGAAGCTCCGTTTTCATTTATCTCTCACGTCCTTTGAAGTACAAGCCGCTGTCTGCCTAATGGCCCAACCCAGAGAGACTAGAGTGAATTCCTTTTACATTAAACAAATCCCAGTCTAAGAAGGCAGCAATATTTCTACACAAGTCAACCCGTGATGTCGGTGTTTGCCAGCTCATGATGGCTATCAGCTCTGTCACTAATGGAGCACACGCCCAGTGAGTGGCAGGACGAGACCCCTGATGGGTTTCGCAGTCACAAGCCCCTCTCTCCTGCTAATCCCTTCTGCTCACAGGGAGGTCTGTCCCCTGAAGGGGCCAAGAAAAAAAAAAAAAAGTAGAGAAAGAAACCTGAGGAAGAGGGGCCAAGACAGGAAGGAAGGATGAAATACAGAGAAATGGTAAAAAGGAAATGAAAAGAACTTCACTGTTCAGTTTCTTCTCTTGCCTGACCCAATTATCAGATTTTGCATTTAAGTTTAAGACAGCAGATCAAACAGCAAGAGGCACTTTGTACTTCTGCCAGGAGACCATATGATGTCTCTCAGCCACTCTCCTGCAGGCCAGGCAGAGGGAGCCATGCCTCGGAGCTGGGCGTGCACATGGCGCAATGTGGAAAGATGCTGCGAAATCCATAAGTGACTGTGCTCTTGGATGGTGGCCAGGGTTTATGGCACTTTATCAGTTCACAGAGAAAAGACAAGGCATAAGCTCATTATAACGTTCCACAAATAAGTCAAAAGTGGAAGCTGAGCTGAAAGAAAGACGAAAGCCCGTGTCATGCTTACTTTGCAAATGGATCGTCCTGGGGGCTGTTTGAAGGGGATGCACGACTTTTTACAAGGTACAGATCTGATCTGAGCTGGGTATTTGACATGGCTTGCGTTGGCCATGTGCTTTCTCCATCAATATGAAGGGCTGGATGGCAGACATTAATTCTTCCTTCTCGAGATCCTGGCTTGCCTCCCGAGTGAGTTACTTTAAGAATGTACTTACGATGCATTGAGATTGTTGCTGGGGCTATGGTATTGCATGGATTTTCATGCCTTCAGACAAGGCTTTGAGTGCTAAGATGAAATAGATACTTTGGAGAGGTCACTTTTCACTTCCTGGGTTATGAAAGCATTGGGAACCCCTGACTTCCACTACGAGGCTGGGGGTTTGCATGGAGATGGGGTGGGAAGATTTCTACTGTCTACAGTCACAGGTTCTCTTTTGTTAAGACTTATTTCTTTGAAAGGAGGAGAGAGAGAGAGAGAGAGAGAGAGAGCAAGTGAGCTAGCTTCCACCTGCTGGTTCGTTCCCCAAATGGATACAACAGCCAGCTTTGTGCCAGGCTGAAGCTATGAGCTAGGAACTCCCTTCTGGTCTCCCAAATGGGGGGCAGGGGCCCAAGTACTAGGGCCATCCTCTGTTTCTTTCCCAGGCACATGGGCAGGGAGCTGGGTCAGAAGCAGAGCAACTAGGTCTGGAACCAGCACTCCAATAAGGAATGCCAGCACTGCTGCTGAGCCACAATGCTGGACCCCACCATGGATGACCCTTTGTCCATTAATGGCAGTAGAATTAGAATGGCGCAGAAGCACTGACTTTTCACAATTAAATCAGCTCATAGTCTTTCCAGATGTTCTACAAAGTTTTGCTCTTTTCCTGGGAGAGATAGATGTGGTGGAGCATGGACATCGCTGCTGTACTCTGCCAGCGCATGGCTGGGTGTTTTAAAATTGACCTCAAGCCGGCGCCGTGGCTTAACAGGCTAATCCTCCGCCTTGCGGCGCCGGCACACCGGGTTCTAGTCCCGGTTGGGGCACCGGATTCTATCCCAGTTGCTCCTCTTCCAGTCCAGCTCTCTGCTATGGCCAGGGAGTGCAGTGGAGGATGGCCCAAGTGCTTGGGCCCTGCACCCGCATGGGAGACCAGGAGAAGCACCTGGCTCCTGGCTTCGGATCAGTGCGATGCGCCGGCCGCAGCGGCCATTGGAGGGTGAACCAACGGCAAAAAGGAAGACCTTTCTCTCTGTCTCTCTCTCTCACTATCCACTCTGCCTGTCAAAAAAAAAAATTAAAAAAAAAAAATTGACCTCGAAGGCCAGTCCTCCTCAGTGCCTGCTCTCCCACTTCCCTTTGCCCTGGAGGAGCACCTCACTTCCTCCTTTGTACCTTTCATGAGCTCCTAAGTGGGTCAGAGTTCCTGGTAGGGTTTGCTGCAGCTCCTAATTTGTGCACCTTATTCTTTGTATCTGTGAACGCCTTTAATCCTTACACTAGCTCGCAGAGGTAAGCACCATTATTGTACCCATTTTACAGACCATAATGGGCCCACAGCACACTGATGCAAAACCTGGGCATGTGTGGCAAGACGTTAACAGTTGGTCAATCCGGGTAAAAGGTATAGAGCAGTTCTATGTATTCCTCTTGCAATTTTCCTGTGCGTTCAAATTATGTCAAAAGGAAAAGAAAAGGCCTGAGGAGTTAGACAGTTCTGGATTTCAGTATCAGCTCAGTCACTCACTAACTGCTTATAGACTAAAGCTTTTGCACGCATTATCACATTGAATCTTCATAATGGTATAAGGTTCTGTAGCTATTATATATTTATCTCAGTGGTGCACCTGAGAAAATGGAAGTTCTAAGAGATCAAAAAATACACTAAAAAAATCTGCGCTTATATATACCACATTGAGTTCACCTGCAGTTTGAACTGATCCAAACTTGTATTTCTTTACACCAAAAACAACTTTAGGAGAAAACATAGTAGCTGCCAATCAAGACTCTGACCTTAAAAGGTGTAACATGTAACTTAAAATTCCTTAGCTTCCCTTAATTAATTTCTAAATAATTGATGGATAAGGAGAATTCCCGGAAAGACTAAACATTTGGAACTTGGTTAATGTTAACCCTTCCTTGTAATTATTTTTTACTTTAGGAAAATACCTTAATATATGATCACTTTTTTTTTAATCTTCCAGGCACACTTGACATTTTTGTTATTATTGCTTCCATTAATCTGCCATCCATCCATCCATCCATCCATCCCCCATCCTCCATCCCCTCTTCCCCCTTCCCTCCCTCCCTCCCCTCATTCCTTCCTTCCGTCCATCCTTCCATCCAGCCTCAGTCCACTTGTCCATCCGTTCTTCCATCATCTGTTGTGTATGCACATGCCCCATGAATAAAGGTTGTCACAGGAGAGGCACATATTTTGTCTTAACTGAATCGCAGGGGGAGATGTATACATAAACAGACCAGAAAGCAGGGTGCAGGTCCGTGAATGGGTGAGGGATGAGGAGGTAAACTCCAGCAGCCCAGTGCAGAGAGAAGTGCTTCTTCCACGGGGCCCTTGAGTTGCGACAATCAAACCTCGAGCCCCACATATGTTACAGAACAGGCAGGGCAGCATATTGTGTGGCTCACCAGCTCCTTGAAGGGCCTCTGTGGCCCGATGAGGGAGGCAGCGCATTGCACTGATGTCTCCCCTTGAAGAACATCCCCTGGGAGGATTTTAATGACTCTTTGCAGAGTTGTAACCGATCACGTAGAGACCATAATTTGCTAAAACTAGTTCAGAAGACTTCTTCTAAGCACATTAACAAGCCAATATTTGGGTTTACGTGACATATTTATATCCACTCCCTAGATCTTTCTGTAGTTGATTCCACTTATATGACACCTGGATAAACTCATTTTCACAAGAAAAACTGGGAATTTCACTACCTGCTGCTCTGACTTCCAGATGAAGCATAGACTATTGAACTCGAGAGCCCAACACTGACCCCTGGGGGCCTGGAATTAACACTTTCCATTTAGGGAAATAACCTCCTGTTTCTGTTCCCATATCAATATTCTACAGCATAATATAGTTTAATTCCCTGATAATTAAATAAATAGAATTTTTTACTAGGCTCTATGCCAAAAGACCATTGGCAGTGAAAATCGATTGTTCCTGTTGGTCCTTTCTGTCTACGTTTTTTTATTCTTTATCTAAAGAAATTTATATTATGCATTGCCAGAAAAGCAAGTGAAAATAACCAAAAGCAAACCCACTTTCCTAAAAGAGTGGACAAATGCAATTTTTGTTTAATGCTTGATGCAATGCGTCATCTATTAGCATCACTAAAGACATTTGCTAGTTGATTGAATTCTATTGTGAATCCTACCATGAAATGAGACACCGGCTTTGATGGATCTCTTGTGTAAACCAGATATTTATGTGTTAGGTTTACTCATTGTAAACTACATACTATGATGGATAGGTGACGTCTGACTTCCTACTTAAGGGACGTGTGGTTCAGGATTTTCCTTTGATCAACACTGCAGAATGAGAGGAATCTCCGGGAGGACCAGCCTCTGTTACAGGCATGGTTCGCCACATCTCTTCTCACGTGAGAATCTGCTGTTAACCAGCCTCGTGGACAGGGCCTGTAGGTCAAAGATGCTGGCACCCTCTTTCCCCACTTTTCCCACAATACCTGTCCCTGGGCAATATCATTCATCTATTGCTTTTACATTAGAGACTCCTAAACTCGTGTTTCCAGCACAAGAAACTCTTTCTCTGGAATTCTAGACCTAAATTTCTGGAGAAATGAGAACCACACTGGGTATTGTGTAGGCTTCTCAGAACCAATATATTGCAGACCTAACCCACCACATGGGAGAATTCCTTGTCCATTGTATGACATTGCATTGTAAGGGATTTTCCCTTGGATCTGCCTGCTGGAGACTATCTCCTGATGCATGTACATACAGATGGAGGAGGCAGATATGGGCATCACCCCTCCACTCGCTAGAAGATTCCCTTGCCTTGTCATCTGTGCATTCAATGATAAAATGCTTGGTATGTGGCTTGTCTCCCTTGCTATTGGATTTCCATGCTGAGGGCAGAGTTTTGTCTGTGCGTGGAGAAGAATACAGGAAAATCAAATCCCTCTAGTTTACTGTCTTCTGGACCCGGATTGGACAAGTTGATGATCTCTCCAGGACCTAGATCCAGTGTGGTCACATGCGGGAAGGTTCTGTGTGTGAATTTTACACCATCAAACAGGTATGAATTATTTTAGAAAGCTATTTACTTTGATATAGCATATTTTCAAAACTTTGCATCTATTGCTGTAACCAGTGTTTTAGCTCCGAGCTCAGCCATTCCTCCATGTGTTTCCTATTGTATATAATGCTCCTATAGGGCCTCTTACAAATCTCAAGTAGTTTTTCAGGAGAGCCTCATTTGCCTCCCTGCGTGTCACGGAGAACTCAGCTCCAAGGGCCTTCATGTTACTGTATTCCCAAACGTCATCCTAACCAGGGAAGATGGCTTCTTTGAGCATTTTATCCTTTCTATGATGGCCAGCATAGCACACGAATTATACCAAATCCACTTCAGATCTTCATGGAGAAAACCACCCCTGGTCCCATGATCTTGTCTAAGTAGCACTCCTCCTTCACGCACACCCTTTCTCTCCGCATAATTCCTGATGAACTGGAGGCTTGATCTGGATTATCTTAAGAATCCCTGCAAACCTCCTCTTAGCCTCCACACATAGACGGAACAGCACCCAGGCACCTCCCACCTTTGTTCTTGACTCATTGCTGTGCCTATAGAAGCCAAGTGCAAAGAGATGAACTAATTGTGCAAGCGATCGTCAAAAGGGTCATGGAAATCATGAACAAGTTACGCATGCACTTCAACATTGCTTTGCCTCAAAATAAACTTATCTTTTAAATTCCACATCCATGAACTTTTGGAAGCCCCGTATCTCTTGCTGACATCCCTCTTAGCTTTCAGTCACCTTAACCACCACATGGACAGGACTGCCCTGTACCTGGGCCTTCTGAGAGCAGAGCAAGGAGCAGTGTCGACACTGGCTGTGCTGGGGGCGCTGGGGAAGGCAGAGCCCACGTTAGCTACACTTGCCCAGGCTCTGCCAAGGAACTCTTCTGAAAGTAGGGCAAGCTTTGCATGAAACCTCATTTTCAAACCGAAACCATGAATAAAAAAAGGTGGTTCAGTGTGGTTTTTACTCAAAACCAGGTGAAGCGTTGTGGTTCAGCCAAGTTTTGACTTGAAGCCAGAGAGAGTTCACTGTGCTGGGCTGGATCTTGTTTTACTTTTCGTGTTCCATTTGGTTCTGTTTCCCCAAGCTGAAATCCCGGCTTTAGAGGGGGTGCAAAATGAATAAAGTGAGGTTGGCATGAAATCCGCTGCAGAGAAACACAGCCTCGGCTTTGTAAAGGCCACGCCACTCTCCCGGGCTAGCCTGCTTCTGCTTTCTCACAAAACTTCTGGAAAGGGCCTTCCTGCACTCAATAAATGGTTCCTGGAACTCTTTTTTAAAGGAACAGAATTATTAACACCACGCAAAAATAGCAAAGGCTATTTATTTGCCTCTTGTATATTTTAACAGATTCATTAATGAATATGCTTGTGGGAGTCAGCCACTGAAACTTTTGGTGGGGGATACTTGAAGCAACAGATGATAAGGTTGCATTCTCCGAATTTCTGTGCTTTAAGCATCTGCTTTGAGCTTGATACTTTAATTTGTTAATTCTCACAATACTTTTCGGTACTCTACAGATGGAGAAATGAGGTTCAGACCAATGCATGAGTTGCTTATATACTAACACGGAAGGCAAGCAAACGTAATATAGGTTGAGCGTCCTTCATCCAAAATGTTTGGGGCCAGAAGTGTTTCAGATTTGGGATTGTTCTTTTTTAGATTTTAAAGTACTTGTGCATTTATCATGAGATATCTTAGAGCCAGGAACCCAAGCTTAAACTTATGTTTCATGCATGTATAACTTATTCACATAGACGGAAGGTAATTTTACATAATAATTTTAGTGCATCTGTGATTTGATCTTTCACATGAAATTACATGTGATTTCCACTTGTGTCATCAAGTAGGTACTCCTCAAATTTTAGATGTTGGAACATTTTGGATGTCAGATTTTTGGATTAGGGATGTTCAAACTGTATTAGTTAGTTCCAGCCTGTAAGCGGTAGGGGAATATATTTCTCCCAGGTCTAATTTTTGGCTCTTTTCATTTGACCATGATTCCTAGAAGTCAGCCCAAAGTTCTACCCCCCCTAGAGCATTCAACTTTTTTTTTTTGACAGGCAGAGTAGACAGAGAGAGAGAGAGACAGAGAGAAAGGTCTTCCTTTTGCTGTTGGTTCATCCTCCAATGGCCGCTGTGGCTGGCGCACCGCGCTGATCCGAAGCCAGGAGCCAGGTGCTTCTCCTGGTCTCCCATGCGGGTGCAGGACCCAAGCACTTGGGCCATCCTCCACTGCACTCCCGGGCCATAGCAGAGAGCTGGCCTGGAAGAGGGGCAACTGGGACAGAATCCGGCACCCCAACCGGGACTAGAACCTGGTGTGCCGGTGCCACAGGTGGAGGATTAGCCTATTGAGCCACGGCACTGGCCAAGGCTGAGCATTCAACTTGGCAAAGAGGTCAAAATATACAGCTAACACTACAGCTCATAGTATTTCATGGAAGGTACTAGATGTCCTAAGAGTTGTCCAGATGGCAGGCTGTGTGAGTTTGGAGAAGAGGAGATACCCCTTCTGGTTTGGGAAGGAAGGGTTGGAGACTGTAGATTTTGCACAAAAAAAAATTTGTGAAAACATTGACATTTAGGGCACCAAAGAGCAGCTGAGTGTGGAATTGGGCAGAAGGAAGGGACAATTCGCCTGGGAGGGCAAACAGTCCAGGTAAAAGCAGAGAAGGGGGAGGATTTGTCAGCGTGCAGATTTTGCAAAGGAGAGCTGAGGAAAGTGATTTGGAAAGTCAGGTTGGGATTAAGTTGTAGAAGTCTTGGTTTTTATGGCCATTGAGCTTATATTTTATCTGCTGAGAGAAGTCATTGAGTATTTTTGAGTCTGAATTGAGAAAGTCAGGAAAAAAATACAGTCAAAGGCCAGGGATTTAATTCTGAAAATTCCTCCTCAAGTCCTATTGGAAACTCAGAAGATTAAAACACACACACACACACACACGCACACATGTACACACACACACAATTGGACTTTTAAAAAAATCATTGAGGCAATACTAATTTTCACATCATTCAAGTACAACAGTAAGATATACTTGAAATTACAGATTAATACCAAGCTTTGACTTGAAGTTTGAACTTGGTATTTATTAGCAAATATCTCACATGAATATCTTGCCAATGGCTTACTTATACAAACTGAAAAA
Source organism: Lepus europaeus (assembly GCF_033115175.1). Classification (NCBI taxonomy): domain Eukaryota; kingdom Metazoa; phylum Chordata; class Mammalia; order Lagomorpha; family Leporidae; genus Lepus; species Lepus europaeus. Next base: position 10,158,694 of record NC_084828.1, on the reverse strand, counting down.
AAATTTTGAAATATACGAGCTCTTTCTTTCATAATCACAATCCTCCCAGGGGAAACACAAATTAAGTTCTCTTTAATGAGAAAAAAGACAAGCAGTGAGAATAAGATTATGTCAGATTGAGCTATGCAGTGCCACAGGTAGTATGAAGTCCAAGGATTTCTCCTACCTTTTAGAACTAAGGTCATCCCCTTGGATGCAAAATCTTCCGCACTGGGAATCCTTGACATGGCTTGCTTTGAATGCCATTTTGAGGAATACATGCAAGGTCTAATGTCTGATGAAGTATGTATTGCAGAAGAGATTAGATACACGCTCCAAGCAAAGAGGCTGGCAATGAACAGAGCTCACATCTTAAGGGGCAGATGGAAAGACCAAACAGAACCTGGAGAACTATTGAGGGGAGAAATCTTGTTCAGGCCTCATGGTTAGTTACATGCTGCCTGATCACACTTCCTGCTGGCTATCAGTTCTCCCTGTAGATGACTTCTCTTTCAGTCAAGGTGATGGCAACAGAAATGTCAAGAAAATGCCATACATAGATCCCACACAATATAAAATCAGAACAGATCCTCAATGCAAACTGCTTCTAAAGCCTTAGATTTACACTGGCTTTTATTTCCTTTTATATGCAGGGAATGAGCCCTCCTTTAAGTGATAGCTATAAAAATATTCATTTTAAGCAACCTGATGAATATTGGAGAAATCTCAATTACTAAAGTAAAACAATCAAACATTGATAATAAATTAGAGTGGTTGAGTATACAAAAATAGTGGGTTCTTTTGTCTCTTATTCTTTACTGGCTGGGGCTATTGTGTAAAACTCTTCTATTTTTTGACTAAAAATTAGCCATTTCATCTTTAAAAAGAAAACAAAGCATTGGAAAAGTAGGAGAAGTCTATTTGGTGTTGAATTCTCTGCTGTGCCCAAAGATCAATTGTTCATCACTTATAAAAATGGACATTTTGTGTCAAGGCAATGATAATTGGTGAGAATATTATTATTTTTCAATGATCCCCCATTTACAGAACATTAATTTCTTTCAAAAGCTGTTGAAAACATCCCTGGAATAATATCTTGGTTCATTGAACTTGGGCTATGGATTTAAGTACTAAGTAGATCAACAACCTTAAAAAATTTGAGTTTGGTCCAATCATTCTTAGATACCATCATATTAGTCAAAATTTCAATTTGATGGTTCATCATGTTTAACCTATGACCATCTACTTTGGCATAGAGAAAGGTTGAAATTCAACCCCAAAACATACCTTGTGTTGTCATGACAACTCCTATACATGGAAGTAGGGCAGTCAGGTATTTGATCTGGTTGGATTATGCCTCACTTTACACATAGTTGCTTCTACAAAGACTTTTGGAGGCTGAAACACACTGGAGTGATTTGACCATAACCTGTATGTAGGAGAGGTCTGAAATCTATCTTTGACTCAACGTTGCTCTTATGCGACCTGTAGTATATAACAGATGTGACCGTTTGCCCATTTACTTCAATTTTCCTTTTGGATCCATGAGGGAAGGTAGAATGTGCTCAGTGCCTTCACTGAATCAAGTGATTTCTATGCAATGAGCAATCTTCTAGAAAATTCTACTACAAAGGCTTACTTTCCTTTGGTGAGTAGCATGATGTTCCTTCCAGGTTTGCTTCTTCTAGAACTCAAAAATAGGTAGTTCTGGTAGGATAAATGAATGGGAATGCTGTTTTATAAATGAAAAGGAAATATGCTTTCTTCCCTTTTTATTGTCTTCAAGTACAGACAACAAGTCCATTTCTGACTGTGATTATTTTTATTTTCCTAGGAGGAAAAATAGTGTCAAACTTATAGGTTCTATTTTTACTAGAATAATAAGATGTCACGGGGCAAACATTACTTTATTGGAAGAGTTTTGGGTGTTTTTTTTTTTTTTTCGTTCTTTTTTACTTGTCAACACAGATTCACATAGTTCATAGCTGTATTTCCTGGTTACAAAGCATGAACCTTTCCAACATTTCCTATTCATTTCTTAAGCCAGATCAGGGCAAGGAACAGCTGTAGAAGGTAATTAAGGGACACTCTGATGTTTTTGCCAGTTCTGCTGATCCGCTGTGGACTGTTTTATTATTTAAACCTCTGCTGCTTGAAGGATCATTTTTCTGCTTCCAATGCATGTTTTCCTAAGCCACCTGCATGCAGGAAGGAGTCTTCATCTTGGGGTCTCTCTTGCCAGAGTTCTCAGACCAAAACAACACCTTTGTCTATTGAGGGGCAGGCTGGCTCCTTATGTTTTTAGGAGACAGATCATCATCCCTTGGTTTGGGGAGAATAAAGATTCACTGAGGTTTCCGTCTCTCCTCCAGACTCTGAGCTCTGAAGGCTCCAGCCCCTCGTGTGGAGACGGCGGGGCTCAAGGATGCTGCCTGCATCCCTGTGCCGTCCTTTTAGAAAAACACCTGTGACCCACAGCCAGGGAATGAGAGGAAGATTCTTTCTGGGTTTGTGACTGCTCTTCTGCTCCAGATTATATATGTGTGAAACCTCATAAATTTTCCCTATAAGTTACAATCTTTATGGATAACACCTTTTTTGTTTGCTTAGGTTCGTAACTCAGAGGTCAATGCCAAGCATTCTCTATAACCATAACCATCCAATATGTAGTAAGAAAGATCTTTTCAAGACTGTTTTACCATGTGGTCTCCAGAAGAATCATGTAGATGTATACATGGTTTGGAAGGACTTATGGTCTCATTCACTCAGACCTTGGCAAACATATGCTAACCTGAAAACAACCAGACTATTTGGTCAGTGTGAGGAGGTAGTGGCCAGTTTATGGTTGCCTTTGGTTTTGAACAGTCGTTAATCTGTGTTATACCTGTTGCTCAATATTTTTATTATTTTCCCTGAAGACATACATATCATCTGGTAAGTCTATTTCACATCTGTTTTTGAGTATGTTTGGTGATACTTGAATGGTGTTTACAGTAATATAAAAATATCGACTTTGAAAAGTTGGGCTGAATTTGCACTAACAAGCTTTTTCTTTTCTTGGTCCAAAAGCAACAAAATACAGAGCAAAGGGGAGGACCGAGAATCAGAAGTGCTGATTCTTCAAAGCAGAGTGCAGTGGGTTGAACTCACCAACTCTAGAATTAGCTGTCTGGCTCTAAGCACAGATCTGCCCATGCTGGTGCCTGGCCTGGGGTAGGAGAAGTGTGTGAGGTAGGAGTGTAGCACCTACCCTGGGGGTTGCTGGAAGATTCAAACACTTAGGTGCATGCCTGGCTGGAGGGTAAGTGCCACGTAAGGATTGGCTATCATTCCTTTGACCTTGGCTTTGTCACTAAGGAGCAGATACTTGAACCCCTTTAGGTCTCAGTCTTTTCATGTAAACAGTGGACTGAAGCCTTTTAGCCTTTTTTGTTTCCCTTCTAAAAAAGGCATCTTGCAAACACCTAAGGAAAGTCACACAAAGGACTGCACCTTACAGTTTATCCACCAATGGAAGTCGGTGGACATAGGCCAGGCCAGTATGGTTGGTTGCTCTTACATAGTAGAAAATGGAGGATTCTGTCTGTGGAAATATGAGGAACTAGGCCTGTCAATTCAAGTTGAATGTTTTCTTAATTAAATTTTTTACTTATGAGAGAGAAGGGAAAGAGAGAGAGAGAGAGCGAGCCCATCCTCTCATTTACAATAGCTAGGACTGGGCAAGAGCTAAAGCTGGGAGTTGGGCACTTGATCCAGGTCTCCTACATGGTGGCAGGAACCCAAGTACTTGACCTATTACCACTGCCTCCCAAGGTGTGCATTGGCAGGAAGCCGGAGTCAGGAGCCGGAGTTGGCTATCAAACCCAGGCCCTCCAATATGGGATGCCGTAGGCTACATGCCTGCTCCCAGGGTGGTCTTTCACTAGCACCCAAATGAAATAACAGCTTCCAAATGGACTGTACCATTTGGTCCCACATTCTTTCCAATGTCCCTATTCATTTGTTTTTGTCTCATGGGCAGAATCAGGATCCACATCACTGAAAAAAGAGTCTTGGATTAAAAATCAGTTGTGTGGATTTTTATTTCTGCTGAGTTTTCTCTTACACAGCTACCTCTACTCTCCCAAGGGAAACCGTTTTCCCCATTACTGATGGAAAGTTCAGTCTCCTCATAAGAAGGATTTCCCTTCCAGAAACCCAAAACGAGATGTATTAGACAATGTGATTTTGTGCCAGTGAGCAGCCTTTTCCAAAGATTTGAGCGGAATAATTTGTTTTGCATGGTTTATAGGTAGTAGATAAAACTTACATGGAAAAATGGACAAGAAGAAATGGAAAATAAGACGCAGAACCTGAAATCGTAAGCTTAAAAAGCAATTTGTTTTATTTCAGCTGTGCCCAGAAATAACTTGAGGTTAACAAGTGAGTGTTTCTACTGGAAGATTCAGCTACAATTAGGTCACCAGCTTAGAGAAGACGTAGGTGGAAATTTAAACACCAAGACTATCATTATAAAGGTACTTTATCAGCAAAACTGTCAGTTATGGCTTGTTGACTTAAAATGTTTAAGAAGCTAAAATATCAAAGGAGAGGACGAGAATTTGTAGGAGGAGATCTCCCAAAATCAACAGTAGCCAAGGGTCTACATATTAGAAAGTTGCTTTCATAATGCCCTTGGGGAGTTGGCTTTGAGCACTTCGAATTCCACACCAACGTGATGTGGGAAGCTTAGTTGCTTCCTCCTGAAGTCCCTTGCTCTGCCCAGTGGAACCTGGGCCACAAACTTAATTCTGGTGGTGACAAAATGCCAAATCTGTTATTGTTTAGGGTGATAGAGGCATGGCCATGCTGTTCTGATTTCCCACTGGAAGTTGGATGTGAGAATCTCTGATGGGGCAACCGTGCAAGACTCTGGTTAAGATGTCTGTGTCCCATGCTGGGCGGGGGGGTGCCCATTTGCTATCAGGTTCCGGTTCTTAACTCCAGATCCCTGCCACTGAAGACCCCAGAAAACAGTGGTGACAGCCCAAGTAATCTAGTCCCTACCACCCACATGGGACACCAGGATTGAGTTCCCATCCCTTGGCTTCTGCCTGGCCCAGCACTGGCCATTGTGGGCATTTGGGGGATGAACAGAAGAGATGGGAGCTCTCTCTATCTCTGTCTCTTTACTTCTCAAATGAAAACATAAGCTGTAACAATATTATTCAAGGTTCCCTTTAAATAATCAGCAATAGACAAGCACAAACATGGGATTCTTGGACCTATTCAAGAAGCCTGAAATCAACACACAGATTCTGCACCAGGTGCTGTTATTTATCCGGCAATGAATTAATTTTTTTTCCAAGAAGTTTGCTTCAGAGTCTGAAAACCACTAAGTTATTAACTTGGTACTTGCCATCCTATTATCTATGAGTTTAGTAATGACTAGATCTTAGAACTATTTGGACCCATATGAGACACTGACTTCAGAAAAAATAGTATTTCCTGCTATCTTAGTAACCGATTTTTCACACTAGATTTTACTTCATAAATAACTGGATCCATTTGTTTTGATCATTTAGATGTCCCGCCTTATGGCTTGATAATTTTTATTTTTTGGCTTCGAGTTTCAGAATGGTTATGTCCACTTCCTCATCAACAAAATGATTCTGAGACCTGTGGTTTTGGTGTCTGTAGCCAAGTTGCCTTCTGTGGAGTTGGGAGCTTCACCCACTCCAGTATCAAATCTCTCTTCTTCATAAGGGGTTGATACTTGCACAACAGCCTGCAAGAGTGGAGAGCAGCTTGCTCCAGTCCAGTTAGCTGGGCACATCCATCAGAACAGATCAGTGCTGAAGGTGGCCATGCACACAGAAGAGCTTCCTCTTATCTGTCAATCACCGCATGCCCTGGTCCACTCCCTTTTATTCCTTTATCACATGTATATTTGTGCTTGTCTCCTCAAGCTATTGTTAGTAGAAATCGCAATCTTTTATGTTATTAAGAATTGAAGTAGTCTTCTCTGCCAAATACTAGGTGTGCAGAACTCTTCTAGGGACAGACTTTTAAGTTCAATTACCCATGGAACTACCATTTACATCACATGTAAAGCAAAATGGAAATTGTTTACTATTGATGGAGAAGTAGCTCTTATTGGGATCCTAGGGTCAGGCCAAGACTTAGTTATAAAGTTCAGAAGGTGTATGTGTGTGTGTGTGTGTGTGTGTGTGTGTGTGTGAGAGAGAGAGAGAGAGAGAGAGAGAGAGAGAGATTGGTCACCATCCTTTAGATACTCAGATTACTCAGATTATCTAGTTGCCCATTCTCTCTTTATGGCTAAAAAATTTCAGCCTTATCAAAAATTATATTACTATCTCCATTTTTAAAATAGCAATGGGCTCAGGAAAATCAATCCATCTCCCAAGATCCCACAACTAGTAGGTGATAGAACCCAAGTTGGAAGCCACATTGGCCTGTTGTCAACATCTGCAAGGATCTGTTTCCAAAGTGGATCTTGGGAACATCCCAGGCACCCAGTTCTTTGTTCCCTGTAATCCTTTCCCCTCACTCACAGGTATCTGTATGTTTCTCAGGGAGAAGGCATTAAATGTCACTGTTGACCAGCAAGTGCATGGAGTGGGATTTTTGGAGGATTAGGCCTTCTTGGACCCGTCACACCCCAGGCCGTCTGTCTTATTTTCCAATTGGCTTCTAGGAAGGTAAACACTAGAAGCTCCAGTGACCATGTGAATCATAGGAAGAAGTGCTATGCTCAACTGAACTACTGAGTGGTTTATTCTTTCCAGAAACAATGGCTCTCCAAAACTCTTAATAGACTGTTAGAAATAGTACTTTTTAGAAAAGTACTACCCTGAGCCGGCGCCGTGGCTCAACAGGCTAATCCTCTGCCTTGCAGCGCCGGCACACCGGGTTCTAGTCCCGGTCGGGGCACCGGATTCTGTCCCGGTTGCCCCTCTTCCAGGCCAGCTCTCTGCTGTGGCCCAGGAGTGCAGTGGAGGATGACCCAAGTCCTTGGGCCCTGCACCCCATGGGAGACCAGGAGAAGCACCTGGCTCCTGGCTTCGGATCAGCGCGGTGCACCGGCCTCAGCGCACCAGCTGCAGCGGCCATTGGAAGGCGAACCAACAGCAAAGGAAGACCTTTCTCTCTGTCTCTCTCACTGTCCACTCTGCCTGTCAAAAAAAAAAAAAAAAAAACCAAAAAAAAAAAAAAACCAACCAACCAAACAAACAAAAAAACCAAAAGAAAAGTACTACTCCTATTAAATAGGAAATCTACTCCTCCTATTATCACTAATACATATGATTCCTTTTTGATAATTTCTTACCAACATATTAGATTGTTGGATTATCAAAACACCTAATATGCTTATTATGTGAAGTGGTAATAATACACAATGTTTGTACTCTCTCGTCTCATTCACATAATCTCTATGGTGCCCTGGGCTACAACAAACTTAATTCTTACATAGTTGGGACTGAGGCTAAGAGACATTACTGGGGTAGAGAAGATAGAACGCAACCAGTGATTGGGTGTGGGGTGAGGGTAGGAGTATCAAAGTCAACCCTGAAGTTCTGTTACTCCTACTGGAAAGTCTGAAATGGAGAGGAATGCATTTGCCTTACAGTTCCTCAGGGAACATCCCAATAGATGTGTTCAAGAGTCCATTGGAAGCAAAGACAGAAGTCAGAGACAGAACAAGCCTGGAGGGTCCAAGGTGCCGGCCATGTTCTTGCAAGGGTCAAAGTAAGAGTGGTGAAGTTCCCACCCGGGATAAAGTAGGCCAGAAAGAGGGTCTGGGATGCACTCGGAGGATGAGCAAAGAGCATCCAGAGAAGAAACCGCGGCCGGAGCAGTAGCGATAAGACCCACAAACAATCATCAGTCTGAAGCCGGGCCCAGGGAGGGGGTGGGAGAATTATTTTTCAAAGGATAAGATGACCTGGACTGTAGGCCCTAAAGCTTTAAATCCGTTAGCAAATCGGTCTGTCATTATGCCCCAGATTTTGCCATTTGAGGGAAAAGGAAAAGGGAGAGAGTTACTAAGGGTCACAGCAACACACACCCACTGCCACTGAAGTGGAGGCGACCAACACGAGGGCTACATCTCTGATGTGCTCTGGAGGAAGAACGGTTTGAGACTCACTGTTTTAGAGGAAGTGGTAGCAAAAGGAAGAGGAGTTGGCAGATGGTAGTCAGAAAGCAGTAATGTCAGACAAGAGCAATGTCTCCCAGGTGGAGAGAGAACACGCGAGGAGAGAAACACAGTGCAGGAAAAGAGGGCAATGAAGAGTTGATGTGGCTGCTCTGGGGGAGGCAGGAGGGTTTGGGTGCACCTGCTGTGCCTCCGGAAAGCAGCAGGGCTAATGCAATATCCACTGGACAGAAGACACATGAAGCTGCAGATAGAAGCTGGCATGGGAAAAGGAAGCCCAGTGCTTTCTATAGAGCCCACTGCTCTCAGGGACACAGGTGACAGCCTGCTTGCTATGGGCTAATGCTGGCAGCCTGGGGCCAAGTTTGGAACAGCCCCTGATGACAGAGCATTGAAGGGTGCTGTGCGTGGGTAAACTAGGTATTCAGTGCATGGGTTAGAATGCAAAAATTAAAAAAAAAAAAGAAAAAACAAAAAACCTTGTGTCCAAGTGGTTTTGTGATTCCAACACTTGGAAAATTTGGAATGAGAGTAGAGAAGGTGAGTGGTGGGGTTTATGCAAGGGCAGGGGGACATATAGCAGTCAGACTATGGGAATAAATAAGTAAGGTGAAGAACCCCAACTGTGCGGAAAGGTGGAAGGGATTTAATGTGACTGTTAGATGGGATGGCCCTGCATCCCCCCAAGGTCCAACCACAGTTTCTTGCAGTAAGACTGATGGGTCAGGGGCTTAGCAAGCTGCTGGTAAGACCTCCGTGGAAAGACCGAGCCCAGGGTTCAGTCCCATCATGGCAGAACATCGATCATCAAAGAGTGCTGCCTGGCTTGAGAGGCAGAGGTGGCCAGAGGCGTGTGGGCTCACGATCTAGGTGTACAGCCCAGGCAGCTGGGGTGAGAATGGCAGACAAGGAAAGAAGAGAAACTGTGCATGGAGGAATATTATGGGATGTGAGATCTTGGAGATGACGTCATTTTTGCTCTGAAAGCTCTTAGCCCTCGACAGTTATTAAAATATCCAGGGCCAACCATGCTCCAACCAATGCCCTGCCCCCTACTCTGAAAGTGTGGGTGAGAGGGGGCTCCCTTTCAGATTTCTCCTTGGGCTCCTCAACCGTTCTCACACATGGGCAGGGACTGTTACATACCTGATCTATTTACTTATATTATATTATCATGTGCTATATTATGACAGTCATCTTAAGGCAACCAACAGTTCCCTCACCAATAAAAGGACATCAGGTACAACCAAAGGTTTCAGAGCAAAGTGTTCAGTGCTCTCTCTGGGCCAGAATTCTCTGGCCCGATACTTTCTGCTGACCCTTGTCCCACCCTCCAGCCTACCTCACCTTCACTTTCAAGGTTATTCCCGTCCAACCGCACCCAGCCCTGCGTCAAAGGCTGCCACTCTTGCTTTCTCTGCATGAAAAATGGAAGTCAACATCTTCCATCACACATGGAGATTTCCGTCTGGGGAGGAGGGGCCAGAATCAAGGATGGCAATGACCAATCCCACAAGATGGCGGCACCGCAAAGGAGTCACGGTCCCCATGGTGTTGCCCGAACACTCAGGTCAGTCTGGGACCTCAGAGGCAGCTTTTCTTGGGAACTAGGTCTTGGCAGCTGCCATTGTTAAGCTGAGGCCATATTGGATTAAGGTGGGGACTAAACTCAATAGTCAGCATCCTTATAAGAAGACAAGACTCGTAGAGGTACACAGGGACATGTGATGGGAAGACAGGGGCAGAGACAGGGGCGACACAGCTACAATCCAAGGACGGTCAGGGATTTCTGGGAACCAGCAGAAACTGAAAGAGGCCGGGAAGAATCCCTCCTGGGAAGTGGTAGAGGGAGTCCAGCCTTCCTGACACCTTGATTTCAGGCATCTGGCCTTGACCACTCTCAGAGGACGTACTGCTGTTCTTCTAAAGACCCAGTGGGTGGTGGTTTGTCAGGGCAGCTCCAGGGAGCTAGTGCTGGTCCCAGTCCTGGCCACTTCAGCTTGTCACTGTGCAGCGGGAAGCTCCTCCCCAGATTCCCAGCTGTGGCTGCAGCCAGTGCCCAGGTAACTGACATGATTCTCACAGGCTCGGGGAGGCTTCATGCCCAGGTAAATGTGTGTCTTTGGACGGCGCTGTCATTCCATCGCTCTGACTTACATCTTGCTTCCTTTGAACTTCAATCAAGGGCTGAAGCCGGACCATTGTTTTGACTACGCTGCTGTTTCTAGCCCCCCCACCCCCCACTGTGTGGGTTCCAGGTCAGACAGTCAGGCTTTGTTCTGTGAATCATTGCCCAAAGATTCAATTAAACCTGGCCTCGGCCGCCTTGTGGCTGGGGTGCAGTGACTGAGCGAGAACAGGAGCTGGGAGCCAGTGGCTGAAGAAAACCAGACGTGCGAGGGAGAACTGAGTGCGGATGCGAGGGACCCGGCCGGGGGTGCAGAAACTGGGGGGCTCCAGAACGCGGGGACCGAGGACGTCACCAGGAGCTGTGCTTTCGTGGCTGGCAGGCAGCTGTTGATTCCTGACACGCTAATTTAGGACTCGAAAGAGAAAGTGAGGGAGCTGTGTTAAATCCCAGAGAAGCAGCTCAGTGTCAAGGGGACACGAGACACGTGTTGGCCCCCGTGGTCCTTTTCACGCCGGGAGGAGACAGGATCACAAATGCCGGTCTGGTTGAGGTCTTTAGAGTGGGCAGGCTTCCTTTGAAGTCTGACATGACTAAGAAAATTCTCGCAAAGCCAAAAAGGGTTGGGGGCGGGGGAGGAGCACCTCGGTCCCCTCTGGGGGAATATTTCTCCCTCAGGAAACAAGAATAGGGCAAAATCCCAAGGCACACAGCAAAGGAACTCGCCCCCGCCCCCATCCCTCTACCCCCCAACCAGCCCCCAGCATGTTGTCTTAAGGGCCTAGAAAAGGCCACATGTGTGGTCAGGCCCAAGCCACAGGAAGAGCCCTGTGTGATGGCACCAGGTCTAGGCTGAGAAACAGCTCTCTCCGAGTGCCTGGGGCCCTGAGGTCACAGAGAGCCCAGGACCTCAGTGTGGTGTCTACAGAACGAGACAATTTCTGTGGGTGCTTTCCTCCATTGCATGACTTTGAGGCACTCAGAGGCCAAGGCGTGGGATTCACCCTGTAGATTTCTACACTTCCTATAAATACAGACAAGTGAGGCTGTCTCCCACGGAAACTGGACATCCTTGTCTACCTGTGTGGCAGATGAGGGGGACACAGTGGGTAAGGAGCGACCGAGAAGCCCAGACAGCCCCTGGGTGGGCACTGTTCCTTCTTCCCTTACATCCTCCATGGATTTTGTTGTGACATAGCTCACAGGGGAGATGGATGCTGAGAGAGGGAGAGAGGGAGAGCGAGCGAGCGAGCGAGCGCGCACGTGCCAGCCATTGCTTCGCTTCCTGGGACATCAGGGAGGATGTCCCAATTTGCACCAGTGTTTCCAGGGCTGATCTTTCTAGACACGAGCCCAGATAGAGCAGGGCAGTGCTGCCCGGGGGAGGGACTCTGGTGCTCAGCCTGCAACCCAGCCGGTTCTCGGCTCGGTGCCACAGCATCAACGTGTAGTGGCTCCTCCCCTTCCGTCCCCATCTCCAGGTCCTGCTACATTGCAGCCTCTCCCTGAAGCCTTCCCTGGGATGGGAGTGAGTTACTTTGGCTGCTTGCTTTGTTGGGCCCTTCCCTGCTCACCCCTAATCTTTTTTTTTAATTTTTCTTTTTTTGACAGGCAGAGTGGACAGTGAAAGAGAGAGACAGAGAGAAAGGTCTTCCTTTGCCGTTGGTTCACCCTCCAATGGCCACTGCGGCCAGCGCACCGCGCTGATCCGAAGCCAGGAGCCAGGTGCTTCTCCTGGTCTCCCATGCGGGTGGAGGGTCCAAGCACCTGGGCCATCCTCCACTGCCTTCCTGGGCTACAGCAGAGAGCTGGACTGGAAGAGGGGCAACTGGGACAGAATCCGATGCCCCAACTGGGACTAGAACCGAGTGTGCCGGCGCCGCAGTCAGAGGATTAGCCTAGTGAGCCGCAGCACCGGCCTCACCCCTAATCTTAAAGCTGAGCAGGGTGCAGGTCCAGTTGTGGAGGCCGTTGTTCAGATGCCTTTCTCACACCTGCCACATCCTGTCCCAGATGCAGCAGGGGACGCTGACCTCATAGCTGAAGGGGCAGGGCAGCGTCGGGCCCCAGCAGCAGAGTAGGGTCTGTCTTTCCAGGCTTGGATGCTCCCAGATCCTCAAGGGAGACCGAGATGAGACCAATGGGTGTGGCGTAGGTAAAGGGGGAGATTAGAACACCCGCATTTGGTGCGCTCACATCTCCTTATAATGACCTCTGCCACTCCCCACCATATTGGGACAGCCTCTTAGTTTATACTAAAGTGTAAATGACTGACAATTTTACTCTTCTTTGAGAACTGCTTTCTCAGAGGTCACCTAAGGCAAGGCCGTGTTCTAGAAGGTCAGTGGGGGAGGAAGGTGCTTTCTGCAAATAGAGACTTTCCTACGTTTCTAAAAAAGGTGCCCATGGGTAGCTGCCTGGCCTGGCGTGCCCTCGACGAGGGCAGTTCCTCTGCCCCCAGCCCACGAAGACAGCCCTGAGGATGGGACTTCCATTCTGACCTCATCACCCAGCTCAGCCTGCAGTATCGGAAATACACCCAGAGCAGCTTCTAGAAAAACTGAAAGGCTTGAGGCCACAGGTGTGTCCCTTCGGGTCTAATCAAAACATCTCAGTGCCATCAAACTGGAGAAGTCTACCAGGGGATCTCCTGCTTGCTGGGAGGGGTGGGGCCGAGGTGCACCCTGGAGTCAGGCTCTCACAGGCTACATCCTCCTCTGCACACCTCACCTGCCCATGGATGGATCCCTGGCTGTGCATCAAGGATCACTCTAGGTAACCTCTCTATGCTGTAGCGTCAGTGGGGGGTGCTCCTTGGAGGGTGAAGTGCACAGAATACCCAGACGGGGTGAGACCACAGTGCACGTGAGCTGCTTCTCCGTTGCTAGGGTCCCTTCCTGCTCTGTGCTCTGCGATTCGTTTCACAGGCCTCTGAGCTGCTATCCCCTGCATCTTTATTGAGCTGCTCCCCTCCCGAAGGGCTGCCCTGGTTAAGCCCTTGCCCTCAGTTCCTCCCAGAAGTCTCTGAACATCAAGAAGGGTCAAAGACATCGATGACGCCAGAGGAAGGGTCAGGAGGTCCGGAGAAAGAGGAAGAAGATGGGGCTGGTGGTGTGGCGCAGCGGATTAGCGCCCTGGCCTGAAGTGCCAGCATCTCATATGGGTGCTGGTTCTAGTCCCAGATGCTCCTCTTCCCATCCAGCTCTCTGCTAGGACCTGGGAAAGCAGTGGAAGGTGGCCCAAGTCCTTGGGCCCCCTCCACCTGTGGGGGAGACCTGGGGGAAGCTCCTGGCTCCTGGCTTTGGATCAGCGCAGCTCCGGCCATTGTGGTCATTTGGGAAAGAGAACCAGTGGATGGAAGACCTCTCTTTCTATCTCCACCTCTCTCAGTAACTGTCTTTCAAATAAATAAATACATCTTAAAATAAAAAGAAAAAGGGAAGATTTGGAAGCCAGAAACTATGATGGGTTTGCTGGGAGGCAGGTGCAGGTCTACAAACCATGCACACAAGTTGGTTTCTTCTGGAATCTTCAGCAAGTGAAAGCAGGAATCGCAGAGCTGCATCGGTAATGGTCTGTGTATCAGAAAGAATCCGTGGTAGATATTCTGTGCCAGTGGGGAGAAATGAGCACACATGACGTGCCGTGCCAGAAAAGGTCGATCAGAGGAAGCGTTTTGAGTTGAAAGCCCTCAAGATGTTGAGCCGCCTCTTCCTGCTGCCTTTGTTTCATAAGCCACGGAGACATAAACACGCACAGCTCTGGGTCCCTTCCAGGACGCAGGGAATGGCTCGTTGGCTGCACGTTTCCCATAAAAGCAGACGGTTGCTCAGCAAGAAAGGTAACGCCGTGATGTGTTTGCAGAGAGGACCCCGTGGGTCACACCTGTGTGTGCACCGAGGACTGGGCCATTCGTGAGAAAGCCGGGCCTTTCTGGCCAACAGGGAGCTTAGGGAACCACCGATTGCGCAACCCGAAGTGCCCTCGGAGGCCTCCCTGGATGGCCTGGGCCGGCAAAGCCCAGGGCCCGGCCTCTGTGAACGCACCTGGCGAGCTGTTCCTGCTTCTCCTGGCTGCTCCTGCACTGGACTTCAGCCATCCTGACCGACCAGGAGTTTCCTGAACATGCCTGTCCCTCTGCTGCCTCTAAGCCCTTGACCCTGACTTTGTCTTGGTCTGCAACTCCCTTCGCCCTCTGGTGCCCTGGCTACATCCTGCCTGTCTCCTCAGCCTGGCTATGTGCCCTGCCCTGGGCATCCCGGCTGGCCTGTCCCCTTGTCTGTCGGTAGGGTCCTTGATGACCTTGCAATGCAAATTACCACGGGGAAACTTCTAGAAGCACTTGGATTCACCAGCTTCTACCGAGCTCTCTCTCATTATGCACCATGCACTCCTCCAGTCAGGGATCGCTGTTATCACCATTGTTCCCGTTTTGCAGGTAAGGAAAGAGAGGCACCAGGACTTGAGGGGCATCCCTGGGGTCTGCCGTGAGTTGAGTGGTCTCCCCTCTGCCCAACTCCTGTCCACCCAGAGCCTCAGAATGGGATCTTATTTGGCGGATAGAGCATCTTGGCAGATGGAATTAGCAGAGATGAGGTTATGCTGGATAGGAATGGGTTCTAAATCCCGGGGCTGTTGTCCTCACCCCAAGAGGAAACAGGTACAGGGAGGAAAGGTTGCTGAGTGGGGCAGGAGGCCAAGACCAGAGTGTTGGAAGTAAAACGACAGCACCAAGGCCGGCCGGCCACCCACACGCAGAAGAGGGAGCGCAAGGGTCCTCCCTTGGAGCTGCAGAGGTTGGACTTCTGGCCTCCGGAATGTGAGAATGCGTTCCTGTCACTTTAAGCCCCCAGGCTGGTGGTTGCTTGTGGTGGCAGCCCCAGGAGGTGACCTGTTACCTCTTCAGAGAGAAAAGTGCTGGTGGGGTAGGGCTGGGGGTGGGGGCCCTCCAGGGGCCTGTGACATAGCTGCTCTTTCCCTGGGCACAGGAGAGGGCCCAGGCCTGCCTTCCTGGAAGTCCTCCCAGTACTGAGTGTGGTGGGGACCCCAGCAGCTTGCACACATGTTGTGTAGGTCTGGGGCATGCATTCTTTTCACAAGATGACATTTTTGGGGGGACACAGTTCCATTCCTGGCTACCGCAGGAAGCCATCTGATACCTCAATTTCACTCTTTTTTTTTAAAGATTTATTTATTTACTTGAAAGGCAGAGATATATAGAGAGAAGGGCACTGGGGAAGAGATATCTTCCATCCACTGGTTTTCTTCCCAAATGTCTGCAACAGCCCAGGCTGGGCCAGGCCAAAGCCAGGAGCCAGGAGCTTCTTCTGGGTCTCCCACATTGTTGCAGGAACCCAAGCACTTGGACCATCTTCCACTGCTTTCCCAGGTGCATTAGCAAGGGACTGGATTGGAAATGGAGCAGCCAGGATGGGGTGCCGGCATTACAGGCCCAGGCTCAACCTTCTACGCCACAGCACCTGCCCCTAGATTTCCCTTTCAACAAGCGAGGCTCATCCGTGAGCAGGATCAGGCACTGGGGACGGACCAGGCGGTGAGCTGAGCGGAGCCCACCTGATTAGCATTCTAGGGGAGATGGCCACAGATGGATCAGCCAATAAACAAGAAGGGTTTCAGAGAGAGAGACAGGTCAGGGATACAGAGAAAACTCCCCTTCTCAGCAGATTCGGAGGGTCGCAGAATCAAACATAGTAAGTTCTAACACCTCACACCCTGAAGGTAATTCCCACTGGCCGTGTTCATGGCCTCAGCCTCACCTCTGGGGCAGTCCAGGCAGTGCCCTGCAAGCTCAGCTCAGGCTGGCCTGGCTGAGGTTTGTGCAGCAGCCCAGCCTGTGGCCAGAGTGGCCTTTCCAAGTCTGGTCCCTGCATCTTGGGGCCAGCCATAAAAAGAGATGACTGTGCAGGCAGCCTGCCCAGATCTCAGCAGGAAGGGGAGCAGAGACTCCCTGAGGCCGCTTCCCGGGGCCGAGCTGGCAGGGAGGCCGGCAGTTCCCCGAAAGGACCGCGCACCTTCCCTGCCTGGAAGAGTGCTGGGTGCTCCGCCTGCCAGCGGCCTGGCGGAGGTCATCACTCCTGGCTGTGCCTCCCAGGAGCTGCTTTGGGAACGACTCTAGCAGCCAAGACCCGGAGCTTTGGAAACTCCCAGGAAGAACAGAAGGCAAGCGTTGCAAATCTGATACCTGCACCCCGGTGATACCACTCATGAACACGGAGGTGCCTTAGTGATAAGACAAGATAATGCAAAACACGGGATCACAGAGAGGCCTCCAGAAAGTTCAGGGAAAACGTGTATTATGAGAAAATGGGCATGGATTTCAAAAAGTTTTTGCACTACAAGGGACTTACTGGGCAGCCAATAAGTTTGGTGCAGCAGCTAAGTTGCTTCCTGGGATCACTACATCCCATATCTCAGGGCTTGGTCCAAGTGTCAGTTTCTCTGCTCCACATCCAGCTTTGTTATAGTGTGTACCCCCTTCTGGGAGGCAGCAAATGATGGCTCAAGGACCTGGGTCTCTGCCTCCCATGTAGGAGACCTGTATCAAATTCTAGGCTCCTGGTCTGCCCCAGTTCTAGCTGTTGCAGGAATTTGGGGTGGGAATGAACAGATGGAAGATATTCTCTCTCTCTCTCTTTCTGATTTTCAAATTAAAAAAATGAAAATACAAGTTAGAAACCATCTTTACCCTCTGTTTCACACAAACTTTTTGACGTTCCTTGTATTAGGCAGAGAAATGGGAACAGCTATTTTAAATGAAGAACCACTTGGGAGAGATGAGTAATTTTAAAGGCGAACAAAGCTGTAAGAGCACAGCTCCTCCATTCTTCCGTGACTTCCACTGGCTTTGCCTTCCCAGGTTAAATACCATCAACGGGAGCCAGAGTAGGGTCAGAGACGATGATCAGTCTGCTTGCATGTTCCTGGACACACACACACATGCACACACACACGTGATTGAGGAAGGTCAGGGGAAAGACCTGGAATAAATGCCATGGTCTAATTTCTTTTACCCTATGCACTGAGATTCCCCACTCACTAATTTTCCAGAAAGCTCATTTTTTCTCATATCCTTTGAAGTCAAGAAAGTGGCTGTGTTGGGAACCATGGTCCCACTGAGATGTCTGGCACAGTGCTGAACTATCTCACAGGCTCCATGAACGACAGCAGACAGGCTGCCACCCAGGGCTGGTGTTGTGGTGCTGCCGGTTAAGCCACCACCTGCAACACAGGCATCCCATATGAGCACTGGTTCAAATCCTGGCTGCTCTGCTTCTGATCCAGTGCCCTGCGAATGCCCTCGGGAAAACAGAAGAATGTGGTCCAAGTGCTTGGACCCCAGATGGAGACCCAGATGGAATTCCTGGCCCAGGCTGTTGTAGCCATTTGGGGTGTGAACCAGCAGATGGAAGACCTCTCTCTCTCTCTTTCTCTCTTTCTCCCTCTCTCTGTAACTCTGACCTTAAAATAAAGATATTTTAAGAAAAGAAAGGGCACACCCGTTAGTGATGGAGGACAGAATGTGTGTGTCTCTGAACGCAGGACTCATTTGGACAATTGCTGGATCACTGAATTGAACCAGAGCATCCAGGAACAACAACATCTTCTTGACCATTGCCTTTCAAATTGTTCTTAAAATGTGAAAGGTAATCTTCAAAGACATTGTCTGTGGTTGGAAGAAGGATAAGGTATTTACTCAAGATTATAAACTAGCCAAATGGAATGATCCAGCATCTTTTTCCATCAGGGAGGGCACAATGAAGGACGTTTTGTTTGAAGGCCATGCACAGATATACAGAATTTTAGGCCGACAGTCAGATTGGTCACCAGATGGAAGTTGACCTAAGAAAATAGGATTTGACTGGATAATGGCTAGGCAAGTGTTCTCCTACACCCCCAGAGACGTCAGCTGAATTCTGGGGTGGTTAATTGGGTTTTCTGACTGGAATTGAGGCTGGGAGCTGCAGACAAGCCCAGAGACAAGGTGACAGCAAGTCCAGGGGAGCATGAGTCAGCTCCACACGGGCTCCATGGCATCAGGGCTTGCAAGGAACTTGACCAGTAGCTGAAGTCAACCATGGGCACAAAGGATGCTGTGTGGTGCTGGGGGAGGAAAAGGGCAGGGCGGGTCCCACCTTGCCAGGCCAGCCTGTCCAGGGACCTCACGCACACACACACCGTGCTCCACCCTTCCCAGCAGGGCTTCCAGCCCTTCCAACTCTGACCACAATGGGTGGAACTTAATGACTTGGGAACTAATTTCTCATTGGTTCTGGTAAATTAAAAATGATACAATGAGTAATACATAAAACTCATCTTTTTCCTAATTAAAAAAAAAGGGCAAGCATTACTACTGTGTTTGAAACCTGACTTCGTTGGAATGATGGCTGCCACTTTGGGGAACTAATTTGAGGTGCCTATCTACAGATGCTATAATGTTCTCACTGTGCTCTGTTGACATGGGGTTCCCAGCAGAGGCTGTACAGCAACAAATGGTCTCTTGGTTCCTGTCTCAGTTCCTTCTCTGCCTCTTGGATTGTACATACGGAGCTCTACAAGGGGACTTCAAAAAATTCATGGAGAATTAGAATTAAAAGAACTTTATTTGGGTATGGAAAATTTTGAAATCAATGCAAATGAGTAGAGCTTACAGAAAATGAGTATCGGGACAAAAAAATCCCATGGATGGATTTCAAAGTCTCTTCTTGTGTGTTTGTCTACGTACATACATAGGTGTGTCTTTGTAGACTTGCTTTCTTGTATACGTCACTCCTTTCAGAATATCCCCACCCCACATTCAGAACAGACTATTTTTCAGAATTTTGAGAATTACTCGAAACTCCATGTTTCTTTCTAGAACATGAATATTCAACCTGACCTGCCTACAGCCTGCCCGTAAGTGTGCAGACTGTGGAATTGTGGGCTCGGAAGGACAGTGGTGGGTTGTGTGGACCCTTCCAGGTGTCAGGGCTGACCTCGGCAGGCAGGAGTTCTGGTTTGATCCTTGAGGCCAGCTGTACAGCTCGGGTGTGACAGGGAACAGGGACAAAAGCCCAAGACCTGGTGCAGGGAGGCCCAGGAGGGGCTGGGGCTGGGGGAGACCTCCAGAAAAGGGAGCGAGGCCCTGCTGTGTCCTGGGTCTGACCTGCAGTGCCTATTAAGTCAGCCTACGAGGGGCTTGGGGTGGCAGGGAAGGTGAAGGAGAGGATGGCGGGATCTTTGGCCTAAAAGCAGAGTTGGTGGAGCAATGTTGCCACTTCTTATATAACAGCTGGCTTGGAAAAGACCACCCCTCCCTCCTCTTTCCATTGTCCTCTATTTTGCTTCAGAACTGATCCCTCTTATTAAAAGTGCCAGGAGGAGAAAATTAGTTTCCCAAAGACTCCGGTTGCTGTAAATTATCCAGAAACAGGCATTTCTGCACTGCGACTTTCCCCCCAAGCTTATCATTTTTCTTTTACCCTTTGAGGCCAAGAGGTTAAAAATAAAAACTCACACAACACACCCTCCCCCCCCCCGCACACAAAAACACATGAGTTTAGATCTTGAGCAATAGGACATAGATACTATCACAGCATTTTGCAAAAGTCAGAACCATTGCCACATTTTCCATAGTGTTAACTTTCGAGATGAAAAACTAATTTGGAACTTATGATTTCTTAAAAGAAAAATGCCCTTAGCCGAACTGAAGAGATTTACTTGGGAGAAGAAACTTCACTTGTCGTTCCCACAATGAGAAACACATTGTCATGGCTTTCAGCCACTTTCTGTCATGACGTGATGGACTTAAATTGCATTTATTTCGAATTAGTTAAAAATATGAATGAGCTCTTCAACAGTTGCAATAGACTCATGATGGAAGCATTCAATAACTACCCCCCCCCAAAAAAAGAGAGAATATTGGGTGGTGGTTGATGTAATGACCATTTCTGAGTCTTAATCCCGAACCTGATAGCCCATATATTTCAAACCGAGTGTCTCACTTTAACATTAAAAAGAAAGAAAGAAAAAAAAGAACTCTTTTTGCTGCCTGAGATAGGGCAGCGTGAGGGCTTTGAGTGCGTCCCTTCCTGCAGCGTATCTGGCCTCAAGTCCACAGAGGCCGCCAACATCAAAGGAAGCAGCAGAGATGGTGTGTGGAACCCCAGATAGCAGGAGGAAGGGGGGACCCTTCCTCTGCCAGGGGGAGTTGCTAAAATAAGACGGTGAGGTAGTCCCGGCCCTGGAAGGCATCTTGCTGATCATCTTCTGCAGCGGATGATAGACCCTCGCTTATGTTGAGAGCATCAAAGGGAAGGGATCCCACTGCAGACAGGAATGTCTTCCAGGCTGAACAGTTCTCTCTGGAGAGCCTTGCCTGCGTCTATCTTAACCTCCTCGTGCTGATATTCCAATGAGCCTCTTCATGCTACAGAGCTGAGAGCAGGTGGGGGCTTTTCCTACAGATGTCCTAAGACAGTTTCCATATTCCCAGACCATCGTTTCAGCCTCCCCTTTCATCTGGGATGCTTTGTTTGGGGCTGCGCTGGGCATTTGAGGTGCATGAGGGAAGATAGGGTAGATGGGTCAAGGTCAGCCTCAGGCTTGGGCTGGGCCAATGTCCCCTGGGATATCCAGGAGTTTCTCTAGCTCCCCTGTCCCCCTCCCCACACTGTGCACTGGTGCCACTATCTAAACGTCTACTACTCAAGATTTACGCTCTCTGGGTATGCATTGCATCTCCTCTGTGTTTCTTTTTAGAGCTTTTGGGTCTATCAGGAAGGGAGTGAGCACTTTCATAGTAATATCTTGGCTGCCCTGATTTCCTCTTCTGAAAATATTTAGGGAAGCACGAGGGGCTGGGAGAGGGGATGGAGAAGAGAGAAAGAGGCTTAGGAAAAGGGGACCTGAGTGGGGGCCCCAGAAATCAACCCCACTTCCCTGAGGATGTCCCTGTGGCTTCCTCAGATGGACCACACCATGTCCAGACCCCACTGTGTGACTCTCAGAGATAACAGCGCAGTTCCTGGCGCTGGCTGCTCCCTCCCTCCTTCTCATCTGTCCTCCTCCTTGGAGTATCTTTGGCTTTGGGCAATGTGTGCCTCAGCTCTGCAGAGCAAGGAAAAGCCAGAGAGTTCTGTCCTCCCAGCTCACTGCCTTTTCTCTGGAGACAAACAAAACCACAAAACCCCTTGACCCCCCAAATATCCATCCGTAGGTACAATCACAAAGTTGGGTCCCAAAGCGAAACCATCCTCTTGGAAGGAGCCAGGCTTGACTGTCCCATCCCACAAATGGGAGGCTTCAGAGTAGACCTGAGTTGGGCACGTGGGCGCAAGCAGATCTGTTCCTAAGTTGGATGGATGGAGTGTGGTGGTTGTCAGCCCTGGGAGCCCTGAGTTTTGGACTGTGGGTGAGTGGGGCGCAAGCAGCCGGGCAGCGTGGCCCTTCATGTCCTGCCAGCTGGACCCAGAGACAGGGCTTGGAGGCCAGAGTAATCACTCTGCTCTTGGCAGGGGTTCTCAAAAGCTCTGGTGGCTCAGGCTCCAGGCCTGCCCCAGAATAGCACATTGTTAGCATCTGTTAACAGGCTGCCTTTCCCGCAAAGATCACAAGATGCATTCCATTTAGTGTCTGTTTTGAAAGTGTGACTATCTGTGTTTTATGGGCAACAAAACCAAGATACAGTGAGGTCGTAGAGCCCCATGACTGAGTGGGCTGACCTGGGTCACCTGTGCTTCCTGAGGCACACGTTGTTGATCAACAGCTTCCCCCCTGATCTTTCCAAACTCCTTCCAGAATGGTCTTTCTGGCATGCAGACCCAGGGGTGTGGTAGGAGTTAAAAGGAACACGTGTGTTCCGAACTCCGTGGAAGAGAGAGCGGTATTAAAAACACACGCACCATGTAGTGTTCAACATGTGGGGACGTAGATGAAAGGGGACAGCTGTTTCGGTAATGGGTTTTGTGACCACACGTGGTCAGGTTTTCATCCCTTAGGAAGCATATGAAATTGAAAATGAATCGAAGAGCTGGCTCCCACACTTCTCCCCCGCTAGGCACAGGGCCATGCAGCTCCTGCTCTTCCTCCCCTAAAAATGTGCCCATCGCAGAGATTAAATTTGTAAGTAGTTCAGTGCTGATATCAGTTAAGAGAAAGAGGAACCCGCTGGACTAAGTGAAGTGACATTTTCCAATGACTGCAGCTGATCTACCCAGCATGCTCTTTGCCTTGGTTAGGCCAAACATGGGCTGAGGGGCTTTCATCCACCGTGTTGGAGACACACTTAGGAGCCCTTGACTTTCACACAACGAATCTGTAAGTGTAACCCAGACAAAGGCAAGTGACTCGCAATATGGGGTCAGTTCGAGTCAGCACTCTCAGTATAGGGCACCGAAGCTTCTCAAAGCACAGGGCTGCAGGGTCTCTATGGGATCCTTGCCTCAAGGCAGAGCCATGACCTTTCCCCAAAAGGGAACTTGAGTCTATTGAAGTTTTCCAAATGTCAATGATGATCACACGGTTGTTATGAGGAATTAGCATTCACCAAGCAACCCACACTCACTACACACCTACTGTATGTAAGGTTTGGTAAGTGCACAGAGATAGCTATGGTATACATGTGGCTATAGTTGAGTGGCTCGTGCTGTTTGCACTTGAATAAATAGCAATAACTACTTTCAGTCTTTGGAAATTCTTTGCTGTCTGTCAACTATCTTACTGTGGCATTTTGGGTGTGGGTTCCTAACTTGAGTTCTGTTCTGGGAGAGATGGTGGCAGGGATCACTCTTGGTGACAGCCTTACACACACAGTACCCCTGAGCTCCTACTACCAGTGCTCATGTTCACGGATAAGAAGACTTAGCATTGTTAAGATGACAACTGCTATTCAAAGCAGTTGGATCAATAGATTCAACGAATCCCTATCAAGATCCCGATGGCATTTTTAGCAGCGATCAGACTTGTCTTAATATGCTCATGGATGGTTGCACTTGCTGCCCCTCCTTCCTGCCTGCCATGTTCTTGTGACAGGGACCTGACCCTCACGTGAGTAGGTCACCTTCCTAGTGTGGCTTTCTCCCATCTCCCTACACCTCCAGCCATTCCTTATTTGTCTTATTTTTCTTCATTGTTCTGAATATCACTTGTCCACAGCGTACCCTTTACTTCTTTAGCTTTTGACTTCCCCTCTTAAGTACAAACTTCACAAGATCAGAGATATTCACCTTTGTCCTCTGCTGTATTCCCAGAACCTAGAACATGACGGGTTCTGTAGGCACACATTCAAGATCAATATTTATTGAATGCAAGCATGAATGTAAAACATGCTTGAGAAAGAAATACATCCACAGTTGGATTTGTAATAAAACAAGCCCAGCGACTACTAATGAGATTTTTGCCTCATGTTTTCCTTAACAGAATCTAACATGGAAAAACACGTTGATGAAAGAAGAATACGGTATCATTACACTCCCGAGGAAGTGATGAGTTCATATATTTCCCCCTATTTGAAATGCAAGTTCACTTTGGACTCCTTTCAAGTCATCAACTTTCCTTGCAGTGTACCGCTCTTGGAATCAGTGCATTGGAAATCACTTCCCAGTCTGAAAAAGTCATCAGAGTATCTTAATCCATCTTAATCTTCAATAGCCAGAACCCTGTGTGAGTGGAGATGCAGTTACGATTGTGTGGGGGATGCCAGAACTGGGCTTTGGCTGGGCGAGAGCAAATCCCGATAGCAAGGGGGCCAGCAGACAGCCGGTAGGAAAATACAGGGTACTCTGCAAGTGAGTAACGCGTTGGGCAGTAACGGGAGACTCCCACCAGTGGACACTAAGCATACCAAGACATCACTCCAGACCAAGCAAATGTAGGACTGGCCAGGCTTAGCTTATAATTTTCGCTTTGATGATGATGAGTGAACAAGAGGGAGAAATGCTGTCTGTGGAAAGAGGTGAGTCACCATGTCTTCTTTTAAATAGATCGCTAGATCGCGGGGGCCATTCTGCTGAATTACACCCCAAGCTCCTGAGCTGTGCCCCCAGGACGGCCATGGAGCGCGGCTTCTTTGTGAGAGTGCACACATCAGGACAGCCCCCCCCCCCCAACCCCGGCCCCCTTCCTGCACCTGTGTGCTCATGGGGGCGTGGCTGCCCTTAGGAAGAAGAGTCTGCGACCTGCTGGGATCCTGTACAAGAGCTTCCTGAAAAGTCTGAGGCCTACGGTGAGCCCTGTGATCCAGTGGAACAGCGTCTTTAATAAAAATACCCGTGAAGTAAACGCAATGAAAATGAAACACACAGGTTTACGAGTGTTGCTTTCAAATAGGTTCTTTGAGTACAGCACAGGTGCGTACCCTCCACCATGGCATGTCTCTCTTGATCCAACACACTCTCAAAATAACCCACCCTTAGCATCCTATAATCTCATCCGTATGTGAAGCTACTCCCCAAAGCTTAGACTTTCAAAATCAAATTTAAAGTTAAATTAAAATATACATTCATTTTGGTGCAAAAAATTGAAATGTTGCACATAGTTTCTATTTTTTTTTTTTTTTTGGAGTACACGTTTTCCATCATCTCTTTGATATGCCCTGATTAAGTTTCTTTGAAGTAGAAAATGTTTTTTACTACTGTTTTCTGGAGAAAGCCATCATGACTGTGTTGAGGATGTGGTACAAAGAAGAGGAACTTGGAAACACATTGCTGGGGTCCCTCATGCTGGCCCTGCCGGCCACGGCCAACCTGGACAAACTTGGGTTGAGGGATTTATTTGATTCCAGCCACACCTGTGGTCACAAGGACGGCAGGGCTTACCCTTACCAAAATCATTGTAGAAAACAAGAGGCCCAAGAGTTAGACATGGGACAGCCCTTTTATATAGATTAGCAGCCCCCAACTGCTCTGCGATGGTCCCTGCTGTGTTAGGGCATGTCTCAAAGGACCCTTGGTGACAACAATTCTCCTTTTGTGCTCCCTAACACAGTTCAGGGCATAGGCAAGGGCATGCCCTGAGAAAAGCCACAGCTGAAGCTTCCAGCAGAGCCCGGTTTCATTGTGGCTCTCTTACCCTGCCCACTGTTGCGGCGTCGTGTATTTTTCCCAAATGCACCAGGGATTGTTAGCAGTGGGGCCTCGCCTGATTCCTCGCTGCTTCCAATTCATCCTCCCTTTTCTGCACTTGCAGATTTCATGGCATTTGGGATTGCGTCTCTGGGGAGACGAGAAGGTTCAGCTTAGGCCCAGGCTCAGGCCCTTGCTTGTTGGTTTTGAGCTTGTACTCAGCCTGGGCCATGCACAGGGCTCCAAGAGCACAACTGAACCACGATGCCCTGGTTTCAAATGCACACTGCTTCCCCATCATGGAGGGTTCTTTTTTGGGCTCTTCCTATGCTGGGACTGGAAATTCTTGTTTTCAGTTTCAATTTCTGTGCCTTAATGTTTGAACATGATCTCACCCTTGCCTAAACCTCCAAACTGGTTGTCACCACCAAGCTGCTGAAAGCGACATCCTAGGGAGGTTTTGCTGGTTTTTACAGAGGTTTCTAGAAAGCATGGCTTTTATTAGAGTTGGGATTCTTCATTATACCAATGTGTTGAGTCCACTTGATAGAGTGATGGGTAAACAGGAGAGACATAGGGATAGATACAGATAAGTAAATGGAAAGATAGATGAGTAGAAGGATGGATGGATAGAGATGATAGATAGATAGATAGATAGATAGATAGATATTGCATTTCACTCTGAAGAGCCCTCTCCTACCTTATGCACAGCTTGTCTATAGTTCTATAAACACCATATGAGTTCTGAGTGACTCATTTTATGTACCAGGAAATCGGCACGTCTAGTCTCTGAAGAACCATGTTTTAGATTTCAGATTCAAGTCAAATTGGAGTCAGATCAAACCCAGGCCTCTTTCACCCCATCAGTAATTAATTAATCTGAGACTCCACATTCTGTATTGCCTATTTGTAAGCCCGGGGCTCTCTGCTCTCCAAACTTGCTGTACTACTTGGAAGGCCACCACCATGGTCCCATTCTCATCTCTGGCACCTGGTCACCCCGACGAGCTGCCCTTGGCTCCCCTTCCCAACCTCAGGCTCCTTGAGGAGGGACTCTCTGGGATACACCCCAGCACTTGCTGGCCGGGCATCTTTCCTCCTGCCATAGAGGCTGCACATGGAGAAAAAACAGCGAGTGTTTGGCTGCAGCTGGGAGCCCTGACCCATCTAATACCTTTTTAAGCACCCTTTGAATTTTGTGCCAACCCCAGGCCGTGTGAGGTAGCACTATTCCATGATTTTATGGCCATACTTACAGGTTTGCCACATGGCCTTAACACGTTTAAAGTCACTCTCTTGCAACTGGAATGTGTGGCGGCCAGCACACCCGCCCCCAGCTGGGATGCCTGGGATCACACTTAGCTGATGACCTCATCCCAGCGGGAAAGTCTCTGGAGGGTCCCTGACAATGAGCGAGTTCTTCTCACTGCTGTTGGCAGGCTCATCCCAATTTTAGGAGGAGGTAGACAGAAAGGCTCACCTTGTACCACTATTGTGCCTCCCAAGTGCATGTTTGCTGTGTGCTTTGTGTGGCTGCTGTGTGCTTTGTGTGGCTGCTGTGTGCTTTGCACGGCTGTTATGTGCTTTGCGTTGCCATTGTGTGTTTTGCATGACTGCTGTGTGCTTTGCGTGGCTGTTGGGATCAGTGTCTCTTACAGAGAGGACCAGAGGGAGGAGACGAAGACACCCATACACTGAGGATTGGAGATTTAAAAATCAAAGGTCCTCAATGCTTTTCCAGAAATTTCTGACTGCTTTGCTTCCAGAAAAGACTCCAGCAGGCAAGCTGAGCTAGAAGTCCTTTCCAGAGCGGACTCCACCTGTGACGCACTAACACCACTGACTCGGCCTGTTCAGGTGCCCTTCCTCCCTCTGACATGGAGGAAAGGCAGCCCCTTGGCTCAGCAGGTAAAGGCCTGGGATCCAGGCTCAGCCGGTGCTGGGTTTGAGATCCTGTTTTGCTGGGCAATCTTAGGAAACTTAGTAAGGTCCCGAACTCACAAAGGCAACACTAAGACCCGCGTTACATGTAAAGCGTTAGGCACAGCGCCAGTCAGGTTAAGTCACATTCACATTTCATGTTTCACAGCGGAGCACAAAGAGCATGGAGAACTGGTGTCCGGAAACCCTTTGACCTCAGGGCTTGGTCTGGTGTACTGGGTGCAGGGGTGGGGGTGCGGGTTGAGGGCTTGGTCTGGTATACTGGGTGCAGGGGTGGGGGTGGGGGTTGAGGGCTTGGTCTGGTGTACTGGGTGCAGGGGTGGGGGTAGGGGGTTGAGGGCTTGATCTGGTATACTGGGTGCAGGGGTGGGGGTTGAGGGCTTGGTCTGGTGTACTGGGTGCAGGGGTGGGGGTGGGGGTTGAGGGCTTGGTCTGGTGTACTGGGTGCAGGGGTGTGGGTGGGGCGTGGGGGTTGAGGGCTTGGTCTGGTGTACTGGGTGCAGGGGTGGGGGTGGGGGTTGAGGGCTTGGTCTGGTGTACTGGGTGCAGGGGTGGGGGCGGGGGTTGAGGGCTTGGTCTGGTGTACTGGGTGCAGGGGTGGGGGTGGGGGTTGAGGGCTTGGTCTGGTGTACTGGGTGCAGGGGTGGGGGTGGGGGTTGAGGGCTTGGTCTGGTGTACTGAGTGCAGGGGTGAGGAGTGAGGGGTTGAGGGCAGGGTCTGAATCAAGGCTTGTAGGTAGCCTTTCCTGACTAGACAGAAGGGGCTGGAAAGACAGACACAAGGAGCAAGAGGTCTTCAGAGAGCAAGCTCTGTGTAGGACACCTGTCTTCCTGACTCGCCCGGGACGGTCAGGTCTACTGTTTATTGTTTCCACTCTTGGGACTAGCCCGGTGCGGGAGGACAGCTGATGTGAAGGACTTCAGAAAGTTCGTAGAAAATAGAATTAAATATAATGTGCATTGTCCATGAACTTTTTGTATGGTCACCATACCTAGGAGTTACCATAGGCAGCTTCTCAAGCCACCCTGTCCAGTACTATCGTTACCAGCAACACGTGGCTAATTGGCAGGTGCATACATACGAAACCGATCTGAACCGACACATCATGCATGCTTCCTTCATGCGAAATACACACCAGCTCACCTAGCGAGCTCTGGAAAGAACACAAACTACCACACTGACAACTTTTATGTAGCACACACATTAAAGTGATACTGCTTGGCTCACTTGGGTGAAATCAAAGTATCAGTAAAATTAATCTCACATCTTTAAAACTTACTGGCTAGTGGCTCCCAGAATACTGACTATGTGGGCTTGTGTATGCCCTGGTGGTCAGGCCCCACGGGCTGCAGACACATCCCTGCATGCTGGACCGATGCTGCGGCTCCCCGCCCACTTCCTCCCAGATGGGGCGGGGGCACATCTTCCCCTCACCCTGTGTCTTAATTCCCCAGGGCTGACTGCCTGAGCCTGGCCTCTCTCCAGCCTCTTACCTCCCTTTGCCTGCCAGCAATGTGTCATCACAGGGATGTTGGGAAGGGACCCAGTGCAAAAATCTGACACTCCCGCCTCCTGGCCCTGCCCACCCTGGCTCTTCCTTCCTGCTTCTTAGTCACCAGACCCCTCATACCCCCTCTCCCTGCTTCCCTGCAGGAGGGAATCAGCTGCCCGTCCCCTGGCCTGCCTCCTCTCTCATCTCCTCTCCATTTCTGCTGCCGCTACCCTGGGGCAGGCCCTTGTGGTCTTTAACACTTAATCTTTGAACATTCTCCAAATGGATGCCCTTAGCTCTCTTCACACCACACCAGACATCAGTGAGGTCTCGCTGCCCTCCAGAACTGTTGTATATCCCAGCGTTAAAAGCCATTCTTGACATCCATGGGCCAGGCTCCTCCTCCTGGCCTTCAAAGCCCTTTAGAACCCAGCCCTGCTTGAGGATCAAGCTTTGTTTTCTGTTGATGCCACCGCCTCTCCACTTGCCCCACCCCCTCCCTCTAGGTCTTGCTGTTTCCCATGAACATGTGTTGTGCTCCTTTGCCTACCAGTCTCTGATCTATAGTGCTCCTTAGCACCAGTGTCTCTTCCCTTCTTCACCAACCTTGGGGAGTTCTAAGAACACAGTTCAAATGCACATTCCCCCAAAGTTCCCCATCAGAATCAACTCGCCTTTGTGTCTTGGTAGAATTTTCATCACGGTATCAAGGCTTCACATCCAAGGTAACTCTGCGTCAGCATCATACATGTGAGAATTTCTCTTCCCACCAAGAGGAAGAAATTTTGGTATTTGGTAATTTTTTTCTTCATCTTTGACCCTTCTGCCTTCATAGCAACAGACACCAATTTTTAACAATCATTCGAATGGTGCTGAATATGTGAGGGTACGTTGAGTCAAAGACAAGTGCCAACCTATCACTTCTTGGCAGGACCAGTGCCCAGGCTTGTCTCAGCTCTGGGGGAATTCCTTGAGACCTGAAGAGGACTGAGTAGTGTTTAAATGAAAAAGTTATGTGCGCACACCGGTATAGACAGATTTTCTAATTATAGTACATCAAAATACCTGTTGGATGAACACAGTGAGCATTATTAATGTCAAGACTAAATTTCAGTAGGGTGAGCCTAAGACACAGCCCAGGCACTGCTGAGTTTGCCTGTTTCACCCTCTTTTCTTCAACACAGATGTGACACCTAGAAGCGAACTGGGCTCTCCTGACCACACTGATTACAGAACGATCATCAGAGGCGGGGAGTAAGGAAGGCCTCTCGAGAAAGATAGAATTACATGCCTATCAGAGCATCAGATATGACCTTGCATGAAAAGAGCTACTGATCCAAAGGGGGGAAAAAACGAAGAAAAAAAAAAGCAAAACACACACACAACAGAAAGCAGAGGCCGCTTCGTGTAATGGAGAGGCTGAGGCGTGGCTTGCAGGATTTTTGGTCGTGTGTGTGTTGCATTACAGGCAATTATCGGGGGGTCTCCCTGTTGGCCTAGAAGAATTTAGAACTCCGTCAAAGGGAAACCTGATCTACTAGGGGGGAAATCCTGCTGCATCTTGTAATTCTGTGCCAACCCCATGGGGCTCCCGCCTCCCCATGATGCGTTTTATTCATAAAATCTCACAAAGGGTTGTTGGTAAAAGTCGGTGCGTGGATAAACATTTCCATGAGGTCACATGGTTTATAGGGACCCAGGCTGGGCTTGTGAAAATGTGACATGGTCTAGAAGACTGAAATAAGCCCCACTCAGTACTTTCTAGGCTGTCTTGCCACCTGTCTACAGGCAGGAACCAATGTTTTAGCACGAATCAATTGTGTGTTGTTCACCAAGATGATCTCACGGCCCCCCTAAGACCGTGAAGTTCGGTGTGGTTCTATGAAGAACAGTTGCCGTCTGGTTAATTCCATTTTAGTGTTAGTTACACTTGATTGCCTGCCTGAGATGTGACCTATCTACATATGGGCACTTTAGACAGCAGAGTGTGCATCATGGAGAAACAGAGAGTAAGGCCGTTCAAACACTCTCTGTTAGACAAACCGGATAAAGGGGTGATGTTGACAATGAGGGCTTACGTTGGAACTGTTCAGGGAGAGAACTGAAATGTGTCCGTCCGTCCCAAGGAACATTGTTTGTTGATGTTAAGATGGATTGTTTCATCTCTTACTTCAAGGCACAGGAAACCCATAATGCACGTTCTGATTTCGAAGCAGGTTTCTTTCTCCCCTACATTGACATCAATAGCAAAGCATTATTATTCCATGAACTTGAGACTTATTTTCTAAAATGATACCCAATACCATAGATTTGGGGTAATGACAACCACTGCGGGATAGTTCATGTTTATTAAGCTCCTTTTCACCAGTTCTCCTACCGTAATGTTTAAATAAGCAGAGGTCCTAAGTATCAACAAGTTACGTGTACGCTCTGCCTTCTTACTGAACATATCACATTAAGACTTGTCTTCTGTGCTGCAGTGGGTTAAAGCCCTGGCCTGAAGCACCGGCATTCCATATGGGCACCGGTTCTAGTCCCGGCTTCTTCACTTCTGATCCAGCTCTCTGCTATGGCCTGGGAAAGCAGTAGAAGATGGCCCAAGTCCTTGGGCCCCTGCACCCAGTCCTGGCTCCTGGCTTTGGATCAGCACAGCTCTGGCCTTTGTAGCCTTCTGGGGAGTGAACCAGCGAATGGAAGACCTCTTTCTGTCTCTACCTCTCTCTGTAACTCTTTCAAAGAAATAAAAATAAAGAAATTATTTTTAAAAAGACTTGTCTTCTGTTGATGAGACTGTCTCTGCTTAATCATGCTTTAGATGTTTTTCTATTCCTGGCTTCTGGAATACCACTTAGTAGAGTTATGGTCAATATGAATTTGTTAAAATCTTTGAGTAGACAAGGAAGGGCAGAAACACTAAAATTTCTCCCAACTTTCTCCAGCCTTCAACCTCTGGCACGCATGACGTAAACCCTTCTCAAGCCCCAGCCTCAAGGCACTGACAGAGCCAGGCCTGCCTCATTAGCATTGTCACCTGGGCCAAAGTCAAATGTTCACCTTGGACTAGGTGTTGCTCCTTGCTGTCCATGAATTTGCTAATGTATCCAAGTAGGATGAACCCTCAGTGGATTGGAAGACAAAAGAACTTAAACCACTTGGCATTGGTCAAAGGAAGCAGAGGAAGGTAAGCTGATAAAAGCACATTAACCAAAAACGCCCGGCAAGCTCTCAGGGCTTCTGACAGCCGCTGCTTGGGGAACAGCAGCCTGCTGGTCAGAAAATGGATTCTATCGCGTGCAAATGTCATCATGCGCACAGTGGATGAAGGCAGAAGAGCATTTATTGCCACGAAGCAGGGGAGAATTCTTGCTAATTACCATTTTGTTCTAAAGTATAGTAGCATGTTGGGCACCCTCTCTACCCCAACTAGCTCCTTTCCTTGGCTTTTATGTGGCCAGTGTTGTTGTAATTTCTCTGTTCAAATAAGGTCTGCAGAAAGCCACAAAAAGAGATCTGGACCTTAAAGCTTAACGGATTGTGGAAAGCAGCTGGCTTGTAACATGAGTCATGCCGGCCAAGGCTTTCTCCTTTGTATTTTTTCTCTGACTTAAAGAATGGGTTATTGGATGTCTTCTGGCAGGTGCTATGGGATTAAAGAGGTAGCTGGTCAGAAACAAACTTTGAATTAGGGCACTTTTTTATATGGTTTACTAAAGTAAATATGATCGTTAGCTTAATCTCCCATATCTAACGTGAGGTTCAAATTTAATAGTGAGATTTAAGAAAATTTCGTTGGCATGTGCACCTATTATTAGTCTTACGTGTGTGTGTGTGCCTTGCTTTGAGCATTATATTTTAGGTTTTTTTTTTTTCTTTGACAGGCAGAATGGACAGTGAGAGAGAGAGAGAGAGAGAGAGAGAGAGAAAGATCTTCCCTTTGCCGTTGGTTCATCCTCCAATGGCCGCTGTGGCCGGCGCACCGCGCTGATCCGAAGCCAGGAGCCAGGTGCTTATTCTGGTCTCCCATGGGGTGCAGGGCCCAAGCACTTGGGCCATTCTCCACTGCCCTCCCGGGCCACAGCAGAGAGCTGGCCTGGAAGAGGGGCAACCAGGACAGAATCCGGCACCCCGACTGGGACTAGAACCCGGTGTGCCGGTGCCGCAAGGCGGAGGATTAGCCTATTGAGCCAGGGCGCCAGCCTATATTTTAGTTTTAATGATGAAATTTCCAGCACATGCCTGTTTATCAGGCCCAGTCATTAAGTAGCTCAATAACCATATTATTTTTCCTTTTCTACAATTATGAGAAAAAAATCAAGTGGAATATTAATAAATGTATGGTGGGAAATTTTTTCATTTTAAATCACCTTTCAGAGGATATTGGAAGCTCTGTGTGGATTCATAAGAGTCTTCCACACCTGTAATTCCGGGCCATGACAAGTTAATAGATTTTTCTATGATGATTCTCTGGTATTCTAGAAGATGCTCAGGTTTATGAATCACTAAAGAACAAGTGATCTGAACAGCACCAATTTTAGTGGAGCCAATGCTCTCTTAATATACTTGGTACCCAAATAAGATTGATGGGGCCGGCATTGTGGAGCTGTGGGTAAAACTACCTCTTGTGATGTGAGCATCCCATTTTGGAGCACTAGTTCAAGTTCTGGCTGTTCCACTTCCAATCCAGCTCCCTGCTAATGCTCCTGGGAGAGCAGCAGAAGATGGCCTAACTACTTGAGCCCTTGCACCCACCTGGGAGACCCAGATAGAGTTCCTGGTTCTTGATTTCAACCTGGTCCAGCCCCGGCTATTGCAGCCATTTGGGGAGTGAACCAGTGGATGGAAGATCTCTCTTTTTCTCTCCTTCTCTCTTTCTAATGCTCTTTCAAGTAACTCTGCCTTTCAAATAAATAAATAAATCTTTAAGAGATAAAGTAAGAATTGGTGTTCCATATGTTTCATGTCTATATGTACATAGGTATAGGATAAGATTGACTTGTGTATTTCATCCTCACATAAATTACCAAAGGAGAGAGCTTGTGAAGAGGATTTTGGAAGAAAATGGCACACACTACTTAGCGTTGAGAGAGTTGCAAGAAGGGGCAAAACAGAGTGATCTTGTGATTCTGGAGGTGATAACATTCAAGGTTTCATATCTGAAGATAAACTTTCACTCCTCTTCACAGAAGCTAACTTTGCCCTTGAATAATAGTTTAACCTTGAAGAGATTCACTTACACATCTACCCATGGAGATGAGTAATAATGTCACTAAATGGGCATGACTGTGTTCCAACAAGACATTATTTGTAAAACTAGATGGTGGGTGGGTAGTGTGCTGACCACTGACATAAACAATAGTTCTCGCCATAACTGAACCATGCAAGTGTCCACAGCGTAGCATGTAGGCACAAACACTAGCCCAGTTGTTAATAGATGACTTTATACAATTTGCCTCGCTTAAAATGTGCTGCCTTCGGCAAACCACTGGGGCTTGCAAGTCAATGAAATTATATTGGAGGCCAACAGATAGCATTGATCTTTCATGTCTATGACCATAATAGAATGACTCTGAGAAGCTGAAATGACATGGAGGCTAGCTCAAAAAGAGCTTGTTAAAGACCTGCACCCCCAAACTGGAGCTGGGTTATGATTTAAAAAGAATGAAGCTAAGTGAAGCTGGTGTCCAGTGATGGTGAGAGTGGCAGAAAGTGGCCATCTTCCTTCACTGTGGGTGGGACTTTATAAATTGGTATGACCTTTCATGGGTGGGGTGGACAGTACACCAGGCAAAACCGTGCAGAGTGCTGCTGGCCTTTGGAACAGCATTTTTGTTTCTAGGAATTTACCACAGGCGATGATCAGAATACACTCATGGATTAGCTTCAGAGATGTTCCTTGCAGCATCGATAATCAGGGTGAAAAATCAGAAACATCTTAAGTTCAATAATTTGAGGCTGGTGAAGTAAATTACTGCTATAAAAATTCATGCAAAAATCAAGATAAATTTGCATGGGCAACATTCCCTCACAGCCGGATAAAGCAAGAACCCAGGAATTTCAGGAGACTTTGCCAGAGCCCCAGAGCTAGCACTTGCAGAACCAAGATTAGACACATAAACCACTGCGACACGTGCTTTCTTTGGCATAAAGATTTCATCAAACGAAGAAAGGCACACGTTTTTAAAGGACTGCTTTGAACTAGAAAGTACCCTCGTATTGTCCAGTCCTCCCAACCTACCCTTTCATTTGGTTCATAAGCAATCTCTTGGTTGGACATGCGGAAAGTGATAGAACATTCTGGAATGTGCCTTCCTTGGTTAGGCTGGGGAGTCTGCCCTGGGGCAGGTATTAAGATACTCAGAAGGTGGCTGGCGCCGTGGCTTAACAGGCTAATCCTCCTCCTTGTGGCGCCGGCACACCGGGTTCTAGTCCCTGTTGGGGTGCCGGATTCTGTCCCGGTTGCTCCTCTTCCAGGCCAGCTCTCTGCTGTGGCCAGGGAGTGCAGTGGAGGATGGCCCAAGTTCTTGGGCCCTGCACCCCATGGGAGACCAGGAGAAGCACCTGGCTCCTGGCTTCGGATCAGCGCGGTGCGCCGGCCGCAGCGGCCGTTGGAGGGTGAACCAATGGCAAAAAGGAAGACCTTTCTCTCTGTCTCTCTCTCTCTCACTATCCACTCTGCCTGTCAAAAATAAAAATAAAAAAATTTAAAAAATTTTTAAAAAAGATACTCAGAAGGCTCTGAGAGGGGGTGTGCAGCCAGTGAGAGCATGGAGAGGGAGGGGGAGGGAGAGGGGGAGGAGGAGGAGGAGGAGGAGGAGGAGGAGGAGGAGGAGGAGGAGGAGGAGGAGAGAGCAGGAGGAGGAGAGAGCAGTGCCATTTTCACAACTTGCCTGTGTTAAGAAGGGGGAGTGGCTGCTCCTTCCTGGTCTAACAGAGGTTCCCTTATCTCAGGGACCAGATCATCAATTACTTCTGCTATTGGTGTGGGTTGGGGGCAAAACAAACTACGGTGGGCCATTCCCTAAGCCTGGTTCCCACAGACAACCTTATTTTAATAGGAAACTTTCCTCGCACTCCAAGCAAGTGACTCACTGGTGATCTCTGGGAGAGCGGTATTGACAGGAGGCTGTGCGCGACCTGCGGTCCGGTCGCTTTGTCGTCATTCCCTATGCACCAGGGGAGGAGCGAAACTAAAGCATGCTGACCACGCCCAAGGCCTGTGCTGGACAAGATCACAAACCAGAGGCCATTTCCAGTGTGCCCAGCATCCCATTTGTCTCTCCCATTGATAGGTTTCTCGAAGCTTCCCAAAGCTGTGATTAGGTGACCAGGTGACTTGAGCAGGTCCAAAGCCTGAACAACCACACAGGGTTTTGCTGTTGTAATCAAATAAAGCTCACAACAAAGTCAGCCTAATACACACTTAACAGTTTCTGTAATTGCTTTTGGGCTGCCCGGTGTGGTGTAAAACAGCTTGGGCATTGGAGTCACAATAAAGAGCGAGGCTTCACTCTCTGCTCTATTATTAACTAGACCTTGGCCTTGAGCGACCTCTTCACCTCTCGGAATCTGAGTTTGTTGTGTGTAAAACAGGAACAACACTTGCCCCCTAGGGTTCTTGTGAAGTTAATGGGAGATGATGCACATAATATTGTGTTCTTCTTGTCCAGGGCTTGGAACACACAGAAGCTGCTCAGTAGATGCACACGCCTTTGCTTCCTGTGTTCTGTAGGATCAGAAGGCACACCTGGCTGGCACTTGGCGTTGGCCTGGTCAAACCCTGCCAGGAGTTTTCCAACATTTGTTATGAGCACCACCGCTGATGCTCACCCTTGGCTACCACCGCCTTCACCACCATCACACATGTGTCTCACTGTTGGTTGGGAAGGCAAGTTCTCCTACCGAGGGGACACGGACAGTGCAGACAGGTCAGTCCTAATCCTGCCAGACTCATACTCCAGTGTGTTCATTTCAGAATCCTGGTTCTGGGGCCCAGAATCTCAGAACAAAGGAATAAAGTCAGGAACCCCTAGGGACTACCTAGCTCTCTTTTTTTAAGGTTTATTTATTTATTTGAAAGTCAGAGTTATATAGAGGAGAGGCAGAGAGAGAGAGAGTGAGAGAGGTCTTCCATCCGCTGGTTCACTCCCCAGTTGGCCACAATGGCTGGAGCTGCGCCGATCCAAAGCCAGGAGCCAGGAGCCTCCTCCAGGTCTCTCAGGTGGGTGCAGGGGCCCAAGCACTTGGGCCATCTTCTACTACTTTCCCAGGCCATAGCAGAGAGCTGGATTGGGAGAGGAGCAGCCGGGTCTTGAACCGGTGACCATATGGAATGCCGGTGCTTCAGGCCACGGCGCTAATCCACTGCGCCACTGCACCAGCCCCTGGACCACCTAGTTCTTTTCCTGGGCTCCTACCCAGGGCTTTCTCCTGCCCTCCATACTAGAGGATGTAAGTTAGGGTCCCGAGGAACTGAGGCATCAGGACATGTTGATGTTATAATCAGTGCACCTGCTATGTTGGGGGAGCTGAGGCAGGGCCACCATAGCCTGGGGTTGGGGAGGCTGGTGGTGGAGCTAAGAAAGGGTGGAATGAGGGCTAGGAGAGCAGGTGATGGGAGTGGGTGAGGGATTCACATGGAAAAGAAGGAATGCGAAGGAATGCTTGGAGCTGATGGGCTCAGCATGGAGCAGGGCTCAGCTCAGCCCTGGTGTCCGTGGCCTGCAGTGGGAGCTGTCTCTGTGACTGCCTTCTCCCACACCCACACCCCCTCTACTCGCGTAGGGTGAGAAATGCCTTTGAGAGGGAGTAAGTCTTTCTCCCCAGAATTTAAGGTCGAGACCTCGCTCTGCAAGATCCCGAGGTGTTCGGACACAGCAGCACAGATGGGCTGCAGATTTAAACAATTTTCAGGACCTGTCTGGATTGTCTGGAGTGAAGACAGTACAGCTGATGGAATTGAAAAATGAGAATGCCTGAGGTCTTGTTTTCATGCTGTTCTGGTGACTCTGGGTTTGCTACTTCGCTTCTCTGCGCCAAGGGCTGCTGATCTTGGGGAAGGCATTGCAGCATCATGGGTAATGCTGCTGCCTGCAATGCTAGCATTCCATGTGGGTGCTGGTTCATGTCCCAGCTGCTCCACGACTGACCCAGATCCCTGCTAATGGCCTGGGAAAAGCCGCAGAAGATGGCCCAAGTGTTTGGACCCCTGAACCCACATGGGAGACCTGGATGAAGCTCCTGGCTCCTGGCTGTGATCTGGACCAGCTCCGGCTCTTACAGCCAACTGAAGCGTGAACCAGCAGAGGGAAGATCTCTCTCTCTCTCTCTCTCTCTCTCTCTCTCTGTGTAACTCGGACTTGTAACTCTGTAACTCCAGTGACTGGCAACATAAATAAATATCTTTTTTATAAAAGACTGCTAATCTCTCCATGGAGCAGGGACTGTGAAACACCTTCCCAACTAGTTTCACCTCCTCACAAAGGCGGACCTGTCCCTAAGATGTTCAGCAGATGAAGGTGCACCCCCTGCCTCGACCTTTTCCAGTCATTTATGGGGATGTTCCCTTCCCTTAGAGGCCCAAGGAGAGGTGGAGGGATCGGGTGGCCCAGGAGGCTCAGATGTGACACAGTTGGGGTCAACCTGTGAGTAATGTAGGTGACACTGTAGATTACTATCGGCTCGGGAGTGTCTTGTCCCCCAAGGCCATTGTTAGCCTCACCTCTAGCCCCTCGGATGTGCTCATACTTGGATGCAGGATCGTTACTGAAGACAGGCAGGTAAAATCAAGTCATACATACTTGTAGGCCCTAAGCTGGTACAACTGGTGTCCCTGCAAGGAGCCAGGGACAGAGGGAAGATGATGTGGTGATACAGAGAGAAGGCGGCCCCCATAAGCCAAGGAGAAGGAGAGCAGCCTGGCACAGGTCCTGGCTCACAGCTCACAAGGACCTGCTGGACCAACACCTTCCCACCTCCAGAGCTGTGAGACAGTCAGGGTCTGTTGTCTGAGTGCCTGTGGCACTTTGCTCTAGCACCCTAGCAGGTGGATGTGAACCCTCCATGCAGTACCTAGCTTTGGCAGGCCTGCCAAGAAATTTGACTATTAGGATGGTCTGAAATTGTCCGAATTATCACCAAAGAGGGAGTGTAGGGGTGGGAATTAGCTAAGGTTCTCTGGATGTATCAGTAGCTCCATGGTTCACACAGCCTGGTGAGTGGCAGAGGCCTTTGTTGGAAAAAGGCCTCCCTTCCTGTGGGCGGTCACACCTCACACGGAGAGCCTTCATCTCCCCCGTGGCAGGCTGTACTTTAGCCTTCTTGTCTGCCCCTGAGAGCATGTGTGCAGTGCCCAATTTGCCCAGCTGTCTGCAATGAACCTGCATTCGGCCAGGAAACCCTCAAGGATGGGTTTATCTTAATCTTTTAGAGGCTCTAGGACCGAGTCCAGAGCTGCATCTCCAAGGACCCTCAGCCAATGTCTGTGTTCTGGATAAAAGTATCTCAGTTTTCTGGCCGGTGCCGTGGCTTAACAGGCTAATCCTCCACCTTGTGGCGCCGGCACACCGGGTTCTAGTCCCGGTTGGGGCACCGGATTCTATCCCGGTTGCCCCTCTTCCAGGCCAGCTCTCTGCTATGGCCCGGGAGTGCAGTGGAGGATGGCCCAGGTCCTTGGGCCCTGCCCCCGCATGGGAGACCAGGAGAAGCACCTGGCTCCTGGCTTTGGATTAGCACGATGCGCCGGCCGCAGCGGCCATTGGGGGGTGAACCAACGGCAAAAAGGAAGACCTTTCTCTCTGTCTCTCTCTCTCTCACTATCTACTCTGCCTGTCAAAAAAAAAAAAAAGTATCTCAGTTTTCCTAGGCATTTAAAGGGAAGAAGGGCGTAATTTCACCACAACACACCCAGGTATATGTCTCTATTGCCTGCAAGATGAAGTTCAACCACCTGGCTTAGGATGGCCTGGACTGATTCAGACTGGTCCACCATCATTGCCTCCCAACGCTCCGCTCACCTTGTCGTTGATCCACTCACCCTACTCAACCGTATACTCAGCACTTCCCACTGTGCACATGCTGTTCCCCTTCCCTGGGTTACTCTTCCTTGATCTCTTCTCAGTGTGTGAATCCTAACTTGAGCTGAGGCTCCGGACACCTTCTGGCCTGCCATCCTCTCAATGGCCATGGCATTACTGAGCACACTGCTTAGTCCTGTGTAGCTGTAGAATGCTACCCAACTATTCCACATCTATGTGTCTTCTGTTTCCAAAGATACCATAGCTACCGGAGGACAAAATGACAGAGCTCTTTGTGTGTCCCCAAGAGGTGCAGCATTCATGCAGTCAACACAGAGAACAAGCTACGGACAAATCCAATAGAAAATGCTAATGTTTTGGAAATGACAGTGACTCAGTGTGTGTTTTCCTTTCCAAATCCCTTGGAAAAATATTGAGGGTCGCTGAATTCAGAAAGAACATTCCAGAATTGCAGGAATAAATGTGGCAAAGCTCCTTGAGACGTTGAGCCTTTGCAGCTCAGACAAGCTCACAGAGGATCACAGGTGCAGCTCTACATCCCAGGAAGAGGAGTAAGACCCTAGCCAAGCAGTGTATGAGGGAAAGGGGACTGACAACCGCCAGGGCAGCTTCCACCTGGTTAATCATAAACCTGACCATCATCAGAACAAAGCGCCCATTAGTCCTGCCCTTTGCCCAGGGCTTCTTGCTGGAAATGCCAGTGCAGATTTGCAACATCAACTTTCTCCTGCAGGCGGAACATTCATAGGAATGGCCAGCTCTCATTAGGAAGCTGCCATGTCACAAGTCTGGGAGCACGCAGACTGTGGGTGGTCTGTGCATCTGCAGGCGCACCGGGCTTGGGCTGAGGGCCTGCAGTTCTCCAGCTTCGGAGTTTTCAAATGTGGAGATAACACAGAAAGCCACGGTCCCCTGCCCCAAATATGATCAACACTGTGTATCTCACAGAGAAAACACTGGAACAGGACTAGACTCAAAGTCCTTAAAAGTGACAAAGAGTTTTTTTCCTAAATAGAAATAGCACAGATTTGCCTCTTCTCTCTAGAGAGTTCTCATCATTTCCTCCCAGTCTTTGCTCTCCAGAGACCCTGGAAATATCTACAAAAGCATGGTTCCTAGAGCATTTTCCAGCACTGAATCACATGTTTCATGCACACAGCTGAGACCTGGCTGCAAGGCTCCACGGGGAGAAAACACAGGGTTTCCTGTTTGGGCCTCCTGGAGAAAGTGACATCTACAGAGACTTGATGAGGCCTGACTCCTGAGGTCCACACAACTATGCTTTGCTTGAAGGCAAAGGAAGCCCACAGGCCAGGGGGGTCATTGACAGAGGGAGGACGGAAGAGGAGGCGCAGGTGATAAAACCGGAAGCAGTTTGGGTTATGCAAATGAGCTTTCCCGAGCATCAGAGCAGAGGCAGGCCCTGGCACCAGTGTGTTCTCAGTGTCTCAGGCCTCCGGAGGGTGGAGAAGAGGGAGCTGCAGACGCTGCCTGCCCCACGCCCATGGTGGATCTAAGTCTGAGACAGAAGCCAGAGCTGACGCGCTGTGGTCCAGGCCGAGATGCAAGTGAAAATGTTGATAGCAAAAGAAAACAAGTGACTAAGTAAGTGGAGCTTGTGCATCTCTTAGCCAATGCCCTTAAAATAGCGCTGAGTGTAGCCAAAATACATTGACTCACAACTTTGCTTCTGTGGAAATGAATGGAATCTTCTGACCAAGGTCCTGGTGAGTGGCCTTGGAGACGAGGCACAAGGAACAGGGGGCCGGCCGCCTGTTATCCTCAGCTCACCACCACCCTGGGGGACCAGTGAGGAGCATGCATGGCCTTAGTCTACCTCAAGAGAAAAGTCCATGCTGGCAATGGCCACTAGGTAGGACTCCTGTTCTTCAGGCTTTGGGCCACACATTCCCTCTGCCTGGCAAAGTGAAATGGAACCCTGGAGTCAGACGGTTTGGGTCAGACCCTTGGCACCTGAACATCAATCTTGGCCTTAGTTTTCTCATCTATGAAATGGGGTTATCAGTAGTAGCTACCCTGTGAGCACTGCTTCAAGGGTTCTGTGAGTCATCTACAAAGTACACAGAACAGCAGCACACAGCTAGCCACAGTGGAAGTGAATGTGCAGTAAGTAACCGAATTAATGAGGCAGTCTTAATTTTCCATGTGCTGACTTTTTTTTTTTATCATCTATCAGGGAAATTTTGTATGTTGGCTCTTTGTGAAATAAACAAGAATCATAGAAACACAAGTTAGATGGGCGTGCATGCATGGGTGTGCATGGGTGTGCATGGGTGTACACACACAACACAGAACTGCCCTGAGCCTCACGATGCCGCCCTTTCCACGTCCAGTGCTGGGGCCAGCGAGAAATGAAGCTCTTCCATCCGGGGGAGTGGTGTCGGCACTTGGCTTGCGAGATGAGGAGGTGCAGACAGCTTAGTTCTGAAGCCAGGAGGAGCCTGATGGGGGTTTCGTCTAATTTCTACCTGAGTGTGGACCATGCAAAGTATCTGCAGGGGTCCACCTAGCCTCCCCAGAGAGGCCTGCACCTGCCTCTCTCTGCTGAGCACTGACAGCAGGTGTGGCTGGGATGGGGACAGGACCCTGGACGCCAGGTCTTGCCTGGAGGCTCATCCCATGGGGACAGGGACAAAGGAGAATGCACCCAGCCCCGGCAGGCTAGTCCAGGCACTCTCTCATTCTCATCCAATAGCTGTGCCTCTCCTTCCCCAGGGTGGAAGAAGACAGAGGCAGAAAGAAACTCAGAGCCATTGCTCGATGTTTGCCAGCTGGCCTAAGCTCCCATGTGTGAGGTTGCCGAGGCCCTCAGGAGCAGGTGAAATGGCCCAGGCAGACATATCAGTGAGAAACACGTGCTTTCACACCAGGGAACAGTCATGCTGAGCATCAGAAGCGGTTTATGGAGGGTCATTGTCCACTGAAAACTGAGCACAGGTTAGCAGGTGGCTGAAGGGTGGAGAGCACAGTGACTGTTCCTGGAGGAGCTGCTGGGTGCCTCTGTGGTTACTAGCGACAGCCAGGAAAGGGGCGCGGCTTAGCTTTGAGCACACTAAAGAGAGCTGAAGAATTTGTACCAGGTTGTGCAGTCAGGGGACAGGGTGGGGGGGTGAAGAGGAGCTGTGGATGCCTCCCCACTGCCCCAGGAGAGCTGGAAGTGCACCTGCTGTCGTGGGATGGGAAGGAGACACAGCCTGCCCCGCTCCCCTAACCAGAAACCTGTGGGTTCAGGGGAACGTTGAATAACCAGCTCTCTGGGGATGGAAAAGCGTGGAGTCAGAACAATTGGCGATTTCAGCAGTCATTGCCCATCATTGCACTTCCGGTCCCAGCAGTGTTTCCGCTGTTTAGAGATAAGAGACCAAAATATTTCCAAGATCACAGATAAGGCACACGGCCATAAAATAATTAGGCAGAGATGAGTTTTGAGTATTTATTACCTGTGCCTAGCTCCAAGCTCATACAATTTCATTTTGAATGACGCCTACATTTTGATCACTAGCTTGCCATATCCTGAAACTGAACAAACAGACGTGAGTGTGAGCTCACGGAGCCCTTGCGCCGTGCCTGTGGGAAGAGGAGCGCCCAGAGAGGGCTGCCCTTCTCCTACGGTAATGCCCCGTTCTGAACCATCGGGCGAAGACTGCTTCAGCATTGGGAATGGAAGGGGGTAGGGAGCCAATGGCCATCTCCCTCCCTTACAGAGACCAAGGGCACTCAGGTGCTTCAAGTTCACCTGGGGCCAGCAGGGCGGAGCAGGGCTCCCTGTACTTTGTGCCCCAGCTGGGCAGCCCTGCCCTGCAGAAGCGAGTGCTTTGCTGTCTCTCAGGGCAGCTCCCCTGCTACAGATGTGTCAGGATACAACTGGGACTGGAGCTGGAGTGTGGGGACAGAGAGGGGGTTCAGGAACCTAGGTCGCACTGCCTGGTTCACAGAGTGCATTTCCTTGGGAGGCTGGGTGCCAGTGAGACCTGGGTGAGCATCTGTAGCTTCCAGGAGTTTGAGGGTCTCACAGATTATCAGATACATAGAGAAATAGATGGATGGATTACGTTAAATACATTTCATCATAAATACTTATATGAAATTATTTTGTTTGCATATTTTATATACTTTATATATTATATGCACTTATTAATATGTATATAGTATATGCATATATATTGATACATATACAGCACGTTTATATATTATAAATACAACTCAATAAGCAACTAATTACAAAGATACTTCAAAAATTTGTGGAGGGGCGGGTGTTTGGCTTAGCTCTCAGACACCACTTGGAATGCCCAGGTCCCACATCAGCGTGCCTTGCTTGGAGTCCCAGCTACACTCTCAATTCCAGCTTCTTGCTTTTTGCACCCTGAGAATCAGCAGATGGTAGCTGAAGTACTTGAGTCCTTGCCACCGCATGGGAGACTCAGATGGAGTTTCAATTTCCTGACTTCAGTCTGTCCCAGCCCCAGCTGTTGTTGGCATTTGGGGAGGGAGTGAACCAATGGAAACTTCTTTCAGCCAGTCTGTCTGTCTCTCTGCCTTTGAAATAAAAAAAAAGGTTTGTGAATGTGGAATTAAAAATACTTTTGAGCTTCATGGAGGGATCTTCCAAAAGACCTAGGAATATGCCTACTTGGACAAACCTGTGCAAAGTTTTCAAAATTGTTTGCACCAAAATAAACAACTTTTATTCAATTTTTTAAAAAATTAAATTTTTAATTCATTTTTTAAAAAAAATATTTATTTATTTGAGAGGTAGAGTTACAGACAGTGAGAGGAAGAGAGAGATGTCTTCTTTCTGTTGGTTCACTCCCCA
Organism: Lepus europaeus; assembly: GCF_033115175.1. NCBI lineage: Eukaryota > Metazoa > Chordata > Mammalia > Lagomorpha > Leporidae > Lepus > Lepus europaeus. Next base: position 10,114,070 of record NC_084828.1, on the reverse strand, counting down.
GATGGCTGCAATGGCCAATCTGAAGCCAGGAGCTGGGAGCTTCTTCCCTGTCTCCCATGCAGGTGCAGGGGCCCAAGTGCTTGGGCCATCTTCTACTGCTTTCCCAGGCCATAGCAGAGAGCTGGACTAGAAGAGGGGCAGCCGGGACTAGAACAGGCGGAGGACTAACCCCCTCGTTTTTAACAGATAAGATGTGCTTTGTAGATAGAACATAATGATATTCTCTTCCTCCCTCCGTCACACCCTCCTTTCTCCCCCCCCCCCCTTTTCAGTTTTTGAGATAACATATTTTAAATTTGCATTACAGTAAAAAGGTTTAATACTTCACCAAATAAGAAGTTTAATAAGTAAAAAGCAAAGACTCTAGTGGGAATATAGACAATGACTATAAAAAGTAACTGAATGGGGAAATGACCATTTCACCCACGGACAGTAAATTTTAAGGTAATCACAGGTCATTACAACTATAGCAGTATGAACTGTTTGAAGTCTCCTTGCATTTAGCCTGGCACATGGCAGAACAACAGACCACAAATCGCAGCTTCCCTTGTAGCTAGGTCGCCGGTGTTTAGGTTCTGGCCACTGGATTGAGAGAAAGGGTGTTAGGGCAAATTTCAGATCCTTCTCTTGAGGGGAAGGAGGAGAGCTAGGCTCCCTCTCTGCTGGCTGAACTGTGGATGTGCTGTTGAGGGCTACAGCAGCCGTTCTGACACAGGAGACAAGAGCGAGACGTAGCAGAGGGTGAACCATCAGGGTGAAGAGGCCTAGTCTCCATTATTGCAAAGATGCTGTGTCAAGGCACCAAGATTTCTACCAAGGAGATACATACACTTCATTCCTGCTTAAGCCTCGTTAGTTTCGATCTCTGGGCTATGATAGCCTAATGACACCCCCACATAACAAACTGTACCGTCTGTCTATTTAAAACCAGACCTTGTCTGTCCTGGAAGATGAGCTCTGAGCATTCTCCAAAAGACTTCACAGAGTTTCAGTCCACTCTCTGCATCTTCAGCTTCAACTTCTCCAACAGTGAGTATCGGTTTTATAGTACATTTCCTGCCCTAAAGGACTGCATTACCGTAGCACCAGTCTGGGTTTTCCTTTTGAACCAGCTTGACTGTGAGTTGAAGTTGACGTTGAAAACACGTCTCTGAGATGGCGTAGGCTGATAATAGTGCCTCTCCCAGCACAGCCACCTCGCAGCTTTACGTCTTCTCTGAAATTCTCAGGGGCCAGACAGAGCACGTTGGGCATATTCTCTGCAACATCTGAGACATAGCAAGGGACCTGATTTTGAGGAGGAGCCAGAAGCCATCCGAGACCAAGACTAGCAATGAAGAAGGTGGCTAACGAAGCCTGGTAATTCTCGAATCAATCCGAAACCAGCTGAACCTAAGGAGGATGCTTTGCTGTTTAACCAACAGGCTGACCCGAAAGTCATTTCAGAGAGCAGATTCAAAGTTGTTTCCAATAACAACAGCGCTTTATTTTTCCCAAGGGAATGCTTTGAAGCACACTACAATTATACAAGTGTCAATTTGGAAATACATAGTAAAAAATCAAGTTTATGACTTTCTATTCATAATTTAGATGCCCTGCAAATATTCAAGAGGTTGACGAAGAGAGGGTGTGTGTGTGTGTGTGTGTGTGTGCTTGTGCAAAGAGAGAGAGAGAGAGAGAGAGAGAGAGAGAAGAGGGAGAGGGAGGAAGGGAGAGGGAGATGGAGGGAGAGAGAGAGAGAGTGAGAGAGAGTGTTTCTATCTGCTGATTCACTTTCCAGATGGTGGCAAACAGCAGGACTGGGCCAGGCTGAAACCAGGAGCCAGGAGCTCAGCTGAGGTCTCCCACGTGAGTGGTAGCGACCCAAGTGCTCGGGCCATCACCTGCTGCCTCCTACGGTGTGCAATAGCAGGAAGCTGGAATCGAGAACCGGCATTGGGACTCCAAGCCAGGTGCTCTGATATGAGATGTGGCATCTTCTCCACTAGGCCAAACGCCTGCCCAAGCCAAGACATCATTTTATTCGGTTATTTATGCCAGTTTCTAAATGAGAAATGAGCCCATTTAGGACATGCTGGTGAGGACCTTGAAGTTACTAAGGGAATCACCATGCACAGTGTGAGCAGTGGTCATTGAAGAGCATTCTTTCTTGAGTGTGTGCCCAGCTCTCATGGGCTGGCTCCAGAGAACCTGGACCCCATCACATCCTCCCCAAGCAGTCCCATGCCCTACAGCAGTCTCCAGCTATAACCAGCCATCCCTAGTAACCCCACTTCCTTCTCCATACCAGGCGTATGCTCTGCTGGCCTCTCCTCTCCTCCCTCCCTAAGAACTAACCACCCTTTGGCCTCAGTTTCCCTTCCTTTATGCCATTGCAAAGTTGGGTTATTCTCCATTAGGCTCCATCCCTAAATATCCAACACACACGGGGTCTTTATATGAGGGCACTTTTAAATGTTCCTAGAAAAATGGAATTGAAAGCTTACTTTGGTGCAAAAATAATGAAATGCCTACTTTTTTCATAGTATGCATTTCTACGAACTTTTTGAAGACCCATGTATGCACGTTATTTCAAAATGTTCACCCCCCAAATGAATGTTTCTTTCAGTTTCGTGTGCCACAGACTTTCTGAATTTCTCTTGTATTTTGGGTCCAAGAAAGGAGGCTGGAGTGGGAAAAACGTAGATGGTCGGGAACACGAACAAAGGCAAACCTGAACCACCCCCCAAATGGAATCTCCACGGGGCAGCTCAGTGCAGAGGGCACAGCCACGATGGGGGGGAGGGTCCCCCAGGCACAGCTGCCCGCAACAAGCTTCCTGCAGGAGCCCCCTCCTCCGAGACCTCCGTGGTTCCCTGGGCGGCCCACAGGACTGCTCTGTGCGCTCTGCGATTCGCCGCGGGGGCAGGAGGGTTTTCAGCCTGGTTCTCAATGACACCCTCCGCCTCGGACGGTCAAGCTGTTTGGTTTCCAGCGAATCCTGCGGTTGTACCTGTGGTTACCCTCTGCCTTCTCATCTGCCTTAGCTTATCTGATAACACAGCCCGGGAGGAGGGAGCCTTAAACATCCCCCCAAAGGGGAAGTTCTCGGCCAGGGAGACTTCAAGATGGAAATCAGTATGGATATTGGGTTTTGCAGGGTCCTGTTTATCCCAGATTTTGGTAACCCAGGCCTCGCGTGGGTTTCTGGGCCCTCTGTTTTTGTTTGCTTGGCTTTGAAAAATCAGATCGGAGCCTTCCACACTGCAGAAGCAGCAGGTGCTTCGGCTGATCCCGGGATGGAGTCATTTTCATGACCGCTCGTCCATGACGGTCCCTTAACGGGGAGCGCTGAAGGGGTCTTTTTCCGGGGTGGGGGACCAAAAAGCGGGTACTGAGCATCTCAGAGAGCACGAAGCAGAAACGGCGGGGACTCGGGGCAGCGACAGGAAAGAGGCGGCGGCGCGGCGGGGCACCCAGCGCTGCAGTGGCGACGGAACCGCTGCAGAAGCCGCCAGCCCGGCCTTATCAGCCGCGCGCAGGCCTGTGGTTTGCTCGCTGTCGCAACCCCGCTTTAACTGCCGGTTTATTTTTCGACAAACAGGATGCTTCCATCTGAGGCTGTCAGCATCCCAGCTCTTTGAGAGAAAAGAGGTAGTGCGAGGGGGCCCCACCCCGGGGGGCCAGGCCTGGGGGCTCTGTTTTGAGAGGCTTCCCAGAGAAGCGCAAAAGCAGCAGGTGCAGCCGCTGGGCGAGTGCCAGGAAGGGTGCGCAGGGCACGAGGGCATGGGCGGGGGTGAGATGAGCCCCACACTCCGGGCTGACACGGGCCCCACTGCCCCCCTCCTGCCTTGCAAGCGTCCTGGGTGGGGAGAGGCCCCAAGAATCGAGGAAAACCTGCAGATTGAGGACAGGGCGGCTCCCTCTCCTATCAGGCGCATCAGCCCAGGGCCCTCGTGGAAACACAGACTCTGATTCAGTAGGTCTGTGCTGGGGCCTGAGAGCCTGCAGCTCTGCTGTGGCCGTGCCTGTCCTGGTGGAAGAGCTGGAGCGCAAGTTTGTAAGCAAAGCCCTAGGATCCCTTAGTCCCAAAGCTCTGGTTTGGTAACAGCCACCTTGCTAAGGGACAAGGGCGTTCCTTTATGTTCCAGAGGGAAGGAACGTTAGACACAGTGTCCCAACTCAGGCATTCTGGTGAGGCTGGTTTGCAGCCAAGATGTGGTGGGGGAAGGGTGGGAGGTCTCCAACACACACACACACACACACAATCCAATCCAACCAGGCTCTTTCCTCCCCATGACTGCAATTACGTGGCCCAGTGGGAACTCACACGTGGCCACAGTTTTTCAGAAGCTGGAGAGTTTGCTAGAACAGCACGGAAATTGGAACCCGGATCGAAGTGTTTTAAACCCAACTCGACTTCAGACCAGCTCTAGGGTCTTGGGGGTGCGCACTTAAAAGGTGCCTCGTTTGAGTCACATTTAATTAGTAGTATTGTGTGAGGGACTAGACCAGGAAACCCATCTGTGTGAACAGTATCACAAGAGAAGATTCGGCCGCCTCCAACAGTCCCGCCAGGGGCAGTGCTAGCTGCCAAGTGCCTGATGGGTTCTGCTAAGTTTTACTTGGGCTGGGGTGAGCATTTGTTCCAGTGGTTAAGACTCCACTTGGGAAGCCCCCACCCCATGTTGGAGAGCGAGTCCTGGGTCAGCTCCCAGTTCCAGCTTCCTGCTGATACAGATCTCGGAGGCAGCCGTGAGGGCTCCAGTGTGTAGGTCCCTGCCACTCACATGGGAGACCTGGATTGGATTCCTGGCTCCAGACTTAAGCCTGGCTCAGCCATGGCCTACTGGGGCATTTGGAGACCAAACCAGTGGATGGAAGTTTTCTCTTTCTCTGTTTCTCTCTGCTTCTCAAAATATATAAAAATAAATTTAAAAAATTAAATTTTAGTGAAGTAGCTGATTTGGAAAAAAAAAAAAAAGGAAGTTTCAGCTGCTTAAAAAAAGAAATTGTACTCAGGCCTGAGGCCTAATAAAACTTCTATTTTGATTTCATCAAAACTAATCAAAGACTTCCTGTTATAGTTTCTCAAAGTACACTAATTCTACAGGGCCATTAAAATGCCGTTTCCTGGGCCACCGCCTGACTCATGGTTTCCCAGAGTGGGTGCCAAGAGCCTGCATTTTAACAAACACTCCGGAGAACTGGTACACATTGCCAGGGTAGGACTCTCCGGGCTCTGGGTTCAAGTCCAGGCCTCTTATTACAGCATGCCAAGATCTGGCTGGAGTCCTTAACTGCCTTGGGCATCTCTCTCTCAGGCCACCCACCGAGGGGCTGCCTCATTCCCGGCCTCTCCTGTGTCTTCCCCGGCCCTGGTATGAAATAACTTGCATCTTCCTCTCCAAACCCTCCTGGGACTATACTTCTCATTCAGCTCTCTGTCACTCTCCTGGATTGTGGCCAATCACAGAGTGGGATGTGCTACTCAATTCTCACGCTTGGCCTTCACCTCCTTGAAGGCCATTTTATGACAGAGATAATATTTATAGTCCAGGCTTTTCTCTAACACACTGAGAGGCACACGTTGGCCAGATAGTAAATTCACCATTAGCTTTTTAAAAATTTTTATTTACTTATTTTTAAAATTTTATTTATTTTTTATTTTTATTTTTTTGACAGGCAGAGTGGACAGTGAGAGAGAGACAGAGAGAAAGGTCTTCCTTTTCTGTTGGTTCACCCTCCAATGGCCACTGCGGCTGGCACATCGCGCTGATCCAAAGCCAGGAGCCAGGTGCCTCTCCTGGTCTCCCATGGGGTACAGGGCCCAAGAACTTGGGCCATCCTCCACTGCCTTCCTGGGCCACAGCAGAGAGCTGACCTGGAAGAGGAGCAACAGGGACAGAATCCAGCACCCCAACTGGGACTAGAACCCGGTGTGCTGGCGCCGCAGGTGGAGGATTAGCCTAGTGAGCCGTGGCACCGGCCCACCATTAGCTTTTGACTTCCATACTAGACTGAGCATGAGGAAGCAGGCACAGTGTCTGTGGCGCTCAGATCCCTGCAAGCGTCCTGGATCTAGGAGCTAGGAAGTGCAATGGGCAATGGTGAGAGGACCACAGGAATCTGGTTATATGGGAGACTCCAGTGAAGTGGGGAAAAGGGAGGCTACTCCCCTCCCACCCACTAGTCTGGTGTAGAAGTGTGTGTGGGGGGTCCTTTGTATTAACATAGTTTGTATTCTACTGGAAGTCTAGATCGCCAAAGAGGGGAAGCAAATGCTAGCTGTTTGTTCTTCATTCTCACTCTGCACTGATAGACTGGTGACCTCTCCCCCAGACTCCCCTTCCTCTTCTGCTCCTCCTGACCACCCACCTTCCTTTTTGCCCAACTGGGGCTCAGTTCAAATGTCCAACCCGTTCTCAGGTTAGAGGGCATTGCAGTGCCTGGTCTGAAGCTCGGCGGTGAACAGAAGGCAGCGTACGCGGGAGCTAGCTTGAAGTGGCTGAGCGGAAAACAAGGATGGTGCCTCAGTTTGGGTGCTGACATGGGTAGTGGCATTGGCCATCCCATCGTGGTTTTCTTTCTTGGCTTTTCTAGGCTCCCTTGTTCCTGTTTTGGTTGTCAGAACTCAGAGCCTCCATGTTTTCATTGATAGCCAGCATAAGGATATTGGTTTATTGGGTGGATTATAGGGCATTGAGCAGGTAAGTGGTATTATGCCTAATAACCCCTTGCCTCCTGGCTCCTAGATCAGGTGTGCTTCCTGAAGAAATGCTTCCTGGTATTTCTGAATGCTCCTCCCTCCACCCAGACCCAGCCACATGTCCATTGCTCTTCCTGCTCTACCTGGCTGCTCTCCACTCCTTGCTTTCTCTCCAAAGGGACTCCTTCAGCTTGTGTGGGAAATTTGTCCTTCTTGGGCTTCAGACATATCCCCGTTATTGGTCATCTGGTCACTGTCCTCACTAGCTTGCTGGTTCCCCCTTACTCCACCTCCAGCACTCCTGCCTTCCCCTTATCTCCTCTTTCCAGCCCTTGATCTGGGGTCTAGCCTGGGCTCTTTCATGCTGTCTTCTATCAGTCCTTTTCCTTTTCCTCTGATACTCAAAGTCCTCATGGCAGTCCTCAGATCTTGCGTTGAAGGTAATAGCTCCCTTCCACAAAATACAGTAATTGGGATTCCCTTTTACAATGCAAGGTGCATACAATAGATTCTGGGCCATAGAGGTCCTTGGCACTCCCTAGGTGAATATAGCTACTATAACTTCCAGGACCTCTCAGAGTCTCTGCCTACCCTGTGCTCCATATCCTGAAAACATGTACAATCACTGTCTCACATTGGAGCATGGGGAGAGCAAGGAACTTTCTGGAAAGTAAAATATCAAGAGTGGAAGAAAGGACAGAAGTACATCTTTATAGTCATAGTCTTGGGGAAAGTACAATGCTGGCTAGCTCAGTCTTGTCAGTATTCACATTTTAGGTCTGCTGGCTCTTGGTTGGGAGGCTGTCCTATGCATTATGCTTAGTAGCATCTTTGCCCTCCACCTACGAGATGCTAGGACAACTTCCCTCCATCCCTAGTTCTGAGTTGTGACAACTGAAATGTCTCTTGACATTGCCAAATCAATCCCTCACTCCTCACATTGCCTCCCTCCCCTGGGTAAAACACACAGGTATAAGGTATTCTAATGTGACAAACATGAAGAGGAAGAGAAAACTACTTGAGCAAGATTAATAAGTATAACAGAATAAATGAAAAAGGATGCTGAATAAGTAAGGCCATGGAGAAGGGAAGCAGGAGACCAAATAGGAAAGGTATGAATATTGCAAGGATAATAAGGTATCAGTCAACTCAAAATGGATTCAAGTGATAGAAGTAAAACAAACTGTAGAACTACTAGAAGAAAACAGAGAAAGGGCTGGTGTTCTGGAGCAGGAGTTGAAGCCATTGCTTGCAGAGCCAGCATCCAATAACAGAATGCTGGCCCTGGCTGTTGTGGACATCTGGGGAGGGAACCAATAGATGGAAGACCTCTCTCTCTCTCTCTCCCTTCCTTTTTCCCTCCCTCCCCCTCCCTCCCTTCCTCCCTCTCTCTCTATTTCTCTGTCTCTTCCTGTCTCTATTTCTCCAATTTTCAAGTAAATGAATAATTTTTTTTAAGAAAACATAGGGGGAAAACCTCTTGATATTGGTGTGGGCAACGTTTTTTTTATTATGACCCCAAAAGCACATAAAACAAAAGCCAATGTAGGCAAATGGGGTTATAGCAAACTAAAAAGCTTACCGAAAGAGTCAATAACGTGAAGAGATGATTTATGGGAGGAGAGAAGATATTTGTACATCGTAGATAGGATAAGAAGCTAATATCCCAAATACTCATATGTAACTAACTCAACTCAATAGCAAGTAAACAAATAACCTGATTAAAATATGGGCATAGGAGCTGACAAAAATTTCCCAAAAGAAGACATACAAATGTCCAATAAAGAGTTGGAAAAATTTTCAACATCACTCATCACCAAAGAAATGCAAATGAGATACCACCTTACTCCTGTCAGGATGGATGTTATAAAAAAGTCAAGAGATTATAAGTATTAGTGAGGATGTAGAGAATGCACATATACTATTGGCAGGAGTATAAATTAGTATGGCCATTATGAAAAACAATATGGAAGTTTCTCAAAAAATTAAAAATAGAGCTACAATAGGATGCACTACTCCCATTTTTGGTTATGCAGCCAAAGAAATGAAATCAGTACGTCAAGGACATGTCTGCACTCCCATGTTCATCACAGCATCAGCATCATTTACAGTAGCCAAGATATGGAATCAGCCTGAGCGATCATCAATGGGTGAAAGAATAAAGCAAATGTGGTCTACATACACGATGAAATATTATTCAGGCTTAAAAAAGGAGATTCTATCATTTTCAAAAACATGGATTAACCTGGAGGACATTTATACTAAATAAAATAAGCCAGCTATAGAAAAACACCATATAATCTCACTTAAGTATGGAATCCAAAAAATTGCATCTTTCTAACCAAGTTGTATTCAGTATATATATACGATTTTTTACATGTCAATAACAAATTTAAAAGAAGGCATTTACTTGGGCGGAGGGACCACAAAAGAACATACCTTAAATGAACCAAGGATGTAACCCAACACTGACTCTTTCTAGATGTGAACGTGGCTATGGGAAAACGTAGGTGCTTTAGGGGACCAAGCTGAGGTCTGGCTGAAGATTTATGTCCCGATAGAAAATGATCCATGGTGACTAGGGGCACTAGATCCTAAAGTTGTTTAGCAGATTCTAGTGGCCTAGAATGGAGAGGGAATACACAAATGTAACATCACCTGCCCAGTATCTCACTGAAGGAAAATTTCCCCTAAATGGAGAGATATGGGAAAAGCAGGTTGGGCTCAATGCCTAGACATCTGTGGGATGGTCCATGCACACAACTGGCTGTGTCACCTAACTCAGTGAGTTAAGTGAGACCAAGAACCTAACGGTGAATCTGTTGTTTACCAAACCTCTTCAGTTCTCCCGCTAGTTCTCCCTTTATAAGAGCAAAACTAAACAATTATTTTTCCCATAAAAAATCTCTTTGAGCATATAATAGAGGAACAGAAGGCATCCTTTTGGGTTTTTTTTTTGATTGATGTCTTGTAAACACCCCAATAGAAAATGGATCAGACCATAGTTCTGGGATCATGAATTCTCTTGGTCATACACATTCTCCGTAGAAGTATTCAATTTAAAGCACAAACAAATCAACTCAGGAATGAAAAGAAGTCCCTTGGTCAAGGTGTTTCTCATATTCTTCTCCTTGTGTACTTGCCCTACAACCCCCAATGGACAGCCACAGGACCTTCAGCCTGATATCTCCTGGACAGAAGCAGAACCAGCCCCATGCTGCCTTCCCCTCGCTGCTCTAATAGCTTCACAGACTGGTCACAGGGGTTAAAGGGGGAACCAAGCCTGGACTGAGGTCCCAGACACTTCCTACTGTGGTTGTGTGTGTGCATCACTGTGATCTCTCCTGCTTACCCCCACCGGAGTTTCTGCACCTCAGTAGTAAGTACTGAATTGGTGGAGTTCCATCCATCCATCCATCTACCCATCCGTCCACCTACTCAACCATCTGTCCATGTCCATCTATCCATCTTTTCATCCATCTATCCATCCACCCATTCATCTATCATCTGTTCACTCAACCATCTGTCCATGTCCATCCATCCGTTCATCTATCCATCCAGCCAGCCAACATTTGTTGAGTGCCCACATCCTGCCAGATGCTGTGAATAATGAAATAAATGAAATGTGAGCCTACATTTCAAATTGCTCAGCATCCCTGGGAAAATAAATTTATATGTAGAAAATCCTGAATTATGCTTTGGTAAGTTCTTCAGGAGATATATGAACTGAATAAATCATGGCCAGAAGTAGAATGTGGTCCTTTGCATGAATTCCCAATGCATATCCCAGTACAGAACTGTCATTCTGAAAGATCCAGTGCTTCAGAGAGCAAACACAGATCGGGCGTGCCCACCCCACATCTGTGTTGGGGACACAGGAGACCTAGTTTGTATCCCAGCTTCTACAGCATACGCAATCATTTCTCTTCACTAAAAATTAACCCTGTCACATAGCAGTAATGCCGTCTGCTACCGTAAATTACAGGAGAAATTCAAGTTGTTCAAAGGAGTGTGGGTTAAAAATAATATGTAGAAAACCAAAATCGAATATACTTTGAGGGCCCCGATACTTTTGACTAAATCTTCTTGTATTAGTCACCTTTTCATGACAACTCAAAGAATCGAGATGAGCTTCTTAGGCAGGCAGAAGGCTTACTGCAGCTTATCTTGTGGGGGTTCACAGTCCAAGACCCCCGACCCCTCCAGCTGTGCCTACAGCCACCCCTATCCAACATGTCCCTGGGGAGACCAGATAGGGCTGGGTAAGCCAAGGAGAATCTGGACTCTGACCAGCTCTGCCTCTTGCAAGCTGTGTGGCCTGGGCTGCCCTCATAACCATCTCCACTTTATTTGCTGTTTTTTTATATTTTTTGTATTACTTTTCCCGGTGAGGATGAAAGCCATACGTATCCCCTGAGGTTTTGATGAAAAGGGATGATGCAAGCCGCATGCCTAACCCATGGTGTGTGGATCTGAGTTGTCTGCAACATTTGTAGACCACGGCACAGCTGAAGTATCTTGTAACGCCAGCACAGCACCCAGCATCGCTCAGGGCCACGGTGTCAGAGACACAGGATGCTAATGAGGGACTCTCTCTCTCTCTTTCTCCCTCTCTTCTTCCTGTGGGATGTGGGCTTGTGGTGGGGCAGACATCAGGGCCCAGGCAGTGTAGGGCAGCCTGGCTCACTACTCCTAGAGGCTGCTTAGACATCGTTGAAGAGTGGGCAGAGCAACGAGGCTGCTTGAAACAACTCTGACTGCCTGTGTGCAGATATTTGGGGTGGATTATAAACGCATGTGGTATGGGGCTGGTGCCGTGGAGCAGCAGGTTAATCCTCTGCTTGTGGCACTGGTATCCCATATGGGCGCCAGTTCTAGTCCCGGTTGCTCCTCTTCCAATCCAGCTCTGCTGTGGCCTGGGAAAGCAGTGGAAGATGGCCCAAGTCCTTGGGGCCCTGCACCCACTTGGGAGACCAGGAAGAGGCGCCTGGCTCCTGGCTTCGGATCGACGCAGCTCTGGCCGTTGCAGCCATTTGGGAAGTGAACCAGCGGAAGGAAGACCTTTCTCTCTACCTCTCAAATAAATAAAATATTTTAATTTTTTAATTTAATTTTAATTTTATTTTTATTTTTTTGACAGGCAGAGTGGACAGTGAGAGAGAGAGACAGAGAGAAAGGTCTTCCTTTGCTGTTGGTTCACCCTCCAACGGCCGGCGCGCTGCAGCCGGCGCACCACACTGATCCAAAGCCAGGAGCCAGGTGCTTCTCCTGGTCTCCCATGTGGGTGCAGGGCCCAAGCACTTGGGCCATCCTGCACTGCACTCCCGGGCCACAGCAGAGAGCTGGCCTGGAAGAGGGGCAACCGGGACAGAATCTGGCGCCCAGACCGGGACTAGAACCTGGTGTGCCGGTGCTGCAAGGCAGAGGATTAGCCTGTTGAGCCACGGCGCCAGCCTAAATAAAATCTTAAAAAAAATAAATAAATAAACGCCTGTGGTGGAGGCAGGTCCTAGCACAGCAGGCAGTGAGCAACCTGGGCCCCCGGCAAGGCCACTGTGGGCTGTTAGCAAGGTCTGGGGACTGGGGCTTCTGCACAAGGACCAAAGGTCTGACTGAAGGTGGCAGTGGAGGCCACTGACCCCAAGACAGAAGGGGGAAGGTGAGAGGCTGGCCCTGGGGTGCACCCAGAAAGCACTCAATAAGCATAAAGCAGCATGCATAGGGCGTTTCCCACGTCACAGGACGCACCAAACACAATCTGCAGGTTCCAGCAGGGACTTTTACTCCCCTGTCAATTGTATACTCGGTGTCAGAGAAGCAGCTCCTCGGACCTCTCTGAAGAGCTGTATGATTTTATTTTTATTATTTTTATGGCAGAGAATAATTAGCTTGAGCGCCTTTTAATTTGTTCCCATTAAAATGTTTGCATAGCTACAATTAGACGCTGGCCAGTCTCCCTGCCATTGCACCAAGCGGGAGGCTTTTCCAGAGCAGGCTGGGAGCAGGCTGTGGGAGGGAGAGGACCATTAGCGATTGCATCTTTCCCCATGTGAAGCCTATGGAGAGAAGGAGGCACCTGCTGGGACTCTGCCATAACTGGTTGTATGATAACCAGACGAGAAACGCCTTCTATACAAACACAGGCTGGAGACAAGCAGAAAAGAAAACCTCAGACCCAACAACTTGAAAAGAGAATTTGTGATGATGTCAGAGAACAGGTGGCATGGACTTCTGAAAGGCTAGAAGTTTCTACGGAAAGGCAGAGAGTTCAAGTGTGTGTCTCTTACTAAGGCCACCAAGCATCTGATACCGAGGTCCCGTTCACTGAGGGGCTGGGGCCTCTGCTCTGAGTCATGGCCCAGTCAATTGCCTCTGAGCAGAACCTTATTTTAATTACTTAGTTTTATTTGAAAAGGAGAGAGTGAGAGAGAAAATAAATGAAAGAACGAATAGCTCCCATCCAGGTCTCTCCCTTGGGTGGCAGGGATGTAAGGACTTGAGCCATTGTTGGCTGCCTCCCAGGGTGTGTTAGCAGGAAGCTGGATTGGAAGCAGAGGAGCCAGGATACAGATCAGACACTCTGATGAGGGAGGTTGGTATCCCAGGTGGCATCTTACCGCTGCAACGCATGTCTGCCCTGCACGCTCAACGTGGAGCCCCTCTGGCTTAGGGAAGTGTCTCTTATAGGCTGTCCAGGACCTGCCTGAGTCTCCCTCTTGTAGGCAGCTCTGCTGGGGAGGAGCCTTGAGGGCACAGCAGGCCTGGACGCCTAAAACCACCGAATGCATCCAGAATCACAAAAACAGGCCAGGACGGTGGACAGTGGCCCAGCTGGGAGCCACCCACAGTGTCCCTCGCTGTCCAGGGCCTTGGCAAGCCTTCAGCTTGGCACAGCTCCACTCCCTCATGTGTCACAGACACTCTTTTTTTTGGAAAACTTTTATTTAATAAATATTAATTTCAAAAGTACAACTTCTGGATTATAGCAGTTTTTTCCCCCTATAACCACCCTCCCACCTGCAAACCATCCCATCTCCTACTCCCTCTCCCATCCCATTCTTCATTAAAATTCATTTTTAATTATCTTTATATATAGAAGATCAACTTAGTATATACTAAGTAAAGATTTCAACATTTGCACCCACACAGACACACAAAGTATAAAATACTGTTTGAAGACTCGTTTTACAGTTAATTCACATAGCACAACACATTAAGGACAGAGATTCTACATGGGGAGTAAGTGCACAGTGACTCCTGTTGTTGATTTAACAATTGACACTCTTATTTATGACATCAGTAATCACCTGAGGCTCTGTTCATGAGCTGCCAAGGCTATGGAAGCCTCTTGAGTTCACAAACTCTGACCTTATTTAGACAAGGCCATAGTCAAAGTGGAGGTTCTCTCCTCCCTTCAGAGAAAGGTACCTCCTTTCCTCCTTTTTTGATGGCCTGTTCTTTCCCCTGGGATCTCACTCACAGAGATCTTTCATTTAGGTGTTTTTTTTTTGTTTTTTTTTTTTGTTTGTTTGTTTGTTTTTGTTTTTGCCACAGTGTCTTGGCTTTCCATGCCTGAGAAACTCTCATGGGCTCTTTAGCCAGATCTGAATGACTTAAGGGCTGATTCCGAGGCCAGAGTTCTATTAAGGGCATTTGCCATTCTATGAATCTGCTGTGTATCCTGCCTCCCATGTTGGGTCATTCTCTCCTTTTTAATTCTATCAATTATTATTAGCAGACACTGGTCTTATTTATGTGATCCCTTTGACACTTAATCCTGTCTTTATGATCAGTTATGAACTTAAACAGATCACTTTGACTAGCAGGATACCTGCAGGTACCTGCCAACTTAATGGGATTTGGATTCCCATGGCACGTTTCTAGCTCTACCATTAGGGGTAAGTCCTAGTGAGCATGTGCCGAACCATACAACAGATACTCTTAACATCCCCTGTCGCTCTCTGGGTATAGCGTGGGCTCTGCTGAGTGGACGCCTCCACTGTGACCCGGCCTGCTCGTATCCTAGCAGCCAGAAGGTCACCTGACTTCTGCATGCCACCACGCTTCCCTCAGCAAAGTAGGATTCACCGTAAGAGCACCCACTGTCTGGGCTGTGCCATGGAGCTAAGGCAGGGAGGCAAGGAAGTGCTTGGCACAGTGCAAGTGCTTCTCACACGGTACACGCTCACCAAACGGCAGCTGGTAGAAAGTGGCTTCAGTATGGTTAGCGCAGCCCTTGGCCGAGGAGCACCGAGATCACGCCTGCCGCCACGTGCGTCTGCACACACGCCTGCTTCCGGGCCACATCCTGAGAGCGGCAGCTCTTCCTGCCCCCCCCCCCCCCCCGCGCGCCTTCCTTCAGCTGTGACTTGCTCTACATCCCCCCACCCCCCCCCCTTCATGTGTGCTATCTCAAGTTCTCTTGACCAGCGGCGCAGTAGGGAGAAAAAAACCACACCTCTGGGAGGTTGAGACAATGGCTCAAGTTCGCACTAGCAGGGCAGAAACCAACCACCTGACTCCCAAGCGTGTGGGCTTCCTGTTCCCCACCCCGGGGTTCAGGCCTGCCCCCACCCTTGCTTCCACTCCCCCCACCCCCCTCACCCCTTGGCAGTGCCCAGCACACAGCAGAGGATTGTGGGCAGGAGAGCATGGAGCGTACAGTAAAACCCGGATCAAAGCCCCGGTGGAGACAGAGTTCTGCTGAGAGAGGCCGAGACCCCATGAGCAGGCACAGGACGCTGGGCGGCACCTGGAGGATTTTCTCATTCATACCGGGGAGCCCTCGGAAGGGCAGGGCAGAGTATCCCAACTTGAAGTTTTCAAATCTCCTTTATGGTCTCTGATGCACGTGCTCTAATTCTAGGTCAAGTAGAGCAGGCATGGGGTTTATGAAAACATCACCGTGCCTAGAAGATGGGGCGTGCCATTCACTGCTGTGTGGCACGGCAGAGAGTATGGAGTGGTGGAGGCTCAGCATCTCCACCGTCCCTGCTGATCCCAGAGAATGCAGCCTCGAATTCCATCCCGATGCAGTTCCTAAGGCACATGGAGTGTGAATGCTGGCTGTGTGTGTGTGTGTGCACTGCGTGCAGAAGAGTGGGGGTGTCCCTCCCAACAGAGCCTGCTTCCAAGTGTGTGAGCTATAAAGCAGGAGTGCCATGAAGACATCCATCCCTGATGGGAGCTGGACCCTGGGTCCAAGCTTTTTTTTTTTTACAAAGTCCTCCCACTTTGCGGGGGCTCCTTCCGAGCCGGAGCGGGGCGTCCTGGGTCCAGGCCACGGCTTCTGCGTGAACGTGCACATTGGCCTTGCTGGTCACTCCAGCTTCATGAGACTCATTGAGGCTGAGCTGGTTAACCATGCCATTGCCTAAGGAGAGGCAGGGCTGGCCCATGGAGAGTGCACGGTGGGTGTGGGGTTCATGGGCAGCAGACAATGGTCCAAGGACACTGGGTGGGCTTCTAACAGTAGCTTGGCTCCTAACAGTCCAAGAAAGGTCGTCGGGGCCCAAGGCTCCCACACGCTCCTCTGCTTAAAGCTTCTGTGTGGGGAAAGAGACTCAGCCTGCAAAGGCCCATGTGGGTTGACCAAGGCAAAAGGTGATTGAGTAAGATGGCGTGAGAGACAGCTTGATTGCGTAGATTCATGAGTGCAATCGGCCACATCAGCCCAGTGCCCGCTCAGCTCTGGGGGCAGGAGCCCAGATACTGTCCTGACCCAGGTCTTTCCCCGGGGCCCTTGGACACGTGACCCTTCCTCACACCCTAAGGCAGAAAGATGTCTAAGATCATTCTAGTCCAATATTCTAGTCTCTCTCTCAAGAAGTTTAAAAGTATATATAGTGGTATATATACAAGGGTACTTCAAATAGGCCATGGAAAAGTGGAATTAAAATGCAAGCGTACTGGGGCCAGAGTTGTGATGTAGCACCACTGCCTGTGACGCCAGCATCCCACGTGGGTGCCGGTTTGAGTCCCGGCTGCTCCACTTCTGATCCAGCTCTCTGCTGATGCACCTGGGAAAGCAGTGGAAAATGACCCAAGTGCTTGAGCCCCTGTACCCACATGGGAGACCCAGAGGAAGCTCCTGGCTTCTGGCTTTGGATGGCTCTGTCCACTGTGGCCATTTAGGGGAATGAACCAGCAATGAAGATCTCTCAGTCTTTCTCTAAGTCCACCTTTCAAATAAATAAATTTTTTGGATGGCTTGAGTTGGCCCATCTGAAGACAAGAGCCAGGAGTTTCTTCCGGGTTTCCCACGAGAGTGTAGGGACCCAAGGACCTGGGCCGTCTTCCACTGCTTTCCCAGTCCATAGCAGAGAGCTGGATTGGAAGTGGAGCATCCGGGTCTCAAACTGGCACCTATATGGGATGCCAGCACTGCAGACGGTGGCTTTACCTGCTACACCACAATGCCAGCCCCCCCCTAAATGAGTGAGTCTTGTAAAAAGGTGTATTTTGGTGTAAAAAATCTTGATATTCATGTACAATGTTCTCATAATATACATTTCACTGAACTTTTTGAAGAACCTCCATGTACTGATTTCAAACTTTTTTGCACTCCAGTGTTTCTCTTCTAATTACATTTTCCAAGAACTTTCTGAACTCTGCTTGTACATGTCGTTATATAACCTGAGATGCCAACTGCAGCTACATACAATGATATACATACGTATGTCTACACAACATACACACACATGAGAAACCTACAATGCATCCTATTGGATAATGCCTTGCATTTTATTTATTTTTTTTATACAGATTCACTCACCTCTGTGACTCTCTGCTTTGAAGCATAGTATGAAGGGCCATAGGAGGCATAGCATTTGTGTGTGTGTGTGTGTGTGTGTGAAGTAATGATGTGGGTGACTGGCAGTCGAACCGAATCTCCATTGTTGACATTCATACGTCTTTATTTGAGGCCACACCTTCTCAGTCCTAGGATTATTTTACGCTGCTAGCTGTGCCCCTTTAGGACTTTGAGGCTGAACAGCCAGGTTATCTGGGTCTACCCCCCATTCAACACCAACCAAACAGCAGGCGGAGCTCCTGTTCACGCCGGTTCACGCCTGCGTCATTCTATTTTCGTGCATTCCCACCATCTATGAAAAAGCTGAGATGAGAGAACAATCCCTGGAGGGTACCCCTTCCCCTTCCTGGAGGTTCCTCCGGCCCCCTGTGTGTGTGTGTCTTTACACGTTATGTGGTTTCAGATTTTATAAATTATACACTTTCCAAGCGGGGTAATGTCAAGTTCAGCTGTGGGTGTCCATGAGGTGGATGGAGCGGCCCAGATGTGGTTGTAGATGGTGTGGAACAAGGGGCTTGTGCCCAGGGTTCCAAGCGCACAGAAGCTGTGTGAGGAAGTGTAGCTGACTGGCAGGGGTGCAAACAGCTTCTGGGATAAATGGCGCCCCAACCAACGGATTTGATTAGCCTATGTTTCTTTTGCACACCTTGAGTCTAGAATATAGAGCAAATGTTGAAAACTTACATTATAAAATGTTGCATAGGGAAGGAAATTGCTTCTCTGACAGCATTTGAAGTCTTCCTGCAAAAGCTAAGCCCACTGGAAGGACACCGTGGAACAGCATGAATGAGACCGTGGAACAGCATGCCGTGGGCTCAGCGTTGACCTCTGCTTGGTCTTTTGAACATGCCCCTGTCTGGCCAGCTGACTACTGCAATGTTTTCTAGATCTTTTATATCTGCAAGTGATAAAATAATCTGAAATCCTACACTATTTTAGAAGGACATAAATACCAATCATGATGGAGGCATGAAGGTACTTCAACAATGTCATGGGGAAAAAATGGCATGAAAAGGTAAGTTTCTGCTGGTGCAAACATTTTTGAAATGTGTGCATAGTGCGTGTTCATAACACGCATTTCCATGAACTTTTTAGAGACCTCTCATTCGCCCCCGGAAGAGAAGACAGGGTGCTCTCCCAGCTCCATTGCACTTATCATCTCATTCTCTCCCAGCAAAGGTCCCTGGGAGGCATCACTGTCTCCCCAGGGGGTGTCCAAAGGGCCAGCTGCCCGAGCCGAGCGGCCGGCAGAGACAGTAGATTGCAGAACGCCAGGGCTGCCTGTTTCTCCCTCCCGCCACGCAGCTCTCTGTGCCATAACACATGCCGTGCTGCTTTCGAATCAATTTTACATGGGCCTTGCAGTTACACAAAGAGGCGTCAGTCTTGCCTTCACCAGCACCGGTGAGCAGGCCCAAGTGGCAAACTGAGGTTTCTATTTTGGGTGACCTTTTCCATGTGGGGCCCCTACCATGTCTCGGGGAACTGTTTAAAAAGAAATCCATCCAAAAATAGACACACGGGCCCATGGAATGAGAGGGCAGGGCGGTTCACAAGATCAACAATTCTCGAAATGAATACCAGTCTTGCAGCAACACAAAATGAAAGGTTTACATTATTTCTTATTTCAGGGGAGGAAAAAAAAAAACTGAATAAAGACTTTCTTTTCTTTCTTTTCGGACTTTCTCAAGGAGAGAGATTTGCATCCACACTCAGGAAGCAGACAAGTCCAGTAATCACAAAGTGAAACTGCTCGGTAGCTTGCAGAAATACAAGGTATGAATAAGTCTTTACCTCCTGATTATCTATCTGCCTTTTGTGTTTCTATAAAAGATAAAAATATCTTAAAGTCAATTTCACGAGTCGTTTAGAAGACAGTTCCATTTAAGGAATTCGATAAGAAAGAATTCTCTTTAAATTTTTCTAAATTAAAAAACAGTTTAGGATGTTGGGTGATGACATTTGGAGAATTCAAGAGGCGAGGAAAAGAAACCAAACAGAAGCCATCCATCCCCAGCTTCCCGCGGGACCATCAAGGTCACGGCCAGGTAGGTAGGGGGTCCGGGTGAGTTGGGTTCGTGGGGATTGGGCTGCTGGCTCTCTGTGTTTTGCTGTAACGTGGAGACAGAGAGTCAGGTGTGATGCGTGGGCTGGGAACCTGAAAACAGCTGTGGCCTTGTGTCCTACCGAGCTGGCTCCTCTGCCGCCACCCACAGTTGTGTGGCTTCCAGGGAACTGAGGCTACATCCCCACCCCCAGCCTCCACCTGCAACTTCGGACAAAGACTCAGCGGGGAGCTCGGTTGCTCTCCCTGTGTTTCCCACGTGCTGCTGGCATCGGGAGGTGACGATGCGAGGTGTCCCAGGAGGACACAGCCTGCCTAGCTATGGCCTTTGTCGCCAGGCCTGGGGTCCACTCTCAGACTTCATCTGGGCTTCTCTGCATTGTGCAAGCTCCTTCCGGTCAGCACTTGTGCCACGGCTACCAGACACGCATGTTTGCCCAGCAGGGCTTCCCTTTCTGAACTGAAAAGCCTGGCCCCTCTAAGAGAAGAGGTGGAGGCCTCCCAAGTCCCCGTCTCCCTCCTGCCTGGACAGATCCAAGGTGCGGGGTCATCAGGTGGGATCCAAATGCAGAGGCATTGTGTGTGTCTGTCCCACTGTACCACCCAGGGCAGCTCACCCCTGGCCACCTGCCCCCACAGACCACATCTGTAGAAGCCACAGGAGCCAGCTTTTCCTTGACCTGTAGCCAAGCCCCATCTTCGCTGATTCAGCCCAGCAAGGGTGTTACTTTCTGTCCTGTAATGCAAGGTAGCCTTCCTTGTGGATGTCGTGTTCATTTCCCTGTCTTTGCTCCTTCTCTGGGACCATTCAGTGCTATCCAGAGAAGGGAAGGGAGAGGGAACACACACACACACACACAGGTATTCAGGGAGTCAAGACAGTGTGTCCCTCCAACAAAGTGTGCAGCCGGTGCAAATCCGAGGAGAGTCCCAGTTTCCTTTCCTAGCATGTCAGAGAGAGGTGACAGGAGGCTTTGAACTCCAATTTGTGCTAAGGAGCCACTCTGTGGCTAATGATGTTCATGGTTTGTAAAGATCTTACCAGACCATTCAAGAGATGCCGCTGTAAGGATCTTTGTTTTTTTAGAAGCAGGGAGGCTCAAGGCAAAGGTGTGCTGGACTCAGAAAAAGGCTCTGCCAAGCCTCATGGGTGGCACCGATGGAGGAACCACTTGGATGGTCAAGGAAGAAGCATTTGCCGCCCACATGATTTGGTGAATTGAATGGCTGTTTAGGCACCAGAGTGATTTTTGCAGATTTCTCTGCTGAATGAGAATAATGAAAATGACGATTGAGAGGAAGTGGGGACAGCCGTCATGTATAAAATAGCACGATAGCCACTAGGGGTGTTCAAAATAGTCATGGAAAAATGTTCATTATGAAAAACACAACGGCATGGGTTTTAAACCTTTTTGCACTAAAAACAGTTCTCTTTTGAGTCTTATTTCCATGGGCCTGCTGAAGCACCCTCGTATTTCCCACCAGCTAGGACAATCCTTCCAGAAGTTGCTCACTGCATGGGCCTAAGCTCACCCGCGCCGTGGTTTCCAGTGCCTCTCTCTGCTGCACTCAAAGATCGCGAACAGGAACTTGTGATTCGCGGCAGGCTCGCCTTGGATGGCGCTAGCACTGTGTGCAGAGCTGCAGTGGGGACACAGACATTTACTGACTCATCTGGGTCACGAAGAAGTTACCTGAGAAGCTGAACATTTGCTGGAGTTTCCGGTGTGGGCCTCCCCTCCCGCCAGAGCTGTCTCAACGTCCCTGGTGACAAATGTCGCCAAGCAGCAAGGAGGTTGACTGACAGAAGGCCGCCTGCTGCCCCACAAGCCCAGGGGCTCCTTCTACAAGAAACTGTCAGAACTCTCGGGGAGGGGAAACATCTCTGCTGTCCCTGTGTTCAGGTCAAAGACTCTGTGTCCCCAAGAGTCCCCCTATTCAAGAGCTGTGCTTGGGACGCTCAGTGACGCAGAGTTCTCGCTCTTGTTCTGCCTTCTTCATGGGCTCTCGTAGGAGAGGCAGGATGGCCTGTGGCTGAGACGCCACCAGGTGGGCCGATGTACTTGCCGCCTCCCGGCCCCCACGGAGGGTCTTACGGCCCTGCCTTTGCCTGGCTGTGCCCTCTGCCAGGCCCACCCTTCCCTCTGCCCTTTGTCTCCCCTACCCCCACCCATGCCCTCCGCAGTTCCTGTGTCCTTTTTCAGAGAGGCTGCCCTGATATCTCCCAAGCCCTGGTGACCTCTCCTGTCTTGGAGCAAAAGTTGACCAGCAAGCACCTTAGCAACGTAAGTGAAAGTCCATGGCCACGGTTAATATCAACTGCCGGCTTTTGGGGGTGGGGCTGGGCACTTGGCACAGGTTACTGAACTGAATCAACCCAGCTCCCTTCACCATAGCTTCTACCACTCTCTACGATGTGCAGATGAGGGACCTGAGACTCAACTATGTGACCACAGCCAGAAAAAGGCGAAGACTAGCCCTGTGTTATGTGAGCGTGTCACCTCCCTCCCACCCCCATCCAGCTCTCCTGTCTGGCACTCTGTGAAGAGTGGCTGCTCTGATCCACTGCCAGGCCCTCTGCTCCAGGCTGACCCTGGCAGAGCACTGGTTTGCGTGCAAGTCTGTGTGTGTGTGTGCAGCAGCCACGAGCTCCGCTCTGCCCCACACCAGCTTGGCGTCCTGAGCAGAGGAACACGTGTGTTTCTGAAAGCCTCTTTCTGATCTATTTCAAGAAGACACAGGAATCTCCCAGCTACTCATTTGCTTCCAAAAGCTGCGAGGGGCGACTTGCCCTTTCAACCTAGGGCCACCTGCTGCCCCTCTGATGGTGCAGGAGGGAGCAGAGCAGGGGTAGGAGCTGCTCCTGGGCACTGCTTCCCACTCTCTTCAGATGTCAAGGTTTCAGAATTGTCATGTTTGTCATCCTCAAGCATTTCTGAATATGCAAAGAGACTGCATGGCGAAGGGCATGATTATGGATTAGATAGCTCTTCACGCCTTTTTTTAAAATATAGTTTCAAGATGTGTGGAGAGCTTCAGCTGTGAAATTCCACTGCATGTAGGGCCTGGGAGGGTCCCAGTCTGCACCACCCAGAAGAGCAGCCAGCAGGCCTGGTGCAGCCATTTCCTGCTGGCCCCTGGGGTGTCAGACACTGTTAGGTCGCACTGGGGGCCCCCCAGTTCATGTGTTAAAATCTTACTCCCCAGACTCTCAACTTGTGACCTCAAGGGGCTGCTCCACAAAACTCATGGGAGAATAGGATTAAAAGATATGTCTATTTTGATGCAAAAAATATTGATGTTCAGGCATAGCTTTTTTTCATATCATGCATTTCCCTTGAAATTCACGAACACCCCAGAGTGTTTAGAGAGATTGTGAAGATAAAACGAGGTTACTAGGATGGTCTCCAATCCAACCTATGTCCTGATAAGAAGAGAGGAAGAAGGTGCAGACACTCCACCAAGGGACAAAGTTCATGTCCAAGCCAAGGTCAGAGGCCCCAGACGACACCTTGACCCCAGGCTTCTGGCCTCCACCATGGTGAACAAATTCCACCTGCCCAAGACACCGAGTCGGTGATATTTTGCTATGGCTGCCTTAGGAAAAAGAAAGTGGGTTTTGCACCGAGCTCGGTGCCACAGATGGTTCAATCCACGGCCTTCTGTGAGCTGAAATCTGCAGTGGAACCTGAAGTAGTGTCTCAACAGCTCTCAGAAACTAGGAGAAACCGGGGTTTCCACAAAAGCACACGGGGCCAGTCGCCATTCCCTTAGAAAGCCTGCCCGGGCGGAGCAAGTGCACCGTGAAGACACCCAGAGCAGGGGGTTGGGGCGGCTGAGATTTTTACCTGTGGTTCTAGGAACTCCGAGTATATCAGCATTCAGGCTTTGCATAGACCACTAAAGCCACTTCTAAGAACCAGGCTACCTGAGACATTTTGCAAAACTCCGTATACGCCGAGGCTTCTAACCCCTGTACCCACCACAGCGCTCTCTGTTGGTACCTTGCACCTTCTGAAGGGACCAAGCTCGGGTTCTGAAAGAACTGGATGCTGCAAACCGTGTGTGCAAGTCCCGAGGCACCTTGATCGCATTGCGTCTTCTCTCCTAAGCAAACTGACTGACGAGCTGGTGCGGCGTGACAGAAAACACACCCGTGCTCTGTGGTAAGCCACGCTCATATCCAGCCTGTGTCACTCTCAGAACCCCGGCGATGGTGGTCCGCCCGGCCCCCCACTTCTCTTTTCACCCCCAATTTCCCCAGGGTTCTCTGGCTAGAGAAACTCAGAGGGCTCCTATCGTGAGAACTGCACAGACTGACAAATATCACCCCAGGAAGAAAACACCATGCTGCCTCCCCGCCTGCTAAGAGCTGCAGTGGGGGAGGGGACCCATGAGAAGTCACAGGCGGTGAGGTCTGGTCCAGTGGGCATCGTGCAGGGTGGGGGCGATGGGGGCACCGAGAAAATTAAGAGGAAAAAAAATGTAGCAATGGTCCTGCTCCCATCAGGTGTCAAAAAAAAAAAAAAAAGTAGTGCCCAAATGGCACCCAAAGAAACATGTTGTCACTTCTCTGGCATGGCTGAGTGATGGGGACAGCTCATCCTGACAATTTAAAGCCTCTTGTTGATGGATTATTTGTCTGAAATTAATCAGGAGATTGCCAAGCCTCCACTTGGCCTTCTGAGGTTAATTCTCCAAGTTACAAGATCCAGTTAGAGTCTGGCAGGTGCCGTGTTCCTCCTACCAAGAGGAAGGAGTAAAAGGACCTGCTCAGATGGCCCCCTCTAAGTGCCGGGGGAGGGCCGTGTCCCGCTCCAGGGCGGCTCCGGGGAGCTGGCTGGGTCGCATTCGCCCACTGCAGTGGGGTTGGCTGAGGGCGCATGGCGCAGGCGCTGGGCTCTTGGCTGGGGTGGGTGCCTGTTTCCTGGTGTCCGCACAGGTCGCCCTGCACCCTCGTTCTCTAAGGACAGCTTGCAGGGCCAGCCCTACACGCTGACATCCCAGCTATTGCTCCGCGGAACGCTGCGAGATGTCCTGCCTCTGCCTTCCTGGGGTTGATCACATAGGAAACAATAAACGCTTGGAGGCGGCACTGGAAGTGCAGGAAAGGCAGGAAGCTCGTGTTTCTCTTATTCTGCGACTATTGCTTCCTCTGCCCCTAGCAGCCCAGGGGAAACGCTGCGACGGAGCCCCGCACAGCTGCTCAGCCAGGGCCCTGTCCCCGCGGCGCCCACGACGCTGTGAGATGCGATGCGTGACTCACACACATCCCCGTGAGTCAACTGCACTCCCCGCTGCCAGCGGAGAGCGCTCAGAAATCCTTTCGGCTGAAGCTGGGGATCAGCTCCTGGCTGGCTTTCTGTGTGTCCCCCTAGATCTACCCCTTTCCCTAAGACACACAGTCACAGACACAGGCACACACACAGATACATACAAACAAGACACATAGATACACACAGACACAGATACACACACACAAACAAGACACACAGATACACAGACACACAGACACAGATACACACACAGAGGCACCAACACACATAAACAAGACACACACTGACACAGGCACACACACAAACAAGACACACAGATACACACAGACACACATAAACAAGACACACACAGACACAGACCCAGGCACACACACAGATACACACAGACACAAACAAGACACACAGATACAGATACACACACAGATACACAGACACACAGACACACACATATACAGATACACACACAGAGGCACCAACACACATAAACAAGACACACACAGATACATACACAGACACACACACAGATACACAAACACAGACACACAGATACACAGACACACACACAGACACACACAGGCATACACATACACAAATACACACAGATACACACAAACAAGACACACAGACACATATACAGATACACAAACACAGACACACAGATATACACACACAAACACAGACACACAGACACAAACACACACACATGAGACACACACAGATATACAGATACACAGACACAGAAATGCACAGACACACACAAAAACAGACACACACACAAGCACACAAGCAAGACACAGACATACACACAGACACACAAGCACACACGCAGATGCGCAGACATACACACACAAGCACACACACACACATACACATCTTTGTCAAGTTTTTAAATTTCAGGGATCCAGAAACAAACGGAATGTGGCACTCCCAGCGGCGTCTGCTGTGACTGAGCGGCTGGCAAGCCCGCCACGTTCCCCTGCTCACTTGACTGTGTGAATAGAGAACGAGGCACAGACACTATTTGGGGGCATGCAAGAGCCTGAAAATTAATTAGTCTTCCATCCAAGCCCACTCCCTCCAGCTCTGCCAAACCATCAAGCCACATTCTGCAGGTACTGGCCAAAGCCGAGCCCCGGTGCTCCGACGCCTTCATGGTCTTTCATGTTACTGTTTTTCCTCGGTTACCACGAAAGATACACAAAATGCCTCTGTCGCGCACACTGCCTCACGCTCAGTGCTCAGCCCTAGCTTTGCACGTTTCAAGAGTCTGGTTGCAAAAGTGCGTAGGGGTTTTGCACACCAGTGCTCTCCTTGGTGAGCGTGCAGTCCACGGACCCAAGCTGCCAGAACGTTCGTTGGACTTAGGAAACTCCTTCCTTGATCTCTTAGAGAGAAAGAGAGAGACCCTGGGATGTCACAACCTGCCTGCTTTCTTGCTTCAAAGATGCAGGCTGCCTCTTTGCCTAGGGGCACCCAGGAAAACAGCACAGCCTGGACCTGACAACTCTAACCTAAGCAAGTGTGCCAGGCTCCTATACTCCTTGTGTTTTGGAGATAGCCAAATCGCCACTTTGAGCCTGAGACCTCCAGGCTGGCTGACGCACAGGGCAGATCCGAGAGCCTCTTGCCCCACGCTGGCTCCAGCCCTTCCCGGCTGGCTGGCTCAACGTGTGTGCCTGCTGAGCCCCCGGGGCAGGCTGCCGTCCGGGCCACACAGCATGCAAAGTTCAGGCTAACTCAGACACGGTTATTCCATTCCCGGCAAGGGACGGCACGCATAAAACCCGGGGGAGCTTTGTGCAAGCGTTCTGATCTCCCGGACTGTAAACCAGAGCAGCCCGAGCTACCGCGCTGCCTTCGTCCTCTGACCCAGCACTTCGCCAGCTTAACCAAGTATGCATAAAAACAGTTCGGCGGCGCTGCCCTCGGAGGAGTTGGTAATCCAATAGCATTGCAATCACCGGCCTCGGGGACGAGTCCTCCCCCACCCCGACACAGACGGGCACCCAGGCGTCCCTCTGCCCCCTTGCTGCGTCGCTGAGCTGAGCACAAGCAGATACCAGAAGACCAGCACGGTACTCACCTCTCATGAAGCACTCTGGGTACGAAGGAAATGACTCAAATATGCTGTCTGAAGCCATAGCTTCCTCCCGAAATCGCACCCTCTGCCGAAGGCGGGAGTTCAATGGTGTCTTTTACCTTAGGAGTGAAAACCAAGAAAGGTCACCACCTTCACCTCCTCACGCCCATCATGGCTCCCTCCATCTCTTCCCCTCCCCACCTCTGCCTGGGCACTCCTGGGACTCCCCGAGTTCTATGAAAAAAAAAAAAAAAAAAAACCACACAAAGGTACCTTGGTGCAAACAAATATTCAAATTGTTAAAGAGCGAACCCAGCAGCGCGCCCGCCGGGGCTGTGGGCTGACGCTGCGCGCCACTCTGATAGCCTGTGGTTTCCACTCAGGGTGAGTCGCCCGGCCGGCTGACCACTACACTGGGCTGAGACTCCTGCCACTGCCAGCCTACCCAACTTGTGGTTCTGTGGTTGTCTGTGAGACCCAAAGAAGTTTTCACACAGCCCAAATTACAAATTTAACTGTTCCCCTTTCCACGGCCTGGCTTCATTGGTTCTTGCCAGTCATGTGATGCGATTTTTTTTTGTACTTTCTGAGCTGTTCTCTTCCTTCTCCCACCTGCCCTCCCCCCCCAGGCAGTGCAAACACAAAGCCCAGAAGAGACTTCAAGAGAGAGGAGATGCAGAAGAAAAGTGGCTCAGTCTCTCCTCTGATCTCAAGGGTCTCCGCTGGCTTGGGGATGGCTCAGCTCCTGCTGTTGCTATTTGTGGGTTTGGGAAGCTACTGAGTATTTTGATAAGGATTTCATTGCTGCCTATTCCATAGTAACTCCACGCTGGCGTCGGGATGCTACATACACAGGATGTGGACCCTGTCATTTCGAATGCTCGAAATCAGCTGGCGGCAGGGGGTGGGGAGGGGGCAGAAGTCAGTCCTTATTCAAGAGTGTAACAGCGTGAGTGAAATGATAAGGGGGAAAAAAAGATTAGGCGAGAGACCCCTAAAAGGGGCTAGCAATTTATCAGTGTTTTAAAGCCTGTCCAAAGGAGAGCATTTTCCTTTTTGAGATAAAAGTATCCGTGTAATGAAATCAAACGTACGTGGCTTTATTCCTCCTCCATGGACATTTTTTGCACACCTCTGTTTCAGTTTGGGGGTTGAGGCCCTGTGTCTCTGAGACTAGGTATACACACTTGTACACACACTCTGGTAAGGAGGCTAAGGAAAAGCGAGTCTCACCTGCGAAGACCTGCTACCTGGGCCTGCCTTGGCTTAGCTCAGCTCAACCAGCTCAAAACACCTGTCGGTGCAGGTAGCTGGTGAGACTTCCAGAATTCACCATGGCCAGAGGAAGCCGAGGAGGGGCTTCTCGGGAGTGGCCCTTCTCGGGGGGCTGGCTGATGGGCCCCATGGGCTCACCCTCCGCCTGTGCAATGCCCACCTGGGTCAGTCCTAAAGAAGCAGGCTACTTTTGTGTGCGGGGGGCTGCAAACCACTCCAGCCTTGCAACTCCCTTTCTTTATCCTGCTTGTTGGCTTCCCCTGCTGATCACCAAAAGCATCCTTTTTGTCATTGCTCAAGAGAAACTGCACTGCAGGGTCCGAGACGCCAGCTGGTGTACTACTGCCCTGGGGGGCCATGGGAGAGCCTGAACCCCAGGACAATCCCTTGGAATGCGCTCCTCCGTGGAATTCTGCACCCCAACCGTGCCCTCAGACTCCCAGGCCTTTCAAAAGCCACGGACACGATTTTTTTTTTTTTAACTTACTCCTCTTTTGACGGAAGCAGGAACCGAAACCCAAGAGACTGCTTTCTCCCAGACTTGTGAGAGACAGCTTTGCCAAATGTCGGCACCTCCGCCAAGAGTACTAGCGACATCTGTGTTCTTCGATGCGGGATCTGTGCTCTCTATGCCATCGGAGCGCCACGCCGGGCTCACGTGGCTCCCCGGCGCACACTGCTCGTGACCCAGCGTCGCAGGACGTCCTGGCGAAGTCGAGGCCCAGCTGAGTGCACCTCAGGCCCCGTTCTCTCCCCCGCACTCAGCCTTCCTGGGAAGGGGTCTGAGAGCTGAGGCAGGAACCTGCAGCTGCCCTTCCAGCGTCGACTCAGACTTGACGATGAGCTGGCAAGGCAAGGAGAGCAGCCGATGAATCCTTCGGAGAGTTCACTTGAGAAACTCCCTAGATGCTTTCAGTCACAGGTGTCCAGCTGCTTCGGCGTGGCGATCGGATGTGTCAGCTAATTGCTGGGATTCTTGGCTTTTCTCTGCGGGCCTAGCTGGAGCCCAGGGTGCACTGCTCCCAGCAGGGTCTTCGTAGGACACATGAGAACTGAGAGACGGCTGGCAGCCTGGGGCTCCACTGTCCTGGTCAGGGCTAGGGTTTTCCTGGAGCACCAGGGGGCAGCCTGTGGAGGCCTGCACACGGGCACTGCGCTGCCTTTCCCAGGGTTAACGGGCAGGACGGCCACAGCCTAACTCCCCAGCAGTTGGTGGTGGGGGGTGGGGAAGAGAGTCTCTGGGCCTCTTCCAGGTGGTGACAATAACTCAAACCTCAGCCAGCTGCTGGCAAACTTGGTGTCTACCTCTCTCTTAGGAGCCCAAGACAAACAAACAAGCAAACAAACAAACCCAAAACCCACGTCTGTCATCAGCGAACTGCCTAGAGAAATGCTTAATCCCATTTAACCAGAACTGGTTAGGATTCTTTAAGTTTGTGCCTTGATCCACACCCTCTCTCCTCATTCCTGCAAGTGACTCAGACCCAGAGCTGCTGGCTTGGGAACGGCACCCAAGCAGGCACTGTGGTTTTGCCAAGGAATTGGATGGCAGCTTCCACCCTCGCTCAGATTGGCTCCAGCTTCCAAGTGCCGCGGTGGGGGTGGGGGTGGGGGTGGGCGTGGGGTATGCTCAGGTGTCTTTTTTTTTTTAATGGCCCTATAAAAATACCAGCAAAGGCGGAGAGACCCATAGCTGCGTAACCCTTTAATTAATGAGGAGACCTGTGTGCCGTCCAATTCAGTGAAAATTCTCCCTGCCAGACCTTTTCATTCCCTGATTACCATACGCAGTCCCGCACATAGCTATGATAAAGATCCTTCAGCCAGGAAAACAGGGGAAAGATTGGGCACCCCCCACCCCAGATCTGGTGTAGCCAGAACTCCCGGGAGGACACGGCTGCTGACTTATCTCTGCGTGGCATGAGTTTCCAGTATTTTCCAAAACCGTGTTTTCCCACTGCGATGCTCTCCAAACACTTGCATGCTATGCCAACAATTAGCTCGGCAATGATTTTTTTTTTTTTTTTTTTTTTTTTTTTACAGGCAGAGTGGATAGTGAGAGAGAGAGAGAGAAAGGTCTTCCTTTTTGCCGTTGGTTCACCCTCCAATGGCCGCTGCGGCCGGCGCATCTCGCTGACCTGAAGCCAGGAGCCAGGTGCTTCTCCTGGTCTCCCATGCGGGTGCAGGGCCCAAGCACTTGGGCCATCCTCTACTGCCTTCCCGGGCCATAGCAGAGAGCTGGCCTGGAAGAGGGGCAACCAGGATAGAATCCGATGCCCCAACCAGGACTAGAACCCGGTGTGCTGGCGCCGCAAGGCGGAGGATTAGCCTGTTGAGCCACGGCACCGGCCTCGGTGATGATTTTTGAATTGGACATCAAAGCTTCAGGAGATGCACATCACCTGCTCTTGGCAAATCTGATAGTTTTACGTGACTGGGGAGGCCCGAGGGGGGCAGCTCCTCTTTCCTGAGCACATCTCTCTTCACCCGTCTCTTAGTTCTCTAGCTAAAGGGGCATGTTAAAGTCCTCACGATGCTGGATTTTATAGACAAGGCGGAGTTTTAGTATGTACGTCTCAACTTTCTGTAGCTGGAGCTGTGTTACTCTGTAGGGAAGTAGGATTTAAGAAGGAAGGAGGGAAGAAGGAAGGCAGGAGGGAGGGTAGGAGGGAGGCAGGCATTGAAAACTACCCATCAAATGAGTGCTGTTCCATGATAGAAAAGATTCTTGAACTACAGTGGTTTCAAAGGAAAGACTTAAAACTGCTCCGCGGCCATGCACGTGGACAGTGGACCAACAGCACGGACATCGCCAGGGAACTTGTCAGGAAGCAGTCTTGGGCTCCGGCCCAGGTCTGCTGAATCAGAACCTGCGCTCCTTCCTACAGGTCCCTAAGTGACTCCGGTACACGTGACAGTCAGAAGATTGCCCTGGGGGTAGCCTTGCACCTGCAGGAGGGGAGGGAAGAAAGAGCAACCCCGGGGGTTGTTTACATTCTTTGAGATCGCCCCTTCCTTCAAGTCTTCTGAAACCTCCCACTCTTTAGCTTGTTGCTGTGCCATGAATTTGTCAGTCTTGGATGTTTCTAGAGAGCAGAAACCCGCAAGAGGCATGGCTCAGGTCCTGCCAGGTAGCGCTTTCTTGGACTGTCGCTCAGACCTCTCATCCCCAGCGCCGTGTTTGGGTCAAGTTTACGGTTTGAAGTTTGACACACCACATAGTGCTCCAGCTGCCTAGCCCATGGCCACGTGGGTATAAACAAGGAGACATTTCCCCTCCAGGGTGTCAGACTCTCCGTTTGCAGTTTGGAAACCCACTCATCCAGCGAGTTCTTCCAGATGCTCACCACGTGTGCACGGGGCGGGCCATGCTGCAGGTGGCCCGGTCAGCCTTGCCCTGAGCTGTCCTCCCCCCACAAGGAACACCTGCCACTGCTCCCCAGCCCCTGCCTTGCAGATGCCGTGTTCTGTGTTTTGTTCCAAGAGCAGGGCCTTCCCTTCCGTGGGGCCCGCTGTAGCAGCCAAGCCTGCCAGGGTCCTGGGCTGTGGCCACTTCTCTCCAGTGCGTCTGGATCCTCTCAGGCCTGCCTTGGCCCAGGAGGCTTGTTTGGAATAGCTTCTCCTTACAGAGCTCTGGGCCCTTCTGTTCCTGGTGCCATTCGAAACCAGGAGGGTGAAGCTGGGAAACTTAAACAAACCAGAAATGTTCAGCATTCGAGGTTTGGTCAAATGATGGAAAACATTCTAAGTTGGTATTGAACTTTCCAGTCAGTTCCTCCAACCTTGAGGCTAATTTTAGCATGAGATCCAGGCAGGGAAAGCGAAGAGAAAGGAAGAAACTAAAACTATTCTCAGTTGAAGAAACCAGCATTCATGAGGGTGAGATTATCTATGAATCTGTGCTTTGTTTTGTGTGACAAATGCCAGTTCACGTCCCAGCTCTGATCAAAGCACCTGTCTTCCAGAACTTTGGATTCTTCATCGTAGTAGTCACAACCTCTTGTCCTGGCGGTGAGCAAATTCGCAAGCTTCCACATGGACTTTTTTTTTTAAAGATTTATTTATTTATTTATTTGAAAGGCAGAGTTACAAAGAGGAAGAGGCAGAGAGGGAGAGAGAGAGAGTCCTTCCATCCACTGGTTCACTCTCCAAGTGGCCACAATGGGTAGAGCTGGGCTGATCCAAAGCCAGGAGCTTCTTCTGGATCTCCCACATGGATGCAGGGGACCAAGCACTTGGGCCATCTTCTACTGCTTTCCCAGGCCATAGCAGAGAGTTGGATCAGAAGTGGAGCAGCTGGGACTCAAACCAGTGCCCATATGGGATGCCAGCGCTGCAGGGCATGGCTTTACTGGCTGTGCCACAGTGCTGTCCCCTGCAGGGACTGTTGACCCTACCTCTTTGACTGGGGTCCTTTGAGATCTGTCTCTACTGGGACCATGCACAGTGGTTTTGAATGGAATGGGAAAGAGACTTGTGGTTGACATTTCAATACGAAAGAGCCAATGTGTGAATTTTAGCCTTTGTACTTGCCAGGTTTCATAAAGACACAGCATCTGGACTCTAAATTAGAGGTTCACACAAGAACCAGTTGGAAAAAAATCCCCTGCAGTCAATGCTGGGGGAATTCTTGGTGTTCATCACTTAATTTTTGAATTAAATGTTCTTTTGGAATGATATCATTCATTCCTACAAAGGCAGGCTGAAAATTCTTTCAGGACCTCAAAATGTCAAAATAAAATAAAATAAAATGGCAAATGCTACCAAGAAACAAAATCCCCCACTTAAAAACTGTGTGGTGTGTGTCTTAATTTCCTCCTTTATAAATTCCCTTCCCTTGCTGTTGCCAGGTCAGAAAGCAGCTGGATTTCTGGGAGGAGGTGGGAACGGAGACTTGTCCATGTTCTAGTTCTGACTTCATCTCCCTCTCACGTGTTTAGTTTATTCAAAGTGGAGAGAAGAAACTGAGCTCTGAGCTTCAGTCGTCTGGGGCTGGCTGTGAACGCCCCATCACAGAACGCCATCATTGAGGCTTGGGGTCAATCGATCTATCATTGATCTATATATCTATTATGTAGCTAGCCATCTCTCATCGACCTAATTATATGAATTTCATGAAAATGCCTATTATGAAAAAACTGCATGAATTTTAAAACTTTGGAATAATGTACGCATACATGAATATTCACACACATGTATATATACACACACACACATAGAGGTATGTATATATAATTTTGTTATGCTAAGAACTTTTAACGTGAGAGCTAACCTCTTCACAAATTTTAAGTGTACAGCACAGTACTGTATTGGCACACTGTCTTACAGCAGATTTCTGGAAGTCCTTCAGCTTTAGGACTGAGACTCTATGCCTACTGATCAGTAATTTCTCCGGGGTCCCTCTGTTCCACCTCCTGGTGAGTGCCCTTCTGCTCCTTGATTCTGGGACCTTGGCTGTCTAGCTGGCTCCATGGCTAATATCCTGCAGGAGGCTGTGACTGGCTTGTTTGCCTCACCATAAAGCCCTCGTTGCGTGTTGCAGGACGCTCTGCTTTGTGAGGCTGAGTGATAGTCCGCTGTGTGCATAGACTGCATTGTCTGTGCTCCTCCATCCAGGGACATACAGGCCATTTCCCTGCCATTGTGAACAGTATTGTAATCAACATAGGGAATTGCAAATCTCTCTGAGATCCTGATTCCAATCATTTTGGAGGTCCATATCTATATATCTGTATCCCAAAGAGGGGTTGTTGGGTCATCTGGAAGTTCTAGTTTTAATTTTTTTTGAGAAAACTTCATATTGTTTTCCATAATGGCTGTATCAACAAGGATTTGAATAGACATAGTATATAGTTCTCTCTCTTATAGGTATTTATACTCTTTATAAATTATTATACTCTTTATATACACTTGATACATATTTATCGATCATCTATCTATCACAGACCTTGTGATAGATAGACTTCCATGGAGATCATCTTTCCCAGCAGAGTAAGGGAATCCAGAGGACTGGCAAGCATTTGCAGAATTAAAAAAGGGAACTCATCTGGTTTCCATCAGTGCTCTCTGCCTTCAGGGCACATCAGAGTTCTAATGGCCTTCAGTGATGATGAGGATATTGTGCTGTCTTTGTTTCCCTGTGCGTTTTCAGATTTTCCCATTACTCCTGTTATAATTCTCAAACTTGATGTTCCAAGTGGAGACTTAAGGACCTCATTTTTTTGCCCTTAGGGACCACCAGGTGTGACCTGGGCCTTTGGGTCTTCCTCAAACTCAGAGCTGTTGTTCAGTAGATACCAAGGGGTTTTGGAAATCAGACTAGTGAATCTTGAAATCTGGCACTCTTAAAAAAATCCCTGAGCTATGAAGATTTTATTTATTTTATTTTATTTATTGTTTACAGAATGTCATTGCCAATGAAAACAAGTTTAGGGAACACACACGTTCAAATTCAGCACCTGATCTCTCCCCTGATCCTGTGGTGCCTTGGTCTTTGTTAAATACCGAGTCCCATTGCTCTTTTTCATTGTTCTTGCTTTCTTGGCCCAGCTCTTTGGAAATCACCCCATTCCCATGACCGGTGGGTGAGCTTCTGCTTTGACCCCTTCTGGCTGTGGTAGGGGCGTTTATGGAGGAGGGAATTCACACAGTTGCTGGCAGGGAGGGCATTTCACATAGCAGTGGACTTCCGCATCCCTTGCTGGACAGCAATGCCGGATTTGATTCCACTTCAGACTCTACTGTCTGCCCACGTGCTTTCTGGAACAGCAGTAGCTCCAGGGTGGGGCGGCTTTTTTCTGCCAACGGCCATTTGGCTATTTATAACATCATCTTTGGGCCATACCAAAACTGTCAACTTAAAAGTCAGCTAGGGGCCGGAGCGATGGCACAGTGGGTAAAGCCGTGGCCTGTGCCTGTATGGGTGTCTGTTCATGTCTTGGCTGTTCCACTTCTAATCCAGCTCCCTACTAATGGCCTGGGGAAGCAGCAGATGATGACCAAAGTACTTGGACCCCTTCACCCACATTGAAGACCCCGAAAAAGCTCCTGGCTTTGGCATGGCCCAGCACTGGCCATTGCAACCATCTGGGTGGTAAATCAGCAGATGAAAGATTCTCAATCTCTCTCTCTCTCCTCTCCCCCATAACTCTTTCAAAATCAATCAATCAATCAATAAAAAGAAATTAGCCTGCTATAGATCTATTGAATTTTGAGCCCTGCCTACAGTTGCTTTGGCAGGGCCAGACCAAATGATTTTGTGGGCCTTCTATAGCTTTGCAGGCTGGATGTTCTCCACCCCTGTAGTAGATGATGGCTCAAGCGTGTGGGTCTCTGCCACCCATATGGGAGGCCCAGATTGAATTCCTGGTTCCTGATTTCAGCCTACCCTAACCCTGGCTGTTGCAGGCTTTTGGGGGAGTGAACCAGTAGGTAGAAGATCTCTTTCCATCTCTGTCGCTGTATCTCTTTCAGATGAAACGAAAATAAATAACATGTTTAAAATATTTATTTTTTTGAAAAGTAGAGTTACAGAGAGGCATGGGCAAAAAGAGAGAGGTCTTCTATCCACAGGTTCACTCCCCAGATGACTGTAATGGCTGGAGCTGTGCTGATCTGAAGCCAGGAGCCAAGAGCTTCTTCTGGGTCTCCCACATGTGTGCAGGTGCCCAAGCACTTGGGCCATCTTCTACTGCTTTCCCAGGCCACAGCAGAGAGCTGGATTGGAAGTGGAGTGGCTGGGACTTGAACTCATGCCCATATGGGATGTGGGCACTGCCGGTGGCAGTTTTACCCACTATGCCACAGTACCGGCCCAATAAATTAAAATTAAAAAAATGGAAAATGTAATTAAAAGATAAATTTGCTTTTGGCACAAAGATTTGAAATGCACACATATGATGAGTCTTCAAAAAGCTGATGGAGGGGTGGGTATGATGGTGCAATAGGTTAACCCCCAATTGGAATGCATGCAGCTCATATCCAGTGCCCGGTTTTAGACCTGGCTGCCGCACTTCCAGTTCAGTTCCCTGTTAATGCATTCTGGGAGGTGATAGCTCAAGTGTTTGGGCCCCTGCCACCCACATGGGAGATCAGATTGAGTTCTAGGCTCCTGGCTTCAGTCTAGCCTAGTCTCAGCTGTTGCAAGCATTTAGTGAATGAACCAGCAGATGAAAGATCTCTCTCTCTCTCTCTGTCATTCTGACATTCAAGTAGATGAAAATTAATGAATTAGCATTTTAAAAATTATGGAAAGAGCAAATTATGAAAAAACTGTATGATAGAAAAACTTTTACACTAAAACAGACTTATCTTTTCAGTGTGTTTTCCATGGAGCCTTTGAAGCATCCCCCTAAGTATGCACACACTTAATTTTATCTTCATCCCAAAACTCATCTCCAAGCGGCCTCTTTGTCCTTTTCCCATCTTTGTGAATTTAGGTTTGGGTTTCTCACACTCTGCTCAGACTTAGGATGATCATCCTTCCCTACACCCATGTACAGCCAACAAGGATGCTCCACAGCACAGCAACCTGGCTTCCCTCTCATTCTTTTATTATCATGACCTCAATGGACACGTATTAGTCTTGGGTAGAATTAGTCATTACCCCTTCATTCCAACGTTATTTGTCTTTTCGGATCTTTTCTCAGGGCTTAATCAGGAACACCCCACTTTCCCTGCAGTCTTCATCATCTCGCTGTTTATTGCGTACTCAGTTATTCATTGAGCGTTCATTTCCTAACCCTGGGAGAGGCAGAAATGGTCATGCCCTGAAAAAGTCTCACATTCTCACCAGCCATTCACATCAGCTAGGAATGAGCAGCAAATACCAGAGTGGCAGGTGTGACCGGAGCTGCGACTGGGGCAAGGTGAGCGAGGCTCCCGGGATGCAGTATTGAAGGAAGCATTTACTCTCACCGCTGATCTCATCTTCCATGACCCTAAGAGGGAGCATCTCCTGAGCCTGTGCACCCTACAAGCCTCACTTGCCCCATCCCAGCCCTGAAGGGGTCACCGAACTAAGCAGAGACCACAGGCTGGGGAGAAAGTGGTGTCTGAGTCATGAATAAGAAATGACACAAGCAGAGGGTTGGAATGGAAAAGTGCTTGCACCTTAGAAATATGCCTAGCCTGGGGCCAATGCTATGGTGCCGTACGTTAATCCTCTGCCTGCTGTGCCGGCATCCCATGTGGGTGCCAGTTCTAGTCCCAGCTACTCCAATTCTGATCCAGCTCTCTGCTATGACCTGGAAAAGCAGAAGATGGCCCAAGTGCTTGGGCCCCTGCACCTGCCTGGGAGACCCAGAAGAAGCTCCTGGCTCCTGGCTTCGGATCGACTCAGCTCCAGCCATTGCAGCCATTTGGGGAGACCTTTCTTTCTGCCTCTTCCTGTCTCTGTCTCTAACTCTACCTCTCAAATAAATAAATAAAATCTTTAAAAAATAAAAAAGAAATATGCCTAGGCTAGTTATACTGGGAGGTAAGAGGCAGGGAAGAGGGCCAGTCATCCCAGCTGAGGACACATCAGATCAGCTAACAGCCAACCAACCATCAGACACTCAAGTGAGCTCCAGTCCAATCCAGAAGAACTGGTCAGCCAAACTTAGCCATGGCCAGCAGAACCGACTCTCTTCCCATAGAGGCACTGGCAATACTTAATGGTTGTTGTTTGAAGCCTTAGATTTTTGAGGTGGTCTATGTCACGCATTATCTGGGCCACAAGTTCTGCAGGGAAAGAGGCAGACATGAAGAAGGCACCAGTGTGGAGCTGCAGCTGAGGCCTTGGGGCAGAGCTAGTTACTCTGCAGAGTAAGAAAGAGTGGGAAGCTGAGGAAGGTGGGGGGGAGGATAGAGAGGGAGTGTGGGAGAAGCAAGGACCAAAGGCTGGCATGAGATGTGCAATAAAGAAAAAGGGGAGCCTAGGACAAGACCAGGGAGGATGGGAAGGGAGCAAAGTTAGATGCTGAGAAGAGAGAGAAACAGAGGATAAACAAAGCCTACAGAGAGTTCGAGAGATTGGAAAAGAAGGAGCCAATGAGGATCTCTTCCTTTGTGACACCTCCTCAGACTAAACACAAGACTCACATCCAAGCTGGCTGGAATGCAGCCAGGAAGTTCCTCCCTCGCTTGAATAGGAAGCTAATAAATATGAAGTTAATTATTACACATCCATGTCCAGATATACCCACATTGGTTATATGATTTTCTGTTTCAATGCAATTCCAAAATATTTATAAGCACCTACTTCATAGAATAGAGGGAAATTATATGCAAAGAAAGCTTGAGAGTTCTCTCTATTGCTGCTTTCCATGAAACAGCTAGATTTTGAGTTTACGTGTGAGATGGGCTGATGAGGGGCACAAGGAGGTGGCCCTCCAGAGAGATGGGTGTTGCCTTCCACAGAGGTCATTGGTGTTGGGTCTTGGTAGGATGTGAAAGTGTTGCTTGTGCCACCAAGGTATGATAGGTATTGGATAGCCGAGTGGGGCGTGGGACAGAAGGTGTTGGAGAGCTACTTGGACACTTGATCTTCAGTGAGGATATGAAAAAGGCAAGAGCGGCTTTGAACAGGAGCCCACTTCAGAGGCAGCAGCTGAGCATGGCTGCTCCAGTCCTGTCCTCCCACAGAAGTGGCTGAGGCATAGTGGGGCAGCAAATCACATGAGAGCGACTTGAGTGAGGCCATGCAGAGAGTGTGTGTCCTTATCACCAGGAAAGTAGATGTGACCTCTCACAGGGTGCAATGGAAGGACCTGTGTTTGGAATTCCTTGCAAACCCTGTTAAGAATCTCTAGCTATGAAAAGCCCAAGTAGGATATTGGCTTGGCATTTTTTAAAAAAGGATTCTGCCCAAGAAGGTGGACTGCTGAGGCCATGAGGTTTCAACCCAAAGAGGCCACAGTGTGGGGTCAGAGGAGTTGGGGGTGGATAGGTTGGAGTGGGGCCCAGCCTCTGGGTCAGGGGTTGAAGCAGAAGGAGCCTAATGAGGGAGCCAATGGGGAATCCGTGAGAGAGAGCAGAGGAATGTGGGCAAAGCCCAGGGAGAGCCAAGCTGTCTTAAAGCAGCATCAGACATTGGCCTCTGTCTTTCCCTTCTTCCTCTCCAGCAGAGTGGGGTGAGGAGAGGGCTAAATGGACAGCACAAGGCTGTACAGACAGGAGCTTCACCACACCCCACTCACACGGCCAACAAGGCAGCCCAATAGGCTCCAACTGCAGTGATGGGAGTCAGATGTAGTCTGTAGATTTGAGTGTTCAGCTTAGAGTGACTGTAGGTCTACTCCTATCTAAGCGTGGGACAAGGAAAAGGTTGGAGAAGACAAAAACCCAGTGGCTTTTCCAAAGGTGGATCCAACCCAAATTGTCCATCAACATTGATGGATGAGTGGATAAACACAACATACTGTGCACATAGGATGAGACATCCTCATGCTGTTAGAAGGAACAGAACTTAGAGATGAGCTACACCAGGGAAGACCTTGAGAACATAGTGCTTACTAAAATAAATCAAACACAGAAGGAGAGCTACTGCATGATTCCACTCACATGAGTTACCC
The DNA here is from genome assembly GCF_033115175.1 of Lepus europaeus. Taxonomy (NCBI): domain Eukaryota; kingdom Metazoa; phylum Chordata; class Mammalia; order Lagomorpha; family Leporidae; genus Lepus; species Lepus europaeus. The sequence continues at coordinate 10,074,318 of NC_084828.1, read as the reverse complement.
AGAGTCGGCAAATTCTTCGAGACAGAGAGTAGAATGGAGGATTACCAAAACTGAGAGGAGGGAGTAATGACAAGCCCCTGGGTGATGGGGAGTGTTTCAGAGAGAAGGAGATGGAAAATTCTGGAAATTAATATTTCTGTTGGTTGCACAATAATGTGACTGACATGAAAGCCATTGAATTGTATATTATGAATGGCTAAATGACAAATATTACATTAGGGATTCGTTAAAATAATTTAAAATCAAATGACTTTTATTGTTAGGCCCCTCAAATTCTTTGGGTCCAACAGAACTGTTTAAAACATTGGTAGGATTTCACGTATAACGTTCCACACTGCTCCTGGATGAATAGCAGTGGGATTTACCTGTTTGTCATTGTTTTTCCCTTTTCCCTTAGCCATGCTGTGCTGGACAGTTTGAAACGGATGCAGCCAAGATCCAGCTTTTTCATTTGGGTGATTGAGTTAGTGTAGTCTTCCCAGTGTCCTGAGAGTCTCATTAAAGATTGCTTAATGCAGTGTGCAACCCAGCTAGTGTAGAACATGCCACCTGGCAGGCATTTCCTGTATTTTTCAAAAATATTTATTTATTTGAAAGGCAGAGTGAGAATGAGAGCAAGATATATATATATATATATATATATATATAGAGAGAGAGAGAGAGAGAGAGAGAGAGAAAGAGAGAGAGAGAGAGAGATTGAGAAAGAGATGGTCCATCTATTATCCATGCCCCAAATGACTACAACAGCCAGGGATGGGCCAGGCTACAACCAGGAACTAGGGACTCCATCCCAGTCTCCCACATGGATAGCAGGAACCCAGGTATTTCAGTCATCTTCCAGTAGGAGTATGGATCAAAAGCAGGCAGCCAGAACTGATTGGCACTCTGGCATGGAGTCACAAGCAATGCTTTAACCTTCTGCACCACAGTGCTGGCCCCTAATTTTTTTTTTTCAATTGGAAGTAACCAGAACACTTCCCAGAAGAATGATTTGGGCTGCACCATACACTGTGATCCAAATCTTCTGCTCACCTTTAGAAGAATATAATTTATAGAATTGCAATATTTGGCTGAGACAAAAATCAATAATAAAATGTTTTCTTCTAGAACATAGATGACCTTGTACTAGGTTTGGCTTTAAAAGCTACACAGACTCACACACTCAGATAATACATCCCTCATCCCCTTGCAAGGCCAGGATATTGATTTCATTTTATTTGCTGCCTTCCCTTGGCATGAATGTGTGAGCAAGCCCCAACACAACACATTATCTCGGGGCATTCCCCATTCCTGTAGTTAGCTGACCACACGAAGGGTGGATCTAGAGGAGATCATTGATGTCATGATAAATGAAATGATTAATCTTTTTTTCTGCAGCATCTTAATATGCAGAGATTATCTTGCCTGATGGCTGAGCGATACATCTGCTGCCACTTGTGTTTGATCCCACACAAAACCTATCTTTTCCTTGAATCTACTCCAGAGTTCAGCAACAGCCTTCTAGGCTTCCATCACCCGCGTCAATCAGACAAAACCATGGACTCATGCTGATCCAGTTGTTTTTTCCTTCTGTGAATGGCTTGCCTGCCAGGGAATCCCTTTTCAGAGCTGCCAAGGGAAATTCAAAATGAGAGTTGGTGGAGTTATGAGTCTGTGTTGACAACTCTCCCTAGGCTGGGCTGTACTGTGGGCTATCTAGGATCTGCTTGCAAAGGTAGGTAGAAGTCAGTCCAACAAGGAGCTCTTTTAGGTTCCGAACCCTTCACCTACAAAAATACACACTTTTCAACACCAAGATTTCCATCTTTCTTCAAGGCACTTATCCAATCTAAGGACTTTTAGCTTATTACACTTTTCTGGGTTGACTGAACACAGTTGAAACAACCGCTCAATTTCGACTACTCAACTTAATGGAGTAACATCTTTTTGGCCTAGCAGTTATCCTGAAATTCAAGTTTATCTCTATTAAAGGACAAACTTCTGGGAAGTAATGAGGGCAGGGTGGCCAGATTTAGTCAAACCAAACCAAACCAAACCACACAACTGCCCCAAATGCATTGTTAACTTTTCATCTTAGAAAATCATTGAATACGTTTTTCTTAGCATGTCACCCATATTGCAGGGGATATCTGTATAGAAGATTCTTATTCATGGTTTATCTGCAATGCAAATTTAGCTAGACACAATTTAAATTGGTTCATTTTACCTGGCAACCCCCACTGATGACCAAGACAGGAGATATACATAAGTACGCATATCACCCATGAAGTAGAGGCTCATGGCAAGCCGGGTGGATTTTCTTTCCGTTTTTCCTCACAGGCCTTTCACTGCCCTGGAGGAGTGTTAACCACCAGGCACACCTTGCTAGTGGTTTATCCAACAGTGAGAAACAAAGGCAAAAGGGATCATTTGCCTGGTTTTGTCCATGCTGGACTCACCTGCTTTGTGGTGCAGGAGCACTTGCTGTGGTATTGTTCTTCCTTGTCCCCTTTCCAAAGGAGAGCCCAGGCGTGCTAATTGCTGGGTGGCAGCTACACTCAGCACCAGGGGATGACAGCTGGGCACTAGGCACGTTCTGCAAAAGAGGTTTGAGTTTCCATTGTGGTCAGCATCTTAATCCCGCACCCTTCCATCTGCGCTGACTGTCGTTTTAGGTCTCAAGCAATTGGCTCAAGCTGAAAACATAAACACCTCCGTGCACTTGCCCTTATCATTTTCTTTTTATGTTGGCTTAGGAAATACACCTGAGAGCCCACGTGCACACAATGAACCCGGCAATTACCCACTGCCATGGGCAGGCGGCAGCCGCTCCAACAACAATCCCCCCCCGCCGGCCAGGCGGCTGACAACTCCAACTTTCCTCATGGCACTGGGGCCCCGGCTCTGTGTCTGTGACTCCCTCCCACTGCTGTCCTGGGACAGTTGATTTCAGCGCTGCCCAAGATGGGGCTTGGACTTCGGGAGGTTCTCTCCCGATGGCTTTGGGTAGGCAGCTGGTGCAGGTTAGGTGTGGTGCTGAGAGAACTGAGGAAGGGAAAGTGACAGGACTTAACTACTTGTCTGAAACCTATGAAGCACTTAATTGCTAAGTTGTTAATAACAGAATTGCATCTCTTTCTTTTTTCCCTGAGTCTGATTTACTGGCAGAAAAGTCCCAAAGTCACTTTAGAAGGTAGAGGGTGAGGACGAGGAAAATCCTGGAAAACAGCATCACCATTTTATCTGTTGGGGGTGAATTTTTCGCTTATTCAAAAATGTTTCTTGATGTGTGCATTTACTGAGAACCATTTTAGTGACTAAAACAGAAAAAAACGAAACTGTCTCATTTAAGTTCGAGGCAAGACAGTCTGGAATAGAAATTATGAACACAGACTTTGCAGCCAGCTTACCTGCGTTTGAAATCCCAGCTGCTACCTATTAGTGACATACCCTTACGAGAGTTACCTACCGTATCTGTGCCTCAATTTTATCACCTATCAAATGGGAATCATACTAGTATGTTCGTCACTGGGTTGTTTGGAAATGGGAATGGTATTTCTTACCTCGTTGGGTCATTGTGAGGATTAAGTTGATTGATGCTTGTGAAACACTTAGAAAAATTCTTGGTACCTACCACGTACCAAGTACATATTAGCTCTGAATTGGTGGTGATGTATGTTGCTGTTTAACACTAGCGAATGTGCCAGCCCCATGGCCTTTCCCATAAACAGTGGGGAAAAAATGTTATCCTTCAAGCTTCTTAGGGGAAGACTGAGCAGGCACCACTTACAGAGAGTTAATGACATTGTTTTTATTTGTCCATAATATTTAGGTCTCCAAACATCAAGGATGTTCTTCCTTTAAATAACCCTTCAGAAATTATCAGAACGCCAGTGGTATGAGTTTCTCTAAGCACCTGTAGAAAGTGTGTCACCTAATTAGAAATCAGAATTGTCTTATTGGGTGGTTGGACTAAACACGTGCCTGTATTTAACCTTATCTCTCAGGGAAGGTTTTCTCTGTTTTCTTAATGACGTAGTTGGCTAGTCAGACCTCAGTAGTTTCTCTCTCAGAGAAACTAAGTTCTGTCTCTTTGAGAGACTGGTTAGATGTGCCACCAGATTTCAACACCTCATCACTTTGTTGGGGACAAAGATACTTTTTTTCTGCAGTTTTCTAAAAAATATCCAGGTTATAAATGTTGCGAATATATGTCTGACTTATATTAATATCCAGCCCATGCTTTCTGCTTCCGTCTTTTACTTTTTTTCCCTTGTTGTCCACTTGCCCTTGGCATTTTTTTCATTTTTATGTATTTGTAAGGCAGAGAGGGGGAGGAGGAAAGAGAAAGAGACAGAGAAGAGATCTTTTCCTCTGGTTTACTCCCTAAGCGCCTGTGATGGCCAGGCCTGGGCCAGGCCGAAGCTGGGAGCTGGGACCTCAAGACAGGTCTCCCACGTGAGTGGTGGCAGAGACCTAAGCACCTGGCCGTCATCAACTCTCTCCAAGGGAGCACATTAGTAGGAAGCTGGACTTGGGAGTGGAGCTGGGACTTGAACCCATGCATTTTGATACGCGATATAGGCATCCCCAGTGGCACCTTAGGCACTGTGGCCTTCCCTCTGGGGATTTTATATGTACTAGGATCTTGGGGTGTAGGTGTACAACTTCATCAAACTTGAGCACATTGTCGCTATTTCTAGAATGCAAGGTACAGCATGTATCTTATTCATTGCCAATGAGTCCTCTTTTAATACACTCTCAAATCTCTGAATAGATCTAAACTCTAGAATAAATGAACTCCACATTTCTTACAGATGAATGGAACTTTGCATCTTAACCAGATTAAGGAACTAGACTAACAAAAAATATGAAATCATGACAACACCAAGAAATATTTCTTCTTCCTCTAGTGGCCATAGTTTCATTTGGAGAGATGTTTCTTTAGATAAACAGAAAAGGAAAAGAATGATCTGATATAGTTTAGTTGTCAAATTAAGGATCGCTGATAACTTAAAAGTATTTCCTATTAAAAATGAACACATGATAGGAAAGTACTTAATGTTGACTTCATCAATAACAGAAGGCATTGAGAGTCTAGTATAGTGGTGAGCATTGGCTGGCCCTCCTACTGGGTGCTTGCTGTAATTTGAACATGGTTAGAGGGTCCAATTCAGGACCCTTGGGATTGAAGGTGGTGTTGGGATGAGGTCAAATGTGAATAACAAGAGGCGGTGTGGTCTGGGTTTTCAGTTTCCGAAGCTGTGAGACAAACCAGCCTCTTTCTCTTCCTCCGGAGCCCGGCTCCGGCACTCTGTTACACTGGTATCGAGCTGATGAGGGCAGCGCTCTGCGTGGATTTCCTCACTGAACTTTCCCAACTTCATTCATCCTCATTTTGCAGATGCGACAATTGAGGTATTCGTAGGCTAAACGATTTTTCAAGGCCACGCGGACAGAAAGTCGGGGAGCCGCAATTCCAAGCCCAAGCAGGCCGGCTCCAGGTTCTGGACAGATCGTCACGGCATGATGTGGCCTAGACCGTTCCATCACTTTGCCTTTATTCTTTGTTTTTATTCTTAACCCAAAAATCGACTCAGATAGGAAAGAGGAGAATTGTCCCAACAGGAATTCAAAGTTCGCATGCTTTGTAGATCAATGCTAGGATCATTTGTTTGAGATGAATACAAATATTTTCTTTAAAGTTCAGAGTTCATAGGAGGTGGCCTCCAAATTTTATTGTCTTTTGTCTCCACAGCATACATTATTTATAAGGTGTTCAACTGTACTACAAAGGGGTCATGTGTTCCCTTTGGAGATTTACAAAGCCTTTTTGAGGGATAATTTAAATTGGCCCTGCCTAGGCCTGTGTTGGTTGGTACCTGTCTATAAAGGGTAGGATGTATTTAGGTCATTTTAGGTCTCATTCAATGAGGGGCTGGGATCCAACAGCTTACTAGACTATCAGGGATGCCATTCCGAATGTCCATTCAATCTTCCTTCTTTCAACCCATAGGCACTTTTTAACCACTGAAGCAACTGATAGTTTACCACCTGAGGCGAGAGCTGAAGTCTTACCTTCCCTGACTGTGTGATAGATCATAGCATTCGGAGTGCACAGTGGGTATCTCATGCATCGCCATGGTGCCCATCACATTTCTGCTGAGTGATGTATGAGTTACCTATTGCCACGATCATGCTGCAAATCCCCCAAATCCTGAATGCATTTCACAACGACCATCTAGCCTTCTGGTTTCAGCTGGCTCGCCCATGTGTCTGGTCAGCTGCACGTTGGTGAGCAACTTTGCTGCTCTTTGCTATCTGGGCTCTCACGTGCTGGGGCCAGCTGGTCTGGACCAGGCCTCTCTGGGACACACGGACTCTCCTCCAGTTGGTCCATCACTCCTTCGGATGCTAACCCAGCGAGCAATTTCGCACGGAGTGACAGAGCAGGCAGAAATGTGCGTGGCCTCTCCAGTTCTAAGCCTGAAAGTGGCACATGGCCATGGCATTGCATTCTATCAGCCAGAGCCAGTCACAAGGCCAGTCCGACTTGAGGGGTGGGAAATAGACTCTATCTCTTGATCAGAGGCCATCCGAAGCCACGCTGCAAAGGGTACATACACAAACACAGCTGAATGATAGGAACTATTTTTGGAATTCATCTGCCACAACTAGAATACATAAATAAAGATGACCAAAAACCACCAGATGGCCTTGGCTGGTCCCTAGTTTCCTAACTGTGGGCACCCAGTTATGACAGTGGTGTTACAAAGTAGAAAGAGGGATGAGGTGGAGCAGCTGCTTCAGGGTCCCTACCCTTTCCACAGCTGCTTGACCACAGACTTGTCATACCGTGTCCTGGCATCAGCTTCTCCTCTCCCCAGCGTTGTCATGGAAACCCAACGGGACAACATACACTGGCTTGCTTTGCCAATTGCGCATTTCAACGCACGTGTGAACCGTCAGTGTTGTTATTTCATTTGAGGTTGGGGAGGCTGCTTGCATTCCCACTAATGTGACAGGTTCTGAGTAGCATCCACAGAGGATGTGTTAATCTCTATAAACAACATGTTCCTCCTTCTACTCCAGCAGAGCCTGGTGCTGTCCTGAGAGCTGGAGAACGCCATCCATCATGGAGCAGGAGATCGTAATCAGCCTGCTGAAGAGCAGACCCTTGTTTCTGCTCTGGGAGGCTCCCATTCCCAAGTACGTAGCACACCGTAAATCTGACTTGTGCAGCAGTTCCTTCATGAAGGAGGCACAAACGCTTACAATCAATGAAATCGCAAGTTCTCCTCTTCCAGTTTGTGATGTCAGCAAGCAATGGGGTTTCCCCTCTTCCTGCTGCCTGTGTTGAGCTGGCAGCCCTTGTGGAAGTGAAAACCAGTGTCTGATGCTATTGCTACACATGTACTTGGGAGTCTTCGAGTGGATGGGTCTCCCCACTGCTGTGGTGGAGCCTGCGATGAGAATGGAGACATCTTTGGCATAGCCGACTTGGGAAGTGTCTCTGGCGTACCCCAGTGGTCTGGCCCTGCGTAGGAGACAGTTGCGAAAGCACATAGTCCACAGATTGTGAGAAATGACGTTTAGGAGAAAAGAGACTCTGACTGAACATGTGTAAGTGAAAACCCATGCCTTGACCATACATCTAGAACACTTTGTCACCAACTGACGCATCTGAAACAGGTCTGTGGGCCTTCCTTGTGCCACAAAACCTCTGGGATCCAGAGTTAGGACCCCTAGGCAGGATAAGAGAGATTAAGAGAGATGGTAGAGAGGTCTTTTTTTTTTTTGCTTTAGATTTCATGCTCCAAACAATTTCTCACTGCATGTGTAAGTCCCAAACTCAGCGTTCTCTCCAGCGGCACTACACATGGGATGTATGGGATGTACACGAGTGGGATGTGCAGGCCAACAACACAGATTCCCCTGCCTTGGCACTGATATCACACGCGTGCAGTACGGAGCACCACCTGCCATTCATTTAAAAGCCAACCCCAGGCGAGAGCGCTGCTGATTCTGCACATGTGAGCCTGGAATCCTTTGAAAAGGCACTGTGTGCTTGCCTGAAGCCAGATGGGAAGAAAGGTTGGCTTTCGTGTTCTTGATTTGCGAGCCACTCCTTTCCTGGTTCCGCCGCCCGCCTCTGCTGGGGGATGGCAGCTACAGATTAGGAGGTGGCCTTGGAGGGGCAGGTCTATCCTCTTGAGTTCCTTGAGGACCATGAACTGTTGGAGCAAAACGGCGGAGGGTGGGTCAGTGGGGGCTCCTGGGTGACCACGAGCAGGACTAAGCGGCCAACAGCAGCAGCACTGTGGCGGTAGGAGAGACAGCACTGTCCTTTTTTCATTAAGTGTATTTATAAACACACTGAACATGAAACATTTTTCCTTTCTTCACAGTAATGGATGATTATATGTCTATGAAATGTTTTCATTTATTTGGCGCCAGGGTAATCAAAATCAGTTGAAACTGTCCCACTGCAGGGAAAGAAAACAAGTAGGCGTGGGACAGGCTGGGCTCCTTCCCCGCGCTCTCCATGGGGAGGAGCTGGCAGAAGGGCCCTGTTTGCAGACGCACGAGGAACGTGCTCTTCCACTGGTAATTGCTCCCAGCCCCGCTCATGGCTGCCATCCACGGAGGCTGCAGCCCTGCAGAACTTTTAAAGCAATCGCCTCGACTCTCGAAGCGGTGTGGGAGTGTCCGGGCCAGCCTGTGCGTGACTCTGTTTAGGCTGAGACGCAGTGGGTCCCAGGAAACCTCTGTGAATGAGTCGCGCATGCTTTCATGTCTGCCCTGGCCCGTGTTCTGGGTCAGGCGTTGTGATCTCCAACATCCTGTTTAAACTGGTGTTTTCCACTACATACAGACAAAACTATTTCTATTATAAGCTCCTAATGACTGTGTAAAGACAAGCAATGGGGGCTAGCAAGGTAGGGAAGAAGCCCTGGTCTGCTTGTGGGAGAGATACAGAAAGCAGATGCCCAACTCCTTTTTTGGATGGGGTTCTTTGGATGGGTCCAGGGCTCAGATCTTTTTTGTTTGACAAATGCAACAATAATCCAGAGAGGCCACTGGCAGGATGGGTCTCGGCAGCAAAGCCACAGGACAATTTTGCTGACTGCTGGTAACGTCTGCCTCATGGTTTTCAACACAGATCCTATTATAGGCACCGGGGTTAAGACCCTCAGTGGGCAAAACACAATTTCCCTGATTACCCATCATCACCTTTCAATGAATTAGTTTGGATTCTGGAGCACAGAAGGAATTTCACTCCTTAAAGATGCAAGAACTTTTAGAAGTGAATCGAGAGAATTTCTTTTTAGTTGCTTTCCTAGGAAAATAGACAAGTTCTGACAGACACTCCCAATGAGATTCAGAAATGAGTGAGCTTCATTCTATGGCTTCTCATGCACACTATGTAGGGGGCTCGGGGAGGATCCTGGGGACTCTGGTCACTGAGGTTCTTGGAGAAGACAGACAGGCCATGTGGCTCCTCTGAAGGATCCACCTAATCCTTCATGTTCCCAAGTTCTGTAAAGCAGTAGATAGGTGGTAGCTCTAGATATAGATAAAGCTAGATAGATAGATAGATAGCTAGATAGATAGAGCTAGTAGCTTATGGTCAAGCTCTGAGTTGGACAGGCTGAGGTCAAATTCATACAAAGCATCAGGAGGACACATGGAAGCCACAGGGAGTCTTTCTCTGCAATCCTGCATGGTAAGGGAGGGTGTGCTCACGGACATGGTTAGGAATTTTGAAATAGGGGTTTTAACTCGCACTATCTGGACGGGATCAATATCATCACAAGCATCCTTTGAAGTGGAATAGAGAGGCAGAAGCATCAGCAACACGACATGAGAATGACTCAACCATCCATTGTTGGCTTTGAAGAGGGAGGAAGGGGCCATAAGCCAGGGAATGTGGGAAGCCTCCAGAATGTGAAATAGAGCCTCACCTGGCATCTGCAGATGGAGAGAGCCTGCTGACATCTCAGTGTTAGCCTCGTGAGACATGGGTCTTTCTAATCCACACACTGCAGGGGAATCAATTTGTCCTGTTTTCAGCCACAAGGATTAGGGTCATTGTCACTGCAGCTACAGGAATGTACCACACTGGAAGCTCTAGCAGAGAAAATCCCTGATTTATTTTTTGAAATCTGTGAAAACTGGCTGAATTGAACTTTACATAGACATTCTTCTTAGGGAGTATAAAGAATTATGGAAACGGGTCACTTGGGCTTTTTAAATGATCCATAAACATGAGCTTATGTTTCTGTCATTTTGAACAAAATGATTTGGCGACATAGCAAAGAAAATAAAAAATAGATTACCTCTACCAAGAAATCAAACACCATTTCAGTTTGTGAGAGTGACCTTTCATAACTTACCCATACTTGGTTTTAAGAAACTTGTGGTTGCATTTGTGGTATGCACATCACTCATCTACACAAACACACTGCATGTATTCTACAATCTTTTCCTATAGGAAATCAGCGACCTGTCCTAGGGTTCTCGAGGTTCTTACGTGGGAGTTACTGCACTCTTCATGTCAAGATGAATTGCGAGATCTATTACTCCACTTGCAAGGGAGTAACTGCGCAGGGCATAGAACAGCTTGTCAAGTATGAAATCTGAGTGGAAATCATAACACTAAGAATTCCTCTGTTGGATACAGACATTGTTATCCTTTAAGGAAGGAGAAAGGAGAAAAGTTGACCACCGAATAACCAATAGATCATTTGTTACTGGTTGTGAGTTTTCATTTAAAAAAAGAAACTATTTACTTTGGTTTTTTTTGAGAGGCAGAGAGAGAGAGAGAGAGAGGGAGAGGGAGAGAGACTGTCAGGGCTCTCCCATCTGCTGGTTCACCCCTCAAATGCCTGCAACAGCTGCGGCTGGGCCAGGCCAAAGCTAGGGGTTGAGAACACAAATTAGGTCTCTCACATGGCTTGCAGAAACCCCACTGCTTGAGTCATCACTGTTTCCCTGCCAGGGTCTGGAGCAGAGGTTGGGCTGCGACTCGAATCCCAGCGCTCTGGTGTGAGCTGTGAGAATCCTCAGCGGTGTCCAGGCCTAAGCTGTGCCAAATGCCCACCCCATGGTTTCCCGTTTTCACTGAATTTGTAAGAGCCCAGTTTCTAAAAGTGACCAAAGATGCGAACATGAAATCACAGAGCATGTTATCTAAGACATTGAGAACTGCTCTGGGAATTTTGAGGCAGTGTGAGAAAGACAAACACAGGAAAGGCAGAAAATCATCCATGTTCCATATTGTCTTTCCATAATGAAAAAATAAATTTAATTAAAAATTAAAAAAAATAAAATATTTAAAAATTAAATATTTAAAATGTATTTTAAAAATATGCTGGTGGTGCTTATAAAAGAAAACGTGAGAAGGGGGACTCTCTGACCTAAAAAGCAATTGTTTGTGCAATTCTTGGAATGGCAATCCTCATTTCAAAGGTTCAGCTTTTCAGCTAGTGTGAAATGTGGGACTTCACGAAGAGAGGAACTGATTAATTCCGAAACAGGCAGTAACCAACTTCCTCCCAAGGAGAGGAGATGACATCACCTCCAAGTCTGAGGCAGTATGCTAAATACCATTTCAAAGCAGCCAATCACACAGCCGAGATGAAGTGACCACAGCCAATCAGGATCCCCCACACTGCATCATGCTGACCCATTAGCTCAGCCTCAGAGAGACGCGCGGTGAGCAAGACTGGAGGCAGTTAGCCAAGTCTTACACAAATCCCTAAGATGCCTTTATCTCTGGAAAAACAGATCATGTTAAGGACTTCGGAGACAGCAATGGGTCTTTGTGGACAGTTTCACTTCGGTGTCTTTCTTGCTAATATTTTTCCTTCCCTAAGAGAACCGACTGATTCATTTAGAAGGAGACTTTTCTAGTTTTGTAGGGATTGCTTCCATTTTAATTAGATGCTTATCTAAAGTGGGAACAAATTCTTACGTATTTCATAGGAACTGCAAGAAGCAAGCTCCTCGGTCAGATTTCCATTTAATCGGTAGAATTAACTGATTGTGTTTGCCAATAGATTACATATTTCAAAAGGGCAACCAACCGTTACTCCCCCTTGGTTAGTTCCCGGTTAGTCGTAAGTCATGACTCCCTCATTTCTGCTTGTAGCTTCCTCTCAGCTCAGCCAGACTTCCTCATGCTTCCGTCCCTCCCCTATCAGCTGTCATTCTCACTGCAGAATATACAGTTTCTTTAAACAGGTACAAAACCTCTCTCACTGTACACACACAGTCAACAGTGCTCAGGGCAGGCTACATGATCTGTTAGGGTCTTGGTCTATTTTGTGCTACACTCTGATAGGATGCGCTGGGTGATTTTTAAACAGTGGAAGCTGAGGTGACTCTTGGTTTGGGACGCTGAGAAGTCAGAGACCCTGGCACTGGCCTCTATGCTGTGTCATTCCATGCTGGAAGGCAGAAGGGCAAGGGAGGGAGACGGTAAGAGAGCAAGAGACAGGTGAACTCGCGTTCATAACCAACCCATTCCTGCAAGAACCAACTCCAGCTCACAACAACAACATCAATCCTTGTGCCTTATGATCCACCACCTCTTATTGGGCTACACCTCCCAGTAGTGGCTCATTGGGAATTAAGATCCCAACACATGGACTCAGAAAGGAACAGACAAATCATAGCAGAAGGCCTATGTAGAATGAAAACATGGCTTCTGTGTTCAAACTTTGTCATGGATTTGAAGATGGAGATCAAAGGGCACACACCAAGCAAAAAGTCCCTCTGAGCCAGGACGCCTGGGTTCACTGGGTTGCTGGCCCATGAAGCCAGCCCTAATGACGTCATCGGTCATGTTCACATACATGCACACGCTCACAGTTAGACAGCAAACAAGGCTCTTAGAGCAATGGATTTAATCAGTGTTAAAGCTTTCAGCCCAATGCTAGTCATTTATACCTCAGTCATAATATATGGAAAATGAAAACACTTGTTCTGTCCATTAGAATGTCCATGGGTTACAAGACCCTTGTGTACATTTTCTCCTTTGATCTTAAAAAGCTCATTTTATCCTCAACCTGCCAATAAGAAAACAGGATAAGTGACTTCTCTAAGGCTCACCAAATACCTTTTCTTCTGACTGTAAGTGTACTATGTAGATAATTCCAAAGATAACGAGAAGTCAGGTTCTGGGGTGCAGTGGATTCAGATGCCTTCTGGAATGCCTACATCTCTCATCAGAGCACCAATTCATGTCCCACCTACTCTGCTTCTGATCCAGCTCCCTGCTAACAAGACTGGGAAGCAACAGACGATGGCCCAAGTGCTTGCACCCTGGACACCCATGTAAGAGGCTAGGATGGAGTTCCTAGATCGTGGCTTTAGCCTGGCCCACCCCCAGCTGTTGTGGCAGTGGAAAGATCTCTCTCTCTCTACTTCTATCTCTCTCTCTCTGCTTTTCAAATAAACAAATAATTTTTAAAAAAAACAGAGAAAAAGAGAATATTTACTACCCATAAGTTACCATCAATTAGAGATTACCACTATAAAAGTTTTGGTACACACCCTTCTAATTTTGTTTCTTTACAGATTTTTATGCAAGAATCTGTGTAAGTTCTTGGATATTTTTGGATTCAAATTGAGATTGTATCATGTATACTGCTTAATGATCTTTTTTTCACATAATAGCATGACACAGGGCTTGACCATACCATCATACGTTCTTACAGAGCCTAATCCTACTGGCCCATCAGAGTTGCTCAAGAACCATTCTAGGAATGAGTGACACATGTCCGATAGAGAAAAGATGACACAATCAGTGCTGATTCCTTTTCAGATCATAACTCTCTTTGCTCCACATTAAGAGAAAGAAACTGAGACTCTAAGAGTTTAAACTACTTGCTACAAGTCACACAACTCCTAGCACAAAGCTGGTATTGGGATCCAGATCTGCAGGAAGACAAAGCTTGTACTTGAATCACTGTGCCATGACAGCGATATCTATTTTATTACTTTACTCAGAAGAAGGGCTTGCACCTCCTTTAGAACCTTGGATATTTTCAAAGGTCTGGAAGTTTCTCTGTTACTGGGATAAGCAATCCATGCGAGTTCATGGGAATATAAGAGGGGTCAGAGGCTCAGACAATTTGATGATAAGTAATGATCAAGAGTGAACTCTGGGCCACGAAATGCCACTCCAGAGATGACTTCCTGATGAGTGGTAATTCTTCTGGTCACAGATAATCAAATTCACACATTAGGAGGATCTAGCATGAATGAATGTAGTCACGGCAGATAGATTGGTTTCCATCTTTAAGAAAACAGTGTTTGGGTGGTTTCTGTTGGACTGCATTTTCACCTGCTGTGTGAGAATTCAGGGCAATTTTAGAAAAAAAAAAATCACATTTCCGAAAGTTTTCAGGACAGATCCATTGAAAGTGATGTCCCTGGAGTAATATTGGTTACCTTCCCATCCGTGGCCTCTCGATTTCCATCAGTTGCTTTCTTACTGACAGCCTGTGTTCTAGGCACCTGTTCCCAAAGGGAAACAGAAAATGGTCACAGTATTTGCATTCAAACAGAAGAATGCCATGACCACAGAATAGTATCCCCCCATAAAAGGAACTCCCAGATGGGAAGGGAATCCGTAGGTGTTTTAATTTCTTATAGGTGCTGCAAGAAATTACCAGAAGCTAAGTGGCTGAAGACAACAGAAATTTATTCTCCTCATTGCTGCGGATTTCAGAAATCTGAATCCAAGCTGTCGACAAGGCCACGTCCTCTCTGAAGGCTGTAGGGAGTGAATCCTTCCTTGCCTCTTCTGGGTTCTGCAGGTTTCAGGTATCCCTTGCCTGTTGCTATGTCACTCAGTTTTCAAGTGACTTTCTCCCTGTCCAGGACCTTTTCCTTCGGGGGTGGGGAACATCTAGCCCACGGGCCCTATAAGACCCTTGAAATCACTTGGTCTGTCCTGTCTAGACAACCATAGATGGGACTCAAAACTCAATAAAAACTCAATAAAGCCATAGAAGGCTGACTTTTATGTTGATAATTGTTTATGGCCTGTGAGTGCTGTCATAAATATCCACATGACCCTTGGCAGAGAAAAAAGTTGCCCACCCTTGAAAGAACACTTGTCTTTTGATTGAAGGTCTGCCTGTCTAGCCTGAGATGGTCTTAGCTTGAGATCCCTGACTTAGAATCTGCAAAGATCCCTTTACCAAATAAGTTTATGCTTACTGGTTCCAGGACCTAAGACACAGATGTACCTTTGTGGGGTCCCCCATCCAGCCCATATGAGGGGTGAAGCTCAGCTGTTGTCCCTGACATAGAGCTGCTGAGCCTTCTTGGGCTTAGACTTTGAATGGCAAGTCTTCCCTGGATAAAGTCCTTGACAGGAAAGAAGAGCTTAGAGCCAAAGGGCTGTCCAGGTTACAAAGGCAGACAGGTGTATGGCTGTCCTTGTGTTTTCTGTTTGGAAAATGATGTCTGTGAGCTCCTGAGAGTTACTGAGACAGATGAGGAAGAGGGAGCCATGCCTGATGGGGTCTGGCAGATGCCACCACCCAATTGTGTGTCAAAGAAGATACAGGGCCAGGGACCAGTGTTGTGATGCAGTGGGTTAAGCCTCTGCTTTCTTTTTCTTTTTCTTTTTTTGACAGGCAGAGTTAGACAGTGAGAGAGAGAGAGACAGAGAGAAAGGTCTTCCTTCCGTTCACCCCCTTAATGGCTGCCATGGCTGGTGCGCTGCGCCTATCCGAAGCCAGGAGCCAGGTGCTTCTCCTGGTCTCCCATGCGGGTGCAGGGCCCAAGCACTTGGGCCATCCTCCACTGCCTTCCCAGGCCACAGCAGAGAGCTGGACTGGAAGAGGAGCAGCCGAGACAGAACTGGTGCCCCAACGGGGACTAGAACCCAGGGTGCCGGTATCACAGGCAGAGGATTAGCCTAGTGAGCTGCAGCGTTGGCCAAGCCTCTGCTTTCAACATTGGCGTCCCACATGGGAAAGCCAGTTCAAGACCCAGATGCTCTGCTTATGATCCAGTCTCCTGTTAATGCACCTGGGACAGCAGTGGGAGATGGCCCAGGCACTATGGCCATTAGGTATGTGGGTGACCCTGATACAGTTTGTACCTCCTGGCTTTGGCCTGTTCCAGCCTGGGCCTCGTAGCCATTTTGGAATTGAATCAATGATGGAAGATCTCTCTCTCTCTCTCGCTCTCTCGCTCTCTCTCTCTTTCTCTGTCTCTCTGTCTCTCTCGCTCTCTCTCTCTCTGTCTTTCTCGCTGTCTCTCTCTCTCTCTCTCACACACACACACACACACACTCACTCACACGAGACAGAGAATCCGTGGTGGGCCTGGCAGCTCTGAGATCTGAGATTCAGGTGAGAGTGGACACAGCCATCTAGAATCCATAGGACAGCAGGCAGGAGGCTCAGGCTGGGTTTCTAGGGTGCAGCCTTGAGAACGCCTTCCTCTTTGGGGGATGTTAATGTTGTCAGGCCTCTAGCTGATTGGCAGTGCCCACCACATACAGAGGATAACTTATTTTCTTCCAAATCTGCTGGGTGCACATCTACAAGTACCTTCACAGCAGCGCCTGCATTGGTGCTAAGCACAACAGTCTATCTACTGGACACTTGAGGCTCACAGTCACATTGGCATGCCTAGAACTTCAGACTTGATTCTGAGCACCGAGGCCATGCCAGGCGTTGTGCTGTGCGCTGCACGTGTGGGAGCGGATGGGAGAGCAGTGACCTCTGTGGTCAGTAGCTGACCCTCAGTCTAGAGCAGACCTCAGCAGAGAGTACAGAATCCCAGAGTACGAGAGGCTGTCACGGGAACAGCCAGAGAGGCCCCAGTTGCCCCAGACCTGGATGAAAGTAGGTATGAACCAAGGGAAGTGGGGGAGGCAGAGAAAAGGCGAGTGTCCCAGGCAAAGGGAAACTTAGAGGAAAGGAAAGCAGAGGAGCTTCTGACACTGAAACAACTCCCTTAGGGCTGGAAAACAGCATGAGGCCCACGGGCACGGATGGATGTGGCCAGAGGAGTGAGCCTGGGGACTGACTGTCCTGCACCTCCTCTGAGACCCTGTATATGTCAGACCTGGAGAGCTACTGAAGGCTGTGTAGCCTTTTCAGAAGAGAGCTCAGATGAGAGTCAGGGCCTAGGCGGTCGAAGCATCTTTGGGCGATAGGAGAATGACCACAGTTAGGGTAATGCCTGGGGGTTGCTGGGATGTGAACAAGATTCAATTCCTAGACTCATATGGACAGGAAGCCCCAAAGTCATAAGTTAATGGCTCTAAGAGGGTGAAAATGATCTGATTACCTTGATCAGAGGTAGGGCCTAGAGGCAGGCCTCTAGGTCCCTGAGGGTGTGCCATCAGAGGCAGCTCCTGCAAGAAGGTTGATCTTAAAAACTGAGGCAGGCCCAGTCGCTTTTTCTGCTTCCTGGTTCTCCACGTGTTCACTCCTCCAAGTGTCCTCTGCCCCTGCCACCCTCCAGCCTCACTGACATTGGACTGTGAACCTCCAAAACTGCGGGCCACAACAAACCTCTCTCATTCCTAAGTAGCTTCTCCCAGGCACTGTTACAGTGATGAAAAGCTGACTACTACAAAGGTGGACAACACAGAGGATTAAAAACAGCCTAGATCAACCAACATGCTTTCACATCACTGTTGGGGTTTGGTTGGATGGAGAGACACAAGCACACGTTCAAATTTGTCAGCCTATGTGGGAATGGATTTGGTGTCTCTACATGTGGTATAGCCTCTCTCACAGTCTGTCTACCAGCCTCCCCTGTCCTCTATTCATCTTTAATTCTGATTGGATTTAGTGCTCATCCTTTCCTGAGTGCCTGGAGTCTCAGAGCAGAGTGGTGCTGTTTTATAAAGCAAAAAAAAAAAAAAAAACATTTCTTGTGAATTAACTAACCATCAAAAGGAAAGAAAGGCAGACAAGCACGTCAACACAAAATGCATCCTCTGCATCTGGGAGGGCTGTTCACAGCCTCGGAAGAACCCCTGCCCCACCCCACCCCCACGGAACCCCCAGAGGAGGAAATACTCCCATGGTACTTCTCTGCAGCAGTCCCCGGCTTTTCATTGAGAACATGAAAATTGGAGTGAATTGTAATTGAATGTTATTCAACCTTTCCATATTAAAGTGAACATGAGATCAAATTGTCAATTTTCCCAAACTCTATGTCATTTTGTATTAGGTTACCTTGCTCATGCCAGGACATGGAGCTCATATGAACCCAAAGTGGAAGGAATCTCCGAACGTTGCCAAGTCTATAATGTGAAGAGAAAGAACTGCAAGTGAGGTGTATTTGAATGTGAATGAAAAATCCAGCTCTGCCTTGGCAGAGGCATGAAATGAACTCAACTCGCTCTTGGCATCTGGGTTGCTCATGTCCCGAGCTACACTCCCCCAGTGATCCAGGTTCTATCAAACCAGAAACATGTTTTACCAGATGCTCCCCACCTCCCTCCCGACGCATGTGCTGTGTGCAGAATGGGAGCCATATGTTTCTTATCCATTTACACTGAAATCACCGAGATGTTACTCAATGATGCCTCTATGATTTACAGTTCTTTCAGCATTTTTTTGAGTCTGAAGGGGGAAAATCATATTTTGTCAAGCATAGACTTGAAACCACAAATTTGTACAATGAAGAAAAGTATGTGTCTGCTGTTTTCTTTCTTTTTGCTTCCAAGCTTCAAAGAGGGTATTGGCAACTTGCAAACACATGATTTACCAGAAGTATCCACATCAACTGTGTGAGCCCACATCTCCATCTCTCTCTTTAGTGCCATAGTCTCCCATCACGGGAGAAGTGTGTGTGTGTGCACGGGAAATAGAGGACAGAGGAGAAGGAAAAGAGGAGAGAATGATTTGAATTAATGGGAAGAAAAGGGAAGGAAGACAGATGGGTGTTTGGCACAGCAGCTAAGATGCCACTTGGAATGCCCACATCCCATATTGGAATGCCTGCGTTTGAGTCCCAGCTCCGCTCCTGATTCCAGCTTTCTGTTCATATGTGCCCTGGGAGGCAGCAGGTGAAGGAAGGGTCCCTGTCACCACCTGGGAGACTTGGATTGAGTTCCTGACTCCGAATTTTGATGTGGCCCAGCCTCAGCTGTTGAGGGCATTTTTGGAGTGAGTCAGTGGATGACAGCTCACTCGCTCTCTCTCTCTCTCTCTCTCCCCCTCTCTTTCAATCTCCTTTAAAATAAATAAATAAATACAAATTTTAAAAAGGAAGAATGATGCAAAGAGAAGCAAGGAATTTAGCATGTTTCAGCACATGGGAAATCGATGCATTCAGAAGTAGACAAAGTATGCTCATCAGAAATGGTTGTTGGTAGCCAACAATTGAATCACCTGCTTGTCAAGAAGGTAATTGTAGAGTATCTTCTATGTGCCAGCCTGTGGCAAAATAAAGATGAATAAAACATTTTGTGACACTCCTCCAGAGTCTAACCTATTTCTCCTCCACTAGAAACTGAGTTGGCCTGTGTCCACTGTGACCAATGCCACTGGCAAAAGTGATACTATGCTGAATCTAGCCTTTAAGAGGACACACACTTTTCAGTTTGGCCTCTGGAACCTGGCTGTTAATGCTGAGGCCATGTGTAAACCCAGAATACAGCCCCATGGTGTTGCCAGGTGGTGGCCAACATCCACTGCCAGTCCTGGGAGTGCACCATTTTGGAAGCCCAGTCTAGTCAAACCATATGGATATAAAGTTTGCATTAGCATTTCACCCTCCTCTTTTTCAAAGCCATAAAGGTCCTTTTCTGGAAAACCTTTGTAACATTGGTGGTCAGACGTATGTGCCAATTTCATGGGGTGCTTAGGTTCAGTCTTCTGAAGTTTCATCGTGTCGTTGGCCGGCATGGATGGCGCACACTATTCCAGGCGGGGAGTCTTTGCCTCTCTGCCTTTTAATGACTCCATGTTGGAGGATCAGTTGTGTCCTTCTCAGAAGCTTTTCTCATTTGTACCAAAGGGATCCTAGTCAAGAGAACTTTGCCAGTGTTGTAGATTATGACCCTTACACTTCATATCTAGCTGTCTGACTTTCTATGTATAAATCCATCCCTCTCAAGTTTCAACTTTCAAATAAAACCCATTTATATTTAATACACACACCTTTATATTAACACTTCTTTTTATATTTTTAAAATGTATTTATTTGAAAGAGAGAGAGCAAACTATCTTCCATCTGCTGATCCACTCGCCAGATGGCTGCAACAGCTAGAGCTAGGCCAGACTGAAGCCAGGAGCCAGAATCTTTCTCCAGGTCTCCCATGAGGTGGGAGTACAATCACTTGTGTCGTCTTCCTTTGCTTTTCTCCAGGTGCCTTGGCATGTTGCTGGATTGGAAGTGGAGCGGCCAGCACATGAGCCAGTGACAATAGGAATGCCCAGGTGGGCTTTACCCACTGTGCCACAATGCTGGCCCCAACACCACTTTTTAGGTTCATGGTTCCTTGAAAGTATTAATGGATTCAATTATTCTAGCTTTTTTCTGCAAACTAGTTTTGCTTTGTTCTCCAGATTCATTTTCTTTAACTTTGATATAAATCTTCAGAGAACGCATGAGTGACTTCTGAAATAGTGACATCTCTCACCCACATGGCTTTCTCTATGCTCCTATCTCTCACTAGTTTTGGGGGATTATAATGATAATAGCTTCCATTTCTTAGTATTAGTATGTACTATTAAAGCCCAGATCATTTTTAATTCTCTAAACAACCCCAGGAGGGAAGTGTTATTTTTCTCATTTTACTGTTCAAGCATCAGAAACTTAGAGAAAATCAGATATCGGCTTGGGGTCACTAGATGCTGCGGAATCAGGCTTGAATCTGGATTTGTCTTGTGCGATTCTAACAGCCTGCCTTCCTGTCTTCTTAGGGACACAGACTCATACAAAGGAATCCGTGTATTCATTCACCCACTCACCCCAGACATTCCTCAGATGTCTTCTGCATTGAAGAGTTTAGCTAAACTATATTAAGAAAAGGACCAAGAAAACTAAGTAGGACATTCTTCATATTTATAAAGAGCTATTCTGGGCAAGAATCTGAGTCTGATTTAATTTTATCAGCAAAAAGGGACCACAGATAGTTCTTAACTCCCTTAATACGTCGTTCAGGAAAGGCTGGGTGACGACGCAGCAACAAGCAATCCTATGATTGCGATGGTTTGCTGCAAGGTTAGTTTTTGCTTCTGCTCTTCTGCTATTTCTTCTCTGAGGCTCCTGGAAGGGTTCTGTTGCATGTTGTCATCATTTTTACACTGCGATGCTGCACTTCCTAGGCTATTAATAATCACCATGGCAGGAAGAAAAAAGGGCTCTGGGGGTCTCAGTGAGTCGAAGAGATGCTCCGTGCAGAAGGGTGACACCCATCACTCACGTGCACACAATGGCTTGGCCAGAGCTGGTCACCTCCCACCACAGGGAGCCAGGACTGGCCATCCTCTAGAGGGTGGAAGCGCCAGAGTTGGGGGAAGAACATTAAGAAACTGGAACTAACAAATCCCACATATCTAGCAATTTACCAAGTCATAGTCCAATATGTGGAAGGAATTTAAAAACAGAAAACACTTCATGGCTGAAAAATTATCAGTCATGCAGTTCTACCAGAAATTTGGTGATTGAAAGACTTTTCTTCAAGTCCCTTCTTCCAGGCTCTCCTGAAGGGGGAAGGAACAGTATTTCATGAGAAGTTTATTTAGGGTCCTTTTTGCTTTGGTTTTTCAACCTGTAGGACAGGGCTGTAGCTAACAGCTCTGAAGGACTGACTTGAGGCAGGCCAGTTTTGCTGTTTAAGAGAAAATCTGAATGGAGTATGTTGCCTGCATAATCTGTGTGAGCAGTCACAAGGTGGGCGGACTTGAGGGGCGAGTGTCTTGAATAGAAAGGCTGTGTAAGGATGGGTGTTGGCCTAGAGGTGAAGATGCTACCTGGGACACGGGCATCCTCTGTCACAGTGCCTGGGTTCAGGTCCCAGCTCCACTCCTGACTCAGCCTCCTGCTGATGTGCACCCCGGAAAGCAACAGGTAATGGCTCCATTACTCTGGGTCCCTGTCACCCTGTGGGAGACCCAGAGGGACTTTCTGACTCCCAGCTTTGGTATTTCCCAGCCTGATTTGGGGGAATTTGGGGAGGGAGCTCTCTCTCTCTTTCTCTCTGTGTGTGTGTGTGTGTCTGCCTTTCAAATAAAAATAAATAAAAATGTTCAAAACAAGTCCACTCATTGAAACGGGCCTGCATTCTATGCTAATTGTCCCCTGAGGCTCTTTCCTATTCAGATCCTGCGCAGAGAGTGGAGGCAGCCAGGCTGGCATAATTCTGTGGCAAAGAGGAAGAGAACAGGAGCAGAGCCTCTGCTGACCTGGGTGACAACACTGATGTTCAGCCCCACGAAGGCAGTCAGGCCCGGGGGGCTCAAATTCTGGAGAAAAGAGAAGCTTAGAGAAATGCAATTCTTCTAAAAGGTTTTGCTGATTCTTTTTTAAGATGTGTGGATTCATTTGTTTGAAAGGCAGGGTGTCAGAGAAGGAAGGAGATGCACACAGATACACAAAAGGAGAGAGGGAGAGAGAGAGAGAGAGAGAGAGAGAGAACCATCCATTGGTTTACTTCCCAAATGCCTATAATAGCCAGGGCTGGACCAGGCCAAACCCAGAAACTAGGAACTCCATCCAGGTCTCCCACAAGAAGGGCAGAGGCCCAAGTACTTGGGCCATCTTCCACTGCCTTCCCAGGTGCTTTAACGGGAAGCTGGATCAGAAGCAGAGTAGCCTGAGTAGTTGGGACTCAGATCAGCACTCCAATACAGGATGCCATCATCACACACACAGCTTATCCCACTCCCATACAGGACACCAACATCACACACACAGCTTAACCCATTCCAATACACAGGAGGCCAGCGTCACACATAGAGCTTAACCCACGAGCCACAGTACTGGTCCCTTTTTGTTCATTCTTGGATGCTCAGTCTCAGAGGTAGAGAAAGTTAGTAGAAATCAGTTGCTTAGAATTGATACAGAATTCCTGGATGTCTCATGATATTAGAGTAAAAAAATTGCAGGGCCTGCCAAGAGAGAGGAGCCTAAGTGACAACCCAGAGGGAACCCTGAAATGCTATAGGAGGGCAGGGCAAAGAGTGTGTGGAAAATGGATTAAAATGTAAATTTATTTTGATGGAAAACATTTTGAAGTACAGGCACACGGTTTTCCAAAAGTTTGTGAATAATGACTATTAATTAAAAAAAGCATGAATTTCAAAATATTTTTGCATTAAAATGAAATGATCTAAATTGTTTTTTGTAAACTGTTTCAGCACTCTTGCATTTCTGTAGTAAGTGCAAGCCAAATTAAACAGAGGCTGGTAAAGACTAAAATCCAACCTCAAGCCATCTGAATCCTTGATTGAATTAAGGGGCTACTTCTATGTTGAACAACGCCAGGGAGTCAAAGAAAATCCTTTTTGAAACCACACAAGATCACCTAGAACTTTGTATTTTTATTAACAAGGTTTAGCATCCAATAAAAATTACCTGGGACTTTAGTAATTAGAAACAAGAGAGAGGAATAAAAATGAAAACAATAAGCAAAAATGCAAACAGATATTGGAACTTTCAGGTACATACTGAAAACGATTAATACATCAAACAAAATAGAGGAGAAGATGACAAACTTTTGCCGGAGAACTGCAAGATGTCAATTCAACAGCAGTAGAATTAAGTACAAATTTCGGAAACTAAAGGACACACTATCTGAAATTAATTGTGTGACCGATGTGATCATTAGCAGATCGCACGGCTGAAGAGCAAGTTCATGATGTGGAACACGAAGAACACGTCAGTAGAACATGTCTGCATGTGAGGCAGGCCTATGGCAGAGGCTAAGACTTCACTTCGGATACCTGTATCCCACACGGGAGGGCCTGGGTCAGAGCATCAGCTCCACTTGCTAGCAGAGAAAGCAGGAACCAGACGTAATAAAAAGCACAACTCTCTGATTCATTTGTACAGGGTTTAACAAAAAGCAAACCTTATCTGCCGTGAGGATGGGAAGAACAGTTGCCATCTTTGGGGTGTCGAGGGTTTTGAGGTGCTGACAGTGTTTCATTTCCCGATTTGCATGGTGGTTACGGGAGTCTGCTCATTTTGTGAAAATGAATTCGGCTTAAAGCTAGAATCTGAGTGTGTGCTATTCTTCAACAAAGATGTTTGTTTAGGGGCGGGTGCTTGGCTCAGCCATTAAGACTCTGCCTGGGATGCCGAATCCCACATTGCAGAACCTGGGTTCAAGTCTTTGCTCTGCTCCTGATTCCAGCTCCCTGCTAATGCACACCTTGGGAGGCGGCAGGTGACGGCTCCACTACTTGGGGCCCTGCCATCCATGTGGGAGACTCAGATAGAGTTCCCAGGATTCTGGCTTCTCCCTGGCCCAGCTCTGGCTGTTGTGGGCATTTGGGGAGTGAACCAGTAGATAAAAGATGTCTCTTTGCCTCTCTCTCTGTGTATCTATGCCTTTCAAATAAAAAAAAAATGTTTATTAAAAACATTAAAAATTCCACAAGGGTCTGGTGCTGTGGTACAACGGGTTAAGCCATTGCCTGAAGTACTGGCATCCCATATGGGTGCCAGTTCAAGTCCTGGCTGCTCCACATCCGATCCAGCTACTTGCTGATAATGTCCCTGGGAAAGCAGCAGAGGATGCCCCAGGTACTAGGGCCCCTGCACCCATGTGGAAGACCTGTTGCTGCCAGTTGGGGAGTGAACCAGCAGATGCAGGATCTTTCTCTCTGTCCCTCCTTCTCTCTCTTTCTCTCTAACTCTGCCTTTCACGTAAAAAATAATAAAAACTTAAAAAATTCCATGTGACAAATGTATCTAGCAATTGAAAGTATCATTCTTGTCAAAGAATTCTTTGAAGGATGGCTACTGAATGTGGATTCAATTTTGATCTTATTTTAATGGAGTCCTTTTATAAGGTAAAAAAATTTAGATGCTTATTTAAATGTCATCTTTGATTTAATTAATAACATTAAAGTAAATCTATAAAACTCTTATTTCACATTTTTATTTTGATTTAGCTCTCTTTTGCATTTGGGTATAGAAACCATAAGATAAATTTGTGTGCTTTAAAGGAAAACCTTTGTACAACGAAATAATTTTATGAAACCTGTTTTCATTGTGTGTTTCTTTAGTTTGCTACATAATAAAGTAACAATAACAGGATTGTTGACAGTAACAGTGGTGCTCAAAGCACATTGTCTTATTTTCATTTCACTCTCTTTATTTACAAAAATTGAGGCTATTCAATGCATATTCATCCCTCGCCATGACTGTACACTAGGACTGGGAAGCGTGACTCTCCTACCTTCTAAAGATGAGAACTCTGGGATCCAGGGAGTGTAAACTGTTTGTCCGTGATCATAGAAACATAGAGACCAAGGGCCAGGACTCAAACGTTCGGACACTGATTAATGCTGGCATTTCCCCCCTAAGTTAATATTTACCTCCTGTCTGTCTCGATTTGGGTTAACAAAAAAGCTTAGAAGCATCCATTTCTGACCAGCCATGGCAGACTTAGAACAGTAGAGAAAAGGCCAAAGTTGGGTTGAAATGCCTGGAACTCTGCATTGAGGCAACTGGCCCTCCCATTTCCATAATGGAAGCATAAGGCAAGAATTAGAAAAAGGATGGTCACCTTACTATAGCTGTTATTGGTTTTTTTTTTTTCAATAATTTTTTAATTTCAGAATTGTTTTAATTCTACAAAACAAAATTTGTGAAGTATGAAATGAATATGGAAAAATGGTAAGAATTGTTAAATCTTCAAAGTAAATTTTTAAAAGATGCTTCTGGGAGCACAAAGAAAAAAGGTATGTCATATTGTACCACACAACCATATGTAATTATTGTTAATAATAAAATATTTTAATGAAAAACACTGTGAAGTAGTACAAAGAGTTCCCATGCGCCCCACACCCAGTGTCCCCTATGGCTAACAGCTTATATTAGTATGATGTCTGTCACAGTCCATAAACCGCACCTAGCTTCTCCTATTATTAACATCTCCTATTAGTATAGTTGTCAAAATGAACCACACCCAGCTTCCTTTATTTTTATAATCAAAACTTCTTCTCTCCGTTCCACTCCTCCTAGCCTCTAGTCGTCCACATTCGGTGTTCAGATTATTTTTCAGCTTCCACCATGTGAGAGAACACGTGATATTTGACTTGTGCGTCTGACTTACTTCACTGTATATGCTGTCCTCTAGTTCCGATCATTTTCCTGCTGCAAATGAGAGTTTTGTGTCCTTGATGGCTGAATGGTATCCCACTGTGTGCATTTACCAGGTTCATACGATGACGGACACCTTGGCTGATTCTGCATCTTGGCTATTGTGGACACGGTGATTTCATGTCTTCTGGATATACACCCAGTAGTGGGATTGCTGGATCATATAGTGACTCTCTAGTTTTTAAAGAAACCTCGAGGGACCAGTGCTGTGGCATAGTGGGTTATTCCCTGGCCTGAAGTGCCGGCATCCCATATGGGCGCCGGTTGGAGTCCCAGCTGCTCTACTTCCGGTCCAGCTCTCTGCTATGGCCCAAGAAAGCAGTAGAAGGTGGCCCAAGTCCTTGGGCCCCTGCACCCATGTGGGAGACCTGGAAGAAGCTCCTGGCTCCTGGCTTCAGATCGGCACAGCTCCTGCCATTGTGGCCATCTGGGGAGTGAACCAGTGGATCGAAGACCTCTCTCTCTCACTCTCTGCCTCTCCTCTCTCTGTGTAACTCTGACTTTCAAATAAATAAATTTTTAAAAAGGAAAAAGAAAAGAAAAGAAAAGAAAAGAAAAGAAATCTCCATGCTGTTTTGCATAGTGGCTGTACTAATTTACATTCCCACCAACAGTGTATAAGAGTTCCCCTTTCTCCACAGCCTCACCAGCATCTGTTACTGTCTCTTTGTTTGATTTTTCAAAAGCAGAAAATGAGAACTATGTAGAACAAGAGACTGAAAACATAGTCTTGAGACCAGACAATCATCTGTTAAGAGGCTCCATTGGTTCCATTGTTTCACAGAGTCTAAACTGGACACTCTCCTGACATCTCTGTGTCTCCTTCGCAGTCCCGTTTTTTGGGAGCTTCCTGGCACAGTTGCTTTGTGAGAATGTTGTGTGTCCTGAGCAGCCGGAGAAGGACTGTGCAGAGAGAATCTCAACTCTGCTTCAAAACCCAAGTGAGCCTGCAAAGAATTTTTCAGACTCTCAACTGCCTGACCTCATGGATGTCGGCAAAATATCTGAATTCACTGGCTGCACATATCTGAACTCATTCTGCCTCTCTCTCGGAGCTCCCAGCACCCCTTAAATGGGGCAGGAAAACATGGGATTTTAAACTACATAGCTTCCTTGCACACAGTGACTTGATGACCATAAGATGAACTGGTTGGGACCCTTTTTTATTTTTAAAGATTTATTTGTTTGTTTGTTTGAAAGGCAGAGGGATAGAGAGAAAGAAGCAGAGACAGAGATGGAAAGAGAGATCATCCATCCACTGGGTCACCCCTCAAATAGCTGCAAAGGCCGGGGCTGGGCCAGGTGGAAGCCAGGAGCCTAGAGCCTCTTTTGGGTCTCCTCTTGGGGGTACAGGGGTCCAGGGACCTGGGCTGTCCTCTACTGCTTTCCCAGGCACATTAGCAGGGAGCTGGATTAGAAGCAGAGCAGCTGGGACTGCAACTGGTGTCCCTAGGGGGTTCCAGTGCTGCAGGCCCCGGCTTAATCAGCTTAAGAGCAGTGCCAGTGGTTGGGGGACTTTGGCCCACACTGGGGTCCGCTTTGCAGAGGGCTGCGGCCTTCATCCACTACTGACTGTGAGGACTACACCGTGGCAGCGCATCAAGCACTATGGCAGTTTTATGACCTTCCCCAAAGTTTGGGGGTGAGTGGTTTCCCCTTTGGAGCAGCAGACAGTTTGTGTCATCAGAGACCCGTGTTCTGCCTGTTCTTCCTTCTCTGAGATCTTTGACCAGTGGACTTTTTGGCTTCATACTTGTTCGCTCATGATCACGTGATGGCTGACGTAGTCCCAGATGACACATCCTCATTCCGGCTACACGAACAGGAAGGAAGCAACGGATACAACAGGTGTTCTTCTCAGGAACGTCTTCTTCTCAGGCTGTGTTTGGGCCTGGTATTGTGGTGCGGTGGGTTAAGCCACCTCCTGCAGTGTTGCGATCCCAGCTCAGAGCACTGGTTTTGTCCTAGCTGTTCCAGTTCCAGTCCAGCCCCTGGTAATGCAGCTGGGAAATCAGCAGAAGATGGAATAAGTTCTTGGGCCCCTGCCACCCATGTGAGAGACCTAGATAGAATGCCAGGATCCTGGTTTTGACCTGGCCCAGCCCTGGCTATTGTGGCCATATTGGGAGTGAAACAGTGGATGGAACTCTCTCTCTCTCTCTCTCTCTCTCTCTCTTTATTACTCTGCCTTTCAAATGAGTGATAAATAAAAAACCAAAAGCTTTCTTTTAAACAACAATTGAGAGAGAAAGAGAGAGAACAAACACACACCGATAGAGCTCCTATCCAGTGATTCACTCCTCAAATGCTGGGGTCCCAATCTAGGTCTCCCATGTGGGTGGCAGGGACCCAGCCATCTGACTGTCACAGCTGCCTCTCAGGGATGTATTAGCAGAAAGCTGGACTTGGGAGTGGAGCCACGATTCAGACCCACCACTCTGGTATGAGATACTGGCATCCCAAGGAGTGTGTTAACTGCTAAGACCTTTTGAACAGAAGGTTAGAAGGAAGCAGCCACAGGGTGAACTGGAGCCATGCAACCAGTCTGAATTTGGACTTTGCTCTGCTTCTGGAGGGTAGGTTCAGCTCTAAAGTTTCCCTATTGCCCTCAACTATCAGCCATCACAAGTTCAAAACCAACGGGAAGCATCCTTGTGTCATGCAGGAACGAATGGCACAGGGTGGGTCCCTGAGTGAAGGTGCGAGCGATTGTGGGCCCGCCTTTTTCTCGTGACAAACTCACCAGAACCTTCCTCTTGATCCTCACATTGGCCTCCCTGAAGGGGGGAATTTGAGTTCTGTTGTCACCACTGCTCGTATATTATATTATATCATTCCACCTTTTCTATTTATAATTCCCAACTTCTGGGCTTCCAGGAAACTTGTCTACATCATGTTCCTTTTTCTTAAGCAGGCTTCTCCTCATTAGTTCCTTCTCTCCCTCCTCAACAGCTGCTGGCCACGTTTATTGCTTACTTTTTAAGCACACGTTTATTGGAGTGTAATTTACATATGATAGAACTGACCGCTTTTAGGCACATGGTCAGATGAATATTGAGAAACAGCTGTGAAGTCACCATGACAAACCAGACGCAGAACATTT
Organism: Lepus europaeus; assembly: GCF_033115175.1. Classification (NCBI taxonomy): domain Eukaryota; kingdom Metazoa; phylum Chordata; class Mammalia; order Lagomorpha; family Leporidae; genus Lepus; species Lepus europaeus. The sequence continues at coordinate 10,044,902 of NC_084828.1, read as the reverse complement.
TCATCAGCCTCAAATTTCCCTCCCGGTCCCTCTTGCTTCATTGCAGTCAATCCTCTCCTGCTACGTCTAACCCTTGAGGATCACTAACCTGATTTCTGCTTCCATAGCTTTGCCTTTCCCTAAGGTCATACAGATTCACTAATTTAGTAGTAGTCTTTGGATTCCGTATCCTCTCACCTATCACAGTGCTAGCGAGATGCACCCATGCACCTGTGTTCTGTCACTGGCTGCTTTTCTTTATCATTGAGTAGTATTCCATCGTATGGATGCACCACAGATTTGTCTATCCATTCATCAGTTGATGGACATATGTATTGTTCCCCATTTTTGCTACTGCAGATAATTATACCATAAACATTCAATAATGGGTCATAGTCTTTTTTAGTCTTAGGGTCTTTTTTGTGGGAGAGCAGGAAGACAACTAGGAATGGAATTGCAGTGTTTGATGGTGCATGTTTTTGATGGTCCAATGTTTGTCTTTTTAAGAAGATTTCAAAGGAACTTTGGTTCTCCATTTTTAATTCCCAAGAAAATATTGAGCGAATGAGCCATCCTTCTGATGGCTTCTGTCTACTCGACTTCCCAATTCTAACACCTTTCACCGACGCCCTCATCCTCTTCATTTTCCTACAGTTAGGACATTTTCCCATTACAGTCCCCCCCCACCCACACACACACACACATCTTTCTTTGAATCTCACTCCCTGCACTTCTTGATGCCACTCTTATTTTTTCCATATCTTTGTCATCTATTATAACCATCCTAGTGGCTATGGAGTAGTACTACATGGCAGTTGTATTTTGTACTTCCCTAATTAATTTAAGCATCCACTTCTGTTCTTGGATCCCTTCCTTGGTGAGATGTCTATTTGCATCTTGCTCATTTTTTTATTTTTTATTTTATTTTAAAAAATTTTTTTTTGACAGGCAGAGTGGACAGTGAGAGAGAGACAGAGAAAAAGGTCTTCCTTTTTGCCGTTGGTTCACCCTCCAATGGCCGCTGCGGTAGGCGCGCTGCGGCCGGCGCACCGTGCTGATCCGATGGCAGGAGCCAGGTGCTTCTCCTGGTCTCCCATGGGGTGCAGGGCCCAAGCACTTGGGCCATCCTCCACTGCACTCCCTGGCCACAGCAGAGAGCTGGCCTGGAAGAGGGGCAACCGGGACAGAATCCGGCGCCCTAACCGGGACTAGAACCCGGTGTGCCAGTGCCGCAAGGCGGAGGATTAGCCTAGTGAGCCGCGACGCCAGCTCATCTTGCTCATTTTTAACTTGGGTTTGTAGTCTTCTGATATGAGCTGTAAGGACTCCTTACATATTTTCAAAACAAATCTTCTATCAAAGAAGTTATTTGCAAATGTCATCACCCCATCTGAGCATGTGCTGTTTTTCTAATGGCATCTTTTGAAGCACCAGTGTTTTACCTTTTGCTCAGATGAGAAAGTTCTGGCTGAATATTTCCCCTTCTCTCTTCATTTTAGTGGTAATTCCAGCAGAGGCTCCACCTCCCCTGTGGTTCTAGCTCCTGGGCTCTGGCAACTTGATTGCCACCCTTTCTCCCTCCAGCCCTCGGGGTGGGAGTAACTTTTACAGCTCATGTCTGGGTGACCCGGTAATCTCCTTGGGTGCTCACTTCTTCCAACAATTCTGCAGCTGTGACTGGTACAACTTCGCTGCCAGATGTGACATCTTACAACAGTGTCCCCTGCTGCTCCCTTCCTGGTGTCTAATTCTGATTAGGCTCTAAATGTTCTGAGCAATCTGACTGCAGACAAACCAATGAACCCCTCGTTTGCACACCTTCTTCATGCATACCCCACTGTATCTGGCTGTATACCCACTCCCCTCTTTCAACGCTGAGTTAGCTCCCTGAGGGCACGGGCCATCTGTCACTCATGGTTTTGACTCCAGGCAGTAGTTTCATCCATGTGTGAGCTGAGCAGCTCAACAGAATGGAATGTCTAAGAATGACCTTGCAAGAGATGTCAAGGTATATCCCAAAGGAGAAAAGGCCACTGTGGACTCAGCCTTAGCCTGCGATGGCTCCTCCAGCAGGAGGAGTTTAGAAAGATCCTTTCATCAACAGAGCTCAGGAGAGCTGCTGTTGGCAGTGAGAGTCCCTGGCGCTCATGTGCTCAGAGCACCGCGAACGTGACATCAAACTTCACCCACCATCTTTTCCCATTCTCCTCCCACTAATACCTACACTTATCCCACGCGCCCCCAACACACACACACCTTTTCTCTTCTCTGCCTAGAAATTGTTATTGACTTGGAAAGGTCTAAATGTTTGTGTCCCCTCAAAATGCATCGGTTGAAATTTTTACCTCCAAGGTGGTGGCATTAGAAGGTGATTGGACAGAGCTCTTAGGACTGGTGCTCCTAACAGAGACACCTCATTCTTGCCCTTTCTGTCATCATGTGAGGATCCAGTGAGCAGTGACTATCTATGAAGCAGGAACAAGGCCTCCACTGGACACTGGCTCTTCTGGGGCTTCTAGCATCCAGAACTGTGAAAAACAAATAGTTGTGGCTTCTAAGTAACCCATTTTATGGTATTTTGTTGGAGTAGCCTGGACTGACTTTACTCCTGAAAATTTAGTTTACAGGACTCAATTAGCTCATAGGGCCTAACAAGCCACATGTGTATTGCCTTCCCCACTAAGTGGATGGTTGGTTTCAGTAGGAATGGAACCACATCGTGCAGCTTTTCCTCTCCAGGGCCATCAGAAAGGACTCCTAGCACTTGTTTGTTTAGTGAATGCTGTTTCTTTCAGTTTGACTTATTTTGTGATGGGGGGAAATTGGTGGTTCAGACCTGAACTTGGTTCTGTGCTGATGATTATCTAACTTCTGCTTAAGTGTGAGGTGAGCCAGGTCTCAGTAGCCCCTTTCAACACACATTTGCATAAGGGAGATAACTTCCCAGTCATTTGCAGCTTGCTGTATTTTTTCCCATGGGCCTTCCTCACCCTTTGACACATGCATGCCAAAATCATTGCTCTCCGAATCTGATTTTCATGAAATGATTTTGGTTCCAGAGCATTACAGACATATAAAGTGCTTACATTTTAATTCTAGATTCTAGAACACCCTTCCCAAAGTTATAACTAAAATGTTGGATGCTGTTATCAGACCAATTTTTCTACAGTGTTCCTGAGACGTATCCTTTGAGTCTGTAGCACCCACTTCAACATCTCCCAAGGCCTCTTCTTCATGTTCAGTGAAAACTTCAGACTCACAGGTTATCACAGGATACATCTGACATCCATCTACCCAGGAGCTTCATCCAGGTGAGCTGCATCCAGCATTCTTCTCAGTGGGAAGTCAACCAACAGTCACCTGCGCAGTGGGGAAGTGCATCCACAGTGGTCTCCTGCGGGGTGCCCCCTGGCTTAGAAGTCTGGCACGTGCACCACTACCTCCAGACACAGGGCTTCTACAGCCCCTCAGGGCCATATCTAATTACAAGAGTCATCATATGCTTACAGTTTTTTAGGAAAGCCCCCAGATGGGACACTGTTGCCAGCTGTGAGTTTCCCATCAGCGTCATGTTTATCATAAGGAATGCTGCCTTGGAGCACTGTTGACGTTCAGCCTCATCAGGTGCCAGGACACCCCAAGCCAATCAAAAGCCCAATTCAGACAGGAAGTGAGATTTGGTTGATGAACCCTTTGCCCAACCCGTACAACGTAGAAGCCAAACTTTCTCACATGGCATCCTCAGCCACAGCATAAGGGGTTCATCCAGGCTAATTATAGCGCTGCCCCCATTGTCAGCCTCAGCTCCAACTGAGGCCTGGAAACCCAGTGCGCAGGTGGCTCACCCTGGAGGCCTCTGCACTGGGCTCTCCTCTCTCTCCTCTCTTTGTCTTTTGCAGCTCAGGTTTCCTTGCTCAGCTTCTGACCAAACATGACCGCTGCCCTTCAGTGTTCCCCCGACAGGACTCTCCAGGCAGACGGGATCATTCTCGGGGCTCTGTCTCCTTGTATTTTATTCACACCACTACTCACAATGACAAAGGACAGGGAGAGCCTGATGCCGCCCCTTGCATTCTAGTGAGCTCCTCTTGTGTCTTCAGCCACACTGGCAACCCCAGGCCCCAGGGCAGTCTTCATCTTTGAATCCCGGGACCGGGTTGAGTGTGGGCACATTGTAAGTGACCCACAGATATGAATGTTATTGAAAGTTTCTGTGAAATCACATTGACTTCTAAACTACATCATTTACAAAATCTCTGAGCCATTTTAAAAGTGAAAGAGTCCCCTTTCACAGTGTTTCCTAATGGTCCAAAATAGCAAATACTTCTCGAATGTTCAACTTAAGGCCACAGCTTCCATTTCCCTGTTTAATGTCCACTCCAGACCTTCCAGACCTATAGGCATGCACTGTTATTGTCCCCTCTTAATTGACAAGCAAACTCTCGCTGTGGTATGGATGTGGTTTGTTCCACAAGGGCTCACGTGTTGCAAGCTTGGTCCCCAGGGCGGAGATGTTAAGAGGTGGTGGGGCCTTTTAGAGCAGGGCCTAGTTTGAGGTGACTGGGTTACTCTGGCACTGTTAGGTAGGGAGATACAAGTTAGCCCACGTGCGTGGAGGGGGCCTATGGTAAACAAAGCTCCTATGGAAAGGCAGCCTGGGAAGTAGACCTCGGAAGCAGCTCAGGACTGAGCCAGGCAGAAGCCAGGAGCCAGGAGCCAGGAGCTTCTTCTGGGTCTCCCACATGGGCACAGGGTCCCAAGCCATCCTCTGCTGCCTTCCCAGGCACATTAGCAGGGACCTGGATAGGAAGTGGAGCAGCCAGGGCAGGAAGTGGGGCACCCAGGACATGAACCATTGCCCATATGGGATGCCGGAACTGCAGACTGGGGCTTTCACCAGCTGAGCCACAGCGCTGCCCTCCCCCTACCCCCACTGCCCACTCAGGAGACTTTTTGTCCAAGAGAAGAGGGTGAGGAGAAGGAGAAATGGTAGGAAGAACTGGACCCCGTTCCCTTACAAGCACCAGGCTGAATACAAACTGGGCTCTTAGTTCTTTTCAGAGATGCCCGCCTGGCTTGTCCAAATGACTGGACGCTCTCGCTCAGATCCACATGGAGAGGTGCCCATCCATTCTGATGGATTCCCTACGCCATTCAACCTTGCTACCTTGCTTACCACTGCTCTCTGGCTCGTGTCTGAAATGATCTTCCAATGGGAAGACAAGAACCTCTATTCCAGCCATCTCTGCTAACGGTACTCACTACTCTTGGAAAGAATGAGATAGTTGTCACGGCTCCCAGTTAGTGCTCACGAGAGGGCTGTCGTGCCACAGTGAGGCCTGGTTCCTGGAGCACTGCTTGGCTTCCTGTCTCACCATGCCCTCTCTCTCTCTCTCTCTCTCTCTCCCACATTCCTGTCACAATACCACCCTCTGCCAGACCCCCAGTGCAGTCTGAACTGTGGGCTTCCCACGCTGGGAATAAACCTCTTTTTTTTTTTTTTTAAACAAATTGCCAGATTCAAGTATTTCATTATAGTAACGGAAAAATAGTAATGGAAACAGAGACAAGTACACTCGGAAATGGATGGGGACTTTCCCATGATCACATAGCTGTCAGGAGGTGGGGCCGGAACTGTGGAAAACAGTGTGGAGACTTTTTAAAAACTAGAAACAGACTTCCCATATGATCCAGCAATCCCACTACTGAGGATATACCCAAAGCTGTGAACTCACTGCATCAGAGATACCTGCTCCACGATGTTTACAACAGCACTGTTCACAATAGCCAAGATATGGAACCAAGCAAGGCTCCGTCATCAGATGAATAGATAAAGAAAATGTGGAGTATAAATACCACGGAATATTATTCAGCTATAAAGATGGAATTCTATAATTTGCAGCACAATAGTTAGAACTAGAGGACATGAAGTTGAGTGAAATGAGCCAGACAGAAAGACAAATACTGCATGTTCTCTTGTAAGTGGGGGTTATGTTAAATAAAACAAAGAGAAAGAAATGCCTGTGTGTATCAGTTTTGCTGCACTACAGTGTTTTGTAAAATTTTAAGTCTTTGTTAAACAAATTGATAGGAATGATATATTACTATAGTTTTAATAATCTTGTGACAATTTCACAATTTCTGTGGTTGAAACTGAACATCTTTGTATTTGATTATTGTTGAGAGCCCTTACCTTTTTCCTGATGGACTACGATCATTTTACTTTATATTTGTTGAACTCTTTATTTAGTGGATCCATTTAAGCCTTTGATTATAATGTAAATTAAAAATATGTTATAAATGAAAAAAAGTTCAAAAGTAAAAAAAAGCTATATAAGAAAACAATAAAATACATATTTTTAAAGATTGATTTATTTATTTGAGAGGCAGTTACAGAGAGAGGGAAAGACAGAGAGAAAGATCTTCAATCCACTGGTCTACTCCCCAAATCACCATAATGGCCAGAGCTGAGCCAATCCAAAGCCAGAAACCAGGAGCTTCTTATGGGTCTCCCACTTGGGTGCAGGGGCCCAAGGGCTTGGGCTGTCTTCTACTGCTTTCCCAGGCCATTGACAGAGAGCTGGATTAGAAGAAGTGCAGCTGGGACATGAACCAGCACCCATATGGGATGCTGGCACCTCAAGCAGAGGCTTAGCCTACTATGCCACAGCGCCGGCCCCTAATAAAATATTTTTTTTTAAAAAAGAGGTGAAGCTGGGACTCCAGCCCAGGCAGCTGGCCACAGAGTCTCATACCACTGCCAACAGAGGAGCAGGGCAAGGTGGGGGCCGTTGAGGTTTTTCATTCTTTTTCTCTGAAAGTTCAGTAAGCTTAGACGGCTTTCTTTCCTCCCTCTTTACCCAGTGTCTGTAGAGAACAATTTCAAGGTCATCTTTAAATTTCACCATCTATGGCCTCACTGGAAACATGAATAAGTTGGGTAAAATAATCTATTTACTGTCTCATCCTATCTGGGACTTGGGTAGTGACTGTTTTTTGACATTTGTAAAATACCTTCACAGATCACTTTGGCAAATTGTTTTATGATGACAAGAGTTTGATATTTTTAAGCTGCAGATTGATAAGTGTTTCGCACACAAAGAAGGCAAGAAAGGATTGAAGCTTACAGTGCCAGGGACATTTGCTTCCTAGTGTTAATATTTGTGTCATTGGGTGGAGGACTTTAGTTAAATATCCACCCACAATATAAAAATCTGTGTTCTATTTTCATGAAATATAATGATAGCATCCATTGTTGCGCAACAGTCTCCAATCACAGACAGAAATGAATGCCATATGATCTTTAATTCTGACATTTTGCAGTCAGACAAGTTATACTTAACTCTCATTTATGTTCATCAGGTGCATTAAAAACATTTTAAAGGGTCTCTTGGAGGACTTTCATCCAGTTCAGTGAGCAGTATGAGTTCTGACCCTAAAGCCTTAATAATGAGACTCAAGATGGTAGAATCTGTCCTATGCCAGAAATAACAGAAAAAATAGTCACTACCCAATTCCCAGATACGATGAACCTCTTCCAGAAGATTCTGTCTTGTCTGTAGCAGATGTGGTTGAATCTTGTTTGAATGGTAGTTTCGGGTTAGGATGCTTTGGAATCAGGAAGTTGAATAGTTTGTATTCATCCATTTGTTCATGCATTCAAGTGTCTGTAGAGCCCCTTCCGTTGCACCTTATTCTGTGAGATAACGGTGACAGTGAGGTCTTCACTACTTCAGTCTTGGGTGCACTGCTTTTTTCTTAATGGTCTACAACCCAACTGTAAGGCCAAGGAAATCTATTTTCTAGCTTCTTGGGACATAGATAGCCTGGATATGGAGGAAGCAGAAAGATGACGAGTAAAAAGAAGGTGGGACTGGAACATTTCTCCTGTCTTGTTGTCTACACACCTGACAACACCTGACTCCAATCTAACAATATCAACTCCAGGGTTATAAGCACTTAGTGTCTCTCAGAGGCCTGCCTGTCACTGGAGAGTTTTCAGGCCTATGGCTTAATTCAACAAGGGTTAGCTATTCCAGGAGGGAGGTAGTAATTGGAAAGTCACAAAATTTTCAGTTGGCTCTGTACTTTGGGGTAAGAATTAGACCCCGGAGAGTTTTAAAACTAAATTAAGGGGGCCGGCACTGTGGTGCAACAGGTTAAAGCCCCGTCCTACAGTGCCAGCATCCCATATCAGCGCTGGTTCAACCCCCAGCTACTCTACTTCTGATCCAGCTCCCTGCTAATGCGCCTGGGAAAGCAGCAGAGGATGGTTCAAGTCCTTGGACCCCTGCACCCATGTGCTCCTGGCTCCTGACTTCAGATTGGCTCAGCTCCAGCTGTTGAGGCCATTTGGGGAGTGAATTAGTGGATGGAAGACCTCTCTCTTTCTCTGCCTTTGCCTCTCTGTAACTCTGTCAAATAAATAACATAAATCTTTAAAAGAACTAAATTAATTTGTCCATCCATTTCCCCTCTCTTCCTTCTTTCCTTCTCTCTCTCTCTCATTTATCTATCACCTATCTCTATCTCCATCTGTCATCTATAGCTATCTATTTAATCACCTATATCTATACCATCTATCTATCCATCATCTATTTATCCATTCATCATCTATCACCTCTTATCTGTTACTTAACTCATTTTGGGTAAATAATCCCCAACCTGGGTAGAGCTGAGGCAGAGTGAACCTTGTGTCCTAACTCCAGAATCCTCAGGGTGACTTTGCGTCTTTGGGGGCTGCTGTTGACACGGGTACTGCTGCTGATGTCAGCGTCACCAGGGAGGGACACGAGGGTTTGTGTGCATTTTACCTTCACGACGACCCATCTTGTTATCCATAGCTGGTAACGGCACACACTGCAGTCTCATCAGCTCAAATTGGTCTTTGAAAACAATTTGCCTTTTTGGTTTAGTTGCAATTTAAACTACAACCTGTGGAAGTTTTCAGAGAAATTAGGTTACCACTGGAGTATTTTTTCATCACTGCTCTGGAAATAAACCTCTCCTATTTATCAGAATAGAAAAATTTGACCCAATAACATGAATGTTGCCGACGTGTTTGAGTAAAATAAATTGAAAGGGGTGCTTCTTACACCTCCACTGGTTTTCTTGTGTTATAAAGAAAGTGTGGTATCACAAAGAATAGCTCACTTTATAGCCTCTGTTCCAGAGCTGTCAGGGAGCTGAATTCCAGGGCTTAAAGCAGTCATCCCTATAGGAGTCCCCTGAGGGAAATCTTTATTTAGGTTTTTTTCTTTATGAGGCTTTTTTTTTTCTTTTTGTCTCAAAAGCAATGATGACATGAACTGGCTCCCCCTTCCAAAAAAAAAAAAAAAAAAAGCAGAATGTCCTAAAAGTCCATCATGCACATCATGGAGAGCATCATGAAGAACGAAGACATTTCCCTGAGTGCTGACATTCACAGAAGCATCCATAGGAAGTGCGGTTATCCACTAGTGTGCATGTCAATGGCCTTCAGCAGAGTTGTCCCTGGGTCCTCAGAGTTGGGGTGGAGCTAAGCCCTTGGGACTCCTCAAACAAGAGGAAGATGCTGGTGATAGCTCAGCCGGAGGGTACCGAGGTCACCTGTTATCACCGCCACTCATCTCGGTGTTGACTCATCAAACGCTTCCAGTGAAGTCCAGTGCTCAGCTTGTCCTCACAGATTCCGTTAAGCCACAGGAACCTCTTTGCCTTCCACTCCCACAGTTTCCTTATCACCACACCTGCTTCTGATTTCCCAGGCTCCCCCTGGACTCTGGCTTCCTCCTAGCCCCCATCCCTCTGCTTAGCCCCTGTGCCTGGGTTTATGGGGTGTGTCAGTGTTCGCTGGTACCCCTCGACCTCCTGTCTTCATGTCATCCAGAACTGGAAAACGCTGCCATCCACCAACACTGGCCATCTTCATCCTTAAGCCCAGTGGCAAGATCCTTCCAGCAGCCAGCCTATTCCAAACTCACAACTGGTTCTTTTCTCCACGCTTGTCCCTCATTGCTGCCCTATCTCACCCATGACTGCCTGGCCTCCGAGGACAGCCAGAATCCCCTCAACGTCCTGCCTCAAGTGCCCAGGTGAGCATGTCTACATCCAGATCCCCCTTTGATCCCCACTGCTCACATCTGCCCTCTGGGGCCAGTCCCACCCACCACACCCTCCCTGTATCCTCTCTCACTTCCTCCAGACCTTGCTCACTGAACCATGACCATTCTGCTGTATCCTCACTTCCCTCTCTCGGCCAGGTCCTTCCCTTAGCATAGAAACATGCGAACGAATACAGCAACGGTTCTTTAAACATATTACCATTCAACATGCTTTTCCTGAAATCCTTAACTCCACTGATTCCCGCCTCCTCCTACTATGGACACACACTCTGAGGGCCATACCATGGGCCTTGTGTAAGCTGGACTCCTGCCTTCGCTGCAAGCTCCCAGCCAGGCACCCCTTGCTTTGCCTTCTAGATCATATTATTCTTGTTCTCATACTTCTATATCGCTTCCACACATGTTCTTGTAATTCTTGGATGTTCTAAATCCCTTGTTATTGTCACTTCTCTCACGAAGTCCAGATCTCACGACTCACTGCTTTAACCCATCTCTTGTCTACACCTTCTATTCCTGTGCATTCCCACCTCCCACCACCCTCGCTGGAAAATCTCACCCCAACATCCACACGACCTTGCTATACTTGCTACATGCTCTGTAGATTGGTGCCCTACACACCCATATGCTTTAGCTTGAGTTGGGAGCTCAACTCTATCCAAGTCTCCTTCCACAGATCCCATGATATTCAATATTCCATTCCCCTACAGGGTTGTTTATCTACAGTCTTCAAACACCACTTGGGACTATCTCTCCTCTGCCTTTTAGAAGATGATCTCTCTTCATAATTTCTAACAGTACCACTTAACACCTTCACTGTCTGTACCAAACACTGACTATAGGTGGATGTATTTTTAGAACCTGAATGTTTCCCAGAGAAGTGGATAGCCATGTCCCTCAGGTAGTGCTCCACATGGCCTCCAGTTCCTAGCCCCTACCTGCTTCCTCCAGGGTCTCGCCTTATTAATGACCTCCTCTCTATCTTTAATTCCTAGTAACTTTTGTTCTACTATCTCTTTTCTCTAAGTATTTAACTGTGTGCAAAACTCCTCATGTGTAAATCAAAGTTAAAAACAGGAACAAGGCACAAAACTCATCCTTGATCTTATAGCTTCCTCTAATGCCCACCTGCACTTTTGCTTGCATCACAGGGAAACGTTTGGAAACAGCAGTATCCTTACTCCATCTCATGGGCCTTGATTCTGCTCCACCACCACCATCCTCAAGCCCCTAGAACGTCTCTGTTAGCCTGCACACCTGTTTCATGTCATTCACTCTCTTGGTGGAAATCCTCTCCTCCCTGGTTTCTATGATGGTTCGTTCCACATTCCTCCCTCCTTCTATGACTATTTTATTTTCCCTCTCTCCTCAGCAGGTTCTTCTGCATTTCCTACACAAAAGGCTGAGTAGCATTGCCTTAAAGCATGGTTCTCATCCCAAGGCCCCTATGGGTGCCCTTCAAAACCTTGCTCTACGTTCCTTTCCTGAGTGAAGTCATGAAACTCTTGCATGTTGAACTCTCTTTCAGAGATACATAATACATTGGAAACTTACATCCTGATGCAGAATGTATGTCCTTTCCATGTCTAATCTGTGTCCTTCCCATGTCCTGAGGGGAGTGGCAACTGCATGTGTGGTAGTGCCTTGCACAGAACACAGTCAGCACATACCGATGCTGGCTGATGGAGCAGACGTGAGGCGTGATCCTTTGTGTCTGGTGTCGGTGTCTGTGTCTGTTATCTGTCCGTGGCCCTCTTCCATGGCCTAGCCTCTCCTTGTTCTTTCTCCTGCCTCTCGTTTCGGGCCTTAGCATATTTTGCAAACCCCTTCAAAGATGAAGCTTCCTGATGCTATTTCTTACTCTCATTTATACTCATCTTCCTTCCTTCATTTTATTTTGCACAGTTGTTTCACATCTGTCACTACCAGAGAACTTCCTGTTTGGCCACCTCTTAAGAGACTTCCCCATTTTCTTCCCGGCCAGGAGCATGCTATTAATAAGGACTGCCTAATCCTCTCGTGGGGACCTGCTGCTTCAGCCTCGAGGCCAAACTTCCCACCAATCCTTTTTCCCAACACTTAGAACCCTGACTTACCAAAGCTGGCTGCCTGCCTGACTACAGCCGGCTTGCCCATCCATGGTTGGCTGTTGTAGACTCTGGAGTAACTGCAGGGTGCCTGCCACTTCCTTGTTGGTGGAGCTGGATCCAGAGAAGAAGTTCTGTATCACTTCCTCTTTTGGTTGAAGTCAATTTCTTGCAGCTGTCCCTCTAGGCTGCCCCGTCCACCTCCCTCCCAGCCTCTTTCACAGTCTCTCTGCTGTTCGATCCACACCTGGAAGACATCATGGCTTCTTCCATCGGGATGGGGGTGATCACTGACATATTCCCCTCACCCTTTTCCTTCAACGTTCAACAAACTCTCTCTTGCACAGTTCCAGCCTCAACGTCACAGATTTCACTTCAGGTGGACATGGCTTTGGCTGACTTAGCTATTAATCTTGTTTCTCTCAAAGGACACATTTCCTAGACCTTGGAGTCCTTGTCCAGTCAAGAACCTGCTTCCTTAGAACCTGGTGAGGGCAAGTTGTGGGTGGGGTTTGCCTTTCTTGTGTTAAGATTCAGCATGCATTTTATTTGTTAGCCATATTTTATTTCTACAAGTTTGGTACATAGACACAAACACTACCTCTAGGCCTCCTGGAAATCATTCTTGACCATGAATTATTTGGAACCAGTAGTATTATTTTTCTCTGCTTTCTGTATCAGATTTCTTAGTACTTATTCAATTTTACTTTTTTTAATAGAAAAATGGCTTGATTGTTTTTATTCTGTATTTTTCAATTTTAACTTTCAAAGCTTTTTATTTTCTATTTCTTATTCTATGTTTTACAGAGCAAAGTCTATTATTATTGTTACAACATTATTATTTTTATTATGTGAAAAGTTTGGGCAGTTATCTCCATAGAGCTACAAGGTTTCCAAGAATCCATATTTCAGTACAATAATCTGTGATTATTATAGAAAACCAAGTTGTATTCTGAGAACAACAGCAATAGTAGTATCTAGGCAGTAGCAGTAGTATACCAGGTATCATTGATTCATTTATAGGGCACCTGCCATGGGGCAAGCACCCTGCTATAAACTAGGGAGAAAGCAGAGGGTCACATTCAACTGTCACTGACCTTGTGGAGCCCACTGACTAGCAAGGGATACAAATATCCACACAGACAAACATTAAAACCAAACTTATGGTACAAGCATTGCAGAACATGCCAGCTGCCACCACCAACCCTCTCTAGGCCCCTGGTGCAGGATCTGTTGGGTCAGCTCCAATTAAGGCTACACAGCCAGAGACACAGAGACCACACTCCCCTCTTGAGAAAAATAGAGGTTTCTATGTAACAAGCACTTGTACAACATGCCCTGAGCACTATCCCTGTTCTAGCTCCTTCTGTCCTCTACAGAATCCTTGGAGGTAATGTGATAGAGAGCCTTTCACCACTGCAACCACTACCTGGGAGAAATTACATGGGAAGGGAGAAGGTTCGCTGTGGCTCAACTTTGGAGATCCCTGTTCAAAACCAGGCAGCTCCCTTGTTCAGCCATGCGGTGAGGGTGGACGATTGGCAACACTGGGGATGTGGAGGGGAAGGTGCCCCCGGTGAGAGAGCAGCTGACCCCACCTTGGCTTCGATAACCAACCCCACTCCTGAGAATTTCCTTCTGAGGACATGTCCCCAGTGACCTAAGGACCTCCCAGAATTAGTCTCCATAGTCCTAATGCTGTTAACTTACAACTTTGGAAATTGAAGCCTGCGTGAGTCGACGAACCAGATTGTGTTCAAACTATAGCAGATAGGTACTGTTAGGATGCCTCTACTACAGATGAGACAATCAAGGAGCAGAGAAGCCAGGGTGTCAACCCAGTTGGTCTGGCTTAGTCAATGCTCTTAACCAAGGCCTTGGGATCCCCATGAGTCTAGGTTCCCACATTGTACCTGTGAGTACACATAGGGTCTACTCGTGTAGATATAAGCCTAAAAGTGTATTGTGAACGTGAACAGATGCCGGTCACCTCCCTGCGATCAGCACCAGCCCTTCAGTCAAGTAGTACAATTCCATTCTGGCCTCAATCTATCACAGCGTCAGCTCAGCGGACAGCTTCGCTTCTTGGCCAAGGGCACCATTTGGTCAAAAATACGGATGATTCTCGGAAGACTACTCTCTGCCACAGAGAGGGCAATCATTCGGAACATACATGGTCCCAGGACTCAGAGGACATTTGGTAACTTCTCCTATGTCTCCAGTGGCTGCTGCAAACAGAGCCCTGAGACAGGAACTTGGCATAGCAGTAAGAAGCTCCTTGGGATGCCTGCTTCCCATCCTGGGATGCTCCTGATTCCAGCTTCCTACAGATGTGTGCCTTGGGAAGCAGTGGATGATAGCTCCAGTGGTTGGGAGACCTGGATGGATTTTCTGGCTCTGGGCTTCAGCCTGGCCCAGCCCAAGATTTCTGGGCATTTAGGGAATGAACCAGGGCACGACAGATTGCTCTCTTTCTCTACTCTGTCTCTCTCTATGTCTCAATGTCCTTCAAATAAATAAAATAAGTAAATAAAAATTAGAAAAAAAAAAAACAGAAAATAAAGCCTTGATGCTGTTTTAGGCACCTAACAAAATTTAAAATTTAAGGTTCAAAAAGTTCATGGAAAATGCATAATTTTTTTTTTAAAACTATGTGTTAATTTCAAAAAAAAAATTTTTTTTTTGTAGTAAAATACCTCTCAAAATGCACACTAAAGAGGTGGGTACTTGGCACAGCAGGTACGATGCCCTGTAGGACTCCTGCATTCCCTATTGGAGTGCCAGGGTTCGAGTTCCAGCTCTGCTTCTAATTCCAGCTTCCAGCTAACGCAAAACCCTGAGAGGCAGCACTGATGGCTGAAGGATCAGAGTTCCTGCCACCTGGGTGGGAGATCCAGGCTTAATTTCAGTTTCCTGGCTTTGTCCTGGCCCAGCCCCAGCTGGTGCAGGTATTTGAGGAGTAAACCAGTAGATGGAAAAAAAAAAAATCTCTTTTTGTCTGTCTTGTCTCTGTCTCTCTGCCTTTCAAGTGTACAAAAATAAGTGAATCAAAATAACTAAGTACAAATTTTACAAAATGGATTTTCCCTTAAACATTACAAGGTACACTATGAAAAAGTTATGCATGAATTTCAAAATTGTTTACATCATGCTAAACTTACATTTTGATTTTGCTTTTCCAGAACCCTTTTGAGGTCGCCTGTAGTATAGCTGTGAGAGGTTGAGAAAGCGACTTTCCTCCGGGCTGTGGACTCACATACGCAGTTTCACCTGAACAAGTGCAGGCGAGAAAATGCCTTTGCTACCATCTGATCTTCACGTGGTGGTCAGCGCTGCAAGCCGGACTGCTGACGTGAGTGGTGTCTAACTGCTGGCAGATAAGTGGGAGCACATGGCATCTAGGAGATAAGAGCCGGGCAGCCTGAGTCCCTGCGAACCGTGGGGGTCTCTTCCGAGAAAAGTGCTGTTATCATCAGTGTTGTTCACACTTATTAACAACTTTCCTTGAATGGGGCTTTCAACATGTTTGTTCCTTTAACTCCGAATTATCTGCCAGGGAAGTAACTCTTTCTGAAGTCCGCCAACAGTGGTTAGTGTGGGTTGTGCCTCTCTGAGCGGCTCCGGCTGCTGTCAGCACAGCAGGAAGGGACAAGAATAAAGGGTGATGTAGGGGCCAGTGCAGAGATAGCCACTGCCCAGAGCCAGCCCAGCCCTGCCCAGGGGGCCAGGCAAGCCCCATCAGCCCAGACGTCGGAGGAATCTGTGGCAAGTCTTTCAGAAGTGCGAGAGGCTAATGGGATGCCACCAGGGAGCACACGGGCCTTGCTACTTCATTTTCTGCCCGACTATTCAAAGGGCCAATCTTCAAATGGCCTCTCAGCCACAGGGAGAGAGCCCCAAGGTCTGTGGGATACACTAATCCTTTCTATTGGGTTCTTAATTTGAGTCATAATGAAAATTCCAGCACTTAGCTTCAGCTCTGCAGAGGCAGGTCCCGTCATAATCTCTCTGTTACTCCCTGGGAAGTCACCACGCCCAGCACCCTCAGGGTGCGGGGAAAGGGTTCCAGTGAATGGAGTAGGCTCAAAGCCACCACTCCTGGTCTTCCACTGATGTACATTTGAGTTCAACCTTTCCATGATTCCTACGGGTGTCCTGGAAACTGTAAACCTGCAAACGTTTTGGCAAGGCTGTGCCCCTCCGACGGCTCAAGGGGAGGGTGCTCCCTTTCTTGTCTCCTGGCTTCTGGTGGTTGCTGGCATCCTTGGCATTCCTTGGCTTTTAGCTACTTTACTCCCACCCCTGCCATGTTTTTATCTGTGTCTCTGTGTGTCCAGAGCCATGCATCTTATTTCTCTTACAAAGAGGCCAGTCATGGGATTAGGGTTGGCTTACTCCAGCAAGATTGCATTTTACTTCATTACATCTGCAACTACCACGTTCCCAAATAAGGGTACTTTTCCAGGTACGAGGGGTTCCCTGACAAGGGCACCCAGCACCTGTCATGGAAACTGGAAAACACCCAGCACCTGTCATGGAAACTGGAAGGCTTCAGGATGACACAATTGCATTTGTTTGGAGGATGAACACTAAGAATGCTTGAGAAATGATGGTGGATGCTCCATTCTCATCTTGTCTGTATTTGGACATAGAGTGCCTTAACCATTACCAAGGTTCCACCTTCATCTACTTGAGTCACTGGGGTGCAGACACACATCCTGCATTCCTCTATTAGTCATCGACTGAGTTGGAAGGAATTAATGGTGGCACTGGAAGTTGAACCCATTCCTTTGACTCTGGTCACCTCATTGTTTTGCTGCACCCTTGCAATCCAGCACACCCATCTGTAGACAGTGAAGGCTGGCAAAGGAGTGCCTCATCTATTTCATCCACATCATGATGGCCTCGATGAATTTCAAGGAAATGTCCCCAAGTCTCTCTTTTTTAAAAATGTAGCTTTTACAGTAGCATGGAGCAAAACATTGATCTCTTTTCTTCCTGTTTTTTGACTTCTGAGTCTCACCTCACAATGTTCAATCACATTAAATTTTATAAAAGATCTTTTTGAGTTTAATTTAAAATTAATTTATTGTCAAGGAAGAGTAAAAAAGAAAGAGGGAGAGAGAGAGGAAGAGAGAGAAAACCCGTTGGTTATTTGTTGGCTTTCCAAATACAATGACTGTGGTTTAATTGGGCCTAAGCCAGGAGCCAGGGACACAATCCAGATGTTACACAAGGTGGTAGGGGTCCAACACTTGAGCCGTCATTGTGTGCCACCTCACCCGGTTTGCATTATCTGGAGGCAGGAACCAGAGCCGAGAATCGAACTCAGGTACTGATGTGGGATGCAGGTGCCTTACCCACTAAGCCAAATGCCTTCCTCCCTCCCACTAAACCTTTAACCACGTTTTCCTGGAGGCAGGGCCTATAGGAAACAAGACCAAGAACTCTCTGGTAATTTTAGAAGCTGTAAATATCAGGATTATCTAGTAGACTGAGTGCCTAGCAGTCATCGTTCCTCACTTAGGAAATAAATGAAAACAGAGTCAGTTATCTCCGGCTTTAGATGAATTAGCTGAGGGACGAAGGGGTCTGAAGACTTGATTGGTCTTGAAGACTTGATAGCCAAGGATCAAATCTGGGGTAGGAATTCATTGACTGGCTCTCTTCTCTCTCTCTTATTTTTAATTAATTAATTTATTTGAAAGGCCGAGTTACAGAGAGGCAGAGCTAGAGGCAGAGAAAAAGAGAGATCTTCCAATTCATTCTTCAAATGGCCGCCATGGCTGGAGCTGGGCCAATCTGAAGCCAGGAGCCAGGAGCTTCTCCCAGGTCTCCCACGTGGGTGCAGGGGCCCAAGGACTGGGGCCATCTTCTACGGCTTTCCAAGGCCATAGCAGAGAGCTGGATTGGAAGTGGAACAGCTGGGACTCTAACCAGGCTTACATGGGATGTCGGTACTATAGGATGTGGCTTTACCCACTATGCTACAGTGTCGGCCCTGACTGCTCCACTTTCTATTTGGAAGAGGTAGCCTTGAGTTTTTCTGTGGTCAGGAAAATATATTAAGGAGATAAAGCCACATGATCTTGACGCTCATATATTAAAATAAGTTATGTGTAAGGCCTGAGTGCTAAACCTGACATGTGGAACGTGACTTGTGACATGTACCTTCCCTCCTGCCCATCTTGACCTGGGAGTGCACCTTTGTATTCATATTTAAATGAACACTTTAATACCCTTGAATTAAAACAAAGTAATATCACAGTTTTTTTTTTTAAAGGTTTATTTTATTTATTTGGAAGACAGAGTACAGAGAGGGAGAGACAAAGAGATATCTTCCATCCACTGGTTTACTCCCCAAATGGCTGCAACAGCTAAGGTTGGGCCTGGCGACAGCCAGGAGCCAGGAGCTTCATATGGGTCTCACAACTAGATGCAGGGGCCCAAGCACTTGGGCTATCTTCTGCTGCCTTCCCAAGTGTATTAGCAGGGACCTGGATTGGAATTGAAACAGCTGGGTCTTGAACCAGTACCCTGTGTAATGCCCGCCTCGCAGGAGGCAGCTTTGCCCGCTGTGCCACAGTGCAGGCCCCAAAGAGGGATTTGCTCGATTTGAGTCGGACATGATTCTCTTCGGGCTGAACTGCTGAGGAATGCCCCTTCATCTTCTCTGAGGGTGGATGATCTTAGCGGAGCAAAGCTGTGAACTGGGCCCCCTCTGGGCCCAACAGTGGGAAATCTCAGAATCCAAGTGTGAAGAAATAAAGTGAATGGAAATGTGTGTCACCTGGAGGACTGATTCTGGGATCTGGTGTTGCTCTCCTGGGGGGTCTCTGGGGGTCCTGCCGTCCCCTGTAACCTGTCTCTCCGGTGATTGGAGGTCAGGAAGGCCTAGGAGCCCGTCAGCTACAGAGTTTCACGTGGGCTGAACTGTGCCCCTCCCAACTTCGGATGTTGAAGTCCTGACCCCAGAGGAGATGGGGTCTTTGCAGGGATAATCAAGTTAGACTGAGGTCACCGGGTAGGTGGTAATCCAACATGAGTTGTTTCCATGAAAAAGGAGAAACGGGTGAGGATGTTTAGCCTCGGGTTAACATGCTCACATCCCATACTAGGGTGACTGGGTTCCCGCGATGTCTAGCTTCAACTCCTGACCAGCTTTTCACTAAAGTGGACCCAGAGAGGCAGCAGTGACTTCCCAAGCAGTTGGGTTCCTGTCATCCACATGGGAGACCTGGGTTATGTTCCCGGCTCCTGGCTCTGGCCCACCCAGTGCAGGTCTGGGCATTGTGGGTAGTAGGGAGTGAACCATGGAAGGGAGTTCTTTCTACTTTGTGTGTGTGTGTGTGTTCACATGTCTCTCAGTGTCTCTCTGCCTCTCAGATGAATAACTGAATAGCTAAATATTCTTTAAAAAAGAAAAATAGGACACAGAGATCCAGTAGAGGGAAGACAATGTGAAGATAGGAAGAGGGTAGCCCACTGGGAGTCCAGGAGAGAGCCCTTGGAGAAACCAGTCTACTGACGTCTTGATCTCAGACCTGTAGGCTCAACAATGGTGAGACAGTGAATTTCTTTTGTCTAAGCCACTCCTTTGTTGTAATTTGTTACATTGGCCTTGGCAAACTGATATAGACTGAGTTATATGATTCAATGTGTTTCATCGCATTTGATTTATCACAAGTTTTGGAACACACCACGAGTATTTTTGTAGTTTATGTACCCATGATCTTCCTGAATGCTGACAGTATGGGCGGCAGAAAACATTTCCCTCATTTCAAGAGGTTAGAACTCCCTCCCCTATACACATATACGTGCATATGTGTGGTCATTATTTGGGGAGTGAACCAGCAGATGAAGCTCTTTCTCTGTCTCTTCCTTTCAAATAAAAAGTAATCATGAATAAAATTTAAAAGAATTTAAAAGCCATAAGCTGGGGACTCTGTGTGTGTGTGTGTGTGTGTATATATATATATATATATGAAATGTGTGTGTGTGTACGCACACACAGACTTGTACACATGTGGGGTTTTGAATGACATAAACTAAATAGTAACTATGATTGTGCTTGGGTCATGAAGTCATAAAAGATATGTTCATATCATTTTGTTTTGTTTATAAGAAATTTCTAAAATTATTATGACAGAAGTTACTAATAGAATCATTTTCATAAAGATTTAATAAATTGAGGTCTATACTATCGCCATGGTCATTATTTTTATTTTATTATAATTTGCAATCCACTTCTCCCAAATTATTTGATTAATAGAGCTACTGCCAATATTTGCTAAGAATACTAAGCATTTTCTTATTTAAGCCTGGCTGTCACACTTTCTTTCTTTGACGCTGTTTGCCTTAAGGCAAGCTCAGATGACATGGAAAGCCATTGGCACTAGGTTCCTGGAAGCTTGCACTTCTCTGTCCCCCACATTCCCCACCACGTGCAGGCGGAGCTAACGGTCAGTTGCCTCACTGGACTGCAATGTCACTGATGGGGCATTCACTGGCAGAGCTGGTGCCACTGCAGTTGGCGTCTGCATTAGTCAAGGTTCTCCAGAGAAATGGAGCCAATCGGACGTGTGTGTGTGTGTGTGTGTGTGTGTGAGAGAGAGAGAGAGAGAGAGAGAGAAAGAGAGAGCGAGAGAGAAGGAACTGACTCATGGGAGTGTAAAGATGGAGATTCACAGTGGGCTAGCTTGAGACCCAGGAGAGCTGCTGTGTAGCTTCAGCCTGAGCCCAAGAATGACAGGAGCCAATGGTGTGTGTGCCAGGCTGAACGCCAGAAGGAATGCAAGCCCAGAAGGGCCAAGTTTTCATTTTGAGATCAGAGACAGGAAAAGACCCATGTCTCGGCTCAGTCAGACAAGAGGAGTGGCCTTTGATTCAGTCTTTCTGTTCTAGTCAAGTCTTCGATTGCCTGGACGAGGCCTACCCATACGAGGGAGAGCACACTGCTTTTCTCCGTCTACTGATTCCAGTGTTGAACACCCAGAAACCTCTCAGAAACACACCTGGAATAATGCTTGACCAAATATCTGGGCATTCCATGTTCCAGTCAAATCGACACATGAAATTCAACACCGTATTTTTCAAAGTACAAATGGGCCTCAATGGGTACAATCTGTTGACCCTCACCCATTCTGCTAAGACTGGAAGATCCCATGAGCCAACTCCTGTCTGTGGTCACCTCATAATGTCAGGCCACAGGAAACTTGACAGCATGGAAGACCAGGACTGGCTTACTGTGTGTTTGCTCTGAATTAAGTTATATATAGCAGATGGACTCTATTAGGAAAAAAATTAGTCAAATTAAAAATTCATGGTTTACATTCTCTGGCTCACATGAAGTACTTTCTCACTCTTTGGTCACCTGCCAGTTTCATGGAGTGTGCACAAAGCAAGCAGCTACCACCATCAGACTGGCCACCTATTATTGCTACCACCATCATTGATACAAATGATCTGCTCACATTCCCAGAGGCTGAGGGGTGGGGCTATTTACCCATGTTCACGTGGGTGCTCCATCTTGGACATTTGGGAACCAAGAAACAGATGCCAAGGTTCCAAGGTGATTGATTCTATTTTAGCTCAAGACCTAGGTTTGCAGGCTACTGGCTCTGTCAAGGCAGACTTGGCACCAGAGGTGATATCTGCACACAGGGGCTGGGAAAGTGAACTTGGCTATGGAATAAATCCAGTGACACCAGCGGACAAGTCTACCCCGCGGTCCAGGGGTCTGACAGTCTTGCCAGCTTCGGGAACGAGCAGTCCTGTTCATGGACAGTGAGATCCAAGGTGAAAGGTGGGAATGGAAGAGAAGCCGGCTGGCCTGCTGATTGGCAGGGAACATAGCTTCTGTCCCAGTGGTCCTCAACTGTGGATTATTTGGAAACATTTTCAGATGTCTCAACAGGAGCAATTGACATCTAGTTGAGTTGAGGCCAAGGATACTGCTACTACCATCCTACAATGTCCAAAATAATACCCTAAAGCAAAGAGTTCTCTGGCCCCAAATATCAACAATTGGCATTAAGACGCTTTAATATTATGGTTAGAAGTCTAGGACAGCAAAGACTGGAGGAGGAAGACGTGGAACAGGAGGCGTGAGAGGACAGGGCATCTGGGACTTGAGACATCTCAGCTACCTGGGAGCCACCACTGAGGGCTGCAGCTGTGGTCCAGTTTGCAGGGAGGAGCCCAGATTGACAGGGTCCCAGTGCTGACAATGGGTGGTAATTAACGATGGGTGTGGTCTGCAGCTTCCTGACCAGGGCCCACCGGCATGGAGGAGAACCCGATGACTGCGGGTCAGGAGTGGCATCAGTGAGGGATTTCTTGAAGGGCCATAAAAAGGGGCCTGGTTAATGGTGCTGGGAAGGACCAAGGAGTGCCGAGAGTCCAGAGGGGCACGTGTGAAGATGCCCCCAAGACATGGGGGAGGGATTTCTTTGCTGCAGTCTTCCTCCCCATGCAAAGGTTGTCTTGGAGAATGCACACTCCAGCTGCCCCCGGCCTGGGTCAGCATGCTGTCTCTGTCCTTGGCTGGCTGTGCAACTTCAGGCAAGCTATTGAACTTACTTCTACCTGTCTCATCATCTGTGAAATGGGGGCAATTAGACAGAAGCGATCTCATAGAGATAATAAAGATTGACTTCATATTTGTACAGATGAGAGCTGACAACTGTGTTTCTTAGCTTCCCAACATAGATTCTGGTTTATTTGCTACCACTGGAAATTGTCTCAAGAAAGAGAGAGAAAAACATGTGTCCTTTTCTTACCACTGCAAGTCCCCAAGACTTTGAGAGCTGGGGTCCATCATACCTTCTCTGTAGGTGGTATTACGAGAAAAGGGACTGTGGACAGACCTGTCTCCTGGACAAAGCTGCTTGGGACCACATGGAGGACACACACACACACACAGCACTGTCCAGCTCAGATACTTTAGGTCAGCTTTCCTAGGTCCTATCTGCTTCCCCATAGCACCCACAGGGGACTGGTCACCCAAGAACATTTTGCTCCTCAAACATTCTATGAAGTGCACCTAGAGCACAGCAGAGGGCGTGTGAACTGTGACCCTGGTGTTTGTGTCACAGAGTGCAAGGGCCCACATACAGCATCTTAGCAAACTACGGGCATGTACACACAACTCACAGAGGACATCTCTGTACTGAAAGCTGGGGAGGCCAGGAGCGGGCTTTTAGCCTGGCAGTGAGGGTGCCCACATCCCATATCAGGTACGTGGACTCCGTTCCTGGCTCCAGCTCTTGCTTATGCACATCCTGGGAGCCTGGGAGGTAGCAATGATCACACACACACACACGCACACACACACACATGTGGGAGCCCTAGATTGAGTTTCTGGCTGCTGGCTTTGGCCCAGCCCAGTGGACCAGTGACCCCACAGATGGGAGCCCTTTCTCCCTCTCTCTCTCTCTCTGCCCGCCACATAAATTAATCAATAAAAATGTGGGAAGGCCACTAAATCTTATTTCAAGATGGGAAAAGAGTAGAGAAAGTAAATCACGCTGAGATGTATCGCAAGGGGCTGTCACAGGCTCAGTACACACAGCAAAGGTCTCTGTTAAGTAGTCTCGTTTGTATGGCGGAGTTTACGCAGTCCACCGTCTCCCATATGCAAGCTAAAACAACCTTTTTCTTCCTTACTGAGGTTTTTTTTGTTTTTTTTTCCTCTGCACAAGCTTTTTGCTGTGGTTCTGCTTCGTATAAAGAAGCAAGGCGAGTGTGGTTGAGCATGATGGGCTCTGGATGGCTGACTGTGTGATAACATCACCACTGGTTCTTGCATGACGGACGTGGTAACCTAGAAAGAGGCTACGGCGTCGGAGAAGAGACGTAGAACCACGCACGTAATTTAGGAGAGCTGCAAGGAAGTGCCCATTGCCAGGGAAGGCTCAGACGATGCTCAGGACACTCATGGGTAGTGGGTGCTTAGTTGCTAAGTGACAGCTCCAGCCATGAAAAAAAAAGGATGTCCTCCATCCCAACCCGTCCACCCCACCCCCAGGCGGCTTTCACTCCTGTGGCCTTGGGAGAGAAATCATTACTTGGAAGGCTTTTATGCTGTGTGTAATGTGGATGGGTAGTCACGGCACCGTTTTTTTCTTTGTGATTCGTACAGCAGCACTCTGCCTGTAGGAGCTGGTGACGGCCTTCAATGCCCACATGGCCTTGCTTTACAGGGCCCTTGTGAGCCCCTGGATTTAGGTCCTTGTTTGAGCTTCCAAAACCAATTAGCGTCAGAGGCAAGCCTTGATCATGCGACTCCTGGTTCTCACTTCTGAGTTCCTTCCCCTGCCCGGGTGGGTCCCTTCCCGCACAGACATCTGCTCCAGAGCATCTGTGCCTAAAGAGTGACATGATGTTTTTCAGTACCTATTACAGTCTGAGAACTGGAATCCATCGTGACGCTAGGATCATTTGCTTTGTACCGGCTAGCCATCATTTCCTACGTTGCTTTAACTCAAACCTCGTGTAAGGTTTCCAAATGCCTGTCTCCGTCTTCCTTGACCTTCAACACCAGCAATCCCCATGGAGGATTTCATTTTCCAATTTGCTCTCGGGGAAAGGACAAAAAAATTGCTTCTCAGCTTTCGCTTCTCCCAGTCACTGCTTACAGCTGGGGATGCAGGTGGAGCCCACACCACTCACCCATTGTGCGAGCATCTCTCCGAACTACAGCTTTGCAGCCAAGTTGGCTGTAGGATTCATTGCAAGGAACACACCATCATGGTTTTTGCAAGCCCCCAAGGTGTGAGAGAGGAGTCCATTAGTTCTACCTTTTGATCCTCACCACATGTGTGGCTGCAGCAAAATGTTGCCCTCTGTGAGCTAATAGATAAGAAAGATGGGAAAATAGTGGACAATCTGGAAAGGCATAAATATGAGCAAAATGGTGCCATGAATACAACAAGGACTGTGATGGTGGTGTGTTCACTTACTTCTGGATAGCGTGATGTTGGCAGCAGGTGCTGGTTCATGGGAAAGGCAGAATTTCAGGACCAGGGGAAGCGTTCTTCCCTTGCTTTTGTTGACTGTGGCTTAAATGAACACCTGTTTCTGTGCCCATCCTGTGTCATCTATGGACTTCCCATTGGCTGGCTGTTGCTGTCCAGTACTTGTCAGCCATGAGCAGTATCTGTCTGTGAGCTGTCCTGGGACACATCTGGGCTGGCAGAGCCACAGTCTGCTTCAGGTCACATAGGAAAGAGTGACTTTCAAGATTCCCACTTTGTGTAGGTGCTCCTCTGGGCTGAACTACTCAAGCGCAGACTGCAATAGCAGAAGCATCAGTACGCCAGAACTGTGGGGGTCTCGGCTTGCAAACCCTCTGCAGCCACCTACAACTTCTGCACGCGATCTTCTCTCTTCTTTGCTTCTTTCCGCACTTTGTGACCACAGGCAGCCAAACAGCCATTATTTTATCCCAATTCCTTCCTACTCACCTGGATGTAGGCAGATCCCCAATAGCACCTGTGTTATGTATATTTTCTCCCTTAATTTCCTTTCTTAACTCATTTCAATCTTAGCACTTTGCTCTAAGGAAAGGATTTCATATACAGATGTGTGTATCAGGAAACAAACAGAATTTTAGCTGTAGTTGCAGAGTCAACTTGAGAAGTTGAAACATATTTGAGTCAAAGCTAATTGAGCTAGTTGAGTTTGAGCTAATTCAAGGGTGGGGCACCTTTTTTTTGGCCAATGACCATTGGATATTTGTAACATCATTAGAGAGACACATGAAATGATCAACTTAAAAATTAACCCGCGGTCGGCGCAGTGGCTCAATAGGCTAATCCTCCACCTGCAGCACCAGCACACCAGGTTCTAGTCCAGGTCGGGGCGCCGGATTCTGTCCCGGTTGCCCCTCTTCCAGGCCAGCTCTCTGCTGTGGCCCGGGAGTGCAGTGGAGGATGGCCCAAGTGCTTGGGCCCTGCACCCCATGGGAGACCAGGATAAGCACCTGGCTCCTGCCTTCAGATCAACGCGTTGCGCTGGCCGCAGCGGCCACTGGAGGGAGAACCAAAGGCACAAGGAAGACCTTTCTCTCTGTCTCCACTCTGCCTGTCAAAAAAAAAAAAAAAATTAACCCGCTATAGATGTATTGAATTTTGAGCCCCACCTGCGGTGGCCTTGGCAGGGCCGGACCACATGATCTCAGGGGCCTCATATGTCCCACAGGCTGGATGTTCCCTACCTAAACCAACCCTGGGGGGTCTTGTATTACTTCTCTCTTCCCTTCAGTCATATGGGCACTCTTCTGTGGCTCTACCTCCTAAAACTGAGGAATGAATGTGACACTCAATGCCAACACATTCAATGGCTTCATTGCCACTTGTTATTTGTGAGTGGAAACGATGTGAATTTACCCTGCCATCCAGAATTTTAAACAAAAACAAATAACTGTCATAAAAAGCTTAGTTTTTTGTTGGGTTTTCCTCTTGGGAGCAAAACATGGCTTTTTCTGAGTGGGATGAATTTTGCACTTCATTAAACGGCCTGATCTTTTCATCATGTTAGCCTTTAATGCAATAACATAATCTTCGACCATGTAGATTAATGATTACAATAAACTCGTGGTCATAAATCTTGAGAGTGCTATGAAAATGAGCAGCCGCAGATGTTTCAATTTGATTTCTGAAACTTTGGAAAGTTTTATCTCCATTGATGTACACTCAACATCGTTTTTTGTCTAATGAAGCCAAATGAAATCTTCATAGAGAGTTAGACTTCCAGTCAAGCAGTAGAACAGGAATATGGGAGGTAATTTACTCCCTGGTGAATGTTAACCCAAATCCTTCTGGAATTTTTTAAAAGATTTATCTACCTGTTTATTTGAAGGGCAGACTGCTTATATTATCCATTCACAAATAACAAAGATATTTAGCTGTTGGTGGTGCTGGCCAAGATCAAAAACCAGAGTCCAAGAAGTTAGGGAGATTGGTGGGTCAGGGTACCAAGGGATGTCAGCCTTCCTCTCGTAAGAGGTAGAAAAGCCATCTATAGTTCACCTGCATCTGATTTAGACAGCAGACTTCACAAGTACTTTTACAAATAGAGTGACTTAAATGAAGCCAATGTGACCAACACTCATCACAGAGGAAGTACGTATCCAATGACATGTTACCCAGAAACTGAAGTTGATAGAGTGCAAAAATAAATGACAAAATAAACCCACAACCACCTAGTTAGCTTCTCGACAGAAAAAAAAAATCCTTTTAGAAGGATTTGGCTCCTGCAGTTTCCATCTGCTTGGCTTGGGGCTGGCGAAGGGAATGGTCCTGATTATTTCTACCATGTCTACGTTCACCCAAGGGGGTGCTGGGACTCATTACATGTTTCAAAATGTCCGAGGCAGGTTTGCAATATTTAAGATAGCTTTACTAAAAGCTGCAAGAAGGGATAAGGAAAGGGAACAGAGAACATCACACATGAAATAAATAGAATGACAAGACTAGGGGTGCTGATGGCCCTTTCCTTTTGCGAGAGACCCAGCAAAACTTGAGTTCGCCAGGTATTCTTTCCCAATCTGTCTTGTATTTCACCTACCTTGTCTTTATCGTCGCACCACCACATGGGGGAGGGATTCATTCTATAAGGTTTTCCTAGAATCCAAGACACAGAGATGACACCATCTTTCTCACAGCCTTGGGAACCACCTCTGTCTGCCTCCATACTCTCCTAGGCATTAAACCAGCAGTGGCCTACTGCCAAACCTGGGAAAACAGGCTTATCTTTCACTGACTTCATTCAGGGACTCAAAACCCATATAATCAATTCGTACTAGATGTGATGCCTACCCTGTCTACTTAGCTTCACAAAATATCTTAATCTTCTTTTTAAATTTCCTTTGTATTTTCCCACCATGTTGTCTTCACCTGGAGCTCCTATTTGTTACATCTTCCACATGTCTTATTTTTCCTTTGTCATGATTTTTATCTCTTTGTGATTTATTCTAATTGTAAGTTATTTCTTCCTGGTGGTTTTCTAGGGTACTAATTTACTTTTTTTTCTTTTTCTTTTTCAGTTTAGTCTCTGTTCTTAATATCAAAATTTTATTTCTTAGTCCTCCAAAATTACTTTTTGTACACTAATTGCACATCCCCAAAGAATGAAATTACAGTTCAGTTGGCCTCTTATTCTGCTTCAATCAGAATCAGCAGGAACAGGTGCAGGCCTTGCACTTCCTCTCTTGTATGACTTAGTCCCTGCCAATGTGTCTGGTTGTCTTAACCCACTGTAGTTGTATATTTATGCCTTACCACTCAGCATAGAGGTTGGAGATCTCTGAAACAGGGTGAGCCAGAGGTTGGATAAGGGCAGGCCAGACTCTGGTTTGGGGTCTGGGTAGGAAGGAGCTGGCCATTGAGGTCTCCTTATAGAACACACACAACACACACTGGCAGCCTTGTCAACCACAGGGACACTGGAGAACTTCTGGCCCAACAGAACTTCACTCTTTGTCCTCCACAGCCTCCACCGGGCAGCCATCCCCGTGTTCCCTCCAACAGGGACAAAGGTATAGGCTTTCTCCAAGGAGAGCTGTGGGGTGACGTGGACTGGGCTTCTACAGGAAGTCATGAAATCAGTAGGGGTTGCCTCAGGCCTAGGGAATGCCATGCATCCCTTGGCTCTAATTAAGAATATTAGTATCAGCTCTAGGCATGTGCCAAAGAGTGATCATCAAGGATGAAGAAGATTCTGGGACACAGTGCCACAAACACAGCTTCCTGATTCTACAGCAACTCTGATTGCTGGGTTTACTCACAGCAAGTCTAAGGGACAAAGCTATTGGAGGCCCACATTCAGGTATCATGGAAGTTGTCTCCTTTCAAGGTGGTGCACCTCATAAGAACAAGGGCCAAGCAGCCTTCCCTCAGAGGAGACGAGTCCATGTATCAGCAAAGTGTGAGCTGACGGAAACTAATCTGACCAGGCTCTGGCCAACGGATTTTGGTCCAGGATCAGAACAATATGGCAGCCACTCAAGGGGTGGGTTCCAACATTGTCCATCTCACCAATCTTCCGTTCTTTCCTACATCTTTCCATTCAGCCTATTTATTCCCATTCATCCATCCATCCCATCCATACCCATAAACTACTCCAGAGTTAATTCCTGAAGTCAGGAGATTGAGTGTGTGATTGTGTGTATAGATGTGTTAGGGAACTTAACTCTGGGATTAGATGTTATACAGTGTACATGGTTCTACTTTTGGGAAAAAACAAATTCCACAATCCCTTATATTGCTGTGACCTTCCCCCTTTAAAACCTGAACAAAACGGTTGAGCAACATAATTATAGTTTATTGTTAAGCCAAAACATTGACATATAATAGAAAATAATATTATTCAGGTAACAATAAGGCTTTACATAAATTTGTTTTTTAGGATTTTTCAAAGTTCATTCATATTCAGACAGCACAAGACTAATATCATTATTATTTTCATAAACTCATTTAGAGAATATTTTCCAGATTTTAGAAATTATTCCAGTTCCAAGGAAGGTGAGTATTAGAATTCTGGGGTAAATATAGGATATGGGTATACTACAGAAACACAGCTATATTATTTTTTAAAGATTTTATTTATTTATTTGAGAAGTAGAGTTACAGACAATGAGAGGGAGAGACAGAGATAAAGGTCTTCCATCAACTGGTTCACTCCCCAAATAGCCGCAACAGCTGGAGATATGCTGATTTGAAGCCAGAAGTCAGCAGCTTCTTCCCAGTCTCCCACATGGGTGCAGGGGCCCAAGAACTTGGGCCATTTTCTACTGCTTTCCTAGGCCACAGCAGAGAGCTGGATCAGAAGTGCAGCACCTGGGACTTGAACCAGCGCCCATATGGGATGCCAGTGCCGCAGGCAGAGGATTAACCTACTGCACCACGGTGCCAACCCTCAGATACATTATTTTTATATAAGTTGCTCATCATCTATTAGTGTTCGTCCTCTCCATCCCATTCTGCTTCCTTTTAATGCTGCCTTATGATGTGCTGTGAAGCAGAACACAAATCCACACCAATGCATTCTCCCTGTTTAATAGGGCAACCCTTCTGCTACTGATACCACATCGATAGGGTTGTCCAACAACAATGTGGCCTGGTGGGTACCATGATTGTCCAACACCAATGTGGCCTGGTGGGTACCATGATTGTCCAATACCAATGTGGCCTGGTGGGTACCATGATTGTCCAACACCAATGTGGCCTGGTGGGTACCATGATTGTCCAACACCAATGTGGCCTGGTGGGTACCATGATTGTCCAATACCAATGTGGCCTGGTGAGTACCATGAGCACAACTGGTGGAGAAATAATAGGAACTGGAACTTAAAAAATTTAGGGAGAAGAATTTTGAGGATTTCCACGCAAACAGTGGAAGCCCATGTATCTTCTTCATGGTGAAATGAGACCTAAATTCAAATCCCAAACGAGCCTGTTGTTAATTACATCATCCTGAACAAAACCCTGCGCTTCTCTGACCTTCGTTATCCTTCTGCAAAATGAGGCATAAGGAACACAGATGCAGTTGGGTTCATTTGCAGAGGGAAGATCTTGAGCTCTTTGGGAGTCAGGTGAGCAACCATGTGAGTTTGCCCAGACCTGCTGGGTTTCCCACGATGCAGGGCAAAATGGTTACTCTAGAGAGGATGCAGCACAAGGGAGAGGAGTCAGGCCTCCCCCCTCCCTCATAGACAGAATCCCTCCAACTCACTTCGTGTCTCACTCCTGTCTCTACAGAAAACACCCTGAAGTCATCTCTGATCTGTTTGTTCCTTGCATCATTTTTGACCTCTTTTCATTGCTGTTTTAACCTTGACCTGGGAACTTGTCTATTCTGCATCATAGGCGCTTGAAATTTGTTTTAAATGGCACATGAGGCCGGGAGCTGCCCAGGCTCAGAGGTCACCTTCAAGGTCCTCCCAGGACTTAGTCTAACTCCCTCCCGGGGCTCAACTTCCGTCGTCAGTCCTGACTTAGGTGGCAAAGCTGCACACCTGAAGAAGATGCAGCTCTCATTGTGAGAGCATCCCGGGGAGGCTGAGCCCATACTGATGTGGCCCAAGAGGCAGAAAGGTAGGACCACACCCCACAGAACCACAGAGCCGAACACTGTGGGAGTCTCCGCAAATGTGACTCTCCTTCTAGTCTTTTCTCCTCTCCCTGTCTCCTTCATCACCATCTCGAGGGCTTCTACTTGTTTTTAAGACATGTCCTTTTCTCCTTTTTTTTCCTATTGTCCTTTATATCATGATCTCTGAATACATCCCAACGGCTCAGGAGTCCAATAGGTTAAACTGTGCGTGTGTGTGTGTGCTCATATGTGTGTGATGAAAGAAGCAGTGTGAGGAAGGGACTCTGAACATGTCCCCCCCCGCATAATAACACATGTCTTATAAATAATATGTGCTTAATAAATACATATGTGGGGCTGGCCTTAGAGCACAGCAGATTAAGCTGGCATTCCTTATTGGAGCACCTGTGTGAGTCCCAGCTGCTCAGATTCAAATCCAGCTCCCTTCTAATATACATGGAAAGGGAAAGGATGATGGCTCAAGTGCTTGGGCCCTTTCCACCCTCATGTATCCCCATGAGAGATTCAAGTGGAGTTCCTGGCTCCTGACTTCGACTTGGCCCAGCTCCAGCTTTTGTGGCTATTTGGGGAGTGAACCAGTGGATGAAAGATATTTCTCTCTCTCTCTCCCTCTCCCTCCTTCCCTCCTTAATGGACTTTCAAATAAACAAATCTTTAAAAATAATAGACATGTGGCCGGAGCCATGGCTCACTAGGCTAATCCTCCACCTGTGGTGCCAGTACCCCGGGTTTTAGTCCCGGTTGGGGCGCCGGTTCTGTCCCGGTTGCTCCTCTTCCAGTCCAGCTCTCTGCTGTGGCCTGAGAGTTCAGTGGAGGATGGCCCAAGTGCTTGGGCACCTGCACCTGCATGGGAGATCAGGAAGAAGCACCTGGCTCCTGGCTTCAGATCAGTGCAGTGTGCTGGCCATGGCGGCCATTTGAGGAGTAAACCAACAGAAGGAAGTCCTTTCTCTCTCTCTCTCTCTCTCTCCATCTAACTCTGCCTGTCAAAATAAATAAATAAATAAATAAATAAACAGACATGTACTACATAATTTCTCTGCTATGTTGATATGTGATACTGGGAATGAATTAGCTGTGGGTCAAATGCACTTTATAGTAATAGACCCCACATAAGGAAATTGACCCTCTTCCCCGACAGGGACTTCAAGAACTAGCGAGAACTTCTTATGTAGTAGAAAGAAGAGGCCCTCAACAGAGATATTGAAGGAGGAGTTTGTATGTTGGAATGTGCATGGGTAAATATTCATACATGAGCATGGTGCGTGGGCAAAATCTTTGTCAGTGTGGGCCATTGTGGTCCATATACGGGAAACGGATGGGGCACTGGGTGTCCATATTGCCGCAGTAGTCCTGGGGCCTTGGACAAGTTCTTTAAGCAGCCTCAATGTCATGGTTTTCTCATCAATCCCTTGTAGAGTTCTTGGGGAGACAAAATACCTTAACACACATAAAACTCATAGCACAGAACTTGGCACATAGTAAACACTCAATAAACATCAGCTATTATTATTACTAGGGTTGACCCTGACTACAGCAGAGAGAAGTCCAAGGCCTCAATAAGTAGTCATGAGAGGGGACTGTAAGGAGCTGAAGGGGAGCTGGCTTGAGTTTTTGGAGCTGTCTTGATATATGTGAAATTTACACTGAAATCCAATGTGCAGAGGCCCCTTGATAAAACAAGAAGAAAAAGAGTGGAAGCATATGGCGCTCTGAGTCTTGAAGAGGAATGACTTTGATTACGGCAACAGGCTGTTGGAGCAATGTGTCTTTCAGCCCTGTCTGTCATGGAGCTTTTCCAAATGTTGACATTATGCATGCTATTAATATACTATAAAGGATCCATGTAAAATTGGAACAGCACAGACACATTGTGCAAAGCCGGGGTCCTGCTAATGCCCTTTATGGATTAGAAGCAAAGATTCACAATGAGTTCTGCACATGAGAGTTTGCATGGCAGGAGCCCACAACAATTAGTCATCGTGTAAGGATACGGCTGCATCTGGGTCTTTCTACAGTGAAAGATGCGTTTTCACATTGAAAGTCTTATTGAGGCATTAATGTACTCCGTTATCCAGAACTTTTTTTTTTTAACTTTTGGTTTCCCTGATAGGTTTGTGAGTGAGGGTGTGAATTCCCAGTTAAAGGCACCATTCCTCACCTCTAAGCTTGGCTGAATTACTTGGACAGAGCACAAACTTGGAAGTGAGGGGAAATGGGGCTATCAAGCAGAAACAAGAAATGAAATCAGAAAGGGGCCCCTAATGCATTATGGAAGACAACACGGAATCTGGCCGGAGGTGATGCTAATGCTCTGCTCTCATCAATGAGAACCAGGCGCTGGGATGACTTGCTCTGTTCGTCGGGATCTTCAGGAGAGCCACATGGCAGCCGTAGAAGGCTGGTGGGCTGGGGGGAGGGGCGTGGTGTGCAGGGCCAGGGGCTGGTTCCTTTCTTTTCTTTGGCATAGCTTATGGAAAAGTCAGAGAAAATGAATTTCAAATGATGGGTCAACACTCAAGATCGGAAACACATTTATCCCATCCTGTAGGTCTCATGCATCCATGGAAATGATTTTGATAAGTTGAACGCCACTGCCAGCTGCAGGTATGTTGTCCATAGAGTTCTGCTTAAAGATTTTATTTTTACTTCAGCCATTTACCATGCAATGAGTGCTATCAATCCTATAAAGTCGTGGGGGAAGAAAGCTCAAGTTAGCCATAACTCACTGCTCCAATGTCCTGTTTTTTTCCATTTCTTTTCTGGCTTGCCTTTTACATCCGCCTACAGCTTATTGTGCATGAGAACATGGGGCGAACCCAGGACCCACTTCCCTGCAGCCACTGGGGACTTTTCCCCTCACTCTAGTTTTTGTCTACACCGTAAAAATATTTTAAATGCACAACACATGTTTGCCAGCTACATGGAAATGAGGAAATAGTGTCTACCGTTTGGGGGAAAAACTTCAGAAATTAGATGCATGCATGCTGTCACAGGTAGAAGAGAAACAGTCGCTTTACCCTTCCAACTTGTATTTAGTTTAGTATTTCTTTAACTGACACATGAAGATTGCATAGACTTATGGGGTGCTGTGTGATATGTTGATACACGTATGCATTGTGTAATGTTCAAATCAGGGTATTGACTGAACATTGAACATATTTTACCTCTTCCAACACTCATTCTTTCTATGGGATGAAGACATTCAAAATATTTTCTTCTAACTTCCTTGAAATGCAGGCCATGTTATCTTTATTTAGAGTCATCATATTGTGCATAGAGCATCAGAACTCCACCCTCCTGTTTATCCATCCCTCAGCATCCATCCACCAGCCTAGCTCCATCTCCATCTCCATCTTCCCTCTACTGTTCCCAGCCTCTTGTGATCACCATTCTTTTCTAAACTTCTAAGACATCCACTTTTTTTTTTTTTTGACAGG
Source organism: Lepus europaeus (assembly GCF_033115175.1). Classification (NCBI taxonomy): domain Eukaryota; kingdom Metazoa; phylum Chordata; class Mammalia; order Lagomorpha; family Leporidae; genus Lepus; species Lepus europaeus. The sequence goes on along the minus strand of NC_084828.1, from coordinate 10,010,180 downwards.
CAAGTGAGCCAGTAAGAGAGAGACAGAGAGAAAGGTCTTCCTTTTCCGTTGGTTCACCTCCCAAATGGCCGCTACGGCCGGTGCGCTGCGCCAATCCGAAGCCAGGAGCCAGGTGCTTCCTCCTGGTCTCCCACGTGGGTGCAGTGCCCAAGCACTTGGGCCATCCTCCACTGCCTTCCTGGGCCACAGCAGAGAGCTGGACTGGAAGAGGAGCAACCGGGACAGAACCGGTGCCTCAACCGGGACTAGAACCCGGTGTGCCGGAGCCGCAGGTGGAAGATTAGCCTATTGAGCCATGGCGCTGGCCAAGACATCCGTGTTTTAACAAGTCCACATACATGTGAATTCAGGCAGTATTGCCTTCCTGTGCTTGGCTTATCGCAGTTGACATGAGTCCTATAGCGCCATCCGTGTCACTGCAAATGACAGGAGTCCATCCTCTTTATGGCTGAATAGTATTCCACCATGCACCTGCGTAGGCAAACAGCCTTTTTCTCCAGACTCGCTGAACTTTCCGCTGGGGAGCAAGCAGCTCTGCTACAACCAGGAGGTGCAGTGAGCACTTCCTGACCACCCTTTAGCTAGGTCACTCTGGCGGTGGAAGGAAGCCCTCCAGAAGGTTACATCATACAAAAAGGATCAGCAGTACAAGAATCCTTCCCACTGCACGCGGACCCTCAGAAGACAAGGAGTACAGCCCGGTCCTAGTCTCTGAGCCTCACCCCTGAGCCCCCATCCTGCTGCACCAAGTCCATGTCTGCTGATCAAAGCGAGATCTGGTCCTTCTCACTCTGCTGGGCCCAGGCCTACCTTGTTCCTGGACAGGGCAGACCACAAGGTGGGCACCGGAAGGGTCCGCTGTATGAGGACTTCCCTCTGATAGGGCTCAGAAAAGTGTTGCTCCAGGAGTGTGTGTGTGGGTGGGGTTGTTTCTTCTCGTTCCACCTTGGAGGAAGGTGGCTCCCAGGGTTGGCGTTAGGGAACTGGAGCAGTAGGAGTCTGCGTCTCACCCAGAGTAGAAGACAGAACTTGAACTTGTCTAAGGAAAGCATTGCCCTTTGCCCTTTCTAGGGAGTGTTCTCCATGCCTTTGGAATGTCCTGCCTGATGGGAGTGGCTTTGTTTGCCTGGGGGCCTGGGGCCAGCCAGATGGGAACAATTCGATTTGGGGTGAGGCTGCACGCCACATCAACAGGGCTTAGGGTACAGGCTCTATCACCTGAGTGCTGGAGGCTGAGGTCAGCTCCATGGGCATCCAGCCATGCCTATGTGGTGACAAAAATCCAAGGGAGACCCTGGGCACTGCGGCTCCGGGGGCTCCCCGCCTGGTTGTGTGTCTGCACGTGGACACTGGCAGAGTAGCACCGTCCTGCCTGTGCAGAGAGAGGACAAAGGAAGCTCTGTGGTCGGTGCCCTCTTGGGTTCTCCTCTCGTGCTGCTCACTGGGCTGCGAATCTCTTTCATCTCCGGTGAGAAACTCCAGGCCTGGGTATGACAGCTTCTGGTGAGCTCTAGCGAGTTAGTGACGCCGTGGGTGGTGTTGAGAACTTCCTGAACTTGTCGTTGGTGTCAGAATGAGCCACCGTCTACTTTGCAGATGAGTGGAGGGGCGAGGGTTCACCTGGCGTCTTTCCCTCAAGCAGAGTCTATGCTGTCCCAAGAGGGATATGGTAGAATTCGCACAACCACCCTTGTCTTTCTTGTTTCTCTGCTTTATAACAGAGGCAATTTTTTTCTTCCTTTCAAACACACATTATCCACTTCCATTATGTTTATTTGAATTGCTTATATTCAAATTAGCACTTACAGGGCCCACGTGGTGGTGCAGCAGTTTAAGCTGATGCCTGCGATGCCGGCATCCCATTTGGGCACTGGTTCAAGTCCCGGCTGCTCCACTTCTGATCCAGCTCCCTGCTAATGCCCCTGGGTAAGCCTATTATGGGCCCCTTCCACCGACATGGGAGACCCCGAGGAAGCTCCTGGTTTCTGGCTTCAACCTGCCCCAGCCCTGGCTCTTGTAGTAATTTTGGGGATGAACCAGTAGGTGTAGGATCTCTCTCTCTCTCCCTATCTCTGTAACTCTGTCAAATAAATAAATGCATCTTGAAAAAAAATTAGCCCTTACTTCTCATGGATAGCTAACGAAGTTTTTAAAAAGATCCTATTAAGATTAAATACCAGGACCTCAATAAATGCTAGCTTCCATCTCTGTGAGATGGTTGGAGCTGCCATAACGAAGTTCTATTGACTGGGAGGCTTAGTGTTCTTGCTACAGGTCTGGAGGTTAGAAGGTGAAGTTCAAAATCCAGCTGTTGGCGGGATGCTGCTACCCCTGAAATCGGCCTTGGTCTTTTCTCCCAGCGTCCAGTGGTTGCCAACAGCCTTTGTCATGCCTTGGGTTGATCATGCATTGCCCCAATTCTCCGTCTACATGGCATTCTTACTGTAAGGGCAACTATCACACTGGGTTAGGGACCCACCCTACTCTGGTGTGACCTTATCCTAATCAGTTATATTGACAAGGACCTTATTTCCAAAGAAGAATGCAATACTAGACGTTAAAGATTTGGGCCTCAATACACACAGAGACACACACACACAAATATATATATTATATGGGGTGGGAGTGGAGGGAGCGTACAATTGTACTCATAAAAGAAATGCCATTACCCCTTCCTAAAAGATAGAGCCAAGTACTTGAGCCTCAGTTTCTTCATTTGAAAACTGGGAAGCTTGATATCACTATTTGGAAAGGGATGGCAAGAGAGAAAATTGCATGGGCACACAGAGGAAAAGCCATAACCTATGTCTCTGTAAAGACCCGTCCCAAGGAAAATGTTTCTAACGCATTGACACGCCTGAAAACTTGAGATGTGTGAAGACTCCCTCGTCTGCTTTCTCGTCCTGCCACCAGGTGCTTGGGGAGCCAGGAGGGGCACAAACCAAGGGGGGCATTGTTTCCTAGAGGAGCCTCATTCATCAACCCAGTTAGAACAGCCAGCCACTGAGACAGTCATCTCCTCCACCTTGCTTTTCCTGGTGTCTTGACTTGGGGCTTATCTGAGAGCCTTTTGTTCAGGCTCATAATTATCCAATGACTCAGGAGCCCACAAGCATTCCCCGTGGAGCCAGACAAGACCAGCAAGCTCCGTGGACCACCTGTTCCAAGTCATTTCCTGTGTGGGCGGCAACTTCACAGGGCTGAAAATATGAGTTACGGTAAAAATGTCTTCAACCCTGGCACTCTGAATTGTTGAGAGTAGATGGAATCTCACTTGATTGTGTTCTGGCCAGACGCGTTTCATTAGGCCTAGTTCTTTGCATATATATTAAAAACTCTTATCCTTTGATAAACAAATATTCTCAAGGGGGAGACAACACACCCTCGCCAGGTGACATGGCCCTGCTAGGGCAAACACCCTGATGTTTCACCCATTAGGTCAGCTCTGTGAACTCGGGCAGGAATGAGGCTCCTGTGGCTGCTGGGAGCAGGTGGGGGTGCGAGAGAACACATAGCACACACTAAGTCATACATGACGCTCATGTGGAGTTTGGGAACCGTCTCAGTGAACCAACTATTCTGTTTACTGTGTGTCTGAGTTGGCCAATGGAATGGAAAAGAAAACCACAGGGAACAAACCAGGCCGAACGGTAATTTCTGTCTTGTGGAGGGAGCATGGAGGCAGGCAGCCAGTGTCCCCACTGTCCAGTGAGCTGTGTGAACATTCCCACCCTGGGTGGCACTTCCCGCCCTCACAGCAAGCTTTGCCTTCAGCCTTCTGGTCTCCCTCACCTGTTATTTGATGCTGTTGGAGACTGTTAAACTCGTGGGTTATGACTAAAGTTTAAAAGGAACATCTTCCTTTTTGCTTTCTGATTGTAAAAGCCACAGATGCTCATGATAGAAATCTTCAAAACGTAGAAAAGTATAAAGAAAATAAGTTACCCATGGGTGCACAACCCCAGAACAATATTTTGTTGGGTGTTTGGATGATTTTAAAATGTATTTAACAGTAAGCTGTCGATATTGTGCTATATTAATATTTGATAAAAATAATACTGTGATGATCAGGGCAGGATTAGTTTCATTTAAGCATATGTTTGTTTGATCTTAGCAATTTTTCAAGTCAGTATTATTTTGCCCTTCCTCTAAGAGGGTAGTGTTCAGCTAAGGATGCAACTTTATTCAGTCTTTAAAAATAAAATGCATCATTTTAATACACTGTTATGGTTTTGAGAAGTTTGAGTGTACCCCCAAGAGCCCATGTATTGGAGACTTTGTCCCCACAGTCTCATGCTAATGGTAATGGAGTAATCCATTCAAGGTTAAGATTAATCCATTCAGGGTGGAGACTTGATATTTTCATGGCACCTGGGAGGTAGACCGGATGGGGGGTCTTGAGGTAGTTCCAGGAGGGTTGTGGTATAAGCAGAGCATGCTCTTGTCTCTCTGCTCCCAGGCTCACCATGTGCTCCACCCTCCACATGAGCTCTGTCTTCCATCCCCCACATCAGACAGCAGAACCGTGGGGCCACCTGATCTTGGCCTGGGAACCTCCTGAATAATCCAACAGAAGCCTTCCCTCTCAGCCATTTTGATTAGTAGTGAAAATCTGACTCATAAAAGCACTAATTCTAAGTCAACATTGTCCAGTTAAATGGATACATTTTCATAGGAAATCAGCTGCTAAGACAGCAAGGCGAGGTGAACTGCACCTGGTTGGATGTTCTTGCACTCTGAGGTCAGACTGGAAGGCCCTGACTTCTAGCTTGACACATAATTTCCTTCAGTATTTGTATGCCCCAAGCATTGCTTAGACTTGTGTTGATTATCTGAAATTCAAAGTGAACTTGAGGTCTTGCCTTTTATCTGGGAACCCTATGGAAGGAACCAGCGGTTTTATAACAGCAATTGTCCTTACTGGTTGGGCTGTATCAGGTGAGCAAATGCCAGACTACTTTGTCTTGAGGAGCCTGCTTACTTGTGAGCAAGAGAAATGGTCTTGAAAGAAATAGGCCTAAATTAAAAGTACAGGAGGGCAGTGTGATGGTACGAAAGAACAGGGATTTAAGAACCTAACTACTTGCTTAAAATCTTAGCTGTGTGTGTGCTACTCACTCAATCGATTAGAGCCTTGATTTAGGCAAATAGAGCTGATAACACCTGCTTCCTAGAGCTTTAGGATGATGAATCAGGATGAATGAGATAATGCCTCTCATCCAATAGCAGGCCCTCAGCTGAAATGACTGTGGGGATAGGGAGGGAGAATCCCTTATTTAGCCTTGTGATTAGCCAAGTCCAAGACCAGCACACACTCTGAGTACTCCACCCCTCACCTCTATCTCCCAGACACCCCAGTGGGACTAGATTTGGAGTAGAGATGGAACTGGTGAAGGGATAAGGCACCACGGGAACTCAGGCCACAGATGTCAAACACAGAGGGCTCCATTTGCTTTCGGAAAGGACTCTGGGTGTCTCCTGTGTGGACTTGTATGTTCATTTATTCAAAAAGTAGCTGGAGCAGACACCGTACTAGACTCGAGGATACGCGACATATGTCACACCTGTCCTCAGAGTAGGACAGACGTACAGCAAATGCTCTCGCAGCTAAGATTTTTTCTGCCAGTGTTGCGGCACGGTATGGGAGGCAGGGGAGAATAAAACAGTGGGATCTGATTTAGGGCCCTCCCAGCTGGGTGAATGCATTGTTTACGCAACACCAACAAAAATGCAGGGAAAGGGAGTCTGGGGTAATAAAATTGATACAAAGGGGATACCTTCTTTTCACTGTTGTTTCTGCATGGTTCTGTAAAAAGGTCTTTTCAGCGTCGGCAGCGCTTTAAAGCATAACCGAACAATACCGTGCTTTGTTTACTGCGGTGCCTCTCATCTAAGTTACTCATAAGCCCTGCAGGCATCACCTCCTCCATTTCCAGAGCACACCTAAAAGGAAGGTAAGGGGACCCTCTTGCCCCCAATTCATGGATGTAGACACTGAGTGTGAGAAGGCAGCAGCCCTAGGGGTGGTGTGGGATCAGGGGCCAAGAGGTTTCCCTCTTATCTCTGGTTTTGCCGTCAATAGTGAAACTTTAGGCATCTCCCTTTGTTTTGGAATTGATGATCTCCAGTGTCCCATACACTTCAGAGATCCGCGATGTGTTGAGGAATCTGGGCTAATTCTTGGGACGTCATTCAAACCTTCATCGATAGCTCCAGCCTCAAGATGACATTTCTGCAAGAGAACCACCCAGAATGTCCAGAACAACTGGGAGACATTTACAACATAAATGATAAGGGTTACATGAAGGACTTTTAGAAATCAGTAAAGGGTGGGTGTTCCGCCTAGCGGTTAAGCCGCTGCTTAGCCTACCCGCACCTCCTATCTGGTTGCCTAGGTTCAAGTCAGGGCTCCACTCCCGATTCCAGTTTCCAGCTAATGTGTCCCATGGCAGGCAGCAAGTGATAGCTCAAGTGCTTGGGCCGTGACACCCACATGGGATCTGGATTGAGTTCTTGGGAACAGCCCAGGTAGTTATGGGCAGTGGGGGGTTAAACAGTAGATGGAAGCTCTCTCTTTCAAATAAATGAATATTTATATAAAAAAGAAATCACTAATCCAGTCAAAGAATGACCAAAATTCATGAATACAAAACTGACACAAAAGGAGATTCAAATGACCAAGAAAACTGAGTTCATTCATAATTAAATAAATGTAAATTAAAATATTAGTGGATTATTGATATCTATTCATCAAATTAGGAGTCATCTTTAAAGGCTCACTTATTTTTTTAAAAGGTAAATTACCAATCAAAAGGTTGATAATAACTGTTTTGGGTGAGGAGAGGACTGCTAGTGAGAAAGTAAATTGGCCTAATCTTTCTGGAGATCAACTTGGCAATATTTATCAAAACGCTTAACTTGTGTGTATAATCCTAATATGGGAATTCTACTGGGAGCAAATTGTCCAAAGAGACCAGTGACTTTAGATGAAGGTGAAAGAAAGTATTCATAATAGCATTGCTTATCAAGCCAAACATTTAGAAGCCACGCAAACATCTCGGAACAGAGGACTGGTGCCTTAAATCTTGATGGATTCACACAATGGGGTAATGTGCTGCTACTAAATATTATATTGCAGTTTTCTTCTTGCTGACACAGAAATATGTTCCATATACGTAGGGTGATTGCAGTGCTAGCAAACTACATGCCAGGCTTTCATCTTTTAACACAGGAGGTGGCTGTATATGTATTTTTCACACAAAACCCTACCCTGGGGAACACAGAGAGTTTTCTGGGATGCGGGATTTCCCATCCATGACAAACTGGAGTGAATAGTCACCTGGGTTTCTCCCTTGACTGGATGTGTGAGCTTGGACGTGGCTTTTCACCTGTTTGTAGCAAGTGTCTCATTACTAACATAACGGATTTGAAATAGCTTTGGCTGGGAAATCTGTCTCCCCGCTTATATTAAGGTTGTTTCTATTTTGATGGCGGTATTATATATAAATTGATTCTTCAAAAATTCTTTTTTTTTTTGTTTACTAGCACGAATGTCATAAATACAACATTAGGAACATAGTAATTTTTCCCATCGTATTTGCCCTCCCATCCCTTTTCCCGTTCCTCTCCTGTTCCCTGTCTTGCTTTTCACCAAAAATCTATTTTCATTTAACTTTATGTACAGAGGATTAACTCCATTGCAGGTAAAGAATTTAGCACTTTGTGTGAGAGAGAAAAAAAAAAAACAAACCTGTTTCTCAACAGTCCAGACAAGGTCAATAATTTTTACTATGTAGAAAATAATAAGATCATTTCTATGAAAAACGATCTCATGGCTCAACTTGGGTCTATTCTCTATACCAGAGAAATTTCCATTGCGTGTAAAAATGGTTTCTGTAGAATGTCCACCCAACACATTTACCATGGAGGATGAGTGGAGACAGAGATTCTTGTAAGAACACAGAGTATAATGGACAATATTTCCTGCTACTGCCACAATGCCTTACAGCAGAAATAATAATTCAATTAAAGAGATTTTACTTCATGTGTTATGGAACTAGTAAGAATCCCCACCTATTGGCTCAGTGGCCATTAAATTTTACTCTAGAATGAATTAATTTATTTGTTCCCCTATGTAGCCTAGGGAGATATTTTCAAAGTGATTACATTTAGTTTGAAAACACCCATCTTGCAGGTTTCATTCTGATGCTTTTTACATCACTCTGATAAACCTAAATAATGACACTTTCCAAGAATGTTGTGATGCGATATTCATGTAGCCAGAGAACAATGGGACTTACAAAGGAAGCAGTCAGTCTAGAGGACTCTCCAGAGAAAGTTTACCAAAAGGCTTAGATTTGCGTCAGGCCTCAGATTGGCTGCGTTTGATGACATGGTGACGGGTACGGAGTAGTCACCACATGTCCCGTGGTAGGAACCAGGGCTCCGTGGGTGGACAGGAATACAACGTGCTCCTCTCAAAAATGTGAGGAATGGCACTTTTTGGAATGTGTATACAGCTGGGTAATTCTGGTACCTTTGATCATTTTAAGTTCTTGGATTCCTCAAAAATGCGTGTCCCCCTCAATTTCTCAGTTGTCCCACAGCAGCTACAGAAACCAGAGTGGTCTGCAGAAACGACAACGATCGTAAGGTTTGTGCCCTGCAAAGCCCTGGCCACCCTCCTTCCCACAGAAGCCCAGGCCGGCCGTGCCCCTCAGCCATGCTCCTTAATCTGCCACTTTGGAATTCCCTTTCTAACTTCTTATTTCTTTGTGTTCTGGTCTCTAATTTAGTAAAAGGCAAAGATGGGTGCAACTGTGGAAATGACACCTGGATTCCAAACCATCTTTTGTTGTAAAGTCTGATGAGAGCAGGTGGTTGCATTCCCATGCCATGCCTGCTGGCAGTTTCACATGGGCCTTTCTCTCTCTCTCCCTTCTTTCTTTCCTTCCTTCTTTCCTTCCTTCCTTCCTTCCTTCCTTCCTTCCTTCCTTCCTTCCTTCCTTCCTTCCTCCCTCTCTCCCTCCCTCCCTCCCTCCCTCCCTCCCTCCCTCCCTGCTTTATTTATTTATTTATTTATTTATTTTTGAAATTCAGGGTTACAGAAGGAAAGGGAGAGATACACAGAAAGAGAATTTCCATGCACTGGCCCGCTCCCCACATGGCCACAATGGCCAGCGCTGGTCTAGGACAAAGTCAGGAGCCAGGAGTTTCATCTGGGTCTCCCACACGGGTGGCAGGGCCCCAAACACTTGGACCACCCTCTGCTGCTTTTCCCAGGCCATAAGCAAGAAGCTGGATCAGGAGTGGAGCAGCAGAGAGACAACCCAGCACCCATATGGGATGCAGGCGTTGCAGGTGGTGGCTTTACTCACTGCAACACGTGCTGGCCACTGACATGGTTTATTTCTATTGCAGTTCCACACACCATCCTGTGGGAAAGAGGGAAGCTTTTGCTTTCCTATTGGGCAGTGTGTTTCCCTGATCTGACTCTATGTCCCCAAATTTGTTTCAATGAAGAAAATAACATTGCAAAATTTCCTTCCACATGTTTGTGCCCCCCCTTTCCGGTAGAATGCTGCAGAATCACAGCTCTGGCTGGACTGTTGTTAATACCACTGTGGGACAGCTAACATGCAGCTCCAGACTCTCCCAGTCTCCAACACTCTTCAAACCCAGAAAGACAACAACACAAATTGCAATCCTGAATATAGACAATTACAGGCACTGTGTGTGGTTTCTCCAAATGATTTGGAAAATTACATACTATACCAGCTTTGGTCCCTTAAACGCTGCTATGAAAGACTGTGTAGGCATTGAAAACTTCGAACTACTTTTACTGTATTATGAACATAGTTTGTTAAAATACAGTTATGTCAAAAAATTATAAACCAACCCTCTACTTCTTACCCAGCCAAATATTTTTAATCAGTATAAAATCAATTAAATCCTGGATTCAGCTATGGTCTTGGGCCTGCCATTGACTGGTTGACAATGGAGAAAAAATTTCAGGATCAGCTTTCCAATAACTTATTTGTTCTCTGCTTCTTTTAAAAATTATTTTCTTCTCTGCCTTCCTTCCTGTCTTCCTTTCAACTACTGATAAAGTGCGTGAAAATTGTCCATCTGGCGTGGGAGAATTGGCAGGATCTAAAAGTCACTCACTTTTCAGATGGAAAGGCTCTGTGCAGATTCCTTATGGAAACAACTGCAAGGCTTTGCAGGTGTAACAGAGCACCCAAGGGGGAAGGGGGAAGGCTCTGAGTCACTGAAACTCCTGCCCCAGTCATGTCCCTTTCTTGTTCTGGGACCTTGGGCAAATGATCATAAGATCTTCATGGGATGATACTTTTATTTATCCCCAATAGTTGTTGATGAGAGTAACTGGGACTTGCACACGTGAAGGCTAGGGAAGGACCTGGCACAGACGAAGTCCTCGCTTCCAACTGTTATTAACATCATTGTCATCACCGTCATCATTCCCAGTCTAGTTATTAGAAGGGTGAGAGCATTTTGACCTGCACACATGTAATAGGCATATCATCCTCCCAAATGACATCTGTAACAAATTAGCTCAACGCATTATTTTAAAGGCTTTTTGTACTCAAAGCAAATCCATAAGTATCCTATTGACTGGAAGCCACACATTTTTCACTGTCTACAGAAAAGCTGTCTGGATGCCCAACTGCCAAGTTCCACCCCGAAAGATCATTGTCCACTGAGCAGCACACACCGTTACTATGAAGGATCTTCAGTAAGCTCATGGGAAATGTGTATTATGAAAAACTATGCATGGATTTCAAAATTTTTCCACCAAAATAAACTTATCTTTTATTTCCATTTTTCCATGAACTTTTTGACATGCCCTGGTCTCTTTCTTCCTTTCTTCTCCAACACTGGAGTGATGATGGTGGGACCTCTACACACAGTCAACCTAGACATAACTCCAAGATGAACCAAAATTCACCCTACGATTGCAGGAAAATGTCTCACTGAGCAAATTTCCAATTCCATATTTCAGTTTTTCACAAAATATTCAACTGTTGTAATTCCTGAAATTATTTTCACCAAAGCCATTTCATATCAACAAATAGTATTTTCATGATCAACCTTAGACAGAGACAGACTATATCCAGAGCTGTGTTACACTCTGTCAACCAAATTCTCTGGTCTTTACTCCCTTGAGTTGGGATGAAATAGGGTGGGGTGGAGAGAGAAGGTCTTTTGTCTGGAATTTTTAATTAGTGAGGGCTTTTACCAAAGAAGCGATTCCTTTCACAGGCCATGTCTCACCTTGAGATCTAGGCACCAGGGACCCTGCTGATCAATGATGTAATCCTACAGTTATTTAAGCATAGTGATTCTTTTATTCTCACACAGGGTTAGCTGAAAATTAAAAGAAGCCTGCAGTCATTTATTTTAATCTCTCAAGATTGTTTATTGTTCCTGCAAGTCAGGACAACTCATCTTTGGAAAGCACATCCCCAACAGAAAAGTTGATAAAACGATCACATTGTTAGGCGGGCGGAGTTTTCAAGAGAGGCTCACTGTGGCTGGGCTCTAGAGGCCACATTTCATATTTTATCTTTCGACGTTGCTGAAGGCCATTTGCTATAAATGATAACTATTGATTTGCCTTTAGAGACTTTCGATCATTGAGAAGTCGATGAACTTGTACAAATTATAAACTCCAGCAATGGGTTCTTGATAGTGTTCAGTTTCCACACCACTTTCATCTCAGACATTGTCATTAGGTCTTTGGCCTTCCTACCATGCACAAAGTGAAGAATAATATAACATGTAATTTGGTTTCTTTGAATATTAAAAGCACCTCCTCCCAATATAATTTATCCCTTTCCATATGTGATGGAAACTGCAAAATGATTTTTCCTTTGGGTTATAAAAATATCCCTAGAGAAAGTCAACTTTTAGTTTTAAGTTCTTTGATCTGCTTTGAATGTGAAGGATATAGGAGCCCTGAACTGGGTGGGTGGCCTCTAATACAGCGTGAGAAGAAGCTGTGGATTTTTCCCCTTATTTTTTAACTGTCTTGGGTTTTTTATTTGGAGGAAAATTTAATACCTAAATGGTACCTTTATAGTTAGCTCACCCACGAGTTTTTGAGAGGTATTTGATGTCCAACACCCCGTGTTTCTGGTTGCTGGTGTGTTTTTTGTTTGTATATTTTTACAAGACTTGTTTAATCTCTTTTATTTGGAAAAAAAAAAGATGCTGCCATTTTCAAAGGCACATTGTCCTTGATATCTGGCATTTCCAGCCTGTTTTCCACAACATAGAATTTCCACACCTTAGGCTGTCTCAGTTCTCTCAACTGTAAGTGGGGAGGATGAGAAAAGGCTTCCAGGTCCTCTCCTACTAGCTGCCTGTCCTCACTGAGGACATTTAACACTGCCTGCCACTTGGAGGGAACAAAATCACTAACTGGAGGATGACCATGTCTTCAAAATCTCACTCGGTTTAGATAAATGTTTTCCAGCATCCCAATCTATCCTAAGCCACTATAAAATTTACCACATTTAAAACTCAGGGAGATACTTTATAAGGTAAACAACCAGAATGAAGTAAAAGTTTAAAAAAATCCAGTTATGATGAAAATTTTCAAAGGAAAAGAAATAAATGAATCTTGAGAACCCTTAATGGACCCTGATTCACCTGTCTCCAGTGTGAACCAATTCCCCAAATGTAAGGTTGACCTTTGACTTTCTTGCCTGGAGCAGAGGTAGCTCACTAGTCCATAACCTTAGCCTTGCAATCCCACACATCTCGGAAGGTGAATATCTGAGCAGTTTTGTAGAGACTATGCCTGAGCTACTAATGTTTTTAAGAAGCTGGCTGTGGTTTCTGAAACTAAAATCCCCTGGCCACGTTTTCTTTGTCAAGAACAGAGTTTCAACAACGTAACTCCAGTGGGATGCTCAGTTGGGGAACTCAGTTATGTAAGTCGCTGTGTTATGATGTATTTTCCATTCAGGTCTCTAAATTCTACCCATTCCAAGTGCTCCAGCAGTTGGACAGTCTGCACAGCACCGGGATAGATTCGACAGAGCCTCCTGGCCTTCCAAGGTCCTCCTAGGAAAATCTGCAGCAGGTAAAGACTGTTGGAGCAAGTTGTTCTCTCAGTCTACACTAGTGGACGCTGGAAGGAAATCTCTTGAGAGATCTTCAAATCTACAGAGATTTGAAGAGTATTTATGGGGTTCCACAGACATCGGATTGTTAATGTCTGCTCTTGCATTGGCTAAAAAGAAGCTTGCTCCCCCGGAAGCATGCCCCGTGACTGCAGACAGCTGCTGAGTACTTACCAGACTCATTCAGAACTTGCTGCCTGTCATGCCAACCCCCAGTGATGGGAAAAGATAAAGAAGAAAATCAGGAAATGACACTTGCAGGCACAGTGAATGCATTCATTTCTGATTTTTGAAGTAATCAACTACTGAGCTAAGAGTTAAAAAAATTCTGTTCATATTTAGACATTCTTTCAACAGTATGTATGTGTGTGATTTCCAAGTTACCCTCCCAAAGCTCTCACTATTGCAGAATAATGCAGTAGTTGCTGAAGGCTAAGCTGAGCACCGGATTCTCATAGAACCAACCTCTGATTAAACACTCTGTGGATTATGTTTATCTTCCATGACCTCCAGCTGACCTGTTCCAAAATGGTCAGAGAGAAAGAGTGGTCTTGGGAGAAACAAAGTTCATTGTCAGTAACTCTGAACTAGAGTGTCAAGAAATGGATCAGTAGTTCTACTTGTGATTTTTGATAGTTTCTCATCTTCCCTCTCTCTTATTTTCTCATTCTGTAAAAAGAAGGAAATGGAAAGTTACCATCTTTCAAGGAGAAAAGATGGAAAGTGTATAAAAACGTCATTGCTGATGGACCTCAAGGGAATTTTTCTTAATGAAAACAGTAAATCTTAAACAGTTATAAGCTGTTCTATTCCACTCATGTAACATTCTTGAAAGGACAACATAATAGCAAACAGATTGATGCCAGGGAATTAAGAGGGTTGGGTGTGGAGATAAGAAGATGGCACAAGAGGGCTCATTTGTGGTGTAGAATAGGTTAGCATCTTAGTTCTGCTGGTGGTGATGCAGATCCATGTGCTACAGTTGCCTAGAACTGCAGGCACACAAACACATACATGCAAGTGAATGCATGCAAAAAATTAAGAAAGTTAACTAGATACAGCCATCCAATTAATAGCAGTATAACAATGTTAATTTCTTCATCTTGTTGTACTGCATTTATGTAAGAAATTATCACCAGAGGAAGCTGGTTGAAGGGTATGCTGGACTCTAGCTCTTATTGTTGTTGTAGCTTCCTGTGAATCTATGGTAATTTAAAATGGAATTCTTTTAGCAATGTCAGTATGCACCTGTCCTAAGGGGCCTTCTTGATTAATTGTGTATTCCCTGTGTATACAGTTACAATGAAAATAAAAGGAAGAATAAATGTTTTTAAAAAAGAAAGTGATGAAAGAATGACGAATGTTACATGGAGTGGGATGAATCACAACAAACCATCAAACAGAGTTCCCCTCTTATAACTCAACTTTGCATAAAAGTGAATACAATGGCTCCTTGTTTAACACCTCTCTGAACGCGCAAACCAGTTTCTTGGGAACAGTCATCTGAAATCTGAGCATTTCTAAGTCAAGATGCCTTGGAACATTTGTTCCCTGGGTTGCCTCATAAAAACTAAGGAATTTGAAGTAAAATGAGTTTGGGAATGCTGAAAATAAAGATAATTTTTTCCTGGATTTCTTTTTAAAATAATAATTGTAAAAGGCACATAGTTTTGAAAAATAGCCTTCTACCTCCTGAGATAGTAGAATATCTGGTCCTGGTAGTTTCAACCAACTCTCTGGTGCAGACAACTCGAAAGCTGAACCAAACATACACATGCAAACTGGTACTCCAGGCGTCGTCGTCATCATCACCATCATCACCATCACCATCATCATCTAATGGAAGGTGCTGGAGAACTCTCAATGCAGCAGAAAATTTCAAAGTCAACACCCAAAAGAGACACATGGAAATATAGTCTCTACATCAGGGTCATTTTTACCCTAAAGGTGAGTGTCTGGATTTGAAGAAAGGACAGAGAGCTTGAAAAAATTCTGGAGCTTTTGCCAGTCTCACCAGTTGAAAGGGAGGAGAACAAGAGCCTGATGCTTTGGACGGAGGCAACCAAGGATATATCCTAGGATGAAGGATGAATGAGGACAAAGTCCTACAGGAAGTGAAGTCTGTCTTAGGATCATCTCAGTTTTTGAAAAACTGAACCTGGAAGGCTGGGGCTGTGGAGCAGCTGCAGCAGGAAGAATTGAATGCCCCTCTCCAGGAAGTCACGGTCTGACATGAGTGTCTAGCTTTTCCCACATACTTGAAGGAGTCAATCAAAAGTATCAAGGCATAAGAGGGAATAAAAAAAAGAAACAAAAAATAGAGGCAGACACACCTGGACTCCCCATAATAGCTGTCAGTCATGGAATTAAAATAACAAGGCTTAAATTGAAATCATGATGCTTAAATAGTAAAGGAGATGACAAGAAAAGATGAGGAATTTTGATGGATAATTGGGGGTTATAAGCATAATCAAAGGGAATCTCTTGGAACAGAAAACTAGAAACAGTGGAAGATCTGACTGAAAAAAAAAAAAAAAAGAGGGTCAATAAGTTGAAAGAGAATCAAAGAAAATACCCAGAAGGAGGGCTAGAGAGAGAAAAAAAGATGAAAAGATAAAAAGTAGTAAAAAGGGTAAGAGACATAAATTCTATTCTAGATTTCATGAGATTGCTTCCAGAAGAACAAAGGAAAGAGATGTCGTCCATACCGTTCATGAAGAGGCACTGACTGGCAATTTTCTAACCTGGTAGAAAATATCAAGCCATAGGTTCAAGAAGCAAGATAAATGCAGAGAACATTACATCAGAGAAAACGGCTGAAAGGCAAAGACGAGGAGAAAATCCTAAAAGGAACTAGAGGGAAAGGAAACATTCATTGCAAAAAAGGGACATTAGATTCACAGTTGTTGCCTGGGGAATAGTAATAATACATAAGTAAATATTTTAGAAGGCAGGGGTGGGAACAGGGCCCAGCGAGTGCGTTCCCTCTTGGGATGTCTACCTCCCCTGTCGGAAGGCCGGGGTTTTAGTACTGGCTTTCCTCTGCATTTCAGCTTTCTGCTAATGTGTGTGCTGGGATGCAGCAGGTGATGGCTCAAGTAATTGATTGCCTGCCACCCAGGTGGGAGATTCAGACTGAGTTACAGGCTCTTGGCTTTAGCCTAGCTGAGCCCTGGCTATTGTGGGCATTTGGGGAGTGAATAAGCAGATGGGAGATCTCTTCTTTCTCTCTTTCCCTATTTATTTATCTATCTACCTTTAAAATAAATTAAATAAATAAAAAAAATTTTAAATGGAAGCCAGAAGATAATATAAGAAATGCTGATAGTTCATTTCTGACCTAGAATTCTCTTTGGTGAAAAGCGTCCTTTAAGGCCGGCGCCGCGGCTCACTAGGCTAATCCTCCGCCTTGCGGCGCTGGCACACCGGGTTCTAGTCCCGGTCGGGGCACCGATCCTGTCCCGGTTGCCCCTCTTCCAGGCCAGCTCTCTGCTGTGGCCAGGGAGTGCAGTGGAGGATGGCCCAAGTCCTTGGGCCCTGCACCCCATGGGAGACCAGGAGAAGCACCTGGCTCCTGCCATCGGATCAGCGCGGTGCGCCGGCCGCAGCGCGCTACCGCGGCGGCCATTGGAGAGTGAACCAATGGCAAAAGGAAGACCTTTCTCTCTGTCTCTCTCTCACTGTCCACTCTGCCTGTCAAAAATACAAAAAAAAAAAAAAGCGTCCTTTAAGCATGAAGACAAATAAGACATTCTCAGGCAAACAGAGAATTTATCATTTATTGTCTATCACTTTAGGAAATACTAAAAGTATCATTTAGGAAAAAGGGAAATGATTCCAGATGGAGCACTGGTGACCAAGGAAGGAGCAAAAAAGCAAAAAAAACCCATATGTCTATACATCAAAAATAAGAGTGTTAATTGTTAATCAATAACAAGCATCACTGTGCATTTACTCCCCATGTTGGACCTTAATGACATGTACTATGAAAATTAACGGTAAAACTAGTCTTCAAATTGTACTTTATACTTTGTGTGACTTTGTGAGTGCAAACAGTTGAAATCTCTACTTAGTATAGAGTTGGTCTTCTGTATATAAAGTCAATTAAGAATGAATCTTAATGAAAAAAGGAATGGGAGTGGGAGAGGGAGTGGGGGGTGGGATGGGAGTGGGGGTGGGAGAGAGGGAATGCAGGGAAGAACCACTGTATTCCTAAAACCTGTACCTAGGAAATTCGTATTCATTAAATAAAAACCTTCTAAAAAACAAAACAAAACATATATCTACAAATAGGAATATATGTTAACCACCCAAATCTATAATAGTAATGTTTAATTAGAATATGGAATATGTATGCATTTAAGATAAAGGACAACAATAGCAAATAAGTTGAAAGAGAAAGGAATTTCCTTATTATCTTAAATGAAGCAAAATGTATCCATTTTTATATTTGATTCAAGTAAGTCAAGAAGGCCAGGCGCAACCTCCAGTAAACTATGAAAACAGAGAAAAAGTATTAAACCTCACACTGATGGTGGGATAACAAGAGAAAAAACTTTCAATGTGCCAGAAAACCAAAACAGGCAAGGCTGGAGGAAAAGGAATTTAGGAACAAGGAGAACAAGTAGACAACAAATGATTGAATCGCAAGCTTTGCCTTACAACAGCACAGTGATAGCTTTGGCACTCTCAGTGACTAAGAACCCAAATGACCGTTAACTGCTGAAGTCACGCTCTACGTCAACCCACGTAACGAGAAGCAAGTGATGTGTTCCTCAGGGCATCGTGGGTAGTGAGTACCATTTCATCCCCATTTCAGAGAAGAGGACACTGGGGCACAGAGAGCTTCCATAGGGAGCCCAGGCTCTCCCAGAAGGAGCGAGCACAGCCGGGGTTTGCCAGCACGTGTTTAGCTTCAAGCACTACAGGATCCTGCTCCCAACTGCAGCAATGAGAAACATCTAGAACATTTTTGTCTGCCATGAAAAATACATGGTACGGGATTTCAGGAGTTTGCCCTGGATTAGATAATTAAGCCCCTGGTACATTAAAAGTTAAAATTAAAACCATGTTGAGAGCAGTTTGGTTGATGTGTATTAAAAACCCTGAGCAATGTCATCCTTTGATGCAGTATTTGCACGTTAGCAAACCATGCCCAGGACAACATAAATATGGGAAAGAATGGATGGACAGAGAGGCCACCCATTACAATGAAAAGGCTGGAAGATGTGTGTCACGAATGGTAGCACACTTGACTGGAGGCCAGTATATATCCTGTAGAAGGCACTGATGAGAAAAGGTATTGTACGTATTCCTGCAGGCTGAATATTCCTTACTCAAAGTTCTTGGGACCAGAAGTGCCTTGGATTTTTTTTTTTTTTTTTTCAGATTTCGGGATTTTGGATATACTTAATGAAGAATTTGGGGCAGGAGACTCAAGTCTAAACACAAAATTCAGTTATGTTTCATATGGATTTTACGCACATAGCCTGAAGATAATTGTATACAATAGTTTGAACAAGAGTTTAAATGACATTTTTGCATGAAACAAAGTTTTATGGTGTGGAATTTTTCCACTCATGACATCACGTGACAGTTTTGGATTTTGGAGCATTTTGGACTCCAGGTTTCTGGAGAACACGGTCTGGAAGCAAATGCATGAATGTGCGATCATGGCATCTATTTGTGTCATGGCATCAGAGAGGCAACGGTTTCTTTTTGTATTTCCCAGCAGGAAAATAAACATGTAAGTTCACTGAGACCATAGAAGCAATAGTTTGGGATGATGAAAGCTGCCCGTGTCTGATGAGAGGGACACTGGTGCTCTCTCAGAGGGCATTTAGGAAAGGGTTCACTAGCCAAAGGTGGCTTACGGGACAGAAGCTTGTCTCCCCCCGCTCCCCATGCACAGCAACCCAGCAGTGAAGCCCAAGGGTGACGAAGGTGCTACAAGCAAGGCCACAAGGCTTTGGGCTGACGCTGCACAGCAGCAACCAGACCAGCTGCTCCAAGGCAAGGCAGTACCCGGGGCCGGACGGATGGCAGGAGAAGAAAAGAAAAGGCATGCTGCAGGAAAACAAATCATGGTGCACCTGGCGGAGCCTCAGCGCTCTCTCTCCTCCCAGCATGACATCCTGCAAACCTGTAGGATCTTCCACGGATCCACGCAGGGTACAGCTTTGGCAGCTAAGTACTGAGTGTCTCTTACAGGGAACTGCTATAGGGGCACCGGGAAGCTCAAATTAGTGTGCACAACAGACACTTTTTTTTTTTTTGTCCCAAATACCAGTCAGTCATGGAAAAGGGGACATGTGCTCTTTCTTCCTTTACCAAAGTCCATTTTCATCTCCCTGTCCAGCGCACACGATGCTGTGTTTGAGGTAGATGTGTGGCTACCCTGGGTTTACTGTTGTCCCTCTGGGATAGCGTCTCACAGCCAGGTATATGCAGAAGTGGAGGAGGTCAGTCTTTCTTCATCCCTGGGGTTCTTTTCATTGGCTCCCTGAGGAGTCCATCATTAGGGCTCTTGTGAACTGGATGGGGCAAAAGGCATCTTTATGTTTACAAACCTACAGCCCACATGTAACTTTTTTTTCCATCATGAATATAGACAACAAGCTGTGCCTGACTTTCTCGCCAACAGAAATCACTGATGTTTCAAATCACATTAAAGTGGTTGCAAATGTATCTCAGTACAGGGGGCACTCATCACGAGCTAAAATTGCACTCACTTGGTTGGGCAATTGACCCCCCGTTTTTAAAAGATTCATTTATTTATTTGAAAGTCACAGTTATCAGAGAGAGGGAGAGACAGAGAGATCTTCCATCTGGTGGTTCACCCTTTTTTTTTTTTTAAGAATTTTATTTATTTGAGAGGTAGAGTTATAGACAGTGAGAGGAAGAGACAGAGAGAAAGTTCTTCCTTCCTTTGGTTCACTCCCCAAATGGCCTCAACAGCTGGAGCGGCGCTGATCTGAAGCCATCCTCTGCTGCCTTCCCGGGCCACAGCAGAGAGCTGGACTGGAAGAAGGGCAGCCAGGACTAGAACCCGGTGCCCATATGGTGCTGCAGACGGAGGATTAACATACTGCGCCACGGTGCCGGCCCCATCGATGGTTCACAACAGTCCAGGGCTAGGCCAGGCCAACGCCAGGAGCCAGGAGATTCTTCCTGGTCTTCCGTGTGGGTGGCAGCAGTCCAAACACTTGGGCCATCTTTTGCTGCTTTTCCTGAGCCATTAGCCAGAGTTGGATTGGAAATGGAGCAGGCAGGACTTAAACCTGTGCCCATATGGGATGCCAGCATCGCAGGTGGCTTCTTAACCTGTTATGCCAAGATGCTGGCCCAACAGGTCCTCTTTTTAATGAGTTGATAAGGAATAAAAATTGTTACTTTATTTATTTTATGTTTTATAAAGATTTATTAATTTATTTGAAAGGGAGAGAAAGAGAGAGGATGTGAATCTTCCATCCAGTAATTCACTCACCAAATGGTTAAATGGCTGCAACAACCAGGACTGGGCCATTGCAATGCCAGGTGCCAGGAACTCCACCATGGTCTCTCACATGGGTTACAGAAGCTCAACTCCTTGGGCCATCATCTATCGCCTTTCAGGTACATTAACAGGGAGCAAAGTGTCTGGGACCCAAACTTGTGCTCCCATATGGGATTCAGAGGTTCCAAGAGGTGACTTAACCTGCTGAACCACAACGCTGGCCCTTGTAATTAATTTTTTTTTAGGAAAATATTTTGATAGCTGTGCTAGCTGGGTTGTGCAAAGGAACAGAGAGTCTGCATGCTGGAGACTTAGGGAGCAGTCAGTGCAGTCCGAGGCTGAAGGTTCCATATTGAAGAAAATCTGATGTTTCAGTGTGATTCCAAAACCAGGAAAAAAATGATGCTCTTGCTCAAAGACAGTCAGGGTGACTCTCCTCTTCTTTGGAAGAAGACAACCCTTTTGCTCCATTCCAGCCTGCAACTGACTGCGTGAGACCCACCTGCATCAGGGAAGGCGCTCTGCTCTAGGCTATTGAACAATTTCAAGGACAAACTCATCCAAAAACACCTTCATAAAAACATCCAGAGTCATGTCTGAGCGCCCTTTGGTCCTCTCAAGTTGACACATAAAAACAATCACCACAAGTCTACCTCCTGTCAACTAGGCATCCACGCTCATCTCCTTAAACCATACATGACATCTGAATGTACAAAATAGCAATGTTATCATTCTGTCTATAGTGATACAAATATCCTGCTTACAATGAAAGATATATAAACTTTCCTTAAAAAGAGGAAGTGAAGTTTTTCTGTTATATGATAAGGGAATAAAAGAGGGGAGAAAACACAGATGCTTGCCATATATGTACACACACATTTATACAAACATAGACACTTGTAACAGAATAAGGAAGAAATGTTGCAGACATGGGTGTTTGGCTTAGCAGTTAAGATGCCCACATCCCATATCAGCATGCCTGGGTCTAAGTCTCGGCTCTGCTCCCAATTCCAGCTTCCTGTTAATGCAGATTATGGAAGGCAGTAAACGATGGCTCAAGTCATTGGGTCTCTAATACCATGTGGGAGGCCTGATTGAGTTCTGGGCTCCCTGCACTTGCCTGACTCATCACTGGCTTCTGTAGGAATTTGGAGACTAAATTAGCAAAAGGGTGATTTCTCTCTCTCTCTCCCTCCCTCTCTCTCACAAATGATTTTTTTTTAAACAGAAATACTGAGGACAATTACAGTTCTCATTTCTATAACTGGTCATGTGCTCATAGTCAGTATTTATGAGTACCTTCCTCTGTATTTCCTTTACCGTGCAGCAAGCACCAAGCAATTCAGCTATTCATTACCTGATGGGACAACCTAACGCTTAATTCCTGAGGGATCTTGGACATTACTAGTCTTTCCTGGATTTGGTTGCTGTAGTTTTCCATCGACCGTGATCTCAAGAAATCATGATACTGAGAGATACCCTAAGGGAACTCTCCCTTTCCAGTTTCTCCTTGGAGGTCGGTATCAATCACCCTATTCAGCAACATTGCTCACTTCTCTGCCTGCTGATTTAGAGGCAGGAGGGAGACAAAGCAGTGATAGTCTTAACTTCCAATGCCATTAAATCATTCTGTGTCTTCTGGTAGAAACATCCCTCCCTTTGGAACTAAGACCTCCAGGACAGGAAGGTCATGGGAACAGGAAGCAAGGATTTTGCTAGTGGATCACTAGGGATAATAACTAGTGATGCCACTCCTATTTTCATCCTTTGATTCCACAAATTTTGGCTATGGGAGAAACTGTGATGCATGTTGGATACAGATTTAGATAATGTTCATCCTTCTGTGGAGCCTTCTTCTATCCTGCAGAGTATTGCCACATTGCAGGCATGGCACTAGAGCCTCCAAAGGGCATTCCACTGTTCTGTCAAACAAGCTGCTTCAGGATGATGGCCAACGTGGTAAGATCCATGCGTTCCATGAACATGACCCATCACAGCGCTTCCTTTGCTATGAAGTGAGTTCCTTGATCAGAAGCAATGCACTGTGGACCACCATGATGGTGAACAAGGCACTTTATAAGTCCTCGAATGGAAACTTTGGCCCCAAGACTGAATTCAGTATCCACAGTGTCTATTCTGGCAAGCACAAAACACTGCTCCTTCCACGATGGAAGGGATCCAACAGAACCAATCTGCCACAGGTTGGTCATTTGGTTGGTTTACATTGGCAATAGCTCTTGTTATTTAATGTGCTAATAAAAAGGCATAGCTGTTACTCACATTTTAAAAGCTAAAATTTAAAAAATTGATAATTTTATTTCAATGTAATTGTATTCAAAAGAGTAAGGTGTTGGTGAAATACTGGATGCGTCATGTCCGATTACCATGATAGATTAATTTGGAATAGCATGATACCTTCTGCATTTTCTCTCTGGTTGGGTAATCTTTAATATCTTCTAGGGTGCTGGTAACAATATTTTATTTTTATTTTCCCTTCACTCAGCTATTTCTCAAATACTTGTGAACAGGGTTATAAGAATTCTATGAAAATGTATACCTTCCTATTTCCACAATTTTAATTGTCCTATTTTTTAAAAAAAGATTTATTTATTTTATTTGAAAGGCAGAGTTACAGAGAGGCTGAAGGGGGGAGAGAGAGAGAGAGAGAGAGAGAGAGGTCTTCCATCTGCTGGTTCATTCCCCAAATGGCCACAGTGGCCGGAGCAGAACCAATCTGAAGCCAGGAGCCTGGAGCTTCTTCCAGGTCTCCCATATGAATTCAGGGGCCCAAGGACTTGGACCATCTTCCATAGCAGAGAGCTGGATCAGAAGTGGACTAACCGGGACTTGAACCATCCCCCATGTGGGATGCCAACACTGTAGGTGGTGGCTTTACCTGCTGTGCCACAGCGCCAACCCCTAATTGTCCTATTGAATCCAGAATATTGAGTATCCCCGCAGATGCAGCATTCCAGTGATGAGCCTTACTACCACCTCAGAGTTTTAGTAATGAAAGAATGAGGGAGGGCTTCCATCACAGCTGGCCTCAGAAGATGTTTATTCATGTTCACAGGTTCAATTATTGTTTTTTAGAACACATATTAAAAGTCAGGAATAATAGCAGGTCAGTTAAGGCTTTACAGATGGATGAAACATGGTGACAATAGTAATGGACCTTAGTCAAACAGGAGAGTCAGGCACGGTTAAGTGAAGTATGGGGCTGTGTCTAACACAGTGAAGATAGGTTTGTGGATGAAGGTATATTTGGTCAGACGGACATGGCTTTGCAAAATAGGGAAAGGATTAAGGGAAAGGACCTGTTACAAAAGGAGGGGCTAATGAAGGGGGAGTCACTCCAATCAGAGAGAGTGAAAAAGGTAGCGGAACGTGTGTTTTAGGGACCACATCTAGGATCTTTGGAACTGGAACAAATATTATCTAGGTGAGAGAGAGAATAGGAGAAGGTATTGGTGAACAGGTAAAATGTTATGGAGATTTGACTTAAGATTTTTACACGGGTAATAGAAAGTCACGAATGACTTGTAAGCAGGAAAATAGCCTGGTCAGATACAGAAAGATGACTCGGAGGATGCTACATCGGAGGAAGACCAGAATCCCACAAGATGCTGCACTACCTGTCTGAATTTGGAGAAAAAGAGAAAGGAAAAAAATCAACAGTGCCTTTCAAGTCTCTAGCTTGGGTCATAGGTCTGGAAGAGGCATTCTTAATGGGGGAAAGGTAAAGTTCAAGGCAGAAAGTAAAGGTCTAGAGCTCAAGATATTGAGTCTGGGAAAATAAATGTATGAGTCAGCCTCACAGACGTGCTAGTCAGAGCTGTGGGAATGAACGAGCTTTCCTAGGAGAGTGTCTAGACTTGAGATGTGAAGAGCTTTGAGGACAAAACCCAGGGGGAGCACTAACGTGTATGCGTGGAGCCAAGAAATGTGAGTCAGTGAAGGAAACCCAAAGACAGGCTCAAGAAACAGCTTGTGAGGCCAACGTGGGGCAGAGCAGTGGGTGGGGGAATTCTGAAACGGCTAGGAAGGCTGGGGTCAGAGATGAGTATCCTGGAGGTGAAGCGACGTGATGTCCATGAGGACGGCGTCTGGGGGAGGGGGCTATTGTGGGTGATCCCCATGAGGACGGCGTCTGGGGGAGGGGGCTGCTGTGGGTGATCCCCCTGAGGATGGTGTCTGGGGGGAGGGTGCTGTTGTGGGTGATCCCCATGAGTATGGTGTCTGGGGGGGGGCTGTTGTGGGTGATCCCCATGAGGATGGTGTCTGGGGGAAGGGGGCTGTTGTGGGAAATGAAATGAGATGGCGCTGAAAAGATCTCATGTTTCAAAGCCAGGGAGAGAATAGGATCTATGAGAAGGTATGTAAAGGGGACTCTGCCCTACTGGGAGGGGTCCACAGGTGAGCAGATTTGTCACCGATTCTAAGACCAATGTTCAGATGACATCTGCATGGTCCCCAGAGCTGCCAGCCTGTCGCATGTAAGTGTGTTTTCTGGTGGCTTTCTAGCAGTGTGGCAGCTGTGCTCCTCGTGGCCGTGGTATATTCAAGGTCAGAGAGGGCTCATGTACAAATCCCATTTGTGGACCAATCCATGCCCTTGGCTTCTTCACCACTGGGCTCTCAGCCACCCAAGAAACCATCTTCTTCCAAAGCCATCTCCATGAGGAGCTACTTTTAACCAGTACCGCTCCTAACTGTACAACTCTGGAGTTGATGCTGGGCAGCACAGAAGGGCCGATGAGCACCACGGTGAGAAATCCAGATCCCCAGGAAGCGGTGCAGCTCTCCCTCATCCTGCTTCCTTCTTTCTTCCAAACTCCTGCTGGCCCCTGCTGTCTACACTGACAACCAGCCAGAGTGTTCTCTTTGAAACGCACATTCTATTAAGGCATCCACTAGCTTAAAGCACTCCCATGGCTTTCCATCATGCCTAGAATCAAGCTGGAATGTCATGGCCATGTTGTACAGTGTAGCAAGGGTTCTCATCTAGAGTTGATTTTACAGCTGCCTCCTCCCAGAACATTCAGCAATGTAAGATACTTTTGATAGTCATCATTGTGGAAGAGGGGTTACTAATGTCTTGTGGGTAGATGCCAGGGACACTGCTAAAAATCCTAGAAAATACAGGACCCCTCAGCCACCACATTGGCAAAGAAATATTTAGTCTCCAAAGGTCAACAGTACCACAGTTGAGGGACCCTGCCTACAAGGTCTTCTTGCTCTGGTCCTGCCCACCCCACTCATCCTCTTTAGACATCCCTCCTGGGAGGTTCTTCTCTTGGCCAATCTTGATTTCATCAGGCACACTGTTGCTTCCTGTCCACATCTGGATCACTTCACCAGGCTCCTCTCACCATGTGGGCTCCAGATGAAACACCACGCCCGTGGCTTTATCTCACCCTGCTACCTATCACCGCTCCTCCTCTCCCACCCCCTCCCTTTTCTTGATAGCACTTTGGATCCTCTGAAATTATGTTACTCAATGGCCTCTTTTTGCCTTTAGTATCTATCTTCCTTGCTAGGAGGAGAGGATCAGGAGGGAATTGGCTTTTTCCTGTCTGCTGCTGTGTACCCCATCCCTAGTGCAAGTCCCAGTACATGGCTTGTACTTTATGAACAGCTGCTGGATAAGTCAAAGGAGAGGATGCCTGCTCTGGGGACTTGGCTACCTCAAATGCTGTTTCTGGAGTACCCCAACAGTGGAACCCCTCACTCTCCCAATTCTCACCCAACTGCCCTTCGATTCAGTCATCAAGCTCTCTGGCTTCACCTGTGCCCAACACTCACCAAGCACACCTAGAGACCCACCACGGGAGGCCATCAAATCTGATGGCTTACAACCTGTGGAGGCAAATGCCAGGCATTTGGAGAAATAACATTCATCTCATTCTCCTTCACTCTGGATTTTAGGCTTTGACAATAATAGTTTGGATAGTGGGACCAACAGCCCCAAATACTAGATGTAAGTACAGTTTTTCATCTTGTAAGGACTTGACTACGTAGGCGCTTGACTACACACACATGGTCACAGAAATGCCATCCTATGTGGCTTATGTGGTTCTTTCTCATGGCCAACCAGAATGATGGTCAATTTATTTCTATTAGAACAAAAAAAAAAAAAACTGCAACTAAAATTAAAGCAAGTATTTGCACATTAAATTGGAGAAAGGGTGACGAGCCAGAAATTCTTCAAAATGTTCTGGGACAACTTAGTGTTCTCAAACTGAGAAAGTTTCTGGTTCGATTAATTCATTTATGTGGAAACATAACACTGTATGGTTTCTTCTGTAAAATAATTTTAGAATTCACCCATCTTCAAGACTTCTGATTTCCTGTCAGGCTGTTTTCTTTCTGCTTTTGTATTTTTTTTTTCTTCTTTCCATCCCCACCCCCACCCCTCAAGACAGTTCTCCTTAGGGAAAAAATAAAAACAGCTTTTCCTGAAAGAGTTCATACTGAGTCTCATTTACCTTTTGCATAACAAAAGTCCAGGCTATAATTCTGAATGGCTGTTTTGTGTAGTTGAACCAGGTGTCCTGAACATTAGAAGTCAGAGAAATGCCAATTTGCTGTTTCAAAACACTTTGTTTCAATTGCTGCCAAAGCTTGGGGCAAAATGCTATAATCTGTTTCCAGTTCTAGCTTTTCAGTTGGCTCAGCCTATTTCTTTAAAATGTATTAACATGCTCAAGTGACACTTATTAACCGTATTGATCTGGGAAGAATTTTATTAACTACAAGACATATTCATTATTTGGAATTGGTACTAGTTACTTGTTGGCCATAAAACATCAGAGGCCGGAGAGAGAAAACACTGATTCATAAATAAATAGCAAACATGTTAGTTAAAATGCATCAGTGACATATGTTTGTGGATTAAATAATTAGAAAGTACATCCCCACTGTTTGGAGTAGACTACTGACAACGCCTAATAAAAACAAATTTTCAACTGAGAGCGTAAGAGAGGCATTCTACCACGGTAGGAGTCATGATGCATCTGGTTGATCTACTCCTTGATTCTTATAGAAAGACTGCTTTGGCAAAGAAGAATGTGTGGACTTCTGGCTACCTGAGACACAAATGGCCCTTAGATACACACATGAGACTCATTCATTCAACTCATGTTTTCTGAGGACTTACTATGGGCTCGGTATTATCCAAGATGCTGGGTTTGCCAAGTCAACTTAAGTATTTATGTTACCTTAATGTGAAGCACCTGGTGCCCTGAGCTGGGATTTTCCCATAATTTTTAATCAACATCTGGATAAGCTCATACATCGTAGATCTGAGCTTTTTTTTCTCTCCAAAGAAATAGGACTTGTAGTCAAGTATAAGCAGTCATATTCCAGATAAGCTGAGGTGGGCAAGTCATTTCATTTTCATGAGCTCCTTGGTCCTTCTTTTTAAAATACCCTGGCCTCATTAGGTTGATATTATAAGAGTGTGTTTCCATCACTAATGGGAATGTCCAATGACATAGATAAAATGAAAATAATTTGGAGGTTCCTCAAAAACTTATGATTAATATGTGACTTAGCAATTTCCACTACTATGTGTATACCATAAATAATAGAAAACAAGTAATCAAACACATGTAAACACGTGTTGATGGCAGCATGACTCAGTAACTTCATGTGGGAGTGATCCTGCTGCCCTTCGACAGATGAACAGATACACATAATATAGAAACACAGATCATGTTGTATCACTCAGCTTGAAAAGGAATGAAGTTTGATAGATGCAACAACGCGTATACCTCCAATACATTACACTAACTGAAAAAAGCAGAAGCAAAAGGTCACCTATTGTATTACTCAACTTATATGGATACCAAGATAAGCAAATACATAGAAATAGGAAGCGGATTGGTGGATGCCAGAGACGAAGGAAAGGACAGTGGGGGATGTATTTGCCAGTGTCCCATTACTCCAATGAAATACCTAAGACAAACTGCTTATGAAGATAGGAACTTCAGTTCTGCTCATGGTTTTGGAGGTTCTCAGTCCAATAAGGGGAGCCACACTTATTCCACCTCTTGTGATGGTGTTCTTCTGGGCAGAGTCCCAGGGAGGCACAGAGCATCACACAAACAGCAAGAAGGAGCACACACGGCTGTGTTTCTCATTATAAAGCTGCCAGGATTCCAATAGGAGGGCTCCACCCCAACAACTTGCTTCAGTTTAACCCCTTCTCAAAGGCTCCACCTCTAAACCCCATAACTGGAACAAGTTTCCACCTTCTTAGTGCCATCAACATGAAACTTTATGGATCAAGTCTTTAGCACGTGGATCCTTGGAGGACTCTGAAAGCAATGCCAGTTATAGCCTGAAGTAATTTTAACGGGCATAGGGTAAAGAACAAGTTTTGGAAGTAGATAGAGTGATGGTTGCACAACATTGTTTATATACTGAATGCTACTGAATTGTTCACTTTGATATTTATTTATTGTATGTATTTGAGAAGCAGAGAGCGGGAGGGAAGGGAAAGGTAGGGAAGAGCAGGAAGGGAAGGAGGAGGGAGGGAGGGAAAGGAGGGGAGGGGAGGGAGAGGAGGGAAGGGAGGGGAGGGCAGGGAAGGTGAAAAGAGGGGAGCGGAGGAGAGGGGAGGGGAGGGAAGGGGAGGAGAGGAGAGGGGAAGGGAGGGGAGAGGAGGAGAGGAGAGGGAAGAGAGGAAAGGAGGGAAGAGGAGAGGAGGGGAGGGGAGTGAGAGAGCTAGTAAGCTCTCATCTGCTGGCTCATTGCCCAAATACTGGCAATGGCTGGGCTGGGCCACCCATCAGGTCTCCCTTGTGGGTGGCAGAGCCCAGTTATTTGAGTCATCACTGCTGGCTCCTAGAGTGTGCGTTAGTAGGAACCTGAAGTCAGCAGCCAGAGTTGGGAATTGAACCCAGGCACTCCCATATGTGTGAGATGTGGCTCTCTTTACCAGCATCTTAAAAACTGGGCTAATAGAACTACTTAACTGCTGCCTCTGAAATACTCACTTTTAAAACGGTAAATTTTATGTTTGTGAATTCCATCTCAATTGAAAAATCACGAGATAGTGCATATGAAAATAGCCTATTTTTAAGACTTATTTAGAGCCACACAGATGACTGAAAGTTGTATGGGTAAAAGACTATGTAGACAGATCAGAGTATTGTGAAATGTCTAGTGACACTTTATATTGATTTGTTTATTTTTTACTTGTAATTGACAACTAAAAATTGTATATGTTTATGGTACACTGCATGATGATTTGCTTTATGCATATGCTGCAGAGTGACTAAATGAAACTAATATTACTTTACTTATATTTTGTGGAGAGAATACTTCAAATCTACTGTCTAGGCAATTGTCAAGGATCCAGTATATTGTTATTACATTGTCATGAATTATATAATGCAACTCCAGGACTGACTCCTCCCACCTAACTGAAATTTCATATCCTGTCACCAACATCCCTGTGGCCCTACTCTTAGTCTCTGGTAACCACCATTCTATTCCCTATTTCTTTGACTTCGATTTTTTAGCTTTCAAATATAGTGACATCACATGGTAATTGTCTTTCCATGCCTGGCTTATTTCACTTACAATCATGTCCTTAGGATCATCCATGCTGTGGCAACTGGCAGGATTTTATGTCTTTATTTAGATGGCTAGTATTCCATTATGTGCATGTACCATAGTTTCTCTACCCATTCATCCATTGATGGCACTTAGATTGACTCTATGTCTTATTTCAAATAATGTTACATTATATGGGAGAGTGCAGATATATTTTCGAGATGCTGAGTCATACCACAAACATATCACATTGAGGTAATGACTTTTTTTTAATTTGCAAAGATCTATTCATTTCTTTGAAAGGCAGAGTTACAGAATGGGGAAGACAGTGAGAGTAACAGCAAGTGACAGAGAGAATGGAAGATCTTTCATTCACTGGTTCACTCTCCAAATGGCTGGAAAGGCTTAAGGCAGGAGTCTGGACCTCCAACTTGGTCTCTAACACAGGTGGCAGGAGCCGAACCAGTTGGGCCATTTCCTGTTGTTTTCCCAGGCACAATAGCAGGGAGCTGGATTGGAAGTGGAGCAGCTGGGACTCAATCTAGCACTCATATGGGATGTTGGCATTACAAGTGGCAGCTTAACCTGCTGTACCACAACACTTGCCCCTAGGACTCTCTTTTTTTTTTTATTTTTGACAGGCAGAGTGGACAGTGAGAGAGAGAGACAGAGAGAAAGGTCTTCCTTTGCCGTCGGTTCACCCTCCAATGGCCGCTGCAGCCGGCACACCGCACTGATCCGAAGCCAGGAGCCAGGTACTTATCCTAGTCTCCCATGGGGTGCAGGGCCCAAGCACTTGGGCCATCCTCTACTGCACTCCCGGACCACAGCAGAGAGCTGGGCTGGAAGAGGGGCAACCGGGACAGAACCCGGTGTGCCAGCACCGCTAGGTGAAGGAATAGCCTATTGAGCCACGGCACCGGCCCTCTAGGACTCTCTTAAAAGGAAAACCTTCCTCTGAAGAGTTTCCCCTCTCTAACTTCCCTTCATGGCTCACTGGCTAGAATCACGTCACATGCCCACTCCCAGACCAATCATGGCAAGAGGGCAAGAGGAGGAGGATTAGACTAATCAGGTTCCCTTAGAGCTGAAGGGGTGGGGTTAGCTGCACCTGAGACAATGTGAGTGTGTGTGTGTGTGTGTATGTGTGTCTATGTGTGTGTTTGCATGTCTGTATAGATATCATATTGGAAGAGATCCAAGATTCTGTTAGGATAGAGAAGAGACACAAGTTGGCCACTTAGGCAACCTTTGGCACCCCAGTAGATGAGCTTGCATCATGGCCAATATGGATGAACCCACACCTGTGGCTGAGCGTGTGTACTTCACAGATGGCACATTTTGTACACCTTTTTCCCACAGAAACTCAGAAATACTCCACAAATTGAAAGTCATGAAGCTGCTGTAAAATGTTGTCCAGGATGTGTATAAAATCTGGTGGCATCTCACGTTCAGAGAGTGCATTGCAGAGGAGACAGGAGAATGGGTGACTTGGAGAGGCAGCAGGGGGTGAGCAGGGCAGGCCCTCGGAGACAAAGACTCCAATGCGAGTCTTGACTTAGAACTCCCGCTCTGCAGGCGGCCCTGCAGAGTCAGGGCTCACTGGGCATACAGGGATGTGTCCCTTAGCTTCATTTGCCTCACCAGAGATATGGTAGGAATTACACTCCAGAATGGGAAAGAGGCTTCATCATTTATGGTAGCTGTAGGGAGCATTGGTGAAGTTCCCTTGATGGTCGTCTCCACCAGACATGACCTACACGGGGACTCTTGCTTTCTGATAAATATTATTGTATAACATATGCTAATATAGTGAAGGGTTTGATACTACTCCAGCCTATTGAAGGAATGAAAGAATGGAGAAGCAAGTTGACCAATGAATCATTACAATGACCAAATGCCTTCACAATCAATTTGGAAGGAAGGGTCCTGACTGTCCAGTGAGCTCCTCAGAGTCACCCCAAGAAAACAAACAACCCTGGCTTCAATCCTAGGCCCCATTAGCATCTCCAATCCTTGCACTGTAGAGCTGGTTCAAAACCATTCTTAAGGGTCTTCATTGTTTGGTTCTTTAATTCCCACTGCAAAATCAAGGACGTTTGTTAAAATTGGGAATTTCAAGGTGATGAAAGCATTAAACCTAGTATGGGGCCCTTATAAACACTGTCAAGGTCACACATGCATGAAGCCAGCCTGCTTCTCACCTATGAGTGACAAACCTCACTCCTTTAGTGCAACACACAAGGCCCCTGTACCAGGGCTCCAGGAAGAGTGAACATCTCACAATTTGCATAATGTTTCCCCACTTGGGGAACTTGCATGTTAAATCATCATGGCTAGGACTGTTCATCTTTTCTATATGATCATGATCCATATCCCACCCAGCTCCTTCCAACCTTCAATCTGCCCCCAAGTCCCACCTCCCCACTTCCCTTAGGTAGAATCTGGCTCCTTAGGATTCCCAATTAGAGTTTGTCTCATGGTACTCGAACCACATGTTTAAAAATATTTATTTATTTGAAAGGCAGAGTATGAGAAGAAGAGATACAGAGGTAGATGGAGAGAGAGGAAGAGTGAGAGAGAGCAAGAGAGAGAGCCCCCATCTGCTGGTTCATTCCCTAAATGGCTTCAAAGGCTGAGGCTAGGTCAGGCCAAAGCCAGGAGCCTGGAACTCCATCTGGGTGTCCCACACAGGTGTTATAGGCCCCGGTACTTTCTGCTGCTTTCCCAAGCACATTAGCAAGGAGCTGGATTGGAAGCAGAGGAGCCAGGACTTGAACTGGCACTCAGATATGGGATGCCAGCATCACTGGTGGCAGCTTAGTCCATGGCTCCACAACTCTGGCCTCTTTAGCTACATTTTGAAAAATTCTGGTCTCTTCCTACAATATGGTGAGATCCTTCAGTCCAGAGACTGTCTTACGTCCTTCTCTGCCCCTAGATTCCAGAGTCTGGAATACAAGTAGTTGCTAGGCGAACACAAGGGCAGCTGCTTGTCTGGATTGCAGCCACCCTGAGACATGAGCACGTTCACACTCACCCCGACTGGGACCTCTGGGTCTACTGATCAAGTGTTCAGGTTTTAGCTTTGATCCCTCACCCTGCCCTGGCTGATGTATGGTTAATCTTTCTGGGACTCCAAGCACCTAATTTGTCTCCCTTTCCCTTGGTTTTTAGCTGTAGGGGGCTGGGGCTGGCTCACAGATCTCAACTCCAGACTTGCATATGCTCATTGTAAGGTGACTTAGCTTGAGTTTCTCTAAAAGCAGACAGACAACAAAACAAGGGATTTGGGCCATGAGGTGGGCATCTGGACTAGCAGTTAAGATGTTGGCTAGGACACCTGCCTCCTATATTGACGTGCTGGGCTTGATCCCCACCACTGGCTTCTCATTCCAGCTCCCTACTAACGTAGACCCTGGGAAGCAGCAGGGCTCGCTCAAGTAGTTGAGTCCTTGCCACCTACTTGAGAGACCTGGATTGAGTTTCTGGTCCCTGGCTTCCACTTCCCCTCAATCATTGCAGCCATTTGGGGAGTGAATCAGTGGATGGAAAGTAACCGTCAACTTATGTCTCTCTCTGTCCCTCTGACTCTCAAAAAATTAAAGAGTACTAGTTCATTTGGGATTTCAGGAAGCACAGTGATGGAGTAGGGATGTCAGAAAGTAGAGAATGGAAAGCTAAGTGGAGATACCTCAATCACTAGCTTCCATCCTTGGCAAATAGGACTCGTCTCAGCTGGAGGCCTTCTGAAAGTTTTAATAAACATAGTTCTATGCATTTCTAAAAGGGGTGAATAGGCTGGGATATTTCTTTAAGATTGTTGCCACTCATTGATTGCTGGTCACTCTAGGAACCTTCTAGTACTTCCAGTCAGTTCTACACAGGAGCGCATGTCTGTGGTCAGAGGAGGCCCTTGACCAGAGATGCAGAGTCTACATAGAGCCCTCAAGATGGGCTGCAGGCACCCATGCCCTACATAATGTTCCTAAGTAGATGAATACCTAACCAGGAGTCGTACACCTTGTCTAACTAGGTTTTTTTTTTTTTTAAATAGAAATTCCCCCAAACAACAGCCCATTGTAATTTTTCACTTCACTTGCTCACTTTAAAGAGAAAAGAGAGCCCAGCTCTTACAGCCAGTAGACAGACTCTCACCAAAGACCACATATGACCACGAGAGAAAAGCTACTGTGGCTTACAAAAACCAATGGGTAATTCTGGCCAAGTGGAATATTAATTGGAAGCTCTTTTAGGTCAAGACTGAGTATCATGGGAAGCAATGTGGTAAACTGGGAGAAAATCCACAGGAGAGTCTTTGTAAGGCTGAAATAATTAAAGCCTTCAAAAATAGAACGCAGGGACAAAGCGAAAAGGAATTTGGCAATTTCGCCTGCAGAAATGCAGTCTGAGGTGTGGCTTTGCTCTTCCCCCCCCCCCCCCCCCCCCCCGCATTTGAAAGGTGGCCAAAGACACTCCTATTCTTGCTTGGGAGAGAGTGATGGGAAGAAGACTTATACTGAAGGGAGAAATTGGGTGGAATCATTTGAAGAATGTTCCAGAGTTAGCCTACATGGCACAGACATGCCAGGAAGTTCCCTGGCAATAAAGACAATTGACACAGATTTTTTTTAAAACATACCCTGTTTGATCCTCCCAATACTCCACTGGGGGACAGGGTAAGTTCCATTGTACAAACTGCAAAGTATAGGAATAGGCACTATTCACCTAGAAAATACTCCATTGTCACTAGGTCAGCAATTCTCAAAATCAGCAGAGTTGACATTCGGGGTCAGATAATTCTCTCCAGGGAGGCACCGCCATGTTCTTCGTAGGATGTTTCTCAGTATCTAGACATTTACCCCTCAACTGCCGTTACATTCCCTGAGTGTTACACCTCAAAATGTCTCCAGTCATTGCCAAATGCTCCCTGGGAGGCAATACCATCCCTAAATGGGCAAGATTCCTCCGACTTCAGTCTAAGCCCTTACACTTCATTTGTTTAATCTTCTGAAGAGACGAGAAGTATTGCTCACTTTTGAAATATTTGAGGAAGATGAAAACACACAGCTACTGACACCCAAGGGGTAAATGAGGCCTCCATTCCCCCCTCAGTGGAGTGGTGGCTGTCATGTGATGTGTCCAAAGGCAGAAGTCACAGGAACCTTAAGTATACCCAGCATTGTCAGAGGCAAAAAATTCATAGACTAGAGGAAGGCTGAAACTAAGATATTAAGGATGAGTATGGTTTACCAACTAGATGTCCTATTGCATCATTTATTCTGGTTAAGGTCATCAGAATATGGACCATGAGCCAAATCAAGCTCACTATGTGTTTTTATAAAGTTTAATGGGAGCACGGTCACAGTCATTTGCTGTGTATCATCTATGGCTACTTTTTTTTTTGTTTTTTTTTTTTTTTTTTTACAGGCAGAGTGGATAGTGAGAGAGAGAGAGACAGAGACAAAGGTCTTCCTTTTTGCCGTTGGTTCACCCTCCAATGGCCGCTGCGGCCGGTGCATCTCGCTGATCCGAAGCCAGGAGCCAGGTGCTTCTCCTGGTCTCCCATACGGGTGCAGGGCCCAAGCACTTGGGCCATCCTCTACTGCCTTCCCGGTCCATAGCAGAGAGCTGGCCTGGAAGAGGGGCAACCAGGATAGAATCCAGCGCCCCGACCGGGACTAGAACCCGGTGTGCCGGCGCCGCAAGGCAGAGGATTAGCCTGTTAAGCCACGGCGCCGGCCCTATGGCTACTTTTGTGCTGCAAAACAGCAGAGCTGATTACTTGCTGCAGACTCCATACGGCCTACAACACCGGAGGACAACCCAGTCCCCAGCAGTAAACAGTGCGGACCCCTGTCTATATTCTGGAGCTGGGAAGCACAGGGACCCTTCTTGCACATTTGTTCTACAGCATTGGTGTCACTTTTCATGGCTTTAGGTAAGATCATTCCCCATGTTCCAAGCACTAGGTTTATATGTGCCACCCAATTTCTTCTGTACAATGATGGAAAAATATATATTGTTGTCCCTCCTCAGGTCAGCAAAACAACCAACAAAATCACAGAATGAGTAGGTAGGTGAACGCAATGTTCAAAGTCCCATTTTCTTGACTTCAATGTCATTAAAACTCCATGAACACCAATTCCTTCGCCCAACAAAAGCAAGCCAAGTTACCCAATTTTCTTCAAATTATGGGCTTTCCTTTGGATTCTGGGTAAATACTTCAAGGCACAAGATAATGGGTAGATGTCAGTTATTCCAGCAGCATAACTAATATTAGGTGGGTACTCTCTGTGTTCTACAAATAGTGGGTTTAGGGTTACTTGTAATGAACACACAACAAGTGGACTCCTTGGACACCATTTGTAACCTACATCAGTAGAAGCTTCCTTTTCCATCACACAGCAACTCCAGGGAAACAAAGACAGCTCAAGCTTAGCATTAAAACAAACACGAGAGCAGAGACGTGAAGATATTCACTCCACGAAGGGCTTATAGGTCCTGGAGACCTCATTAACGGCTTCCCCTAAGTAGACACAGGATGGGGCTGCCTGGGTGGTGGAGGAAGGCATCATCCCCCAAACATCTGATGTTTCCTTGTCTGCCCCAGCTTGGGTAGGGGAGCTGGAGGAAATTGGACAGGTAGTTCTCAAACAGAATAGATAATAGGATCATGGGGCCCCCTGTCTTCATGTCTCTTCTTTCTTGAGTGTCCAGGAAAGTGGTCTACACACCTATCACTAGACACGTGTGTAGAAAACTGCCAGGCATTGTATCATTCATGTGGTGCTTACAAATACTGATCATGATACACAAAGCATTTCAGATTTGCCATCTTGTTTGAGTCTTACAGCCACTCTTTTTGGTAGGTGCTGGTATCAGGCCCATTTCACAGATGAGGAAGGTGAAGGTTGGGAAGCTTAAGAAACTTGCCAAGAATCATGTAAATAAGATCAGAAAGCAGATCTTCCAGACTCTCAGTCACTCCACAGTCGAATCCTTCTGTGAGAGGTGGGGGATCCCAGTTGAGGCATTTCCTGCTCCAGGAGCGTTTGAGCTTCCTTTGAGACAACCTCGATCTGCTTGTGTCTGGCTTTCAAGTCTTTGCCCTTTCCATGGTTGTTCAGATGGGCTATGGGTGTAGCAAATGCCCACATCTGGACATATGCAACCAATCAATGTAGTAGAAAGAAAGAAATGGTTAGGCCCCCCAAGAGTGTAGCACATGCAAGGTATGTGAGCAGCAGAGGGGGGACGTGTGAAATCTGAGGCAGCAGTTGAGCCCATGGGGAGTCTATGCTTCCTCCGCCACAGTGGAGGCCTGATGCAGTGTAGCAGGAAGGGTGCCCCTCCCCAGGCTCATGCTCTCTGGCCGGGGTTCCCCAGAGTCAAGTCCCCAAGCGGCTGGCCAGAGAGTCTGTTCTCAGAGGGAGCTTGCACCAGGGCAGCATGGGAAGTGGGTTCTCCAGTGTTACTCTCAGGGGAGCAGTGACAATTCCACACACACTTACTGGAAACCCCATACTCATGGCCTTTGGGCTGGGTTAAATTGTGTCCCTGCAAAAGCTAGTCAGAGTCCAAATCCCCAGCACCTGTGACCTTGTTTGTCAATATGGTTGTTATGGACTGATTGTGTCTTATGTTGACATCTTAACTCCCTATGTGACTGTATCTGGAGATAGGGATCTTCAGGAGGCGGTAATTAAAGTTGAATGAGGTCTTTAAGGTAGGGCTCTAATCTGATAAGCCTGTGGCCTTATCAGAGAGAAGGTGTATGCTCTGCTCCCTTGCTCGCTCGCTCTCTTTTTCTTCCTCCCTCTCTCTCCTTCTTTTTTCTTCTCTCCCTGTCCCTCTCTCCACTCCTCTCTTCCTATCTCCATTATATAAGAACACAGCAAGAAGGCAGCCATGTGCAAGCCAAGGAGGAAGCTCTCTCTAGGAGCTGAATTGCCATGCCTTGGTCTTGAACTTCTAGTCCCCAGAGCTGTGAGACCTAAATTTCTGTTGTTTAAGCCACCCAGGCTATGGTATTTGGTTATGGCAACCAGAAAAGATTAAGACCAAGTTATTAAAATGAGGTCTTTTGGCTTGGCCCCAAACCAAAAGAAGAGCTGCAGAGACAGACACACCCAAAGGGAAGACTAAGTAAGAGACAGCGAGGATGGCCATATGAAGAAAATTGTGGTGCAGCCACAAGCCCAAAAATGCCTGGGCTGTTAGGATCTGGGAGAGACAAGGGAAGTTCTACCCTTGGAGGTTTCAGAGAGGCCAGCACTACTGACATGTTCATTCTGAACTACTAGTCTCCAGAGCTGTGACTGAATGGATTTCTGTGGCTTTAAGCCACCGAGTATGTGGACACTTGTTACAACAGCCCTAAGAAATCAACGTATCTATCCAATCATGGAAATACCACAAGGATGTTGATGTTTGAAAAGATATCACCACTATGGTACTCTTGACGATACTCCATGGATTTTTCTAGTAGTTTGGTTCTTGGAGAATTATTGGTAAGTAAGACTATGAAATGTGTTTGGCTGTATAATTTGAGAACTCTTGCTATGAGAATTTTTTTTAAAATTATTTATTCATTTGAAAGCAAAGTTACAGAGAGGGAGAGACAGAGAGAGAAGGGAACACACACACACACACACGAGAGAGAGAGAGAGGAGAGAGAGAGAGAGAGGCCGGCATCGTGGTGTAGCTGGTAAAGCTGCTGCCTACAGTGCCGGCATCCTTTACAGGTGCTGGTTCGAGTCCCAGCTGCTCCACTTCTGATCCAGCTCTCTGCTATGGCCTGGGAAAGTAGTAGAAGATGGCCCAAGTGCTTGGGCCCCTGCACCCATGTGGGAGACCTGGAAGAAGCTCCTGGCTCCTGGCTTCTGATCACATAGCTCTGGCCGTTGTGGCCATCTGGGGAGTGAACCAGTGGATGGAAGACCTCTCTCTCTCTCTCTCTCTCTCTGCCTCTCTGTAACTCTGTCTTTCAAATAAATAAATAAATCTTTTTTAAAAAAGCAAGGGGGGTGTCTTCCATTCTCTCCTCAAATGGATGCCATAGCCAGGTCTGGGCCAGGCCAAACCCAGGCATCAGGAGGTTCATCTGAGTCTTCCATGTGGGTGGCAGGGCTCAAGCACTTCTGCTGCTTTCTCAGGTGCATTTGTAGGGAGATAGATCATAAGTGGAGCAGCCAGGACTCAAACCCGCACCCATATGAGTTGCCAGTGTTGCAGGCAGTGGCTTAACCCACTGTACAACAATGCTGCTGCCATTTTAGGAAATTCTTAGGCCTCACCCTTCTCTCCCCGTTGAGTCACATCAGGAGTTATCTGGGACTCTGCTGCTCAGTCCCATGACCTCCGTGAACCACACATGGAATAAGCTCTGCTGGCTAGAATTGGCCATGAGAACTTTCTAGCATGCCACACTTAAAAATTAATATTAATCTCTACTGCAATTGCAAGGCAATATTGCTCTTGAGTTGGCATGCAGTCATGATGACTATAAAGATACGAAATAGGGTGTTGCTCTACTGGCACTCAAAGATAACTCAGGTCTCAGAATTGTATGCCTACATTGGTAGCCTGCCACTACAAACCCTGGCCCACCCAGCATCAAATTAAACCATGAGTGGCTGTATGGAATGTCACCTCCAGGGCCAGATTACAATGGAGAATCAGATGCCAAGCTCCAACTGGGGCTGCTGGGGAACACCTAACCTCAAGAATGATTCCTCCCTCCTTGTTGAGCGGAAGGCTCCCATTGCACGAGGAGGTAGGAATGAGCAGCGATTCTGTAAGGGCAGAAGATGCATGGGTTCTTGGCCTGGTAACTTAGGTTCTTAGCACACAATGGAACAACTCTCACAGAGAAGTGCACTTTCCTCTGGTGGTAGCAATGAGATCCTCAGGAGAAAGGATCAAGGGACCGACAGGAGGAAGATGGACAGGCTACCCAAGTGGGCAGATTGTTTGCAGATGATCTTAAACACATGTTGTGTTAGTTTCCTATTGCTGCCATGGCAAATGATGATCAGCTTGGTAATTTGGCTTGAAACAGCTCCCTTTTATTATCCTAGCATTCTGGAGCCCGGAATTTGAAATAAGCCTTATGGGTCTAAAATCAAGGTGTCAGCAGACTTGCGTTCTTTTTGGTGCTCTAGTGAAAAAAATCCAGTTCCTTACCTTTTTCAGCTTCTAAAGGCTGTGGGCATTCCCTGACCCGTGGTTCCACCTCGTTCTCACCTGTTTCCACTGTCATATCTACAAAATCCATTTTGCCATATTAGGTCACATAGTCACAGGTTCTAGGGATGAGGATATGGACATTTTTATGGGAGAGGGCAACTTTGGTGTCTACCTCATCCAGGCAGGAACTCACAAAGTGAGGCATCAGCTGATGGAGCCACTGCCCCAGGAGCTGTCAATCCAGACATCTGCTTTCAGGCTGCAGCCTCTGCTGTGTCCAACTCTCTCACACCAACACTTGCACTTTGCCCCTTTAGTCTCCTAACTCGTGGAGAAAAAAAGCAAATCAATGAGAGTTGCATTTGACTTTAGGGCATAGGATTTTTTGTACAAATTACCTGTTATTTGATCTGTAAAATGGGAACAGCAACCCCTTCATGGGAATGTCAACAAGGAGCTGGCTTAGCCTAGAGCCTTCCAAGCTAAGAGCGCAACAAGTGTCCTCTTCCTTCCCCCTTCTTCCTTTCATGAAGACTTCTCCTCTGACAACGTCAGTTTCTGAGGCCTTGGCTCATTCCCAAGGCCAAGAATGTTTTGGCCAGATCCCATTTGTGGCCTCTGTTCTTTTGTCTTAACCACCGCCTGCCCCAGACAGTATAATTTGCTCTTTGACTTTAATAATCTTCTCTTAACAATGATGACTCCTATGTTCTTGTCTTCAACTCTTCCAAAGCTCCGAATTTTTGTTCCAATTTCCTGAAAAGCATCTTCACGGTATCCCTGTAGCAAAGTCAACTCAACCACAAGTTGCCTTCCACCCTGCCTCCCCACTGTGCGCTCAGCGAGTTCTGGCTCTGGTTGGCTTCTCTTTCTTTCCTGCAGCTCTGCCTCCCAAAAGGCTTGGAACACACCTTTCTTCCCACCTTGCCCTTTCAAACCTTGAGATTGCCAGGCCTTGGGTGTTTCCCTACTCCTTATTAGTGACCCAGGCATCTCCAAATTGTTACTTTAAGAAAGTTGTCCCTAATTTCCACAATTTGGTGTTTCTACATATTTCCTGTAAGGAGTCTCATCACCATGGTAAGCACCAGGAAATGTTACCAAATATTTTAATCTTAGCCATGATGTATGACCTGGGATATTCAGCAAGGATCTAGAGAGACTTTGGCTGAGAATTCCTGGATGAGACTTTCTGGTCTGTGTGGACAATGGACTTCCCAGGGAGACAGAATTCCGAGCACACCTTGCTTTGTCTCCTGCTTTTTACTTTGTTGGAGGGTTTCTCATTCTCTGCTGATGGAATTGAGGCAGATTAGAAAGGCATCATGGGTGCCCTTGCCTACTTCTCAGACTTTGGCCCAAGGACATCTCAACAGCAGACACATAACTTGTAGCCAAGTTTGCAGCTTCTCAGCCAGCTTCCCTCTCCTTGCCACTGAGCAGGGAACACTCCATTACACATACACTCACTTTTTTTTCCAACCCTACAGCTTTTCTTTGGCAGATCCCTGAAGTAAAAAAATCCAACAAAAACTTGCTGATTACAATGGAATGTACTAGCTCACGATGTAAAAGGTCACTCCACTGCATGGCACCCTATCACACACACACACACACACACACTCAGCTTAGTCAGAAGCACATGCCGTATGACTGACAACTGGATCTGAATTGAGCATTGTGCAGTGTTGCTGCCACAGGTGCCCCCTTCGTTCCACAGTCCCCTGGGTCCAATGGGCAATGCCAAGCAGTGCCAACAAACCTCAGTGACTGAAGGCAGAGACAGCTTCAATTTCAGCCTGCTGTGCATGCACCCAGTACAAACTCCGTGCCCAAAAATTCGGCCAAAACCAAATAGAATTTCAGTTGCAAAACAGAAGGAATAAAGGCCACACAGGAGAAGCACAGAATATCGGTCTTACCATTCTGAGATTTGTTCGCAGCTTTGGAAATCACAGAAAATGGGATCAACCTTTGGCCAGTGATGGAGAAAACACTCAATCTAGAGACAGGATGGATGGAATTTGTTATAACCAAGAGCAAGGGAATTTTCAATTCATGATAATTCTATATTTTAGGTAGTAACAGATGAGTTGCCAAATTCCAACAGCAGCAAATAAGGGAACCCTAAATTGTTCCTCACTTGGAAAATTATATTCCATGAATAAATAAATAAGTAAGGAACAAATAGTTGCCTCTGAGTAGAAAGGGATTCATTGAGAAAGGATGCAAGAGAAGTATCTGGAGTGATGGCCTTGCTCTATATCCCAATAAAGACTGAATATTTTACACACACACATTTGTCAAAAATTTTAGAATGATTCACATAAGATTTATGCATTTCCCCGCAGGCCACTTTTTCCTAAAACAAAACATACACAAGCAGGGAGCTCTTGCTATTGATATATACATGGAAGTATTTACAAACGAAATGTACTGGAGTCTTCAAGTTGCATCAAAATGCATCAGAAATAATATAGACTGACTGCTGGATAGAGAGACAGATAGATAGATAACAAAGCAAATGCAGTGAATCATTGATTGTAGATTCTAGGCAGTAGGTGTGGGTATTTTATTGACAATCCTTTATATTTATCATGTTTGAAAAATTTCAGTTAAGAAATTAGGAAAGCACTGGAAAGAAAAATCCTAGGGTCTCTAATAGAGTTGAGAATATTCAACATAAATGCCATCAAGCTTCAAAAAAATATCAAAATGATGCTTTGCAAAAACATGGAATGCCTCAAAGGATAAGACGCAGGATCCAAAGTAAAATCAAACTCTCTCAAACTAAATCTGGTTTTCCAAAGTGGTCCTAGGGAGACCAACAGATGTTTATGTGGGAAGAAACAGAGTTGTAAGACATAAAGGAGTGTTTGATGATGCAGTGGCTGTTACTAAATGAACTCCGGAAGGCTCTACCCCTTGCAGATCCACCTGTCATCTCTCACCTCTCACTTAGTGACTTCACAGAGGTTATAGATGGTCTACAGGTGTGACCCATCCATAAGTTCAACTGTTGGGAATCCCTCAACATGGAATGGAGAAATTTCTATAGACTTACACTTGGATGAAGAACATGGCAAATAATCTTAGGCCTCTGTTCTCATCCACATCTTAAAAAATTTTAATTAATTTATTATTTTTTAAAGGCAGAGAGACATGCACAGAGAGGGAGGGAGAGAGAGAGAAAGAGAGAGAGAGAGAGAGAGAGAGAGAGAGAGAGAGAGAGAGAGAGAGAAGTCTTCCATCCACTGGTTCACTCCCCAAATGGCCACAACAGCTGGGGCTGCGCTGATCCAAAGCCAGGAGCCAGGAGCTTCCTCCAGGTCTCCCATGTGGGTGTAGGGGCCCAAGATGGACTTGGGCCATCTTCTACTGCTTTCCCGGGCCAGAGTAGAGAGCTGGATTGGAAGTGGAGCAGCTGGGACTTGAACTGGTGCCCAAATGGTATGCTGGCACCGCAGGTCAGGGCTTTAACCCGCTGTGCCACAGTGCTGGCCCCTGCCATGTGATGTTTTGATGTCCATCACATTGGGAAGTCTCTAGCACAATCAGGTTAACTGTTAACATATCCATCACGTCATGTAGTTACCTTTGTGTGTGTGTTGTGGGAACTCTTAAGACATTCTTTCAGCAAATTTTAAGTAGGTAATACAGTATTATGAACTATCGTTACCCTGGTATACATTAGATACAGAAGTTACTCATATCAGAAAGTTGTAGACTTGGGCCAACATTTCTCCAAGGTCCACACCTGAGCTCTCTGTGCATTGTCAACAGAATGAGTCTGTTTGTTCAATCTCTGACTTGAATAA
Organism: Lepus europaeus; assembly: GCF_033115175.1. NCBI lineage: Eukaryota > Metazoa > Chordata > Mammalia > Lagomorpha > Leporidae > Lepus > Lepus europaeus. Next base: position 9,965,961 of record NC_084828.1, on the reverse strand, counting down.
TAGAAGACTACATCATGAGAGTACCTTGTGCAAACCAGATGTTTAATGTACTTGGATTGGTTAAATAATAAATGCCTGAATGAGGGTGAGGTTTATCAGAGACTCTTTGGAAGAGAGGGGAAGGCTATGATTCATCAGAACAGGCAGATCTGATAGGGAGCAAAATAATGTAAGGAAGACATTAAAATCGAGATAATGATTAACCCAGACAGGAGCTGGAGGGAGGTGCGAGGGAGCACACGGCTGCTGTCCAATGCCTGCTGGATGTGTGCACTTTGGACAAATGCCAGCCCTCTCTGAGCCTCAGTTTCCCCTCCTGTTCAAAACAGCGATCATGATAGCAGCACTTCTCTTTAGAATCATGGCGAAAATTCCTGCACATTTTCTAAAAAAGATGAAAAGTTCCTGACAGGCGATTATGTGAAACCCAAAACAAACAGAAAGAAAAAATGAAAAAAGTCTTCCTCTTCTGGTCTAGCCTGTTTGACTGGCTTTGGTGGAAGTGGAGGAAAACCTCACCACTCCCATTGGGTGGGAGGGCACCATTGTTGCGGTCCAGGAAGGCAGGGAAGGGGTCACTGAGGTGAGTACAAGGATCAGAAAATGTCTAGAATGTTCTTTTTCCTTTAAACAGCTTTTCTGAGGTACAATTCAAGGATCGCACAATTCACCCATGTAAAGCCTACACTCCAATAGTTCTTAGTGTGTTACAGACTTGTGCAACCACTGCCACAACCAATCTCAGAACACATTTTATTGTATGAAATGGAAGCTCTGTAACCATTAGTGGTCATTCTTCATTTCCCGAGCTCAGTCCTGCCGGGAGAGATATCTGATGAGGATAAACCACAGTCCACAGCGAAGAACAGAACTTGGAGTTAATCTTGATCGCCATGGGACAGCTGGATTCCCAAAGATGCAGGGAGAGGGGTAGGGGGCAGGAGGAAATGCTTTTCCCAATCAAGCCACTATTTGCAAAACACCAGCCCTTATTATTATTAAAGAAATATTTTCTATTTCCATTGTTATTAATTGGTTCTCCTATGTATAATTCTGGCTAAGGATGAAATAGGAGAGAAGAAAGTCAGGGTTGCATCACATTGCTGGATCAAAGAAGAGCACTTCAAGAGGTACAACTGCAAACCTCATATACTTCTAAAAACTCAAATTTATTTAACATAGCTGAAAGGCAGAGAGAGATGTTTCGTATGCTGGTTTACTCCCCAGTGCCTGCAACAGCCAGGACTGAGCCAGGCCAAGGCTTGGAGCCAGGAACTAATCCAGGTCTCCCCTGTGGGTGGAAGAGCTCCAAGTATTCAGGCCACCATCATCTGGCCAAAATGGAGGCAGAAGCAGGGGAGGTAGGATTTGAACTGGTCACTCTGACATGTAACTCTATACATTTGATAAAATACATGGAGACCAGTCAACCCAGCTGGAATTCCTGTGCAGGACAGTGCCTTCCACCATTGTCCTCTGTACGTGAGTCTGGAGAATTGCTCCTGATTGCAGGACAAAGACCCATTTTATTAACTGTTCCGATACACAAATGATGATGAAATTTTTGAATGATGAAAAATTTCAGTGGCAGTAATAAGGAAGTGCTGCAGGTGGAAATAACTTCCTTAAGACATGGAATATCAGTGTTTTATGGCGATACCCTGAATAGCACGCACTGGACAACAAAGTGCTTCCCTGACTTCTCCTTAGGACAGCGTGAAGAGAATCGCTGCTAGCAGGGAACTGTGTTCAGAAACACAGAGGAGGGCAACCCCTTTTGAAACCCCACATCCAGCACCTGAGCCCAGTTCTCAGCTATCCAAGGTGATGGTTGGAGTGATTCTCATCAGTTACTAAGACTGACATTAATGAATGAAATTTTAACATTATTCCTCACTAATATTTAGCATATGAACTAAAGTTGCATTAATAAATATGAAGTAGAATATACTCATGTTTCCTTTGATAAAACAAATAGAAGAGCTCTTACCAAATGTAAAAATCCCTTTGATTTTTATCTTGAAGATTCCTGAAGCTCAAATGGTTCACACCAATATTCCTTTCAATCAAAGAATTGTTTTTTATTTAAGAGCACGGGGATATTTTTATCAATGATCAGACACCGTTTTGAAGGATGGAGAAATTTTACTGGGCTTCCAAACCTTGGGAAAAAAGAACCATTTTCCTTACCCATACCCCTGTGTTCCATCTGGGAGGCTTTCCCTCAATTCTTGCTGAGAATCTGGTCCTATTTGTCAGCCTTTTAGATTTGCGGAAAATTTCTATATATGTTTATTGAAGTGTTAATAGGAAACGCTTGTCATCTAAACCTAAAGGGAAACGCATACATTTTTGATGCATTAAAGAAACACAAACGGAAGCACACAGGAGCACTTGAAGTTGACAAAACACTTAAGAGTTGGCATTTTCTGTGCCTCAACTGAATTTATGCACTCAAAACAAAAATCTCCAAGACTTTCCTTTTTATATTTTGTATTTAGAAAGTGGGGCGAGTGGTGATTCTCACTTAAGGAATCCACATATAGGAGAAAACACTGCAGACACAGAATTTGGTCTGCAAAGTCATAGCACGAATGAGAGTTGGTGAGGTTATACTGCAACGATAACGCGGGTTCCTAAATCCAAGAGGCTTATAGAAACCAAGGTTCATTTTTCACTCATGCTATATGAGGGTACTTCAAAAAGAGAATGTGTGTATGTGTGTGTCAGAGAGAGAGAGAGAGAATCTTCCATCTGCTGGTTTACTCCCCAAGTGGCCAGAATGGCTGGCACTGTGGCATACTGGGTAAAGCCACCTCCTGAATTTCCGGCATCCCATATGGGCGCTGGTTCAAGACCCGACTGCTCCACTCCCAATCAAATTCTCTGCTATGGCCTGGGAAAGCAGTGGAAGATGGCCCAAGTCCTTGGGCCCCTGCACCTATGTGGGAGACCTGGAAGAAGCTCCTGGCTCCTGGCTTCGGACTGGCACAACTCCAACAATTGTGGCCATCTAGGGAGTGAACCAGCAGATGGAAGACCTCTCTCTTTCTACCTCTGCCTCTCTATAACTCCTTTCAAATAAATAAATAAATATGAAAATAAAAAGACATAGCGTTAAATTTATATTGTGATAACCGACTCAGCAGTTAGCACATTGTTTTTTACAAAGGAACAACGTAGTAAATATGTTAGACTTTGTGGCCACAAAGAGCCTCTGTTGTGTTTCTGTTATTGCTACAATTCTTTAAAAATGTGAATACCGTTCTTAGCTCACAGGATCATGCAAAAAGCCAAGTTGGGCCCATGGGTCATAGTCAGACAACCCCTGCTAACTCACCAAAGCTTGGTACTTTGGTTGCTGTGTGTGCAACCTCTCTGCACTGTTATGTGTTCAACAAAAATGTATCTGATCGGCAACTAGTCTGAAGCAGGCAGACTCTACTTGAAGCGGAAGATGAGTTGATGACTATGTCTCGGCAACTTCCTAAACCTGTTCTTGAGCCCCCTCAGGAGGAAGTTGCATAAAGATGTCCCCAAGGCCTCTTTGGAGCACAGCGAAGTCCTATTTAGACCCGGTGGTTCTGAAAATGGCACCAGGTGAGACTTTGCAGATGCACCTGCTGTTGAGAAATACCAGCGAGCGGTATGGAAATTTAAAAACTATGCAAGCCTCCTGGTTTTCAAGAGACATCCAAAGCACAAAACACATGATTGGGTCCAGGATAATTTACAGAGCAGTAAAGGCCGCAATGGGTGCTTTGAATCTCTGGCGTCGCATTGTAGGAAGCTGAGTGGGAAGGGTGAAGGTCAATGCTTTCTATACAGCCAGCACATCTGCAGAACTTGCTGTGTGCCAGGCGCAGGTCTGGGGCTTATGCACAATAACATAGAACTATCCAACCACTCCGGGTGGGAGGTGCCAATGTTGCCCCCACCTTCTAGTGGGGGAAGCCAAGGCACAGGAGGTAGAGCATCCTTTGTTGACCCAGTGAGTCAGCCATCCTCCCAGGATGTGGACTCAGGCAGGTTCACTTAAAAGTCTACAACTTTGCCGGCGCCATGGCTCACTAGGCTAATCCTCCGCCTGTGGTATCGGCTCTCCGGGTTCTAGTCCCGGCTGGGGCGCCAGATTCTGTCCCAGTTGCTCCTCTTCCAGTCCAGCTCTCTGCTGTGGCCCGGGAGTGCAGTGGACGATGGCCGAAGTCCTTGGACCCTGCACCCGCATGGGAGACCAGGAGGAAGTACCTGGCTCCTGGCTTCGGATCAACACAGCGTGCCAGCCGTAGCGGTCATTTGGGGGGGGGGGGTGAATCAATGGAAGAAAGATCTTTCTCTCTGTCTCTCTCTCTCTCTCACTAACTCTGCCTGTTAAAAAAAAAAAAAAAAAAAAAAGTCCACAACTTTGCACTGTCTCTCCATGAGCCAGAAGAGAGTTAGGCTTCTGGAAGCCAACAAACAAACAAACAAAAGAGAAAGAAAAAGAAAAAAAAAACAAAAAACAAAAAACAAATCAGAAGCAAAACCTTGCTATGCAAACAACAGTATTTAATTCATGAATGAAGTATATTCCATTTACTGGTCCAGGTTATTCAAGGCAATCGGAAACACTGGGTTCTAATTCTGCTCTTCTCCACCAGCTCCTCGGTCACTATGGCAGTGTTAGGTTTGCCAGTTCTCATGTGTTGAGAGGCTTTCTGATCTTCATGTCAATATGGCAAACATCTCTTAATCTCTTGGAGGCCCCATGGGTGTCACACCACCTGTGACACTGTCAGTATCATGCCCCTTGACCTCAGGAAAAACAGGGTAACAATCTCATTCATGTGTTCCACACAGAGCTGCGATAGTTTCTTACTTCCACAATGCGGTATAGGTCTCAGCTGTCTTCCAATAACTCCTTGTATTATTGGATGGCTACCACGTATTTCTCATTGAGGAAGTCCTTTATTAGTTAAAGCTCTACAAATCTGTCGTGACTGGTGTTTTGCAGCAGCATGCTTTTTTTTTTTTTTTCATTCATTGACTGCAGGATAAACATGTCCTTAACATTAGATCAGCATTAGGAACAATCTGGCAGAATAATAACCGTGTATCCGTGAAGCAGCTCTTTAGAAGGAACAATGAAGAAAACGAGCCCATTTGTCTTGGAGGGCCAAGATTAAAATCTGAAGGTATCCTTTTAGATGCCGTAATCTGCTTTGAACTTTGGCTCACTAACTTATTTCCATGAACATCCTCTGTTTCCACCGCGATGGTTACCGTCTAAGACAGAACACTACAAATCACGTTGTTTAAAGTTACCAAAGAAAGAAGGGGGGATGAAAAACCCAGCGCGCAGAAGGCTGTTAATTAAAACCAGCCGGTGATGTTCAGAGATTCGTCTGGGCGCTCCTGGCTGGGCCACTGCCTTGGCAGCTGCTCATTCTTTCCTGCCTGTGCTGTTTGAACTGCAGCCAACGGTGCAATCTCAAAGCTGTGAGAGCTGTTGTTTAAATCTGAGCAAGGGGGGAGCGCTGGGTTGTAAGTGAGAAAGGAGACGCGTCTTGTATTACATTTAAAAAGTGAGTGCTTATGAGATCATTTTCGCTGTGTTTCGGTAGAATGCCTCTGGTCATTTTTGGATCATCCACTGACACTTTTTCACTGCACAAATGTCAAAAATCTCACTTCCTCTCTTCTTCCCTAAGGGGTTCTTGCTGTAGGTAGGAGGGAAACACCATGAAATACCTGGTCTTACTCAGAGAAGGCTGGGGCTGGGTTAATTTCACAGTTGAGAGCTCCTTGGGGTGGAATGTATTTTAATGTTTGCTAATAGACAAAAGGACTACCCCCTCCTAAAATCATGAAAAATTATGCTTCATCCTTGAATTTAACAGATGCATGGTGGTTAGCAAAGAATAACCAGGCTACTCAATCGCCACTAAGACAACTTGAAAGGGAGTTATTGTTCACATTTGCTAAAAGACAAATTGACATTACAGATGTATAAAAATAAAACGTGCCAGTACGTTTATGCACATCCTAAACATTTGGGTGTCAAATATTTTATAAACACAATGCTCTTTCTAAATAGTCCTTGTGATACATATACAGAAATATAGATGAGATGGATAGATACCAACACACACATGAGAGTGTTGCAAAATATTTGTGGGAAAACTGAATTAAAGATAAGTTTATTTGGGTGCATAAAAATTTTGAAATCCATGCACAGTTTTTTATAATAAGCATATTTTGTCATGAACTAAGCATTTTTTGTCATAGATTTTTTAATTTTTTTTTTTATTTTTGACAGGCAGAGTGAACAGTGAGAGAGAGACAGAGAAAAAGGTCTTCCTTTGCCGTTGGTTCACCCTCCAATGGCCGCCATGGCCAGCGTGCTGCGGCCGGCGCACCGCGCTGATCCGAAGCCGGGAGCCAGGTGCTTCTCCTGGTCTCCCATGGGGTGCAGGGCCCAAGCACTTGGGCCATCCTCCACTGCACTCCTGGGCCATAGCAGAGAGCTGGCCTGGAAGAGGGGCAACCGGGACAGAATCTGGCGCCCTGACCGGGACTAGAACCCGGTGTGCCGGTGCTGCAGGTGGAGGGTTAGCCTATTGAGCCTCAGTGCCGGCCTGTCATGAATTTTTTTAATTCTCTTCATGTGTATGGATTTCAAAATTTTTGCACCAAATGGATGTGTTTTTTTAAAAAATATTTGAAAGGGAGAGAAAGACAGGGACAGACAGACTTGGGGGAAGAGAGAGAGAGAGAGGGAGAGAGAGAGAGAAAAAGGATCTCCCATTCTCTGGATCACTTCCCAAATGCCTACAAAAGCAGGCTGGGGCCAAGCCAAAGCCAGGAGCTGGGAAGTCAACCTGGGTCTTCCACGTGGGTTGCATGGCCCCGACTTGAGCCAGCACACCACCTGCTGCCACCTGCCAGGGTGTGTGCATTACCAAGAAACTGGAATGAGGAGTGGAGCCAGGCGTGACACCCAGACACTCCGATATGGGATGCCGGCATCCTAGATGGCATCTTATCTACTGCATTCAATGCTTGCCCTTACACTTAGTTTTTAGTTCTTTTTTTCAGGAATGGCTTGAAGTACTCTTCTACATACACAGACATTTAGATGATAGATAGATAAACAGAAGGCAGCTGTCCACTGGCCCAGGGTCTCAAATTCCAACTCCAAATTCCAATTCCAAAGCGACTTTTAAAGGTTCTGTCTCAGCACAGGTCTACCTAGCAGGAGGTGGTCTGGAGGTACCGATGAGCATTTTGTCAGCCATGGAAGCTGTGGGATTCTGGCACAGGGTTTCACTCCATTCTCTCAGTGCAGCCTACACCCCTCGGGCTGCAAGCGTGGCCCCTGTTTGCTTTGAAGGGCTTTCAGAATGAGACAGATTGTCTCTTCACCGGGACTCCAGGCTCCTCGGGGGAAGTCTTTCAAAGACAGGTGTGAAAGTTATCCTTGTTTATTCAGAAATGAGTCACCGTCTCCTGGCTGCTGCTGCTTATCTCAAGCTCGCAAAGGTCAAATGAAGTTCTGGTTCACATGAAGATGTTCTCTGTGCCTTCTCAGCTTCCCCGGGGAGTCTCTGAACACATCTGATGTGCAAGAGCCCAGCAAACCTGCGGCTATTGGTATCCATGCCCACTTACACACCTGCCAGACAACCATGGGGCTGCTGCCCACTGGAAGGTAAGGAAGAGCAGGGGTAGGACTCAAAGAAGCCTGCAGTCCACATGCACTCAATGGGCAGTATTGAAAATATACCCTCCTGGTAGTAAAGAAAAAAAGAGAGAAACCTTCCATCTGCTGGTTCTCTCCCCTGATGGCTGTAACGGCCAGGGATGCACCAGACCAAAGCCAGGAGCTTCTTCCAGGTCTCCCACTTGGGTGGCAGGGGTCCAAGGACTTGGGCCATCTTCTGCTTTTCCTAGGCCATTAGCAGGGAGCTGAAGCAGAAGTGGAGCAGCCAGGGCATGAACTGGCACCCAAATGGGATGACTGTGGCAGCTTCACCCACTGGGTGAAGCCCACAATGCCAGCCTCTAAAAGTTAATATCTTGCTGTCAACTGTGTTTCTCCTAAGATGAGATCTGTTTGGCTTTGTCCTAGCTATGGGTAGTTTTTCACTTAATCAGTGTCAACTAAAATTCTTTGAGACTGCACCTTGAATGTCAGATAATAAAATGCCCATTCAGGTCTCATCCTTGAAGACGGAGCCCAGTTTTCACTATTTGCCTCAGAAATTGTGCTTCATGGAATTACATGCTTGTGGAATCCTCATTTCTGTTTGAATGCTGTGTAAGTGTGAAGAAGCCTACATGGCAGCAAGTCAGGGGTTGCCTACACTCCGCTCTTTCTTCCCTCCATACTTTTTGCTTGCCGAGCTCACCCCCAGTGGAGTGTCTGCAAATATTAGTTGTTACATTTATAAGCCTTCCTTACAGTTTGCTGGTGAGTCCTTACTGTAGCCTGGGAAGTCATCTGTGGACCTCGTGGGGATAATTTTACACCCTAATTACAAAGCAGTGCCCCGGAATACATTGCTTTCCTTTTTCTGGCCAGATGTTGCAAGTCTACAGGTGGTCTCTGTAACAGCTCCATCCATGTCCTGTGACCCAAGGATGGCATGCTGGATAAGAGAAAGAACTTAGGTCTTTGATGACATCATCAAGCTATCCAACTGTCCCAGGCCCATCTACCACTGAATATCGTACAGCGTGAGTGTAGCATGGATCCCAGCTGGAAATAGTTTGAAAATGTCCACTTCACTCTTGTGCCCACAGATCCATAACAACTGCCTCCATATTCACTAAACACAACTCTGAGTAGCTATGCATGCGAAGGCACGAAAGCCTAAAGAGAGCAGCCCAGTCAGGGACCAGTGTTGCACTGAGCATCCCAGCAGGACATAGAAGCAAGGTTAGCTGGTGCACTCCGGGTTAGTAGCAGGAAAGAGTCAGCCCAAAGCCAAGCTTTAAAAGTTGAAGAAAAATACAAGATGAGAAAAGAGTCCTGTGTAGAACAGACACACTAGGAACCTGCTCCCTGTGCATTCTCTCTTCTTTTTCTAATGTTCCCTAACTTTCAGAAACACAGACAAATCACTAAGGAAATGTCAAAGAAAGGAATTTATTAATGAAAGTGAAATTTCCTCTTGCTCGCTCTCTTTTCCGGGAGGTTGATCTACAGCTTGTCTTTCAGGATAATGGACTTGAAAGCCTAGCTCAATTCTCCTTGCTCGAGGGCTTGTCCGAGGCAATTAGATTTCTAGGATAGTGTGGAGGCAGAAGCCGGTTGAAATCGCAGCCTGACCTGCAATAGCTTTGTGAACTGGGTTGCTCAATCTTTGGAGCTCCCAGTTTCCTTACTTTTGGAATGGAAAGAATAAAAGTGTTTGTCTTATGGATTATTTTGTGTGTGTGAGGGTAAATTAAGTAATGCAAAGCAAACCCACTTAGTATTATGCGGGGACAGAGTAAATGCTAAAATGTTTAGCAATTATGACTATTTTCTCTTTCAACTGCACGGTATGATGGTTTCACAGAAGCTGAAATAGTGCCTGAACGTGTGCATATGTGCAGCAGGAATCATAACAGGAGTGAAGAAACCTGCAGTTCTCACATTTCCTATACTAATCAGTGCTTTTCTAGCATAATCATCTTTTAAAAATATTTCACAGAGTAATTCTGAGAAAGACACCTGGATAGCGCATGAAACTGGTGCTCTCACACACGATATGTCAGATTGCTGATTTCTGCATAAAACATGAGAATTTCAAATTATGAATACTGAATAATTTTAAAATGATAGATTAAATATTTCCATATTTCACTGCTTCTGGGTCATATTGTGGTTTCGTATCTGAGCAATCTTAATGACCTATGTAATGTCCTACTTGTGCCCCAAAGATTTTAACATGTGTTCAATCCTAAATAATCACTCATTAATAAGACAACCAGATTTTAATATTCAGTAGTGTGCCATTGTGAAAAACAGATTTATGCTATTTACAGTATTTAATTTACTTTAAAATTTACTTTCAATGAATATATATTTTAAGAATATTTATTTATTTATCTTCATCTACTTGGAAGGCAGAGCATTGAGAGAGAGAGGGAACATCCATCCTTAAATGCTTGAATAGTCAGGGCTGGGCCAGGTCAAAGCCAGGAGCCTGGAACTCCTACAGTGGTGACAGGGGCCCAGGAATTTGAGTCATCATCTTCCGTCTTCCAGGATGAATTAGCAGGAAGCCTGATTGGGAGCAGAGCAGCCAGAGAAGACTTCTGATTTGGAGATGGGAGCATCCCACGTGCCATAATGCCCATCTCTATAATGAATATATTTTTGTGTGGTATACAAATAAATGTATACACACAATTATGTGTATATATATATGTATGTGTGTGTATCTGTATCTACATAAACATCTGTCTGCTTTACACAATGACTCATTTTTGAGTCTCTCTAACCCTACTCCTCTGTGAATATCTTAAGTCCGGTAATAGACTCATGAAATCACCTATACAGGGACTAAACAAAGACTACATTTCCCACTGACACTTATTAAAGAAAATTATTAAGGGAAAAATATAGTCCCATCTCTCTCACAAACAGACCAGGATGCATAGAATCAGAGTTGTGTTTTCAAAAAAAGCACAATCTTTATTTATGTGTGGGTGTGCATGTGCGTGCGTGTGTATTGTGCACACTCATTTTAACCCAGTCAATGTTCATGGAGAACTTGCTGTTCTGGCCGCTAGAGTTATGGCAGCAAGCAAGACAGGGAAAATCTCTGATCTAATGGCATTTATATTCCAGGATGAAAGTATTCTGACAACATAAAAGTCAACACATGAGTGAACAAGAGAACTTCAAACAGCGCTAAGTCATTCAATTAATTCTAGAAGCATGTATTGCATTCCCGCTTAAGAAACAACACTCTCCCACGTCCTGAGCATAGAGTAAGGAACAGAACAGATGAAGATGCCTGCCACTGTAGCACTAACATCTGAAACTGTGAAAGGCAGAAGCATGAGGAAGACAGTAACTTGGCTGGGCTGACTTCCATTGGAAGGGGGAGGGATGGCTGCTCTCAGGAGGTTTTATTTGTGTTCTGGTTTAAGGGATAGAATCAGCCATGTATAGCTGGCCTCTGAGTGGGTAGAATGTACCAAAATAAGGAAAGCAATGAACTTGGTGTACCCATGTGTACCAAAAGCAGGTAACATGGCAGGTCTGAGAGTGCTCTCCTTAGACAGGCCTACTTGCAAGGTTGGTCTTTGGTAGACACTTGGAACTTTACATTTCAGTGTTTCCACCACCATTCTCTAACTGATGAAGATCGTTCTGGTTGTTGATGTGATGTGACTTACGTTGAACACTTGCTTTTCTTTTGCAAGTGTGTAATTTTGGTGTGTGTTTGGGAGACAATGCTTCTATGGTCAACCCAGATAAATAACCTTGAGTCTCTAATAAGCTTTGTGGTTGGAAGCAGTTGTCCTACTGCATGGTGGAGGAATTAGAATGCCCTGTGATTTTGCTAGGAGAGAGGATTCTCAGAAACTTGAGCCTGGTTTCCTCCAGAATTCTCCTCCTGTTGCCTTTTCACTCTTCTGATATTTCCTGGTATCCTTTTATAATGAACTGTAGCTGTGTGACTATATAATCCGTCCTGTGAGTCTTTCTAATGAATCATTGAATCGGGGGATGGTTTGGAAATTTCCAACACAAGGTGTCCACTTATTTCATGGAATTTTTGTCATATATTTGAAGAAGGAGGTAATATAAATAAAAGAGTTGGATTCAATGCTAAAAGTAGCAAGAAATTTGGGTTGGGTGTAGGAAAGACAAACTTAAGAGATTAATCACCAATAAAGCTGTGTGGTGATGAAGCCCCAGACAGGTTTCATTTGTTTGCCTTAAGTATTTTTGTGATTTTCTGGTCATACTCATAATTTACAAGTAACCCTGAGAATTTAGACACTTAAACATATTCCTGGACATTGGCTTAAGCCTTCATGTTCATAAAGTGCTCTTTCCATATTTATAACCAAAGCAATTCACACAATACAAATTAACTGTGTACAGATTATATTATTCCATCATTCAATAAATAGTTATTGAGCACAAAAGTTTTACAATATCTCAGAATTTATGGTAGTCACTGGTGATTCAAATATTATTCAGAAAAATCCATCTCTAGCCTCTGGGAATTCACTTAAAGGAAGAAAAATTCCTAAGTAAATAGGCAAAAGGATTTTGTCCGGAACCCAGTTTTGCTGTTGTGTGTGATTTTCAGGAGCCTTCTGTCCATCCAAAGCTACACATGCTATGGCACAGTCACGCTCCCAACAGGTGAACATAGAAAACTGTTAGATGAGTCAGCATCTGGAAAATGTTGGGGATTCCTGAAATAGTACTGAGTCATTAATCGCTGATATCCTGGCTCAGTCCATAAAGCAACTGGGAATGAATAAGCAAAGACAGTGAACTAATGGTTAGAAGATGGAAATACCCCTGGGGACATTTGTTGAGTCAGCCTAGGGCATGGAAAACTGCAGCAGTCATAGATTCAACTAGGATGAAATAAGAGGAGAGGAGCATTTGCCAACAGCTTGATCTCCAATCGAGAAAAACTGGCAAGCACGACTCTTCTGGATTCTTTGCTTGGGGGATTGGAGAAAGGACAGAAAGAGAGGAACAAAATACTGTTCTGTCCACAGTAGGGTCCTGGATGTACAGATGTGGTACACAATCAGTTCTTAATGTGTGATTTTGAATTGAATTATAAAAGGTAAAGTATAATATAAAGGAAAAGTGGCCCAAAAGAAACCAACCATGAGAAACTGATGGAAAGAAAGATAGGCCTTAGAAAGGGTAAACTAATTATCATGAGATGGGTTTTCTTAAAACAAAAAAAAACCTAAAAATTGGGATACATCTATGTGAGTTAGTTCAAAATATTGAGTCCTGTCAAAGTTGACAAGAAAGTCAGAGCAACAGTAGTTTTTGCTACGTCTTGTCTGATGGAAATTCCTACTAAATTCAAAGTTTCCTAAATTTTCCCGTAAAGTGAATTTTAAAAAAATGTAGCCAGATCTTTCATTGATTTCCATTACAGAATTAAAGGGGTTTTTTTTTAGGAAATATGTTTCCTCTCTATGTAAAATATATATGCAAGAGTTAACTTTTAAAAAAATATAACAGAGGAAAAAAACCACTTCCAACAAAGGACCATTTTCTAAAGTATCAAGAAAAACAGTACATATTAGTAAAGTCATAACACCATTGAATCATTGAAAGGTGCTTGTTTCTTTCAGTCACGGATGTCAATTTGGAAGGTTTGATCAAGCAGTTTCATGAAATGCAAATGGCCTGCGTGGTCCGCATAGTCCTTTTCGTTTTTCTCTGCCATAGTCACTGAAGAAGCGATGTCCTCGTACCTCCTGTACACTTGTGCATGGAGCAACATCCTTGATGGAAAGAGAGAGAATGAAGCACCAATAAGACTGCGAACCTCGCAGCTCCTGCCTGAGCCCCTTCCTCACCAGGCACTGTGTTGAGCATTGGTGGTCTCATCACATGCGCTCTCCCAGCACAATGCCCAGTGCCTGTTCTTGTCCTCACTTGATGGCAAAGATGGGAATACCCATAATTTCCTCCCCACTGGGGAGTCAGCTCTTGCCTCCTGGGCTCCAAGCAACAGCTGTCTCTGAGGAGGCCCAACATTCAGTATAAAATGCTGTATCTTGGGCTCCTCCGATCAGGGTTTGCCAGATCAGTCCAGGTGGGCCATCCATTGCGTAGGACCATCAGAGCCAAGATTTTGGAAGGGCACTGCGAGACACGTCCTCCAGCCACACTGAACTCATGGCCTCCTGGACCTGCACTCCTACTAGGAAAGTGGAAACAGCCTAGCTACTTGGCCAGTAGTTAAGTGCCAACCAGAAGTGGGGGCTGATAGTTTGCCCATAGGTTTATGTATGGACGCTGCTCTATGATTCACATTTAGCTGGGTGGTTGCACAGACCTGGCACCCCGGGAGTCCCATTGGCCTATGAGCACATTCAGAGAATTCTGTCCGAAGCCCCTTGGATTTTCTTTCTGGATTCCCTTGGGTCTTTGGCTTTTCTTGTGGATATAAGTCAACAGGCAGACAGTGCAGTGCTGCCCGTAACTGAGGAGACACACTTAGTGCTCACAAAATGTGCTCTGTTAAAGAAAATACTAACACTCCTTGAACAACTGTCTTCCAAAAGTCCCTTGCTCTCCACAGGTATTTTTGATGAATCCTGTCCATTCTGGTGATGCAAATTAACAATATCTCAAATCTTGTCACTTTTCTTAAAGACTGCATCTCAAGATGCCCGCTGTCCTGCAGAAGCAGATTCTGGGCTGCTTTGGTCATTTCTGCCCCACCCTTCCTCCCTGCACTCTCCGGGAGGCTGAGAGCTCTCCCTCTGGGCCTGGACTTCACCTACAACAAACCTGTAAGAATGTCTGTCATCCCATCCCATAATTCTTCCCTTTCCCCTCTAAAGACACATAGACAGACATAGACGTGCATGAACGTATTACCGGCTTCTGGGCTATCCCGTTCTCGCTATGTGAATACTCCGTATGCTCCGTTATTTTCATGACAATCCCCACTCACCTGCCCAGTTCCTTTCCACTAGCAGAGCTGGATTCAAACCGAACATTCTCTTGTGCTCTCAACAGCCTTGCCCAGAGCTTTCTCCCATGTCTCTAAGCTACCCTTGACATATTCTAGAGCTTTGGATCTTTTGTTCTTGCACCTAGCGCAGTACTTAGCACCAACAAAGTGTTCAAGAAATAATTCTTTTTTTTTTTTTTTTTGACAGGCAGAGTGGACAGTGAGAGAGAGACAGAGAGAAAGGTCTTCCTTTTTCCGTTGGTTCACCCTCCAATGGCCACCGCATCTGAAGGCAGGAGCCAGGTGCTTATCCTGGTCTCCCATGAGGTGCAGGGCCCAAGCACTTGGGCCATCCTCCACTGCCTTCCTGGGCCATAGCAGAGAGCTGGACTGGAAGAGGAGCAACCAGGACAGAATCCGGTGCCCCGATCGGGACTAGAACCCGGTGTGCCGGTGCCGCTAGGCGGAGGATTAGCCTGTTGAGCCACAGCGCCGGCCTGAAATAATTCTTGAACAAGTGAATTTTATTAGTATTCGTTCATTCCCTCATCATTCACCATGTGCAAGGTTTCTGTGTTTATCCCCTCAAGTATCTTGTCATAGGGCCAACCTTCCAAGCATAGCAAGAACCATATTTGCACAGCACTAACCAAGTGCCAGGTACTGCTCTAAGTACCGATACCAACTTCTTTAATCCTCCCAACACCTTGGTGAGGTAGGTACCAGTGCATCCATTTACAGATGAAGCAGCTGAGGTCCCAAGCTCATGGGTGACTAATCCAAAACTCCCAGAGCTGAGCCTAGGGGGCCTGGCTCTGAGCCTCTGCCCTCTGCCATTGCCTTGTGTTTGGCCCAGTGAGTGATAAGCATGGTCTGTTTTCTACGTCTAGACAAGACATTGCTACTAACGTGGACTTTGTGTTGCCCCAGCAGAGAAAAGCAAGCCTCAGGGGTCCACCAAGCTCCCAGGGCAAAGTGGCAGCACTGTTGTAGCTCCCCGGAGGCAGAGGGTCACTAAAACATGAAAGGAAAAGTGCCAGGAAGAAAGATAGCAATGAGTTGTTGGAAAAAAAGAATGGTAAGGAGAGGCTGTGCTTTGCTTTGCTTTATTCTTTAAACCAGGAAATCTTGGGAAACTGCAAGGGAAAGAGGAAGAATGTCGGCGCAGGGAGAAAGAGTCTGGATCACAAAGGACATTTGCCTTTCCGTCAAAGACCTTAAAACCCGTAAGCCTAGCCTGGAAACCAGAAGAAATAAACTACACCGTAGAAGAGCCTGGGGTCTGTCACTTTCAGTAAGTGGCTTTGCAGGCTTGAATGAAACGTGAATCCTTTAAAAGGAAAAGTCATCCGGATGCGAAAACAAGCTTTCTGTTCCGCCTACCACTCCCCATGCCTCAGGACCACCACCCACCCCCCTTTCCCGAGAAAGAACAGGATTGATTTTCTCGCTGCTTTGAGACAAGGACAAAGTCCCTGGAATTTCTCTCCCTTAGAGTCCCGATAATCTTGGGAACTGCACCTCTCTCTGACAGCAGGGCTGACCTCGAGATTAAACAACTAGCAAAGAGTTCGAGAGAACGGCCAGAGACACTCAGGGAGGAGGTTATTCTGTGCAAGGGTCATCATTTTTCCTTGCCTTGGTTATTATCATTTTTTGGTCTTTATCAGCAGTGGAAAGAAACCCCGGCATTTTCTTTTCCTGCTGGTTGATGACTTCAGCTGGGGAACGAGCAGCTGGAGCAGACAGAGTCTCGAAAAGCAGGGAAATATCCTGTCTTCGGATAAATGTTTATGGTAGCAGGAGAACTGAAGAAGAAAAAGACAGCAGAGAGATGCATGACTCACAGGCCGGATTGCTTCTAAATAAAGCCTTTCTCAGAGTTTCCCATGAGGTGTTTCGAGTGAACAAGCTGCAAGGTCCGGGCCAGAGTGGGCAAGTATGTTCCTAAAATACAAAAAGGTGCATCCAGCAGGCTCACGGGGAAACCATGCCGCCGCTTGTGCTGTTGGAGAGGACGTAGGTCTATGGTGGCCTGTGGGTCACCTATACGGTGTCCTAATGCCCATGCGGGCAGTGGTGTCACTGGCCGTACTGGGCTGGGCCACTCTGGACGACGATCAGAGGGCTTGCTGGCTGCCTCCTGACTCACACACTTTCCCCTAACAGAGCCTCGCAGAGCGATGATAATTAAGTTTAATTTTAGAGCCTGTGTGCCCGGCCTGGGAATGTTTTCCAACTGGAAGCAGGCTCTGTGGACTCTGGCGCAGGTCTTACATCTTCGACTACCCACAAGCTGTTCAGCACCTTGTATTCCAGGACTTGGTGAATTTGGAGCCCATCAGGGGAGCATCTTCTGTCGGAACTGCTCTGAAGATGGAAGGCATTCCTGGCTGTGACTCCCAGGATCCTAGGTGGAAACACGGCCACCTTGCTCCATGCTCAAGGCTAGAAAGCGTAAAGGTGACCACAAGCTTTCCCACCCACGCTGGGGGTCAAATGTCTTTTGCCAGTTAAGTCTCAAGGGCCTTCTTAGGAGCCATGGCTGGGACAGTCTCCAGATTGTCCTTGTGGTCCCCAGCTGATGGGCTCACATGATCAGATAACACATTGGCAATACAGGTCACGTGTCCCTTACCCAAACTGCTTGGGGCCAGAAGGGTTTCAGACTTTGGATTGTTTTTTTTCTGCTTTTGGAATATTTGCATCTACATAGTGAGGTAGCTCAGGAATGGGACCCTGATCTAAACATGAAATCCATTATGTCTCTTATGCACTTAGCCTGAGGTGAATGTATTTAACATTTTTAGGACACCTGTGATTTTTAAAAAAGAGGTTTATTTTTATTTATTTGAGAGGTTGAGTGATGGGGAGAATGTGGGGTGATAGAGAAAGAACTTCCATCCACTGGGTCATTCCCCAAATGGCCACAACAGCCAGGGCTGAGCCAGGCCAAAGCCAGGAGGTTAGAATTCCATCTGGATTTCCCACATGGGTAGCACAGGTCAAAGCACCTGGGCCATCTTTCTCTGCTTCCCCAGGTGCATTGGCAGGGAGCTAACATGGAGCTCTGATAGGGGAGGCCGGCGTGGCAGGTGGTAGCTTAACCTGATGTGCCAAAACGACTCCTGACACCTGTGATTTGACTGTGACCTGCCACTGGAGGTCGAGTGTGGAATTTTCCACTTGTGGCATCATGTCAGTGATCAAACAATTTCAGGTTTTGGAGCATTTTAGATTTCTGATGTTCAGATTAGGAATGCTCAACTTGTATTGGATGACTCAACCATTTCTTGATATCTGGTATTGGGTAGCTTACAGAAATGAAGCAGTTCCATCAGGAAATATTCCCTATCTAGAACGTATTCAACACTCCATGTGTGAAGAGGGCCACACGGTTGGACAAGTTGATTTGTTCTGAATTGGCAGATTTAACAAATCACAATACAGACAACACAGAGCACCCAATTAAAAACTCGGGGTAAACACAAATAATTGTACCTATCCATGGACTTCATGCAATATTGCACTATTCACTGTTTGCCTGAACAATATACAAAATATTGGTTGTTTGAAATTTCAACCTAACTGAGGAGTCTGCATTTTAAATGGTTTCGCTATGAGACACATGTGCTTTTTTGATGCACGGCTTTTATCAAAAATATATTCTGAATGTTTTCCTGCAAGAACTGGGGAATCTGGAGGGAACATGCCAAAAATGTTTAATATAAACTAGAAAAGAGCCACTTTGGAAGGGCTTTGCTCAGCCATGGAACGCACCATAAGCCTACACCCAGGAGAGGACAAAACAGCGAGAGGATGTCCTGAACCCTGTGTGTTCCCTCCTAGCACTTCCACGGAGGCTGTATCCCAATTCCCTCCTGGGGATCCTGAGCTTCACCTCCCAGGCTCCTCACTTTCTGTACCGTATTTCTTTGCCTCCTGAAGGGGGAAATAAAGGAAGAGATAAAAAGGAAAAAAAAAAAGGCTTGCGTTTTAATGTGCATTTGTTTTGGCATGAGTTGAATTCTGGAGATGAAAACAATCTCCTGCCGCTAATTCAGTCCATCTGCAATCACGCTGCAGGTTGGGAGATCTGGCTTTTAATAAGAACGATTAACAAGCGTTTTTGATCACAGGAAGTCAAGGAGAGTCGTTGCTTCTAAGAATACAATAAACATTGCTTAGCAGTTACGCGCTCCATATTTGTATGTCAGTCAGTTTGCAGCTTCTGGCAAGCGACACCAAAAAAATTCATGGACAATGGAATTACAAGCTAAGTTTAATTTGGTGCAAACATTTTTTGAAATCCAAGCATACATGGAGTCTTCAAAAAGTTGAAGGCGAAGTGTATTTATGAAGAAAGCTATGTGTGGATTTCACAAATGTTTTGCACCAAAACAAACTTGCATTTTTCCCCAAAGTTCCTTTGTACGTTGGTTTGCAACAACTGAGAGCTGGAGCAGGGAGAAAGCCCCTCCCACTTTCACCATCCCCAGGACATGGGCAGCTGTGCCCTTCACCGAATTCCCTTTCCTCTGGCCCAGGGAGGCAGGCTGAGGATGCAACTCTGGGCAGGAACCCTCGTGGCGACATTGGCTTGAAATTGCCTGCAGCTGGGCGAGTGGGTGTTTCCTTCAGACAATACAGCAGCTCCCAGCATCCCTACTGTCCCAGGCTAGGAAACGCTGTGGGCCTTTGATTTAGGAAGAGCTCGTGTGCCTGTGGTTAGAATTGGGGAAGCAGAGCTGTGACACATGATGCTCTGGCTGCTGAAGCTTATCTGTGTCTCCATGTGCACAGCAGGACCTCCAAGCCTCTGTCTGTTGGGTTGATCTAAAGATGGCAGCCAAGCAGCATGGAGGATGCGTGGTCTGGTACTGAACCCTCGTCTGGGGCCTTCATGTGCACCGTCATGTGGATCCTACAGTCTCTGACCTCAGGACTAACCTTGCATAGTGAGGCTTCTTGGGTTTTCATGCGGCATAGCTCTCCTTCCATTTATGCCAGTTCCCATTTGGGAGCTCCACGAGCCATGAGGTAGATGGTGTTAGCACTTCTGGGCAAAGCCCGAGGCAGATGCTGTCTTCCCTCCCTCTGATTACTTCCATATGTGCTGAGAACGAACAAATGCTGAGACTGAAGGGTGGAGAATTCTCCGTGGAGGGCACTGAGGCAACTGGGAGACTGCTCAATAGGGAGACACTGTACACAAGAGGATTCGCGGGGGAAGATGGGAACAGGGTGAGGCCCAGAAGAAAGGGAAACCCAGATTTTCAGCTCCTGTCTGTGTTATTTGTAACCCCCACATCTCAGTTGCTTGCTTCCTTGTCTGTTTTGCCATGCTGGGATTCACAGACACACCTGCCCTTCCATTTGTTCGGGGGGCTGGGGGGGGGGTGGCACATGGTAGGGGCAGGGCCCTGCTGCCTGCCCAGGGAGGGGGAAGCCAGGGTCTTCCTTGGCTTAAGAAGAGGCTCATGTGCAGAAAACTCAACTACTTCTCATTGTGAAGGTGTTGGAAAGGACTGAATGATGGTTCCTCTTTGCCTTATCCAACTCAGTGAAGAGACTTCAGCACTCCCAGACTTACAGGATATGGCCAAGGTCAAGGAGAACTCAGTCCCAGCAGTAGTCTGAGGAGGTACACATGGCTGGTTATTGGTCCTCAACTTCCTCTCCCTCTCTGTTTCCCCTTCCCCCCTTCCCTCTCCCTCTTCCTTCCCTCTCCCTCTCTCTCCCTCTCCCTCTTCTCTCTCTCTGTCTCTGCCTCACTCCCTGCTCCTACCCTGCTTCCCCTAAAGCAAAATCAAAAGAGAGATCAAGGTAGTCCTTGCCCTGAAAAACCTTACAAAAGACAAAAACCGTGCACAAGGGGCCCCTCTGGCTTTCTACCTATGAGGCAGGTATAGGTACCCACACTGCAATGTACTCACATTTGTGGAAATAACATCTCCTCCCTCTGTGTGTGAAATAATTCCCACCACCGTGAGGCTCTGTAGCTGAAAAAAAAGAGACAAGTGGATAAAGAGCCCCAAGGGAAAGGTCCGTTTCTGGAGTTGAGTCAAAGGTGCCAGCTGGGATTTCAAAGGCTGAGTGGAGAGGAATGTTGGGTGGGTGCTCTGGGCTCTCAGAGACGAGGGTGTTCTGGGTCTATGAGCACCGAGGGGACAGGCTGCATCTGTCTCTTTTGTCCCTTAAGGCTCAGCAGGCTACAGTGCACCTGGCATCTCAACAGGCACCCAGCTGTGTCCCAGAGACCCGTGAGGAGATTGCCCCAGGGGTAATGATGTGCCCCAAGCACATCTTCTGCTCAGCTCCTGGTCCTTGCTGCACAACCTGCTCCTTCCATGGTTTGACTATGGTTGGAATGAGTCCCCCAGGGTTCATTTGCTAGAAGCTTGGTCCCCATGGTGGCTACAGTGAGAAGAGGTGAGGCCACTGGAGGTGGTTAGATCATTTGAGTGTGCCCTTAGAAGGGATGTACGGCTGGCGCCGCAGCTCAATAGGCTAATCCTCCGCCTTGCGGCGCCGGCACACCAGGTTCTAGTCCCGGTCGGGGCACCGATCCTGTCCCGGTTGCCCCTCTTCCAGGCCAGCTCTCTGCTGTGGCCAGGGAGTGCAGTGGAGGATGGCCCAAGGGCTTGGGCCCTGCACCCCATGGGAGACCAGGATAAGCACCTGGCTCCTGCCATCGGAACAGCGCGGTGCGCCGGCCGCAGCGTGCCTACCGCGGCGGCCATTGGAGGGTGAACCAACGGCAAAAAGGAAGACCTTTCTCTCTGTCTCTCTCTCACTGTCCACTCTGCCTGTCAAAAAAAAAAAAAAAAAAAATTAAAAAAAAAAAAGAAGGGATGTACGCAGTTCTCGTGGGTCGCTGAGTTGGTTCTCTGGAGCGCCAGTTGTTAGAGAGCCCCTCTCTGTTCCCTGGTCGTCAGGCTTGCTGTGTGGTCTCTCCCTCTTGCCTGTGCTCCCATCAGGATTCCATCCACCATGATTCGATATACAAGGGAGGCCCTCGCCAGAGCCATGCTGCTTGAATGTCCAGAACTCTTTCCTCTCTGAGTTCCCCAGCCTCATGCATTTCATCACAGTGACCAAGTACATTCTTCAGCAGGCCGTATTCAGCCTCCCACCAGCTTTGCCAAAGTGTTCCCATCAGGAAACAGGGCTTGCTCTCTGAGATCTCTGGTCAGAAAGTCTCTCCGGCACCCCGAGGGTATCTCTGATGTAGCCTTAACTTCCTCTTCCTCTGGTCTTTACTTGGCTAATTGACCTGGTGTGTTGCCAAGTAGGAAGAATCCCCACCAGTTTACATCTCAAGGAAAGGATGACAAGCCCCATAGGCTCTGGCAAAAACAGGCCTACCTTCAATTCTAACATGACTCCTTCATTTGGGGAGCCAGAACCTTCCGGAACTCTCTAGAATTCTATATAGGCAGTTAAGCTATTTTCTCAGAACTCAGTAATACAGTCTTCCACTGAAGAATACTTATTAAAAAATTGCTACACACTACATGGGTTTCAATAATTTGAATAGAAATGAATAGATTTAATAAAAACTAGCTAGTTTATTACTGAAATTTTTTTTATTTTTCATTTCTTTTCTTCCATTGTAGATCATCTTGAAAAAAATTGCTGATGAGTAATTAATTTTAAATATTATAGTATTTTGAGACAAGCTGATTTTGAGGACAGTGAAGAACATTTTGAAGTAGTTTCATGATTTTCACAACACAACTGATATTTTAAGATGAGACCAAAAAAAAAAAAAAAAAAAGGTTCCCATATAGCAAAGCTTTAAAAATGCTAGCGATGTTGTTTAGTGCCTCCAACATAAGCACCCACAACAGGAAGGCAAACAGATCCACAGTGGGCTCAAAATGTGGTTTCTGGAACTCTCTTAAACCTTGGCCAACTTGGGGGCTCCCAAAGGACAGGATTACTTCATGTCCAAGCAAAAAATTCTCCTGACTCTGTAAACAGCCCAGAGTTCTGGGAAATATGGAAAACATAGATCAAAAGGGAAGCTGTGTTGTGTTTGGACAGCCTGCCTGTGCCCACGAACTTTCAGTCTCACGGGACCCACCTCTGCCGCCCGGCCTTGGGGGTCCTCTCTTCCTCATGGCCACTGGGTCTCCTTGACCTTCCTCCTGCGAGCAGCCCATTGGCAAGCAGGAAATGTGACTGATGACGTCCCCACCTGCCTGGAAGGCTGATTATACCTGCGTCCTCCCTGGGACCTCAACCTGCACTGTGCATATTTCATGGTGAAGGATTTTGTGTTGTGACATATATAAAACTTGGCCAGGAAAAACCTAGAAGTCACCAAAGGCCTCATTCCCCTACTAGTTTTGTGGTAGAAACCAAATGGATACTCTCTTTCCTCCTCCCTACCACACAGCTGCTTCTCATTTTGTGTTGTAGTGCAGGTAACTGTCAGTGCCACTCTCACTGAGGACACATTATGGTTCAGTAACTACAAAGAGAACTGAAAATACATTTTGATGCCATCAGGTAAGGAAGTAGTGTTTAGCATAGCCCAGTATTCCATTAGAATGAACTCTGAACACCTTCTCTTTTTCCATCCTAGAATTCACATTGATGATTTGTCCACAGAGGGATGTATGCAGTTAGGAAAAGGTTGTACCCTGGAATTTCAAACTCCATTTAATCAATTATCCAGCCCACTGGGTTTAGGACTTCTGGGAGGATCACAGACATCCGTTAGAAGTGAGAAACCCCAAAGAGAAGAAAGTGCACTATATTCTGCTCATTGTTTTGGCGACTGGAAGATTCTCTTGTTTTAGACCAAAAAAACATTAAAAAGGAACACCAGCTGCTTTTACAATGAGAAATCCATTAC
The DNA here is from genome assembly GCF_033115175.1 of Lepus europaeus. Taxonomy (NCBI): domain Eukaryota; kingdom Metazoa; phylum Chordata; class Mammalia; order Lagomorpha; family Leporidae; genus Lepus; species Lepus europaeus. The sequence goes on along the minus strand of NC_084828.1, from coordinate 9,942,438 downwards.
TTCAACTTCTTGTAGTGACTGGGGTATTTTTATTTGTCAGAGTTGCTGTTTCGCGGAAGCATGGATATTTTCAGTGTGCTGTCAAGGCAGACAAAACAGAGCTGGTTGGAGCAGAAGCACCAGATGTGGATGAAGACATGGGCCTTCCTGCTTCTCCAGTTCCAAAGTTTGGTGGTAAGTTATGGCTGCTGTCAAAAATAGCAACAACAGGATTTGGCATCTTGACACAACACTGCCTGGTGCTGGCTAAGCTCTCTGCACAGTAGCCAACACAGAGCAGGAAAGGTTGGGAGGCCCTGGGTTTCTGACTCAACTTGTGCATGGAAGGACCAGCCCTCTGGTAGTTTCCACTGCAGCAAAGAAAACGGGAGTGTTTTTGCTCCAAGGATCCACCTGACCCTGAGGGTCACTCATGTTTGACCATAGGAGTCAACAGCATTAATTGTGCTGAGAGAAGCAAGTGAACACTACATCATCTATAAAAAGAGCAAAGGGAATTTTACAAAGGAATCAGCATAAGGGCTCCTTCCTCTTCCCATCTTCAGTTTTGTTCTCTTCCGGATTTTGGGGGGGTGATATACAGGCTTAATTAAGGTAGCAGATGTATGGCTGGTGCTAAAGTCCAGTATCTCCCAGGACCAATTAGAATCATCTCTCCTCAGAGGCCAGATTAGGCAGGCACAGGAAATAAGACAGGAGAGGTGTTTAATCAGAGGAATGTGGAGAGCCACCTCCGTTCTAAAATGAAATATGTGGGTTTGAGAGGAGAAGCTAGACTGCCACAGAACCAGAGCTGGGAGCAGGTTAGACCAGAGCCTCTTAAGTGATCGGCAGTAGTAATGAAGTTTAACATTTTAAAAATATTGTTTATACCCCTAGTCACTTCTGCTTGCCTGCCTTCAGGCTTGGCCACATCTAATCCAGTTGCAGAGTCTATGCTATGAAATTTGCATGACATCAGACTGTCTCTGGGTTGATCTTGGCTTAATCTCTTATTGACTCAATGAGCTGGAACAAACTTCCTAAATGCTTTGGCCTTATGTGTTCTCATCTATGGAGGGAAGAAAACCTGTGTCTTAGAGTGTGTTGGTTCATGCAACACGCTTGCTGATGCATGCCATCTACTTGTCACAATGTCAAGCACACAGTCAACACTCAGTAGATGCTAGACATGGTTACCAAATAGCAATCCCAGTGAGCCTAGTTTCACCAAGAAAAGAATGCCCATTGGAAAAAAACAAAGCTTAACATGGAGGAAGGATTCTCCATTTTGGGATCTTGCCCCTCCCTTACCAGCCTTGTCTCCCAGTACTCCCCTCTCTGAACTCAACATTCCAGAGATGCTGAAAACTGTTCAGTGCCTCAAAAGTACTGCGTTCTTTCTGACACCAACCAGGCCTTGGGCCATATGCCCTTTGCCTTGAAATGCTCTTTCATTACCTCCGTCTCACTCTTCATGCATCATATTAAATGGCCTCCCCTGCTTCAACATTAAGTGTGTCTCCCCTCCTCATTACTTCTAGAGTGCATTTGTGTTCAGTACTGGTCTTCTCCATGTACTGCCATGAAGTGAGAAGCCATGTTTTGTTCCTCTTGTTATCCCTAAAGTCTATTAGAGTTCGTATCCCATAACAGGTGTTCCATCAATATTTATTGAAGGAATAATTGAAATTTTAGAGCCATGTAGAAAACTTAACATGATTCATAACCTCATTTTAGGTGGCTTCAGAAGTGAACAGACTTCGAATAGGATAAGAGTAGGAGCTGAGTCTACGATTCATTGAATAGGATGGAATCTGTTCTATATTTTAGGGATGGCTTGCTGGGGCTGGTATTGTGGAACAGTGTGTTAAGCTGAAGTTTGAGGCTCCAGCATCTCATATCAGAGTCCCAGCTGTTCTGCTTCCAACCCAGTCTCCTGCTAATGTCTGGCAATACAGCACAGGATAGCCAAGTGAGCCCCTATTATCTACATGGGAGACCTGAATGAAGTTCCAGCGTCCTTGCTTTAGCCTGGCCCAGCCTTGGCTACTGTGGTCATTTGGGGAGTGCACTAGTGGAGGGAGGATCTCTTCTCTCTGTCTCTCCTTCTCTGTCACTCTCTTTTAAATAAGTAAATAAATATTTAAAACATGTTTTTGGAAAAGAGGTGGCTTGCTGAACAAATTGTTACTTGCCTCCTAATGTCTGGTCTCCCCTACTTCCATAGCTAGTAGTAACCTTAATTGCTATCCAGGTTTATGATTGCATTAAATAAAAATTACTATAATTCTAACATACTTTGCAGTTCGGTGTGATAAAGTTTTTGGGAAAGTTCTGACAAATGAAATTCAGGCTAAATGTTTACTCTCTCTTTTTTTTTTTTTTGACAGGCAGAGTTAGACAGTGAGAGAGAGAGAGACCGAGAGACAGAGAGAAAGGTCTTCCTTTTTCTGTTGGTTCACCCCCAAAATGGCTGCCATGGCCGGCTGCTGTGCCAATCCGAAGCCAAGGAGCCAGGTGCTTCTTCCTGGTCTCCCATGCGGGTGCAGAGCCCAAGCACTTGGGCCATCCTCCACTGCCTTCCCAGGCCACAGCAGAGAGCTGGACTGAAAGAGGAGTGACCGGGACAGAATCCAGCACCCCAACCAGGACTAGAACCCGTGGTGCTGGTGCCGCAGGTGGAGGATTAGCCTAGTAAGCCACGGCGCCAGCCTAAATGTTACTCTCTTTAGTCCATTTTCTGCAAAACTCAGGTTATGAGCACAAAGACAAAGCCCTAAGACTCTGTCACCTATTGTGTGATGTGTAGAAGATTCTGGAATTCTACTTTGATTGACATCCAGAATGTAAATATGTACATTGTCTGTCTCTCTCTCTCTCTCTCTCTCTCTCTCTCTCTCTCTCTCTCTTTCTTTCTTTCTTTCTTTCTTTCCTTCCTTCCTTCCTTCCTTCCTTCCTTCCTTCCTTCCTTCCTTCTCATACCTCAAACACTGTTGTGATGACTGGAGCTTTTGCTGTCAGACCAAATCTTGAGGCAGAGGCCTATACTTTAGTGCTGATGAAGTGCAGAGCTGGATGAAGCCAGGATCCATGACTGTTTTAAAACATACAATCACAGGACCAGCACTGTGGCATAGCAGGTAAACCTGTCACCCGCAGTGCCGGCATCCCATGCGGGCACCCGTTCGACTCCCGGCTGCTCCACTTCCGATCCAGCTCTCTGCTATGGCCTGGGAGGACATTCTGCCTAACGTATGGTACAACGTGTGGGAGAAATGCCTGTTTCAACGGCAGAATGCCAAGTCCATAGAAGTAGCGCTTATTTATGAGCTGCCTAGCAGGTTGGTTTAGAAGAAAAGGAGACCCAAAGATCACTTTGGATAGATTTTGGGAAGGTGACTACCTGGCTCTTCAGCATGTACTTTTTGTTGTCATTTTTGTCTGTGTTTGAATGAGTGCTTGTGTGCATGCTAGGGTAGACACACACACACACACACACACATAGAGTGTTTGCAGCCAGGAATGCTTTGACACTGAACTGTGGTCAGCTTTGCTGCCTCCTTTCATTCCAAGAACAAGAAACTCTACAGTCCCCAACCTACTGCGCTTGCTTCTGGCATTCATGCCACACAGTTCCCGGTGTCTAAAATACTATTTTTGATATGCAGCTGTTGACTCGAAACATCTGATAGTTTCTCTTCTCCAGAATGGTTGGTGCAACAGGCCAGTAAACCATCATCTGTTTCAGTTCTTTTAAGAGTCAGGAGAATAATATTAGATAATATTTCCTTTGCTTGCTGTTCTTTCCTTCTGATGTTTGACATGCAGGCCCTGAGAACCCCCACGGAGTCTTTATGAGACAGGCTTGGGTGTTTGTCCCCGACCTCCGGAGTCTCATCGTGTTTACCAATTCTGAGCAAACGGGAGAATGGGAACACTCGGCAACACTCCCCCAGGTCCCTGTTAGTCATGGCTGAGTCCTTGCTCTGCTTGTGCTCATTTCCTTTTGTTCTTTTTTTTCCCATGTGGATTAGGAGACTAACTGACCATGATTCACTGAAAGCCATTTGTGTAAATGGGAGCCGTTAGTAAAACCCCCTCTTGGTTGGAGAAATAAAGGAGAGGTCAGAGTGTTTAATGGGTGGTGGTGATGGGCAAGTGCGTGTGAGGCCAGCAGTATCTAGTCAGAAGTGAATGGACTCTGGCCGTGGAGTTTTACAGGCTCCTGGGGACCCCTTGTTTCCACACTCAGGGAAGCAACTCTTTCCTGGTTGGTATGGGACATACTTCCTATCTTAACAGATGTGCTCTAGTGGGCCCGTGTGAGAAATGCCCAGCCTCGGCCTGCACAACCCTCTCGCTTATCTGTCCTGTAGAGTTTCTCAACCTTGCATTTTGGGTGATTCGCAATGAGAACACTTTCCAAGGTCAAGAGCCAGACTATTTTTTTTTAATTTTATTTTAACTTTTATTTAATGAATATAAATTTCCAGTGTACAGCTTATGGATTACAATGGCTTCCTCCTCCCATAACTTCCCTCCCACCCACAACCCTCCCCTCACCCGCTCCCTCTCCCCTTCCATTCGCATCAAGATTCATTTTCAATTCTCTTTATATACAGAAGATCAATTTAGTATAAAGATTTCAACAGTTTGCACCCACATAGAAACACAAAGTGAAACATACTGTTTGAGTACTAGTTATAGCATTAAATCACAATGTACAGCACATTAAGGACAGAGATCCCACATGAGGAGCAAGTGCACAGTGGCTCTTGTTGTTGACCCAACAAATTGACACTCTAGTTTATGGCGCCAGTAACCACCCTAGGCTGTCGTCATGAATTGCCAAGGCTATGGAAGCCTTCCAACTTTGCCGACTCTGATCATATTTAGACAAGGGCATAAAAGACAGAGTGAGGATAGTAACCAATGATCCTAAGAGTGGCATTTACCAGGTTTGAACAATTATACAGCATTAAGTGGGGAAGAGGACCATCAGTACACACAGGTTGGGAGTAGAGCCATTGGTGGTAGAGTAGAGGTTATGATTACAAAGGAATGAGGCCCAAGTGTGCTAGACATGGTCTAGAACAAAGGACAGAGTCATTATTAGATGTGCTAAGAAAGGTGCTGTCTAAGCTACAATTAAGTTTTCTGATTGAGAGGCAAATGGAGCCTGATAGAAGGGGCTTGATAATAATCTGGTGGGCTTTAGGCCTTGTAAGTTAAGAGGCCCAGACCTATCTATCTCTTCACATGGGGTATATCCTAAGGGAGGTGTGAACCTCCTAGGGGAAGGCACTCTGTTGACTTTCATTACTTGGCTGGGCTGGGAGGAGAGCTGGCCAGGTAAAGGCAGGGGGCATCTCTAACAAGAAATTTACAGTTCTGCCTGCAATGTTGCTGACCCTACTTGGCCGTCCCCTCAGCTGCAGTGGTCACTTTGGAAGTTGGGCTGAGTGAAGGGCTTTTCAGCTTAGAGCCAATAAGATCTGTGGCTCTGACCTGGGCATCCTTCGACTCCAGGGCAGGTCCATTTCCAGTGATCCAACTCTTGGCAGAGCTGCCAGGAAGAGCCAGACTATTGATATAATTGTTTGCCAATAGCCAAGAAGCCTTTGCCCCAGATCTGGAGAATCATTTAAGATTTTTTTTTAAATCTCACTACCAACATGTATATATGAGAGATTGTGGTAACACAAATGCCAGGTTAATTCTGGCTTAAGATTATTTAAATTCATTACAATCTGTAGTATGATATGGTTTACTAAAAAGGCCATGATACAATTATAGGTTGTTCCAATAGGAGTATGATGGCTTATGCTACTACTCACTGACAGTCTACATATGTTCTACAGGCTGCTGTTGGGCCCACTGTACTTACAGAGGAAGAGATGTACAATGGACAGGTAACTGGCCCTAAAATCATGTCACATGGACAAGAGGTGAACGAGTGTTCTGGGCTGAGGGAACAGCATGTGTAAAGTCCAGGGAAACTCTTCAAGTTGGGTCTAGAGAAAACAAGAATCTTGGGAGCAATTATTTCATTAGGGAGCAATGTTGGCTATTTTCATGAGCTAGAATTTCAACTTCTTCATTCATTTAGGCATTTGTTTATATTTGTGTGTTCATTTGGTTTTCCTCATTCAATAGGCCTTTGCCTCTAATCACTCTACAGAGACTTGTTAGCAAAAGCTTTTCTGAGTTTAAGAGAAGGAAAACATTCAAATGTGGGACAAATATAAATTGTTTTTAATATCAGTGGATTTTTTCCAATTTGTCCTCTTTTACTGTTTACCAAAAGTTACTTTGATTCATGTTGGAAACTTTACTATAACTTTTTTTTTGACAGGTAGAGTTATAGACAGTGAGAGAGAGAGAGACAGAGAGAAAGGTCTTCTTTCCGCTGGTTCACCCCCCAAATGGCCGCTCAGATGGCGCTGAGCCAATCCAAAGCCAGGAGCCAGGTGCTTCCTCCTGGTCTCCCATGGGGTGCAGGGGCCCAAGCACCTGGGCCATCCTCCACTGCCTTCCCGGGCCACAGCAGAGAGCGGGACTGGAAGAGGAGCAATGAGACTAAAACCCAGCACCCATATGGGATGCTGGCGCCGCAGGTGGAGGATTAACCAAGCAAGCCATGGCACCGGCCCCTACTATAACTTTTAAAAAAATGTATTTAATATCCAGAACCTTAGTTCTTGGAGGGTAACTTAGGTCTCTGCAAATGACTAAGGATCTGATGAAACAGAAGGATGAAAACTTTAGGATAGAACTAGTTTATACACATGCATATGTATATACATACATACAGATACACACACACAAGGGTTCCACATTCCACACTCTTTGGGAACATATAAAATCTTTTAAAATCCCTTCAAATCAATATTATAATGATTTTATTGTACATTGAAGCTTTGGTTTTCCTGTACATCTATTCATGAGAGTACAACCAGAGAATGAGAATGGACAGACCTTAGGAGTAGAGAGGAACAGAAAAAAGGGTTGGCTAAGGGAGCAGTGTGTGAGTATAAAGCTCTATTTCCCCTAAGATCAGACACTTAGGAATGCTCTGGATTCTTGCAGACAAGCCTTTCCTCTATCTACTACACAAACCCACTGTTTTCCTTATTTCTGTTAATAAAATAACAAAATATCTGAACCTGCGCATTTTATACAACAAAGATATCGACTTAGCTCATCGTTCTGGACATTCAAGAGCATTGTGCTGGCTTCTGCTTGACCCTGGTGAGGGCCTCTGACTATATCATAACATGGTGGGGGATAGCGTGGTAGGAGTGGCCAGACAGGCAAAGATCATCAGCCAGACTTGCTTTTTCATAGTGACTCACTTTCCTGGGAACTGGAGAGGGTCCCACAAGAACTACATTAATCCCCCAAGGGTGATGTCTTCAGTGACCTAATTACCCACCACTGGTACCTTGTCTGAAAGCCTCCACCACGTCCACATCACCACACTGGGGACCAAGCCTCCAGCACGCGCGCCTCTCAGGAAGACACTCAAACCACACCCAAACCATAGCACCCGCCAAGCAGCACCTAGGCATCCAGGAAGGGTCAGTTTTGTGTCCACTTGCATGTTTGAATCTGAGGGGCACACTCAGCTGTCTTATGTAGAACCAAAACCACGAAGTGCTTCAAAATCAAACACTGATGCTTTCAAATGGCATATAAATGTCTTCAAATGATCACTCCTTTTCATACCCTGTTTGACAAAAACGTCTTTTGAGTTCACTACCAGGTGCCACATTATCACTTAACCAAAAATTCTCTACAAAAATAACTTCACCCACTGGAATGGTGGTATGTGTACAGAGCAATCTATTTATGTTTCAGTTCAGTTTCAAACACTCTTTGAGAAATGAGCTGAATGAGTCAAATTTAAGCAATCTGTGCACCTCCGAGAAGACGCAGCAGATGTGAGCTCTTGAATCGGTGGCAATAAAAATGGCAACTCCTCGCTTCATTTCAGGGTTGTGCCATTTTGCTGACTTTTTTGATACCATCAGCAGCAGAAGTCACTGAAAGTGAACAACTCCATTCTTGTTTTTATAAAACTTTTGGTCTATGAAGTGTTTAGCCTTCCTTTGACTTCTCAAATTATAGATGTTCGTGACAACAAGAGCCTAGGGGAGGGATGTTAAGTAGGCAGAAGTGCTGTCCATTGACATTGTATAGGCTGCTCCCTGTACGTCTCAGGGCAACCTTGAGACACCTGCCTGCAGCAGCCAAGTCATAGGCCTAAATAGCTCCTCTGTGTGCGTGCCTTGCTGCCCAGTTAACACCAAATCCTCACTTACTAGTGCCTTTTGAGCTGTAGTCCCTGCAGTGGCACTCATCATATACTTTAATTATTCCTTCCTCTTGGAAGGCCAGCATGGTTCATATTCACCTTGGCATCCCTAGGGCACAGCACACACCTGAGAACCACAGGGTGGCCAAGCAAGCGTTCGTTGAAGGAGCCACTGGCATGGAAGTGACAAGGAAAGGAGACGTCTTAAGAGCCTGGACTGGGGTGGAAGGGAGAAGTGCAAAGATTTCCAGAAATGGAGCCTTGGCCCACTTGCAAGAATGCTGGTTTTCAGGCCAAGATGGTTGTCTGAAAAATATAGGGTTGAGGGGCCGGCGCTGTGGCTCAGCAGGTTAAAGCCCTGGCCTAAAGCACCGGCATCCCATATGGGCGCTGGTTCTAGTCCTGGCTGCTCCTCTTCCAATCCAGCTCTCTGCTATGGCCTAGGAAAGCAGTAGAAGATGGCTCAAGTCCTTGGGCCCCTGTACCCATGCGGGAGACCCAGGAGAAGCTCCTGGCTCCTGGCTTCGGATCGACACAGCTCTGGCCATTGCAGCCATCTGGGGAGTGAACCAGCAGATGGAAGACCTCTGTCTCTGTCTGTACCTCTACCTCTCTGTAACTTGGTCTTTCAAATAAATAAAAATAAATCTGTAAAAAAATAAGGTTGAGGGGTGGAGGATAAATGATGATGCATTTTAGCAAAAAAATTAAAAAGTTCAAAATTGAATGAGGTAGTTCCTTCATCTTAAAGTGTCTTGTTTTTTGCTATACTCTAAAGCCAAACATAGCAATTTAGAAAGCTTGAAGTTTCTTTCCTCCAAAATAAAAAATTTTATTTCAGTCCTTATAATACATCCAGATTCATTGATAGCTCGTTCGTAGATGTTGGTCACTTCATTGAAAATATGTACCACATTTTTACTAGTTTTGACTTTAACCAAATAGTCATTCATTGTCTCAGCTGCTAACTTGAGGGGCATCCTTTCCCTTTTCTAATCTGAGTTTCTCACATTGTTCCTGTGGATCTACTGCTGGTGCAATCTTAACTTTTCTTATATTCAAGAAACATTTTACTGACACTGCTGTTAGAGAATGCCTCAGTGTTCTGAGATACCAAATCACCCATCTTTCCACCCAAGAGTTAGCTGCAAATTTGTAGAGAAGGAGGTTAAATACAAATGCATTCATGTTGTTAAACAAAATCCTTTAACGAGCAGGGGCAGGCTGTATGAAGAGCTACTCCTTGGTATTCAAGACATTTAGAAACCAAAATCCTTCGAACAGGGATGTACAATCAAGTGAAAGCTTCCAAACCTTCCAGCAAGTTGCTTCAGTGCTAAGCCAAGCTCTCCTGCTTAGTGCTAGAGGGAGGAAGGGTGGAAAGAGGCTAATGTTACACACTGCTTCTCTTAGGGCAATTAACCTGTCTCCACCTCCTTCTCCATACTTAGAGCCTTTTGATGCAAACCTGCAAGGAGCTATGCATTCACAAATAAACATTGCCCAGTTCAAAGAGCCAGCCTCGTGCTGCCATTTAAAGTGGGACTGAGTGTTATTTGCTTTCTTGTCTCTTTAGGCAAGGCGAGAGCCTTTGCAGGTTCGCTTTCTCAATGACAGCCTCACTCCAAAGACGAGCTGGTCAGGGGATGGCAATGCCTTTCTCAAAGCCACTAATGGAAGGAAATCCTTGGAGTAGGATTCGATGACTCCAGCAGCTGCACGGAAGCAAAATACTGTCCTTTTAGAAGTGATCACATTAAGATAGACTCTGCAGTGAACACAGAGTTCTCTACTAGAAAATAGAATCAGACGTCAGCAAACATCAGGAATGTGCAGAATAGCAGTGACTTACACGATAATAGCCCTGCCTAGCATGGGGAACAGTTCCCCAAGGGATGGGGACTGGTGCGAGGGGATTTGCAAAGCCTGGTAAGCAGAATGATTTCGAAGTTCAGATTCATGGAAACCTGTAACTTCTTCTCTCTGACATAGCAGAGCAGGGTGCGAGGTGCTAAAGCAAATGACAATGCCCAAGGGAGCTGGTACCCTCTGACTCGGGGAGAAGCCATGTGCCCAGTAACAGCATGGGCTGGACTGGAATGTCCAAACCCTAATCCTAGGGCCATGTGCTTTTGTCAGGCTCACAGGTTTCCCCTCAACACATTCTGAATGATCCATGGCATTGAGATTGTGGACGCACTTTTGTTCTGCTATAATAAGAATGGCAATTGCTTACTCAAAAGGTAGCTATTGAAAAATCCATCATTTATTACATTGTTCTGGGCTTGTGGATGTTACAAAGATGTGCAAGGATGCAATTTTTGCCTTCAAGTCACTGAAGGATTATGCACTGTTGTCAAAGAGCATAGATAGATAGATATTGGTGATAATGTTTTCTAAAAATCAACTAGAGTTCTAGAATTTGCAAAAGTTGTCAGGCATCGACTAATGAAATAGAAGTCTTAGTCCTCTATGATTTAAGAAGACACTGAACAGATTTCTCAGTATCAGAGGAAACCTTTTCAATGGTTTGGAAAGAGCCACGAATACAGAACTGAAAACAGCAAAATAAGGTCTTGGATGCCAGCTTCCCCACTGTGTTCCAGGGCACCAGCTTCTTAATGATTAGAGGCTCACTTTATGAAGACTAAGATGGCTAGCCCATGGTGGTAGACACTCTGTAAATGTTGTTCTTTTCTCTTTCCCCCCAGGATATTTTCCTTTTTGTAATATCCCAATCCACCAGGTTCACTTAGAGCAAGCTTATGACACTGAAGCTCTGTGACACTTGTGGAGTCCTGTGGGAGAGTAGGTAGGCTTTTCGGCAATATGGCACTTGAAGTAAAACCCAAAACCTTCCCTCGTCAAAACACGGAAAAATAATGGATCAAATATTAAATGCTTTTTGGCTGGCGCCATGGTTCACTTGGCTAATCCTCCACCTGTGGCGCCAGCATCCCATAAGGGCGCCGGCTTCTAGTCCTGGTTGCTCCTCTTCCAGTCCAGCTCTCTGCTATGGCCCGGGAAGGCAGTGGAGGATGGCCCAAGTGCTCGGGCCCAGCACCTGAATGGGAGACCAGGAGCAAGCACCTGGCTCCTGGCTTCGGATCAGCTGTAGTGGCCATTTGGGGGGTGAACCAACGGAAGGAAGACCTTTCTCTCTGTCTCTCTCTCTCTCACTGTCTAGCTCTATCTGTCAAAAATATATTAAATGCTTTTTAAGTGCATCACTTAAGGAAGTGTTCCAAGGTGATAAAGGTCGGCAGAAGCCCAAATCCAGACAGGGGACTGCTAAAGTTGTCAGCAGCCTCAGGCTGCCTGATGGTTCCAGCAAACACAAGCTTTGAATTTAATTTAATGGCGTTTTGAAAAAGGTGATCTGACATCAAACCAGGGTTTTCAAAGGCCTGCAACCTCAATGAATGAATAGAAGGAGATACAATCTCTCACAAATGCAAAAGTCTTAGGGAAACTGTCCAATATCAATTTTGGTTTCAGGAAGAGGGAGAGGAACTGTTCTTTGAGACTTGGAATTTGTTGGCACCCCTCACCCAGCTTGGAGATCCAATGCACAGTATGCACGCGATCAGCAAAGCATTAAGCTGCACATTTGACATTGTGTGGCCAGATTGCTGGTGGCCCTGAGTGACTGTAGACCAAATTAGGGCCTTCTCAAGACTAATGCACTTCAACCCAAGCTTCAAAGGGTCTTCCACAATTCATGAGCTTTATTTATTTTTAAAGATTTATTTATTAATTAATTTATTTTAAAGTCAGGTACAGAGAGAGGGAGAGGGAGAGGGAGAAAAAGGAGAGGAAAAGGGAGAGAGAGAGGTTTCCCATCAGCTAGTTCACTCCCCAAATGGCCACAATGGCCAGGGCTGGGCCAGGATGAAGCAAGGAGCCAGAAATTGCATCAGAGTTTCCCAGGTGAGTGCAGGAGCCCAAGCACTTGAGCCACCTCTGCTGCTTTCCAAGGTGCATTAGTAGGGAGCTGGATCAAAAGTGGAGACAATAGCTTTAAATAACACTCTGACCTCAGAATCAGCCCTTAAGGCATTCTGGTCTGGCTGTAAAGCCCACAAGAGCATTTAGGCATGGAAAGCCAAGACACTGAGGCAAAAAATGTCCTACATGAAGGATCTTGATGGAAAGAAGTGGAAAGAAGCGGTCATCAAAGAAGGAAGTACTATTCTCTGAAGGGAAGAGAGAACTTCCACTTTGCTTATGGCCTTATCTAAATACTGATGGAGTTTGTGGACTCAAAAGGCCTCCATAGCCTAGGCAGCTCATGTCAACTGCCTCGGGTGACCACTAACATCATACATAAGGGTGTTAATTGTTAAGTTAACAAGTGTCACTGTGCACTAACTTCCCATGCAGGAATTCCGTCTTCAAAGAGTTGTATTACAACTATGTGTAAGTGCTCCCAAAAGATGTATCATTCTTGGGTGCTTCATTAAAGTTGATTAAGTTTCTAAAAAAAAAAGTGAAATTAATTAACTTCAAGATGCAATGACTTTGAACAGCCCTCATCTCAACTGTTGAAGAACAGTTTTTTGTTTGTTTGTTTGTTTGTTTTTTACTGTGCAAATTGTTGTTGAACTCTTTACTTAGTATAGAGTTGGTCTTCTGTGTATAAAGTTAATTGAAACTGGATCTTAGTGGAGAATGGGACTGGGAATGGGAGAAGGAGGAGGAGGGGTGGGAGAGTGTGTGGGAGTGCTGGTGTGGTGGGAAGAATCACTATATTCCTAAAGTTGTTGTAGTTATGAAATATATGAAGTTTGTAGTCTTTAAATAAAATGTTTCTTTGAAAGGAGAAATAAATAAAAAATAAATTTAAAAAAAAGATGTGGAGCAGCTGGGACTCAAAATGGCACCCATGTGAGATGCCAGCACTACAGACAGTGCCTTAATCTGCTTTGCCAAGATGGCGGCCCCATGAGTTTAAAAAGAATCACAGAATGCATGAAGTGAACAAAGTACCTTGAGGGGAAGTCTACAGAAACCACATACAGCAGAATGAAACCAGAAAATATAAAATATTGAATTATTGGGTAAAAATATAAAACAAATATTTAATGCTTGTTGAAGGAAATCACAAAGATTGACTTGAAAACATGAGAAGGGTATGAAAACTGCATTGGATTTGAAAAGGCAACAAATGTATCTTCCAGGAATAAATATATAATCAATAATATTTGAAGCTCGCTGCACAGATCAAAGACAGATTAGGGGGCAAGTATTGTGGTATAGGCGGTAAAGCCACCCACTACAATGTGGCATCTCAAATGTGCCCCAGTATGTGTGTTGGCTGCACCACTCCTGATCCAGCTCTCTGCTAACCCTCTATAAAGCGGCAGAAGATGGCCCAAGTCCTTGGGACCCTGCCACCCATAGTAGGAGACCTGAAGGAAGCTCTTGACTTTGGCCTGGCCTAGCACTGGACACTGTAGTCATCTGGGGAGTGAACCAGCAGATGGTAGATTCTCTTTCCCTCTCTCTCTCTCTAGAACTCTGGCATTCAAATAGATAAATAAAAGACAGATTAGATGATCTAAAGGCAGCCACAATAAAGAGGGCAGCCAAGTCCTCACCTGGGGCAGGGTGAGCTCACATGTGGTGTGGTTGTGTCTTTAGAAGGCTAAGAGAAAATAACAATGACCTAGAACTGTGTGCCCAGTGGAAATGTTTGCCAGAAAAATAAGGATATTTTCAGAGAAGCAGCAAAGAGACTGTTACCTGGGGACCCTCACTAATGGCATCTTCCTAGAGTATGCTCAGAGGGAAGAGCAGAGGTTCTGGGGAAATCAGACAGAGACAAAGGCTTGGGGAGCACTTGGTTCTCACAGATGTAATGGGATGCACAAGATGCACTCAGGTTAGTTCATCAACCAAGAAACCACCTGCAAATGTTCAGATCTTCAAGCCATACCTTGTCTAGGGGCACAGAGAAGGAACTCTAGAAGGAAACGGGCCAATGAGGAACTCGAAGTTTCAGACACTGTTCACCTGCTGAAGGAGGAAGCAGAGTTCAATATATTGCTATGTGCCAGTTCAGAAACTGGATGATTATTTTATGTTCTGTTTACATTGCATCTAAATCATACCCTCACACATTCTTTGGTACATTTGTGATATTTCATAGTATAAAAGTTTAAATAGCCTTTCAATATTCACCTTGAAAAATACAGATAATGATAAATTTCACTTGATGATGTAGTCTCAGATTATTTTATGAGATTATTGGTCATCTGGCCTTTTGTTTCTTTCTTTGCAGTGACCTATAGGAAGCTCAAATCCAGGTTCGGTGCTCAGAAGCTCTGCCTTTCCTCACGGTGGGGCTCAGCGCTGACCCCTTCTCCTGTTGGGTCCTCACTGTGCTACAGGGCTGGGGTAGATTTGAGGCTGTCGGTTTGGGTAGCAGAGGGAGTCTTGCAGTTGGGTTCAGAGTAAACTTGGAAAAGGCATCAAGGGGAAGGATAGACAAAGGGATTTTTGTACTTCTGCTACCTTGAGCCATGCTACCAAGATCTTTCCCACTGGACTATAAGCTTCTTGAAGACCAGGACCTTACGCAATTGTTCCTCATCCTACACCAGCCATACAGAAACAATGGTGACAGGTGACATATTTATACAAAAGGTACTTCTAGAACTATGCACTAAAGGATGGACACATGACACTCCATGGACAGCTCTGTCCCTATCACACTACTCGGTGTAGAGGGCACATGCTCAGTAGTGTGAGTGTTGTACCTACACACACACACACACGTATGTGCACTTTAGCATTTAAAATTCCACAATTCTTTCATGTCATTGTCTGAGAATTCTAAACAGAGCATCAAATGGAATGTGCTAAATTACTTTTGCACATGTTACCAGGTCACAGGAGTATGAGTCTGTGAAAAATAAGACATTGAAATTGAATTAGCAACAGGGAACAGTGGTTGCGGCTGATGGGAGAATGGTGTTAATGCCAAGCAAGTTTCTGGGGCTCTATTTGGGAAATGGGGGTTCCGCCATGATTGTTTTACAGCCTTGTAAGATGGTAGAAAGTGCTGGAAAGATTCCATGAGAATTTTTGAAAACGTCCTCTCTCCCCCCAAATCATCTAACTTCCCTCACTCCCTACTCCCCTGGGTGTGTTCTCCTGATTCTGGTGAGAACTTGGACCTAAGTCCCTTTATTTCGGAAGTAACCAGAACTACTTGCTTCAGAGGACACACTTGTAGGTCACGTACATGGGGAGAAGAGTGACTGAGAAAACAGTTCTTCATTCCCTGTGGTCAGAGAAATACGGGAAGCAGCATGACAATGACCTTCAAGCACTTGTTTTGACCTCAGCAGAGACAGGATGGGCCATTTTCACTAAGGTGCATGTCAGGTACTGTTGTCTTGGTTCATTTAACTGCTGAGACATGGGGGACGTGGAGAGTTTGGGTACACTGCTTTCGGAGAATGGCTGACTGTGGAGGCGGACAGGAATCTGAGAGCTGCTGAATTGCCTGTGACACTGCGTCTTGATCTGTGGTTTGTTTCCTAAGTTGCTTGGAATTTCAACAGTTGATGAAACACCAGCAGTCAGCTAGGGAATTCCCAACAAGGAAGCCAATGACTGCTGGGTCCGACTTCGACTGATCCTAAGGGTTCCAGGAGCTCCCTCCCACTGGCTTTGGGAAAGGTGGAAGATGGGGCAAAGTAGATCCCAAGTCATAGCCAAGATGTTCTCACAAACACCTCTCCCCTTCTCACACATCGGCCTAAACGGGATGCCCTCTTATCCCCCTTCAAGGCTTTTCTTAGCCTTTATCTGTATACATCAGATAGGAGAAAGGGAATGGGAAAGATAAAGCAGAGCAGTGATTGCCTGAGTGCCACCTTGCCTTTGGATCTCAGAAGCTGAAGGTTGGAAGGGACTGAGTAGCGCAAACTGTTGAAGTCGGTTGGACAGGACGGACAGCACCACGTGGAGGGACTTCCCCAGAAATCTGGCTCCTGCACCAACACTCTTCTCCACTCTGCTGTGCTGCACTGAGATCCAATGCATGGGAACTGGGCGGTTTTCCAGCTTGTCCTTAATTGTACTCTTGATAGCATGGCTTCCTTCTTGGGTCCTAAGTGTTGTGAATGCCAAGAAAATCAGACACCATAAAATGTGGGCTAGATTTTAAAGCCAAACATGAACTATACCTTCCACATATTAGAATTTCCCAGTAGACAGCACATTTTCACAGTCATTTTTGCAGTTCTCCTCACCACTACTGTATGAATGATGCAGGGACGTAGGCTCACTTTGCAAATAAGGAAAACTCAGAAGACTCAGAATGGCAAAGTAACTTGCTCTGGGTCACACAGCTTGTAAGTACAGGAGTTGGGTCTCCACTTCAATGCAACCTTTTTAAAAACTTTTATTAACATAAAGAGAACAGATCTCGTGTATTTCATAGATGCAATTCTAAGCAGATAATCATACTTTTCTCTCTCCCCCCCCTCTATTCCCCCTGCTTCCTTTCCCTCTTTGTTTTTTCCCTTTAATTTTGAAATAGCATACTTTCAATTTACTGTATAATCACAGGCTTAATGCACCACTAACCACAATGTTCAACAAGTAAAAAGAAAGACCACTGTTCCACAGGAGTATAGACAAGGGCTACAAACAATAATCAAGTCATAAGATGGAGTTTCATTCTTTTACATTTTTTTCATATTCTGTATTAACTACCACATATAAGAGAAAATATATTTGCATTTTGGGGACTGGCTTATTTCACTAAGCATTTTTTTAAAGGTTCATCCATCTACTTGAAAGTTGGCGTTACACAGAGAGAGAAGGAGAGGAGCAGAGAAAGAGAGAGAGAGAGAGAGAGAGAGAGAGAGAGAGAGGTCTTCAATTCACTGGTTCACTTCCCAATTGGCCGCAATGGCCGGAGCTGGGCCGATCCGAAGCCAAGAGCCAGGAGCTTCCTCTGGGTCTCCCACGTGGGCACAGGGGCCCAAGGACTTGGGCCATCTTCCACTGCTTTCCCAGGCCACAGCAGAGAGCTGGATTGGAAATAGAATAGCTGGGACTCGAACTGGAGCCCATATGGGATGCCAGCATTGCAGGCGGCAGTCATACCCGCTACTCCACAGTGCCGGCCCCTCACTAAGCATATTTTTAAAACTATAGTATTTTATTTATTTGAAAGGCAGAGTGACAAGCAGAAGAAGAAAAAGATGAGGAAAAAGAGATCTTCCATCTGTTGATTCATTCCTCAGACAGCCACAATGGCTGGGAGTGGGTCAGGTTGAAGCCAGGAGCCTGGAACTCCATCTGGTCTCCCATGTGGGTGGCAGAGACCAAGCATTTCAGGCCATCTTCCGTTGCTCTCCTGGGCACGTTAGCAGGGTGCTGGATCAGAAGTGGAGCAGCTGGGTCTTGAACTGGCGCCCATGTGGGATTGAAGCATCACAAGATGTGGTTTAACCAGCTGTGCCACAACGCTGGTCCCTCAGGACATTTTTTCTACAGTAGCACTTTTGTTTTTGACACATCTCTCTGTCCCATCTGCTACTGATGGAAACATGGCCTGGGTACTATTAGAAGGGTACAGATAATTTTCTCATTGATGATTTTCCTTGAAGTGTTGTCTTCCTATCTCAATAGACGTGACATTATTTGGATGCCTCAATACAACTGGAAGTTGAAAACATGAGAAATTCTGAACTGTAAGGTCTTCTGAATATTGCTGAACTATGAAGAAATGCTATAGAAAGCAGCCAGTTTTGTCACAGTCTCTTGGACAATCAATTCAAGTCTCTAATCTTTAGGACCAACCCACCAAATAGAGAAACAAATCAAGGCCTAGCGAAGTAAGCATATCATCCAAATGGAGGTAGGAAAGACTGTGGAAAATGTGACACGGAACTGGATCAAGGAACCCTAAATCCTATTGCTGCATCTTGCCAATGTGAAGTTAGTTGGGTACTTTTTTTTTATTTTTTTGACAGAGTGGACAGTGAGAGAGAGAGACAGAGAGAAAGGTCTTCCTTTGCCGTTGGTTCACCCTCCAATGGCCGCCGCGGCCGGCGCGCCGCGGCCAGCGCACCGTGCTGATCCGAAGGCAGGAGCCAGATGCTTATTCTGGTCTCCCATGGGGTGCAGGACCCAAGCACTTGGGCCATCCTCCACTGCACTCCCTGGCCACAGCAGAGAGCTGGCCTGGAAGAGGGGCAACCGGTTGGGACAGAATCCGGTGCCCCGACCGGGACTAGAACCCGGTGTGCCGGCGCCACAGGCGGAGGATTAGCCTATTGAGCCACGGCACTGGTGTCAGTTGGGTACTTTTAGAAACTGAATGCTTACCTGAATTAAGAGGCTCAGTTATAAAAGGACTTCAGGTCCTGGGGCTCAGATATATGACCTTTTTGCAAAAGAAATATCTAACCAGTCCGGGGAGTCACAGTCTCCCTCCCTTTGGTACCCTCTGTAAACAGAGTTTGCCAGATTGGAGTAGGAAAGGACAAAAGTAGGTGCACCTGCAAAGGCTGTGACTATAGAAGTTCACACGCCAATATGTAGGTAGTTAAGCAAATACTCTTTAAATGAAAAAGAATCGTTAAGGTTTGAATGGTTGTCAGCTCTTAGGAGAGAGAGTGGGGAGAGGGTATTTCTGTGTAACTGGAATTTTTATTTTTTGTATTGAGTACTACTTTCAGAACTGAGATTAGTAAGTATTTAGGAAAGAACTAGCCAATGTGTGTTGAGCACTTGCTGTGTGCTGAGCAGAGTGCAGAATACCTTACATGCATAGTTTCTTAGGCTACACACAATGGCTACAGAATGGTCCCATCTTAGAAAAAGCGAAACATGAGAACCAGAACAACTACATAACTTGTTCCAGTTTGCAGAGCTTTTAGGACGGAGTGAAGAGTTCACTCTGGATCTCCAGACAAAGTGTTTGGTGCCCAAACCCCTGGCTATGATGCCATCTGCATGTAGAGAAGTGGAGCTCCTTAAAAGACCCAATGTAGCTGGCGCCGCGGCTCAATTAGGCTAATCCTCCACCTTGCGGTGCCGGCACACTGGGTTCTAGTCCCGGTCAGGGCGCCAGATTCTATCCCGGTTGCCCCTCTTCCAGGCCAGCTCTCTGCTGTGGCCCGGGAGTGCAGTGGAGGATGGCCCAAGTGCTTGGGCCCTGCACCCGCATGGGAGACCAGGAGAAGCACCTGGCTCCTGCCTTCAGATCAGCGCAGTGCGCTGGCCGCAGCATGCCAGCCATGGCAGCCATTGGAGAGTGAACCAACGGCAAAGGAAGACCTTTCTCTCTGTCTCTCTCTCTCACTGTCCACTCTGCCTGTCAAAAATAAAATAAAATAAAATAAAATAAAATAAAATAAATAAAATATAAAGGACCCAATGGAGGACCAGTAGATAGAACTTGTCCCAGCAAGAAAAGGGGCTGGAGCCATCTCAGAGCAACATGAATGGCTTCCTGGGAATGGGTTTGTCCCCAGCTGGGCTCCGGCACTGGTTCTTTGCATGGGCCTGCAGCACAGTGAGGATGGAACTAGGAGAGATGGTCCCTGGCTTGCTTTGGACTTCCTGTAAGGGGGAAAAACATCTGTAACCGGCACCACAATGGCTTCCCCACTCCAGCTCTAGGGAGAGCCAAGGACAGCTGGGGTGGATCTCAGCAGTGCTGTTTTCCTGCATAAACTGGGTCAAAGGTGCTGACCTGAGAGCAGCAGGCCTCTGGACGCTGGCAGCACTGCTGCTGGGAACAGGGTTTTGGCCCCTCTGCCAGTGGCCACGGAGATCTTGTTACAGCCACGCTGAGCAGGGTCTAGGGTCAGGCAAAGCCCAAGAACTATCCGGGAACTGCTCCTCCCTGAGTCCCTCAGCCAAGGGGCTCAGGGCCCAGGGTGCCCTCCCCACAACTCTCAGAGGGGACACCCAGCCTCCCGGCTTCTGGGGAATAATGAAAAACAAAACAAGGAAGCTGGAAACAACAGACAGGCGTTCTGCTAGAAGTGCTTATGGGGCCTGTTGCTTGGCCAGGCACATAACCTGCTATCCTGAACCTTTCTTGACACGCGAAATTCTGTCTCCTCCAATGCATTCTTCAATCCATTTCATCTGAGAAATTCCTCTTTGCCAGATAAGATCCATACAGGGTGGCTTCCTCCAGGAACGTTTATGCAGAGCTAGGCCTGGCTCAGAGAATCCTGTAAGAATCCTGACCCCATCAGCTGCACAGCACTCCCCATGTCAGACATGTTCTCACAGCCACACTTCTACTCAACCTGGAGCCAGGGGCCACCCCCACCCTGGAAGCCACGGTCCAGAGCTGCTAACTACCTGAACTGAAAGGCGACATGGTTCCCCTCTGTCTAAGGAAGAACAGGGCTGGCCACCACGTAGAAGCTTCCGGTAAGGTCTGTGTTTCAAGGATGAAGGAAGAGCCTTCCATGGCAAACCTCAAGAGACCAGAAAGGAGCCTGGGAGATTGGAAAGCAGGAGACTGGAGACAGGAAGCCATGAGCCCCCTCACAAAGGCCCTTCCTGGCACAGTAACTGAACCAAAGCCAACCGGCTAGGAAGACAAACTCCACACAGGAGCAGCCCCTAGGCAGGAAAATGATAGAAGCCAGCCCTTTCACCCCTGTTCCCTCCCTTTGGGTGGGTGCTTTTGAACAGTGCACAAGTTGAACCATTGTCCTTGGTGACCCTAGAAACAGCAGTGGATAGTCACTTAGCTGAGCTCCTGTTTGGTGACAGAGGCTACATCGGGGGGTTTGCATATGTGGCTTCATGGACTCTGGAAAGCAGGGAGTATGTCTTCATTTTGACAGCAAGGTAAACTGAGACTTATAGAAGACATTGTCTCAACGCCCTGCCGTTGAACAGTCAGCTCTCCATCCCTGCACTTACTCTGGGAAGTCTGCTGCTCCCCTACACCCTTGTGGGTCTCAGGAAAGCTGACATGGTGGTGGGGGGCATCTGCATACACCCTGCAAAAGAAACTGGTGGATGAGAAGAAACTCATCCAAGGGGAGAAAAGTTAAGAGACTTCAGGAAATGGGAGATTGAAGACACAGGACAGATGCCTTCTGGGACCTGGCACAAAACAAGCTGATGGTAAAAGCCAACAGGTGTCCATTTTAAGAGAAGCAGCACCTGCCAGGGTGGGGACCCGGAGCGGGAGGGGAGGATGGCGCAGTGGCACCTGTCCTCTTGATGGGATGTGGCCAAAAGCTTCTCAACAGTTGGCAGAGACCGTAAGACAGGAGATGAGTAAGTCTGGCCTCAGAGAACTGCCTGTGAGACAGAAAACAGAGCACCAAACCCTGAGGGCCACACCACGTCTACCAAAGCAAGAACGCTAAGCCATGAAATGTGCAAAGAAACCAATGAGTGGGAAATGGAGTCTGGACAATGAGATGGAGGCAAAAGAAGAAGAAAGAGTGGACAGTTTTAATTCATTTGCTGAAACTATCCCTAAGCATATCAATAAATCATATTTATTTGTAGAAGTCAATCATGTTTTTGAGGCGTATTGAGAGATGGTTCTTAGCAGTGGGAAGATAACTACAAATGCTTATGTTGGGTACAGAATTTTATTTGTAAAGACCTGGTAGGAGGCCATTGAAAGTAATTAATAGTTGTAAGCAGTGGTGCCAACCTAAGATACTTCCGGTTCAACTCCAGAAATGCTTATGAAGCTCACACAACATGCAAGACTCTCTAGTAGGTCCTGGGACCACCACAATGACCCAGACAGCAAGGGGATCATCAAGAAGTTACATCCTCCTTAGAAACAGACAATAGTGCAACGAGGGCTAGCAGTGAGGTCCAACCTAACCTTGGCTGTAAGAGCTGCATTTTTTACAGAGCATTTTCAAGCAATTTTAAAAACCAACAAAATGCTAGTAATTCTAAACAATGACAATGAGAAAATACTCATACTCCTCCCAGAAGAGTTTGGCAGACTACAGCCTATGGGCTAAATCCAGCCAGCTGTCTGTTTTTTATAAATAACCAGCCTGCTATTCACTTACATGTAAGCTCTGCCAGCCTTCTTTCATGATACAATGGCAGAACTGAGTAGTTGTAACAGAGGCCGGGTGGTTGCAAAGGATAAAATATTCACTGTTTGGTCCTAACAGAAAATGTTTAGTCATCTGTGGTCTACATTATAAACAACCACTGCAATTACTGTGGAGTTTTGGTAATATATATGTCAACTTCAATTAGCACATTTTAATTACTTGTTCCTTTAATGAACAGTGTATTCTATAGGGACCTTCATTCTATAATTCCCAGTTCTACAATGTTCCCTAAGGACTTAGCATCCGTGGTTTTGTTTTGTTTTGTTTTATTTCGTTTTGTTTGGAGAGAGAGATCAACAGAGACAGCTCCCCTCCACAGAGCAATGGAAGTTTCAGATGTGGACAATCCTTCCATGGAGGAAATCCATGTTTGTCCTGTGGGAATGCCTCTGCTGGCCATCACCATGCCTATGACAGGGTGAGCATGCATGTGTCTGCTTGTGCACCAGCAACTAGTTTGCACAACGAGCAACCTCGCCTCCACAGCACACACAAGAACTGGGTGGTGGGTCACAAAACTGTAAGCATGTGCGTGAGACTCAAGACCATCATCAGTGTTGCCATGAGAGACACGGAGAGGAACAGCAGGGAAAAGCTGTCTAATTTCCTCATTTGCTTCCCCTCCAGAGGGGTGTCTTGATGGTATAACAAAGATAACAGCTTTCTCTGCTCAGATCTTTCCCAGTGAAAGCATCCTTCTGGATCAGTCAAGAAGGGGACCTGTGTAGACTGGCAGCCTGCAGCTCTGCACAGGAAAGTCTAGGAGGTTTGGTTGCATTCAGGACTAGTAAACTTTGCAATAGACTTCAAACTTCATCTACTGTTAGACCCGATAAAGGCAGCAGGGCAAGAGGAGTCAGGCTGGTTCTCTGTCCTGCCCTGTGGGGGCAAGGCAAGGTCTCTAAGCCTGGCTTACAGAGCATGTGATCTGGAACTTGGCCTCACGAAGATAATGGGCCCCCAGCTGGACACATGGAAAAGCACAGTCCAGAGAGTGGGGCCTGGGAGCATGCAGGTTTAACAGGTTTCCTGGTTGATTCTTCATGGAAATGTTTGAGAAGTGAGATGAAGGCTGTGGAAAGCCACTTCCAGCTCCAGCTGCAGTAGCACTATTCCAGGTGTGACCCGATCCTCACAGGGATTATTGATACAAGCAAATGAATCATCACAGTGTGTAAGTATGTGCCTACAAGGGGACTTCAAAATGTTTATGGAGAGTAGAACTGAAAAACAGATTTATTTTGCTGAGAAAAAAAAATCTGAAATCTGTGCATGGTTTTTTCATATCTACTTCCCACAAATCTTTTGAAGAAGCATTGTATATAAAAAAAGACATAAGACATTAGAAATTTAAGAATAGTTCACATTTTGGAGACACCTTACTGAATGCTCTGTGTGTATTAATCCATTCATCAATTGTACAATTATCTCACCTGGCTTTCATTTTCCCAGTGAGAACACCAATGCACAGGATGAAGTAGGTTGTTATCTGTGTTATATCGTCAAGATACCCCTCTGGAGATAAAGCAAATGAGGAAATTAGACAGCTTTTCCTCCTGTTATAATCTTGGGCAGATTTAAATGCAAAGGGCTGATATAGCCATGGCCCAGCCCAATCTGGAGGCACCACCTTGAAGTAGCAGGCACTACTGTCTATTGACTAGTAAGACAAATTGAACTGATCCAAATGCAACCTCAAACCTGTAAAATATTCCTGGGCTCATGGTATAGGATTGTGACAAACCATAGGACTGCCTTGGGAAAGGCAGGCTTGTCTCTGTACTTCGAAGCTTGCTGAGTTGCTTTTACATCTTCGGATTTCAGTTTGCAAAGCTATAGCACATCCGTCTGTGTGGCCTTTACTTCCTCTTCAGATATCTGTCCCAGCTGGAGTCAAATTAGAGTACCCAAAACAGAGTACCCAAAAGAAACACTCAGCAAAGTGAAGAGACAACTGACAGATTGGGAGAAAATATTTGCAAACTATGTAACTAATAAAGGGTTAACATCGAGAACCTATAAAAAGCTCAAGAAATTCAACAACAAAACAAACAATCCAGTTAAAAAATGGGCAAAGGACTTGAACAGGCGTTTTTCAAAAGAGGAAATTCAAATGGCCGACAAACACTTGGAAAAAAATGCTCAGGATCACTAGCCATCAGGAAAATGCAAATAAAAACCACAATGAGGTTTCATCTCACTCCAGTTAGAATGGCTCTCATACAGAAATCAACAAACAACAAATGCTGATGAGGATGTAGGGAAAAAGGTACCCTAATCCACTGTTGGTGGGAATGTAAACTGGTGCAGCCACTGTGGAAGACAGTATGGAGATATCTCAGAAATCTGAATATAGACCTGCCGTAGGACCCAGCCATCCCATTCCTGGAAATTTACCCAGAACAAAAGAAATCAGCATTTGAAAGAGTTATCTGTACCCCCATGTTCATTGAAGCACAATCACGATAGCTAAGATATGGAATCAACCCAGATGTCCATCATCTGTTGACTGGATAAAGAAATTATGGTATATATACACTATAGAGTAATATTCAGCTTCCAAAAAATGAATGCAACTGGAAACCATTATACTTAGTGAAATAAGCTAGTCTCCAGAAGGCAGATGCCATATGTTTTTCCTGATCTGAAGTAACTAATAGAGTAGCTAAAATGAAATGTATTGGAGTGAAATGGACACTTTGAGATTCGATGATTGTTTATAGCTCTTTTCTGTTAAGGACAGTGGTTTTTTTTTTTTTCTTCATATTATTTGTTGAACTCTTTTACACAGTTTAGTGTTAACTTTATGATCATTAAGTAATCTGAAAGTACATCTTTGTAAAAATTAAGAGTGGTAATGGGAGAGGGAGGAGGAAGAGTTGAAGCATAGCTAGGAGAAGGATCACTGAGTATAACTTAAATAAAATTAAAAATAAAAATAAACAATAAAAAAAGAAAGCAGGGCACCCACAGCACAGATGGTTAAGTCAGACGTTAGTTTGGTTCTGGAGGTCTCCAGAGCCAATTGTTGGACTCAGTTGAAGACCTTACAAAAATACAGATTCCTGGATCCCTTTCCTCAGGGAATCTCATCCGACGTCACTTAGAAACGTCACTTAGAAACGTCACTTAGAACGTCACTTAGAAATGATGTCACTTGGGATGACATGGGGTTGAATACAAGTACCCTCAAAAGTGTTAGGATTTGAAAACGTTGGTTCCTTGTTTGGATTTTTTAAGGTCAAATCCTCATGAGCTTTCGGTAGGAAAATTCCTTTTCCCCTCTATTCCTTTGACTTTCTCTCTTCTTCTTCCCTCCCTCCCTCTTTCCTTCCTCCCTTCCTTTCTTTCTTGCTTCCTTCCTTCCTTCATGTTCAGCATTGTACTGGGTTTAGGAAATACAGCCCTGTCCTAACTGACCGTGGAGTGTGTATGGGAGCACACACACAAGCACACACTCACACACGCATGTGCACACAACCTGAAAAAGCAAAGAGGTCCACAGAGCTATGTCTGCCACTTCTCCCCCACAACGTCAACACTCGAGAGTCCTGGAAAGCTCAGATTGTTGACTGGATCAGCAGAAAGATGACTCGGACCTTGTCCAGCCACTCCTGCACTGCACCCTTATCATGACTCTCGGAGGCCCTTCAGCCACAGGTCCGGTTGCCTGTGCTCACTCGTGGCTTGTGAGTCACAGAGGAGTCACCACTGACCCTGACCCACAACAAGGACAATCATTTATTGACTCTTTGAAACGTGACCAGGTGGCCCATTAATTTTGCAGCATAATTTTAAGAGGAAATTAGATTCCAACCAGAGTCATTCATCTTTGAAAAACAGAGCCTAAGAAGAGAGCATCGATAATCAGAATGTAATTTTCTGAATTAGGAAGTAGTCAAGACACAAGAATCAGGGCTGTGGCACACTAAGCTTTCCATGGGTTTTTGTTGAATGAAGGCAATGGTTGTAAGTGGAGGGGAGGACGCTGCTTCCTAAGACACAGTGTAGACCCTTCTCCAACAGCGTGGAGGGAATGACATCTATTGAATCATTAACATCCAGCTTTTGATTATTCTACCCAAATAATCGTCTTAACTGGACAGGTTGATTGAGGATGTGGGCTTATGTAGCATTGCTACTCAAAGCGCCTTGGCCAGGGTTGGTGAAGACCCCACCGATATATACCAACACTCCTTTTTAAACTTGCCAACCTCTCTTTAGTGCGTAGCCTTTTCAAAATGAAGATGAGAATTTTCATTAAAGGAAACTAAATCTTTCTCAATCATTTCACCTACAAGCAAAACCTCCCCTGGTCATTTATCTCCATTTCATTTAATCCTTTTACTTCTGACTTCTACTGGAACTGAAGCATTATTTTCCCAGATTGCTGTGCATTTTGGTTCAATTGTTCTCTCTCATTTTTAGCTTGTAAGCTTTTACAGAATACATCTCTGTTGACTAAAGCTTTTGAGGAAAACTTGCTTCTCAGAATATGTATAAACATCTGACTCTTTTGTCATTCTTGTAAGTAAAACAAGCAAACAGAAAGCCAAAGGAATGTAGGCCCAAGCTAACCAATTGTTATTGATAGTATAGGAGGCAGAAAAAGTCTCCAATAGATTTTACTACACCTGCTCCTAATCGTTCAACAGATGTAACTAGTTTTAACATCTGCCACCATGGAAAGGCTCAAGACAGGCTGAAGCTGACTTAAAATTAGTCCATGACTTTCAGGTCACAGCAAGAAGGAATGGAGCTTTTGGCCAGAACCCAATTCTGATGAATCAAATTTTAGTTTAGTTTCACAGTCACTTCCATTGACATGAGGGATTGTGCATTTAGCCCTCATAATCAAATAAGAATCAAGAGGTCACT
Organism: Lepus europaeus; assembly: GCF_033115175.1. Lineage (NCBI taxonomy): Eukaryota > Metazoa > Chordata > Mammalia > Lagomorpha > Leporidae > Lepus > Lepus europaeus. The sequence continues at coordinate 9,915,162 of NC_084828.1, read as the reverse complement.
CACACACAAAATGACTTCTACAGATCTTTATTAAAAATATTTCCTCCACTGCTTGACTGTATTTCTTAATGCAGAAAAATATTTCTTCTAATAATGCCCCTTTTCATTTTGCAAATCAATTGCTGCTGCTTTTCATCACCCATGATCTAATGCGTATATTGTCTCTTCATAAATTCAAATCCAGAGAACATGAAAAATGCCACATGGTTTAGGCTTTGTAAGGAATTGTGTTGTCTCCAGTCACAGATCACTGGTTTCTTTGGAAAATTCTATCAGGAGACATTCTGATACAGGTACACTTCCAGTATTTTGCATACCAGGATAGAAATAACAGCACAATTAACCATTCTACAGTAGGCTATAGCTGGGAAAACCACCATCTCTTTGTCTATGCAACATATGTACCAAAATTTTCTCTCTCATCTTGTTATGTGCCCATTAATATTTATTGATAGGCAAGAAGAAAACAAATCCCTACTTCTGGTATCACTGTGTGTTCTGAGTTTTCTCTTTGATAAAACTGTCATCAGTACATATGGAAATTGTCAAATATTAATGCCAGTCACACAAATAATCTTACAAACAGCAAATTTTAAAGAAAATGCTTCTCTCTATTTAGCTGGAGCACAGAAATAGAATAAGGACAGAATATTGGCAAATTACTAACCCACAAGGCTTTGGGGTTTTAAGGCATTCAATTTGTTATGTTGATGAGAAATATCTTGATGACTGTGTCTTCTAACTCCTGTGTCAGTGGCAAATTAATTTTGCTACAGAAGAAATAACAACTTCAAAAACATTCAAAGCACAGAAATGCCAAGTAGTCGAATGGACTGATGGTTTCAACCACATCTTCTCTGAACTGGCAGCAAAGACAGTGGCCTAAATGTGAGCCCTGCCATTGTGGTTTTGGTTTCAGAACCATCCCACAGTTGTTAGTTGCCATACTGGAGCAGAGGAAAAAATTGCTCAGGGTAGGCAAAGGAATTTGCAAGCTGCCTTAGCAAGTTAATTTAGACTCACTTGGACCCCAATCCTGAGAGCCACACGTGTCTTCTGGAATTATTTGGCCAATCTTGTGCTGGTGAGGTTAATAAGAAAAGACTGCCTTGGATTTTAAAATAAAATAGATAAAGAGATGAGCAAAGGTATTTTAAAAATCTGATGCATGGGCAATGTTTTCAAATGGAAAATATCTCAGTTTGAAACCCAGATTTCGAAATCTAGTTTTTGGGTTTCAATTCTTCCAATCCACCTATGAAAGCCCGGTACAGTGAATGATGACTGTAATTAGGTTAAGATTTCTTAACCATAATTATGGCATGATGGCACATTGCCTCCTGTTGCTTCAGTTTTTTACAGCCACTGAGTGGGTTCTATACTTTTGATAATTTATCCATTAATTCAAACAACTCAGAAATTCTAATCTAAACACTAGAAAAACTTTTGTGAATATCCACAAGAATACAGAAAAAAAATAGCATTCCCAGAAAAAAAAAACAAACAAACAAACTATGAACACTTTTTAACAAATGTCCATATGTAAATGTCTAACAGAGAATGGTTTTTAAATGGGTCTTTTGTGTGTATGTATATATGTTTGTGTGCCCATGCCCCAGAACAATAGAATATAATTCAGGAATGAAAAGTGCATATCAACACGGATCTCAAGCACATTGCATTTAATAAATCAACAATGTCCAGGTAGATTTATAGGTGTGAAGCTATTTATTTGTTATACACAAAGCATATTTTGTTATGTTTTATTTTGTAGTTTATTATTTGAGAACCAGAGGGGGGGTGGCGGAGCCAGTACATGGGAGCTCTCCCAAATGCCTTCAATGGTGAGGGCTGGACCAGGCTGAATTGAGAGCTGGGAACTCCATCCGGGTCTCCCATGTGGGAGGAAGGGACTCAGTCATCATCTTATGGCTCCCAGAGCTTGCATCAGCAGGAAGGTGGAATCGGGAGCCTGATCCAGGACGTGAATCCAAGCACTCGGACACGGGATGTGGGTGTCTTAACTGACATCCTGATCGCTAGGCCAAAGGCCCACCCACGTAACACTTTAGAATAATATCTAGCAAAGATATAAATCATGGAATGCGAAACACCAAATCGAAACAGTGGCTCCTAGGCCAGCGCTGTGGCTCACTAGGCTAATCCTCCGGTGTGGCGCTGGCACACCGGGTTCTAGTGCCGGTTGGGGTGCCAGATTCTGTCCCGGTTGCCCCTCTTCCAGGCCAGCTCTCTGCTGTGGCCCAGGAAGGCAGTGGAGGATGGCCCAAGTGCTTGGGGCCCTGCACCCCATGGGAGACCAGGAGGAAGCACCTGGCTCCTGGCTTCGGATGGGTCCAGTGCGCCGACTGTGGAGGCCATTTAGCGGGTGAACCAATGGCAAAGGAAGACCTTTCTCTCTGTCTCTCTCTCTCACTGTCTAACTCTGCCTGTAAAAACAAACAAACAACAGTGGCTCCTTCTGGGGGCAGGGGAGAGAATAGCATCAGTGCATCCATTAGTAGGTATAATGGGTTGGGCATTGTTGGATTTCTAATATTTTGAGTCATAAGCACAAGTGTCTTTTTTTTTAACCTCTTAATTAATTCATCTAATAGTAAATTATCAAAGCACTCCTTTATTATATGATTCTTTATTTGTTTTTATACAAATGGAATACTTAATTATTCTTTTTTTTTTTTTTTTTGACAGGCAGAGTGGACAGTGAGAGAGAGAGACAGAGAGAAAGGTCTTCCTTTTGCCGTTGGTTCACCCTCCAATGGCCGCCGCGGTAGCGCGCTGCGGCCGGCGCACCGCGCTGTTCCGATGGCAGGAGCCAGGTGCTTCTCCTGGTCTCCCATGGGGTGCAGAGCCCAAGGACTTGGGCCATCCTCCACTGCACTCCCTGGCCACAGTAGAGAGCTGGCCTGGAAGAGGGGCAACCGGGACAGGATCGGTGCCCCGACCGGGACTAGAACCCGGAGTGCCGGCGCCGCAAGGCGGAGGATTAGCCTGTTGAGCCACGGCGCCGGCCACTTAATTATTCTTTATAAAAATCTAGAAAAAAGATTAAGTAGGGGAAAAAAACTGAAGACAGATTCTGTATACATATTCGGTGGTACAAGCAACCTGCTGTATAGATGAGCAGTGGAGTTCAATCATTATCAAAGTGACCTTGCACAGTTTTAAAGGATAAAGGGAAGAAGTCAGTGGGGGAACATATATTTACGATGCCATAAAGAATAACGATGTAGGGACCAGCACTGTGGTGTGGTGGGAAAGGCAGCAGCCTGCAGTACCAGAATCCCATATGGGCATCGGTTCGAGTCCTTGCTGCTCCACTTCTGATCCAGCTCTCTGCTATGGCTTGGGAAAGCAGTAGATGGCCCAAGTGCTTGGGCCCCTGCACCCACAAGGGAGACCCGGAAGAAACTCCTGGCTCCTGGCTTCAGATTGGCTCAGCTCCAGCATTGTGTATTTCAAATAAATAAATAAATCTTTTTTTAAAAAAAAAAAGAATAATGATGTAGGTAGTGTGTGGGGGGGAGGGGTCCTTGAGTAGGCTGGAGAGTGTGATGTTCAGAGAGCAGATGGAAGAGGTGACTTAAATGGAGAATGGGTAGCATTTCCTCTGAGTCTGAAATAGGATCAAAAGCGGAGTCAGAGAGAGTGAAATTCTTCAGTATTAGCTAAAGAAGCTCCTGTTGAAGGTGCTGGCTTGCGTGAAGAAGGAAGGTACGTGCCTGCCAAAATCCTTTCTGACCCCCAGCAGTCTCACGTTGCTTTTCCTTCCCTGTGCTCTCAGTGCAGCTAGCTCATGAAGACCTGCGGACTTACCTGTCCTCTCCCTCAACCTTCTTGCCACCACTGGATGAAAAGCCCCTTGAAGGAAGGTGCAGTGTGTGTTTCCTTTGCTCTTGTATCTTTTTTTTTTTTTTTGACAGGCAGAGTGGACAGTGAGAGAGAGAGAGACACAGAGAGAAAGGTCTTCCTTTGCCGTTGGTTCACCCTCCAATGGCCGCCGCGGTAGGCGCGCTGCGGCCGGCGCACCGCGTTGATCCGATGGCAGGAGCCAGGTGCGTCTCCTGGTCTCCCATGGGGTGCAGGGCCCAAGCACTTGGGCCATCCTCCACTGCCTTCCTGGGCCACAGCAGAGAGCTGGCCTGGAAGAGGGGCAACCGGGACAGAATCCGGCACCCCGACCGGGACTAGAACCCGGTGTGCCGGCGCCGCAAGGCGGAGGATTAGCCTATTGAGCCACAGCGCCGGCGATGCTCTTGTATCTTTACCTCTACTTACCATTCAGAGCATATAGGAGCTGGTTCAAACACATTTGTTCAAGGAATCAAAAGCAAGAGGTGGTGCTTCAAAAGGCGATTCCCAGTAGACAGCTCCCACGGGGCTGAACCGAAGTTGCATCACACAAGGGTCAGGTTTGCAAATGTGTAAGGACTCTCCAGGATCTAAAATCAAGAAGTGGCAAACAGACTTTGAGAGTGACCTGGGTTTGTGATCGGTTCAGACGGCCCAAGAGTAGGTCAACGCGGTAAGAGACAGGAAATGACTACGGAATGCCCAGCTGGGCGGGGCTTAGGTGTTCCATGCCGGAAAAGGGCAAAGAGAAACAGGAAGGGGGAAGGGTATAGTGGTCCCATTGGTGTCAAAGAGTAGAACAACAGCGGTGGGGTTGCACCTGTGTGCAATCAGCTGTGAAAGCAGGTGGAGATCAGCTGACGAAGAAGGGACATAGAGAAGAAAACTGTGCTTGAACCACTACAGTTGTCATGGAGGATGTTGAAGACGGCTAGCAGGCTCTGCAGCAGCCAGCACCCAGGCAGGGAGCAGGGGGGACGGGAATGAATTCTGCACCGTGGACACCAGAGGAGGCCGACCATGCTTTCTGTCACCCGCTGCCAAAAAGCACAGGAGCTAGTCTGAACAGTGAGTAACCGCGTGCAGTTGAGAATCCATCCGATGAAAACCATGAGAAAGTGTCTAATATCATGGCTTTACCCGGGAATGGAGTCTTCACCACTTAAGTTTGTTATCTCTCAGCAGTCTGAACGGGCTGACTTTTCCACATGTCTGATAAGACAGTTTAAACTTCAATTTTAGGGTAGATTCAGCTATTTTGAGATAAAGGAATACAAAAGTGCTGAAAATGGACATACATGTGGTTTCTGTGAATAGTATATGTCCCAGTCTGTTTTATGTTGCCGTAACAGAATAGCACTGTGTGACAATAAATACTTCTGAGAAATAAGCAATTGGCTCAATATAGAATGGATGAAAACTTCTCCAGCATGTCACGTTGTAGTAGAAAATACAAATGCATTCAACTTGCAGGTTTGTTTATTAAAGAACCCAAGGTCGGTGCTGTGGTGCAATGGGTTGAAGCCCCAGCCTGCAGTGCAGGCATCCCATATGGGCGCCAGTTTGAGTTCCAGGTGTTCCACTTCCAATCTAGCTCGATATTAATGCTCCTGGGAAGACAGCAGAGGATGCCCAAGCCCTTGGGTCTGTGTACCCACATGGGAGACCTGGAAGAAGCTCCTGGAGCCTGGCTTCAGATCAGCTCAGCCCCAGCCATTTCAGCCATTTGGAAACAGCAGGTGGAAGATCCCTCTCTGGCTCTACCACTCTGTCTTTCAAATGAATAAAGTAGATCTCAACAAAAGAATAAAAAGAAGAGGAAGAAGAGGAGAAGGAGGAGGGGGAGGAAGAACTCATCACTGACAATGAGTGGCACTCTCAGCAGGCATTAACTCAGTTTGTTCCAGTGAGAAACATGGCTTCCTTGTTAAAACTACGCCAGAATCCATGCAATGGGAAAGCAAGGAGGTTTCAGTGAGAATTACTTTGCAAATCACGTATCGACCACTGACCCACTGCATCCACACTCCAGACCGGCCGTGAGATGTGACCCTTCCAGCTTCCTGAATAAAATGAAGTTCATGGACACAGCTGATAGCTGGTGGAAATAATGTGCACAGCATGTACTAACAGTCCTTGAGTGTGAACTGGCCTTAAAAACACTCAATGAAGATGTTTAAGAAAAAAATATTGAAACGTGATTCACAGAGGAATAAGAAGGGTAGGGGGGTTCTGAATAAGAAAGGGATCTCACTGTGTATGAGTTTAGTTTGGCCCATGTAACATAACATCTTCCATGGAGAAATCCCAGGAGATGGTCAGATACATTCAAATGGTTTGGTACCTGGGAGAATAATTAGCCGTACTTTCTGCTCTGTATGGTTTCTTTCCTTTTGCAAACCTAAAGGATATAAATTCTCAAATTGGAGCAACCCGCACTATTTCTAGCATAATGATAAGTATCCTCCACTACCAAACAAGAAGAAATAATCAGTGAGAAATTGGATCCTTAAAACGGCTTCATTTATCCCCAGAGCAGGCATCTTCCAGCAACGTGACAGCAATGGCTCGCCTAAAACTAGGCAATCATTTCTCCGAAAGCAGTATTTACCTAATTAAGAGCTTCTCTGTGCTCCCCAGTTACTTAATTGTGTCATTAGCAGGAGTTTTGACATGAAGAACAACGCGTGTCTAGCTACCAGCCTGGCCTCCGCGAGGGGAGCCCAGCCGAGCAACTCCCGCGGGGCTGGCAGCAGCCTGCTACAGTATGCACAGCACAAAATAGAATAATTGGTCCCCAGAGGGGCCGTCTCTTCAGCTGCCAATAGGGATTGTTTTGTTCCTGGTGAATAAGAAGCCAAGTCTCTATGACTTCTCCACTCGATGTTAACTCGGGGCCCGGGTGCTCAGCAGCTCAGGGAAGAGATGAGGTCCCAGCGAAGGCTGCGGCTGTCTTGCTCACAGCCTGCCATTGATGACAGCGTGAAATCCATGGTCCCGATCAAGGGAGTAATTGTGGGCAAGCCTCCCTGTAGGCAAACTGATAAAATGTGCAGTGTACCAGAGAAGTGTCCAGCTGAGCGGGATCGCAGGGGTTCAAGTTCAGACTTGGGGCCAGAAACGTGCTTTGCTCTCCTGTAGAACAGCGAGCCCCCGGGTGGGAATTGACAGAGACCATGAAGGGGGTCAGGTGGGAGCTTGCTGCGGCTCCTGCCTTTCTCCAGTATGAAAGCAGAAAGAAACAAGGGCGCACAAGTGCACAAAAATCATTTCCTGGGGGAAAAATATCAACTGCTTCTAGAAAGGTCTTTTGTTTCTAAGTTTTCCTTTTTAGAAATTGAGACATAGTTCACATGCAAGAAATTCGTTCTGTCAGAGCACACAGGTAGGTAGTTTTAGTTTGTTCACAAAGTTGTGTAACCATCCCTGTTGAATTCTGGAATATCTTCCTCACCCCATACAGACACCCTGTCCACATTGCTAGTCACTCCATCTTCTGCCCTGCGTGTTGAGTTTCTATTTCAGAGTCTATTAATTCAAGATTATATTACTTTTTGCAGAAGACAGAAAAATCTCTGTCTCTTGGAAATTGTCTTGAACAGAAGGTGATAAACACAAATATTTAATACAATTTTGCCTCCTTCCAAAAGATTCCCATTTTATGAATATTTGCATAAAGAATCCAACTTTACTTAGCCAACACAATTCATTGAAAATTAGCCATTACGTATGCATAGATAATCGGGCCTTTATTAAATTTTTTATGACATATAATTTTTTTTTGGTGAGGACCACTACAACAATTTTTGGACATATCCTTCTCAAAACCAAATTATAACTCTGGGTTCAATTTTGCCAGCGACTTTCTCACAACTCTGCCATAGAAGCCGTCTTTAAAGCAAGGCAAGCACCAGTTTGCACATCTTCCATCAAATGCAGGAGAAGGTTTACAATTAAGTAAAGCCACTCTCGGTATCATCAGTCTTCATGGTGATCCGTATCATAGCCTTGGCTCTCCCAGAAAGCAGAGCCGGAGACAGGGTCTTGCTTATTATTTATTTTGGGAAAAGATCCCAATGAGCAGGGAGGGGAGGTTGAACCAAGGGAAATGGAAGAAGGGAACACCCATTGGCAGGTGCATTGTTGAGCTAAACCAGAAAGCAGGAGACGGGGTAGCTGAGGCAAGATGCTATGAAGTTACAGATATGTGCAATGCTTGTTACAACAAGTGGTGGGGTAAAATGAAGGTACGAGGGCATCCTTAAAGGGCACCCCAACTTTAGTACGTAAAGGACGCAAAGGATTGAGCCAGGGATCGCTGCATGTGGCAGATCTGTGTGTGGTTGGAGCTCCAAGAAACCCTTCACTCAACACAGCTTTGGAAGCCCCGGTGTTGTCTGGCTCCATGAGATAGTGGACGCCAAAGATAGGCAGAGGGATCCTCTAGGACAGAGGCCTCAAGGCAGAGCTGTGAGCTACAGAGACCCTACTGTGATTCACATACCAAGACAGGGAGCATAGATGGCCAGACCTGGGTAGGGGGCGAGGATCAAGAAGTGGGTACCCGCGGGCAGAGCAGGTGAGGTCCAGGTGGACTCGTAGGAGGACCCAAGATGACCCAAGCTCTTCCTTGTCCAGACCACATCAAGAGAAGCAGAGTGTCTCAGTGAGGAGCAGATTGGATTCTCATCCTTGGGCCTTTATGTGACTTTCCCATGGTGGAAGCCTTGTAGATTAATAGACAGATTTCTATTTTTATTTATTTATTTATTTTTGACAGGCAGAGTGAATATTGAGAGAGAGACAGAGAGAAAGGTCTTCCTTTTTTTTCCGTTGGTTCACCCCCCAATGGCTGCAGCGCACCGCGCTGATCTGAAGCCAGGAGCCAGGTGCTTCTCCTGGTCTCCCATGCGGGTGCAGGGCCCAAGGACCTGGGCCATCCTCCACTGCACTCCCGGGCCACAGCAGAGAGCTGGACTGAAAGAGAAGCAACCGGGACAGAATCTGGTGCCCCAACCTGGACTAGAACCCGGTGTGCCGGCGCCACAGGTGGAGGATTAGCCTATTGAGCTGCGGCGCCGGCCAGACAGATTTCTAAATTCAGTTGTCTTCAATGGGACATTTTGTTATTTTCATAAATGCTGGCTCTAGCCAATGCTTTTCATTTTGTTATTTTCATAAATGCTGGCACTAGCCAATGCTTTTCATTTTATTGATAAAAGGAGATGGGTAAACTCTCTGTGACTAACATAAACATTGTTTTACAGTTCTTCAGACACTTTTAGTGGAAGAGTTACTTGGGGGACCTTCTTTGAGGAGGACAATTGGAAACAGACACCACAGTCTTAAAAAGACCTCTGCTCTTTGGCTCAAGCACTCATGAGAACTGGTTCTGAAAGGAAAAGCAGATAGAGATGTCTGTATAGGATGGTTATTAAAATATTGTTAATAACATTGAGAAAATTAAGAAAATTTTGATCTCATTAACTGAGGGGCAGTAATAAAATATTGGTATAGTCAGAACATTAAGTACCAGAAAGGTATCAAAGATTATAACACAACTATGCGCATTTTGGCACAAAAAAATGACTGGGATGTCCTAAAAAAGCAAGTTAATAAACTCTGTGAATTCATTGATATAAAATTATATATGCATAGACAGATGTCTAGACAGATACTTCCTAAATTTTTAAAGGTGCTGATTAACTGTCATTGAATCAAGAGATTGTTCTTTCTACACAGTCAATGTATCATTTGGGATTTTTTAAGTCATGCTATTATTTTTGCAATCTGAAAAAGCATTGAAGCTATTTTCATTTTTAAGAAAATAGATTCTGGTTCCCACTTTGGGCAAAAACAGGTAGGAAGTTCTTGCCTTACCGAATTTAGTCTGGGTGTGCTACTTGTTACAACAACATGCAGTAATTAGCTGACTCACGGAGCCTTTTCCATCCTATTGACACAAAAGGCTCCAGCTGTTTTTCTTTGGGGATGAGTTGAGAAAGACGTGCTGAGCATCTCCATGCAAGCGAGCAATAAATAATGCATCCAAATCCCAGAGGCACTTCCTGTCTTTGGACACGTTGTCAGTGGGCTCACCCCGTGTGTCCACCACGGCAGTCACCCAACTCCCAATATTCCTTCTTGGGTTGTTGAGGGTCCGTGTGAGTCACTGAAGACGGGCATTTGGGACACAGTGTGATCAGCATGGAAAGTGCATTCTGTTGGACTCCAAACAGCCTCTTCCTTCTCAGCCTTCTCCCTGGCTTTGCTGGGTTCAATCACGGTTCACTCCTACCTTGTCAGACTTCATTGGAGGAGTGATTTAATTTATTAATGGATGCAACAGTTTTACATATTTTATGCAATGTCTAATAGCATCTGGTGTGAATATGCAAACTATAGATCGTATGCTGATAAAGTCTGTTTTGTCAGTCTATTAATTAGCTTCATAGATTGATTAGATTGACCTGCTAAATAATTGATAAGCTTGTCAGAACTTCACTATTGTCACCCTGATGATGTCTTACTGATGGTTTAAAGGGGTGGGGAACATCCGGCCTGTGGACCATGTAAGGCTGGAGAAATCACTTGGTTTGGCCCTGACAAAGCCATTCAAAACTCAAAAAATCTACGGCAGGCTAGTTTTCGGGTTGATGATTTTATATGGCCCACAAATGATGTTCTACATACCCAAATGGCTCTTGGCAGAACAAAGGTTCCCCACCCTTGGAAACACACATCCCTTTTGCTTCATCTAAAGAATAAATGATCGCATTGTATTCTAATTTTCTGCTAATTGGTAATGCACACAAGTTAGTTACAGACAATCTTATTAATCAATCATTCCTATCCCTTGCAACGTCAAGTAAATAATTTAGCTCAGCTTCATGTACTGTGGCACCCTCCAACCACGACGCATGCAGGAATCTGCCGTGAACAGGATGTGCGCACCGTCCCCAGGACAAGGCTGCACACACAAGAGCACTCCGTGGAGGCTCCCAGGTGGCAGGGGTTTTAGGGAGGTGAACGCATTGCTGCAGAGCCTGACTTGCACTTGGCCGTGGACCACTTCCCTCATGCAAACACCCTGGGCGTCGCCATGGCCAGCAAGTGACCTGTGTGCAACCAGCATGGGCCCTGACTCTGGCACAGCCCCTCCCTGGGGATCACAGTCACTTTGCCTTCATTACTTTTGGGGCCTCAAGAACAGAGAGATTTTGATAGGTGCTTTAGCATCAGTGATGTCTATTTTAAATCTAGATATTTTCTTTCTAAAATACTATTTTTTCTTAATATCTTGTACCCTAATTTACTTTATTTCCTCTGGTTTTTTTCTCAGAAGTATTTAAAATTAAGGATTCTGGGGTGGGAAGGCAGCCTGGTGGTTAAGACTCTGGTTAAGATGTCCACATCCTACATCAGAGTGCCTGGGTTCAATTCCTGGCTCCAATTCCTATTCCAGCTTCCTGCTATTGCAGACCATAGGAGGCAGTGACTGTGTCCCTGCCACCAACATAGGAGACGTGGCTTGGGTTTCTGGCTCTGGCTTTGGTCCCTACCCAGGGCCACGGTAGGCATTTCAGGAGGGAACCAGTGGATAGGGGCTCTCTCTATCTCTGGGCCTCCAAAATAAATAAATTAATCCATAATAACAATAAAGCTAAGGATTCACAGGCCCTCTCTGCAAAGATTCTGAGCTGGTGAGGCTGGGCTGGGGGTCAGGCTCCCTCACTAATTAGAAAGCAGCCGAGGTGGTTCTTACAGGTTTGCTGTTTCCCAAGCCCTGACGGGGTCACCAGGCTCAGAGAATGGGAAAATGTAGTCTCCATCTTATGTAATTTTCTGGCACAAAGTCACTTGCTCATCAACCATTCGTAATTCCAATATTTACTGAGAGCATCAATATGTATCTGTTACTGCTTGGTCCTGAGAACACACAATATCATGAACTGGCAAGGAAGTGGGTAGAAAGTCAGACTTTTGGGGCACTGCCTTATATCAAGCGGTATAGTTACGTTTAATGAAGACAAAAACAAGGAGTTTCTAAGGTAGAACTGAACATTTTGAAAAGCAGAAAACTTGCGGTTGGCACCGTGGCTCACTAGGCTAATCCTCCGCCTGCGGCACCGGCACCCGGGGTTCTAGTCCCGGTTGGGGCGCCGGGTTCTGTCCCGGTTGCTCCTCTTCCAGGCCAGCTCTCTGCTGTGGCCTGGGAAGGCAGTGGAGGATGGCCCAAGTCCTTGGGCCCTGCACCCGCTTGGGAGACCAGGAGGAAGCACCTGGCTCCTGGCTTCGGTTTGGCATAGCGCGCCGGCTGTAGCGGCCATTTGAGGGGTGAACCGACAGAAGGAAGACCTTTCTCTCTGTCTCTCTCTCTCACTGTCTAACTCTGCCTGTCAAAAAAGTTTTTAAAAAGTGGAAAACTTAACTTGCATTTTTCCAGAGCAGTGGCTAAGAAACATGTGGAGCACTGGAACCATTCTTGTTTTTTCTTTCGAACAAAAATCGTAATAGAACTTGGATATATATTGGATTTGTGCCTATGGTGAGAGAATGCAAACTCCAGATAATCTGCTGTTAAAGTATATTATACGCATTGCATATTCTGATATATACTAGACCTAAGTGGTGTCTGACTATTAAAATTGCATTTTAAAAGTCCTAGCTTGTAATTGTTTGGAGTACTCATCTCCTCCCTATTTGTTTTAGCGTCAACAGATGTCCCGAGGGCTCTGTTCCAACCTCTTACAGATTCTCTCTTCCAACGTCTTACAGATCCAGTGGGTGAACTCGGGAGCTGAGGAGGTGAAACTGGGCAGGCACCACTGAGCCCTGCGCTGTGTGTACCTTCTGGGATCTGCCTTGTCATTCAGTGCTCCCCTCTCCCTCCCCTTCACGTGGGCCCCTGCTTCTCCAGTGCCTGGGGAACTCTAGCTCTGGGGAGTGACACTGAGAAGTCATCTCGCCATGAACATCAACCTCCATCTCCAACTCAATTTTCATTCATCAGTAGATCATAAAGCTGCACATTCATCCCAGAAGTCACGCCCCTGTTCTCCCTGAATTCGACAGGAAGGCAAGAGTACTTCATGACCATGCTTCAGTCCTGCACAACCATATTTATCCTCACAAGGCTGGTTTCTGAGAACCAGGCAGGCTGTGCTGACATACTCCAGTCAGAAAATGATAACTGCCTATTGGCAGCGTTGCAGGTAAAAGCACAGGGGAGAACTTCATGGTCTCGGACATTTATCAGCTATTGGACCTCAGGAAACCACTTGATGTCCTTAGACCACAGTTCCCTCATCTGTAAAATGATACCTTCCTTATAGAATTGCTGCAAAACTTGCACAAATTGACATTTGTGCATGGAAAAAAAAAATTACAATAGCATATGGCAAGTAATGAGCACATGTGTGCTTGCTTATATTTTTTGTTGTTCTTAATGTTTGATGCACAAAATAGAAAGATATCTAACTCATAAGAGAAATCTCCATGACAGATAATTTTTCTATCACTTAAAAAAAATCTACCTTGTAATGCTGAGACCATTTCCCATTAAACCATGATGGTAGGAGACACTTCACTCTGAGGTTGGCCCCAAACTAGTGACTGTCATGGAATAAAGTAATCACAAGTCAAAAAAAATTTGGTAGACAATATATCTGAGTAGTTATATTCATTACAGAGTGCTAAGTGTTATTGCAGAAATAAAAAGAATTCTCAGGGATTACTACAAATAGCCATATGCCAACAAATTGGAAAATCTAGAAGAAATGGACAGATTCCAGGACACATACAATTTACCAAAATTGAGTCATGAAGACATAGAAAATCTAAACAGATCAATAACGAAGATGGAGATTGAATCAGTAATAAGGACCCTCCCAGTAAAGAGAAGCCAAGGACCAGATGGCTTCACTGCTGAATTCTACCAGACTTTTAAAGAAGAGCTAACTCCAATTCTTCTCAAGCTATTCAAAACAACTGAAAGGGAGAGAGTTCTCCCAAACTCCTCCTATGAGGCCAGATTCACCTTAATTCCTAAACCAGAAAAATGTACAGCAGAGAAGGAGAACTATAAACCAATATCCCTGATGAACATAGAGGCAAAAAATCCTCAATGAAATACTAGCTAATCAAATCCAACAATACATCAGAAAGATCATCCATCCATATGTGGGATTTACCTCTGGTATGCAGGGATGGTTCAACATTCACAAATCAATCAATGTGATACATTGCATTAACAAACTGGAGAATAAAAATCATATAATTTTCTCAATAGATGCAGAGAAAACATTTTATAAAATACAATATCTTTTCATGATGAAAACCTTAAGCAAATTAGGAATAGAATGAACATTCTTCAACACAATCAAAGGCAATTTATGACAAGCCCATGGCCAACATCTTATTGAATGGGGAAAAGCTGGAAGCCTTTACACTAAGATCTAGAACCAGACAAAGTTGCCAACTTTCACAATTTCTATTCAATATAGTCTTGTAAGTTTTAGCTAGAGCCATTAAGCAAGAAAAAGAAATATAAATTGGAAAGGAGGAAATCAAATTATCCCTATTGGCAGGTGACATGATTCTAAATGCAGGGGAATCAAAACTCTACTAAGAGACTGTTGGAACCCATAAGATGTTTGGTAAAGTGGTAGAATGTAGCCTTTGTATACACAGACAATGCCATGGCTGAGAAAGAAATTCTAAGATTAATTCAATTCACAATAGCTACAGAAAAATATATTACTTTGGAATACTTTTAAAACCAAGGAGGTGAAAGATTTCTACATGAAAATTATAAAATATTAAATAAGAAACAGAAGATACAATAAATTGAGAAATCTTCCATGTCCATTGATTTAAAGAATTAATATCATGAAAATGTCCATACTACCAAAAGCAATTTACAAATTCAATGCAATCCCAATTAAAATATGAATGACATCCTTCTCAGATCTAGGAAAAACAATGCTAATATTCCTATGGAAACACAAGAGACCTTGAATACCTAAAGCAACCTTACACAACAAAAACAGAGCTGGACGCATCACAATACCAGATTTCTACACATACTGCAGGACAGTTAGAAACAAAACAGCCTGGTACTGGAACACCAACAGATGTGTAGACCAATGGAACAGGATAGAAACTCCAGAAATCAATCCACATATCTACAATCAAGTAATCTTTGACAAAGAAGCTATGTGGTTGCAAGCAGAGTCAGAGAATTGAGACAAAGTGGCTCTGAAGAGCAGATCATGCAGAAAGAAAGGCAGGCAATCTCTAAAACTAGAAAACCCAAGACAGCAGGTCTTCCAATACAGCTTCCAGAAGGGAGATGTCCTGCCAACACCTTGACTTTAGCTCAGTGAGGATTAAGCTTGACTGTCTCCATAAATATAAAAATAATAAATTAGAGTTGTTGTAAGACATTAAGATTTTGATACTTTATTATAGCAGTAATGCCACTCGATCACCAAAGCAAGTCTACTGAATACTGAGCAAGATGGCAGCCGGTCTTCTCTTTAGATGTGAAGAAGCGGGGAGGGACTGAGGTCTTTTGATGCACTGCATTAACTGCTGTTCAGATTGCTGATTCCCATATCAGGGCACCACTCCTGATTCCATCTTTCTGATACTGTGCACATGGGGAAAGTAACGGCTCAAGTACTTGGGTCTTTGTCACTCCCATGGGAGACCCATATAGAGCTCCTGGCTCCTGGTTTCAGCCTAGTCCAGCCCTGGCTGTTGTAGATATTTGGGAAGTGAATCAACAGATGAAAAATATCCCTCTCCCTCTCAAATAAATAAAAATAAACATTTTAAAATGTGAAAAATATCTACATTCTTATTAACTTGACCTGACCTGATTGTATCCAGAAAAGATATGTGTTGTTTTTCAAAATATCTTTATGGTGCTAGACCATGTGGGGTCTAAGAATACAGGGCTGAAATGAGTAGCAAGTTTTCCAAGGAATTAGCTCTCTGTAGGGGAGTGGGTGAATTCCTGTTCCTCTTCCCATCTTTCTCCTTCTTCCCTATTCTGTGAGCAAAATATATGCAGTGGGAGTTCTGTAGGCTTTACTTCAATCAGTTCTTACGACAAGTCTATTATCATTACTTGCATCTTATAGATGAAATAACTGAAACAGGTAGATGACGAGTTTGCCAATAAATGGTGGAGTCATAATATAATCCTACACAGTCTGGCTCTAGAGTTCACAGCATTGACTGTTGCAACCCACAGCTTGCATATAAATAATATCAACAGCGAGGTCATCAGTAAGACAATAAAGATGAAAGAGAGAGGGCATTACACTCAGGGTGCATGTAGATACCAAAGTGGTAGTCTCTTTTGCATGGAATGGAAGAGGTTTGCTTAATATATCAGTATTTTATTTTAATATGTGTTAATAATAATTCCCAACATTTACTCTTGCCCCATGTATGAGTTTCTTCTTATTGAGTAGCAGGCCAAAATCTAATGGTTTAAAATAATGAGCACTTGTTCAGGCTCCCAAGCCTGTGGACCATCCAGATGGTTCTCTTGGAATGAGCAGGGCCAGGTCATGCACCTGTGGTCCTCATTGATTCAGGTGGGCAGCCCTGCTGGTGGGGACTGGGCCTCCTCCCCTGTTTGGGATCAGCCTGCAATAGGCTGTGCTGCCTCGGTCTCCTTCATGTGGGCTCTGTCCTCCAGCTTGCTTGTCCTGGCTTGTTCATGCAGAAGTCACAGTGCTCTTGGAGAGGCAGCAAGCTAGCATGGGGTTACTCCTGCTGTGTTCCACTGGATGGAGAAAGACACAGGGAATTCTAGGGGAATCGAGGTGGGGTGGGGATTCCAGAGAAAACAGACTCTACCTTTTGATGGAAGGTGCTAAAAGTTGCAATGTAAAAGGGCTCGGATACAGGAAGGCTGGAGAATTGGAAACACTCTTCTTACCAGCTGATCATAGCACACATTAGGTCCCATTGCCAACCTCTGCTATAGATGGCATTACAGAACTTCTTTGCTAGCCAAGTAAACCATGGAGCCAACCTTGGCAATAGGGGCCTGGGATGCCAGAACCTCCAGGTAGACAAGAGGATCAGCCTGTGTGCCCAGAGCTCACGGAGAAAGAAGGGCAAGAGAGCAGGTGCTACCTGGTGCTCCATCGAGCAGGAAGATGGCTGCAGCTATGGAGTGTAAAGAGGCTGGGGCAGGGGGGAGCAGCAGTCAGAATGAGGGAGCTGGCAGCAGGAGCTGAGCGTGGAGGTAACCACAAATGGTCAAGGGTCCATCACAGAACAGGGGGGAAACGAGCAGTGACTGCACAAAGGTTATTTCTGGGAACCTGGAGTAGAGGAGAGCACTGAGAGGCAGTTAAGAGTGGACTGGACATGGCCACTGGTTGGAGGTAGAGAGTGAAAGAGATGTGGGGGCAGCACTGTGGCATAGCAGGTGAAGCCGCCACCTGCAGTGCCGGCATCCCATATGGATGCCCATTCAAGTCCCGGCTGTTCCACTTCTCATCCAGTTCTCTGCTGCGGCCTGGGAAAGCAGTAGAGGATAGCCCACATGAGAGACCCAGAGGAGGCTCCTGGCTCCTGGCTTCAGATCAGTGCAGCTCTGACCATTACAGCCAATTGGGGAGTGAACCAGCCAATGGAAGATCTCTCTCTCTCTCTCTCTCTCTCTCTCTCTCTCTCTCCCTCTCTCTCTCTCTCCCTCCCTCCCTCCCTCTCCTCTCTCTGTGTGTAATTCTGACTTTCAAATAAATAAAAACTTATTTTTTAAAAAATAAAGAGATGAGAGAGAATGAAAGGGTAGAGATGACATTTACAGAATGGGCAACTTAGAAAGCAGGCTTGTGGGAGAGGGCTATGGGTAGGACACAGCTCATTCAATAAACATTTCAGTGCCCGTGCGGTGAAGATGCTGTTCCAGGCATCTGAGATAACAGCGAGACTAAACAGATGAAACATCTGCCCTTTGGAGTTTTTGTTTTAGTGAGGGGAAAGCAACAATAACAAGAAACTCAATGAAGAAGCAACTTCTACAGTGTGACTGAAGATTATGTTTACTATGTGCATTAGTGAGCTCTGGCTGCCGAAAGAAATTACAACTAACTCTGGGGCGTGCAATGACAGAACTTAATCCTCTCACAGCTCTGGATGCCAAAAATCAAAAATGAAGACCTCAGGTCAAAATCAAGGTGTCAGCAAATCACTCTCTCTGTGGGCTCCAGGGGAGCATTCCCTCCTCTGACTCTTCGACCTCTGACAGCTGCTGGTAGTCCTTGGCTTGTGGCAGCATCGTCCCGGTCTTCTTTGCATCAGGTTTACATCAGCTACTTCTTTATGGTCATGGCATCTCCTTAGGCATCCTTCTTATAAATGTGACTGCATTCAGGGTCCACCTCAAGGCAGGTGGAGTTGAAAGTGACACTGGAAGAAGCTCTGAACACCAGGCTGAGTAGAGAAAAGGCTTTGAGCATTTAATTTTGTTTTTTTAATTTTTTTTTTGACAGGCAGAGTGGACAGTGAGAGAGAGATGGAGAGAAAGGTCTTCCTTTTGCCGTTGGTTCACCCTCCAATGGCTGCCGCAGCCAGCGCACTGTGGCTGGCGCACCGCGCTGATCTGAAGGCAGGAGCCAGGTGCTTCTCCTGGTCTCCCATGGGGTGCAGGGCCCAAGCACTTGGGCCATCCTCCACTGCACTCCCTGGCCACAGCAGAGAGTTGGCCTGGAAGAGGGGCAACCGGGACAGAATCCGGCACCCCAACCGGGACTAGAACCCGGTGTGCCGGCGCCGCAAGGCGGAGGATTAGCCCAGTGAGCCGAGGCGCCGGCCAAGGCTCTGAGCATTTAAAGGGGAGGTGACGTCATGGTCTGAGATGAGGCCACCCAAAAGTAATACAGTCCTCCCTCAGAACCAGTCCAGGATGCCCAACAAGTAAATACAGTCCATGGGTGTTCAAGTCCCTTCTATAAAATGGTACAGTATTTGCATATAATTTCATACATCCTTCTGCATTCTCTAAGTCATCCCAAGATTACTTACAATACCCAACACAATGTAGAATGCTGAGTGAATAATGATTACATGGCATTATTTGGAGAATAATGACAAAAAGAAGTCTGTGCCTGTTCAGTACAGATGCAATTAAAGATAAAGACGTAGAATCTGAGCTTGATGGGCTCTGCAGAGCCGGAACTCCAGGGAAGGAAGTGCTGACTACATAGAGAATGGCCAGGCCAGAAGAAAGAACAAAGCCATGTGACAAGCCAGCATTTACGAGACAGTTGACTTGGGTCTCACTGGTCTATAGAAATGTGGCTATTAGGGGAAAAAAAAGTCAGTGTAATCTCCCTCTTTCTCTTTTTTAAAGATAGTCTTCAAGGAGGCCTGGGCAGGGCAAGGATCTCAGTTAGTGGGAAATCTCAGCTTGGAAGCTACAGAGGTACCCAGAGCAGCCCAGTGCTCTCCTTCCTGGACGCCCTCCTGACCAACAGGAACCAGAAGGCTCTCTTGATGCTTTACACCCGGATCTCCAGGTCGCCGGAACCTTCTGAAACAGTGCACGGTGCTTTTGGAGTGGAAGACGTCATTAGCTGCCTTAGGTTTTAGGAGCCCTGAGTGCAGTACTTTTAATGATTCTACCACAGGGTATCACAGTGAGAAATAGTGTTTCCTTGTGGGTTGATTCTCTAGGAGTAACTGCATAAAAGAGGGAAAATGCCTTGTCAAAATTCATTTATTGTTAGAGTCTACTTATATGCGAGTGTCACAGCTCCTGGAAGTACCGGGTATAATTTTACTTGCCATTATTACCAAGGCATCAGAATTACTGTTTAGGTAAATATAAGTCATATTTGGTTGCAAGAACTGAAGTCATTTTTTAAATGTTTATTTATTTATTTATTTACTTAAGGGAGAGTGAGAGAGAGGGAGAATGAGAGAGAGAGAGGGAGAGAGAGAGGATCCCACCTGCTGTTTCACTCTACAAATGTCTGCAACAACCAAGACAGCGCTGAGCCAATGTGGGGACCAGGAACTTAACCCAGGCCTCTTCTGTGTATGGCAGGGACCCTACTGCCTGAGCCATCATCACTGCCTCCCAGGGTCTGCATGAGAAGAAGGAGCTGGCGTCAGGAGCTGGAGCCGAGAATCAAAGGCAAACACTCCAATACAGGACCTGCTCCACTTCACCGACCTGTTACCAATTAAGCCAAATGCCCACCCTTAAGGTGAATTCTTACATAACTCTTTGTAAGAGATATATGTTTGTTTATATTGACTTACTTTCTTAAGTCTGATATTTACATCTATAGTCCTAGTTCATGATGATATATGCAACTTGGATAGTGATGCATAGGAAGGAAGTAAAAATTTTATACTCCCGATGATTTTTTCCATTTAGTATTTACAAATTAAATTTAGTATTATTTAATACTTCCATTTAGTATTTATGAATTAGAGAATGATAACTAAGTTATTTCAGGTGTTCATCACCTCCCATTAGCTCTGGATGCTGAATGGATTATTTTTAAAAGCCTGATAGCTGTGCTAGGCTTCTTTTTTTTTTTTTTTTTTTTTTGGACAGGCAGAGTAGACAGTGAGAGAGAGAGACAGAGAGAAAGGTCTTCCTTTTTCCATTGGTTCACCCCCCAATGGCTGCTACAGCTGGCGCACCATGCTGATCCGAAGCCAGGAGCCAGGTACTTCCTCCTGGTCTCCCACATGAGTGCAGGGCCCAAGGACTTGGGCCATCCTCCAATGCACTCCCGGGCCACAGCAGAGAGCTGGACTGAAAGAGGAGCAACTGGGACAGAATCCAGTGCCCCAACCTGGACTAGAACCTGGGGTGCCAGCACCACAGGTGGAGGATTAGCCTATTGAGCTGCGGTGCTGGCTGTGCTAGGCTTCTGATATTATCCTGAATCCTGCGTTTAGTACTCTATTTTAACTTGTATTAACCCTGTATTTTAATAACACTATTTGAATACTGCTGCCAAATTCACAATGGATTGGAACTGCCTTTGACAGATAATGTTCTAATGGTAAGTTCTGTGACAAAGGCAAGTAAAGCATATTGAACTGATTTCATACAGCTATAACATATAATAAGCAATAAGAACACACATCTTCTCCTCTGAGTTGAAGCCTTGGATCCACTGCTAAGAACTCAAGCTTGCTTTTGAAGTAGCTAAACCGGTCAGGTGACAGAAGAGCAGTTATGCCTCAGCCATGGCAACGTGAGCAGTCGCTGTATCTGGTTGACCTTGCCCCGTGAGTTAAATGAGTTGGCTTCAATGAGCGTTGCTAGAGTTTGGGAGTGGTGTCAGTGTCCCCCAGGGGTGTGTTGTGATTGAAGACTTAATACCTACAGTGGCAGAATTAGGAGATGTGATGGACCTTTAAGAGGGGAGCCTCGTGGCAGGATGAAGCGCCTTCTGTTCCTTCTTTGAACTGCTACTCGCCCATCACATTCCTGCTCTTGCCATTCACCAAGAGGTCTTCACCAGAACAGAGCCAATGCATGCATCATACCCTTGAACTCCCAAAACTGCGAGTTCAATAACCCTCTCTTCATAAATAGCCTGCAACAGGTATTTCATACTGGCAAGGAAAAGCTGACCAATACTAGTATACATGTTGTAGCTGATTCCTCTACACAATCCTGTTCAGCTTCATGGGAGCCACACTCCGATGGCTAAGAAGGCTTTTTGGAAATTCTTTTTAATTTAAATCGTTTAAATTTAATTAGTAATTAGTTTTCAGCAGATTCATTGTGACTTGTAGATACAATTCTAAGAACATAATGATATTCCACAAAAATTTTAGAGCAAATTAATCTTCCCCATATTTTATGAGTTGGAAGTCAAAGTTGTATACAGGAAGAAGACTGTATGGAAAGATTGAAATCTTTCCAAATACTCTCAAAGTGTCACCAAGGCCAGTGTGATGGCCTGCATGTTTATGTTCTCCCCAAATTCATATGTTGACATTCTAATCCTTGTGGTGATGGTATTAAGAAGCAGAGCTCTGTGGAGACCATTAGATCATGATGGACAATCCCCCACTAATGGAATTAGTGCCCACACAGAAACTGCCTGAGCAAGCTCTCCTGCCCCTTTTCTGTCCACTTGCATTCCTCTTCTTTTTTTTTTTTTTTTTTTTGACAGGCAGAGTGGACAGTGAGAGAGAGACAGAGAGAAAGGTCTTCCTTTTGCCGTTGGTTCACCCTCCAATGGCTGCCGTGGCTGGTGCGCTGCGGCTGGCGCACTGCGCCGATCCGAAGCCAGGAGCCAGGTGCTTCTCCTGGTCTCCCATGGGGTGCAGGGCCCAAGGACTTGGGCCATCCTCCACTGCACTCCCTGGCCACAGCAGAGAGCTGGCCTGGAAGAGGGGCAACTGGGACAGGATCGGTGCCCCGACCGGGACTAGAACCCCGTGTGCCGGCGCCGCAAGGCGGAGGATTAGCCTAGTGAGCCGTGGCGCCGGCCGCATTATTCTTCTTAGCAGAATATGCTAACATCAGTATAATAAATGCTTTAACCACCATTCTTTTGCTTAGTACACTTCATGAACCTAACACTACTGAATTACATACAAGTAATTTTGCTGTTAAAACCTTCTTTCTACTCATTACATTCCCATGACTTTGCACATCCTACTTGTGATTCTGATATGAACAACTCACATACCTCCTATGAACAAACTTCCTGACATTGGCACTAGCCCTACACACGTGGCCCATCTCACTACCTGTCCCGTTATCAACCATCCCATCACACATATGGCAACATATCTGATTAAAAATTACTTTGATAGAGTAAATAATAGAGGTTACACATGGTTAGTGGAAGAGCTAGGGCTAGGATGGGTGAAAAATGGCCTTTACTAGACCTCTTTCCTGTCAGTGCCTGGAACAGGGACTTTCTAGCCCCCAGAACTCTGGGAAATAAATTTCTGTTCTTTATAAGCCTACTAGTTTATAGTATTCCATTATGGCAACCTGATTGGACTAACACAACCCTCTTCTGACTAAAGGTGACAAGACACACTTCCTAAGATGCAGAACAAGCTTCCATCAAAGGTTGGCCTGTGCCCTGGCTGCTGCAGCTTAACCTGGGCAATGGTTCCCAATCTTGGTGATCCTTAGATTCATCTAGAAGCCTTTATAGTACACCAAAGGCTAGGCTACATCTTGCTCTGGTCCTGTTAACGCTGAGCCTTGGTTGGGGGTTAGAGAACAGACTAGGATTTGACTCTCTTATTGATTTGGAAACATGAGAAGGTTGAGAACTACTGAAATAAAGCATATGAAGCCCTGGTTTTGAGCATGATATTCAAGGCTTTAACCATAATTTGAGATCCATGGCTTTCCAAAAGTTTATTTAAAATAAATGTAATAAAGACTGCATAAAAATGATGATGAGTTGGTCATGATAGAAACCACCACCTGCAACCACTGAACTGGGTGTTGCCCATTTTCTTATTTAATCTCCATAATAGCCCAACAAAGAACTATTTACTTTTTCATCCTATGGAACAAGAACTTGTGGTTCAGAGAGCAAAGTTGCTGAGTGCAATGCAGTCAGCCAGTGATAGAGCTAAGATGCAAATGCATGGGGGTCTGATTCCAAAGTCAATAGGTCAATAGGAATGCGGGGGTGGGGGAGTCCAATGGGGTTTCACAAGAAAGAGAGCTCTGGTCCAATCCTGGCTTCCCCGGGCACCTGAATCCAAGCTGTGACCTGGAGGATAAGAGGAAGCAAGGTTGAGAAGGCCAGAGGAGAGAACTGAGGAGGGAGGGGGCACTAGATGGGGGCCAAGGTAGGAAAGAAAGAGTTCCAGTTGGGGGAATAGCATGGGCAAAGGCCCAGCAGTGAGCTAGAATATGCTGGTGATCAATGTGAAAATGAACACGAGATGTTCCCAACTGGATTAGGTAGAAATGGTAAGGTGGCAAGTTAACCTTCTATGACACCTATGGAAAAGCAGGCACACTGAGTTTATAGAATCCTGAGTTCAATGGGAAAAATGCTTATGACTCAACAGAGGTAAGAGAGAACCTCATCATAGAAATTGGGTGAGAAAGAAAGTCCTGAGGTTACAACCATGCAGTGGGTTTGTCTCCCAAGACAATTGCCACCATCCATGCTAACAGTGGGTGGGCTGTTCTCTACCATAGTCCTTTCATTTAGCTGAAGAATTGAAGCCTCAGAGAGGGTCAATGGCTTGTCTAAGGTCTTAGCAGCTGTCTAAATGGCCCGGAGCATGCATTGGTTTGCAGGGTGGTTGACCTCAAAGTAGGTTTCTTTTTCATTTTTTCCCACTTGGAGGCAAGTCATCAGAGAGGTTGGAAATTATTTTTGCTTAACGTAAATGATGAGATAATGAAGAAGAGGCATGGATGCCTGCTGCTGGTACGGTCCACCTACATCCTAACTGGGACAACTCTTACATTTGGATCCTTGACCATGGCATCTTAAACAGCAATCAACTGCACACCACTTTGTACAGGTGCCTGCATGAACATTTTTGTAGGCAGAAGATCCATGGCATCCTCAAGTGTATTCTAGAGCTCTCAAAAAAAATTCTGGCTCCCAAAGAGCTTCTACAATGGTAAAGTGCTTTTATTGCAAGTACCAACAGCAGTCTTTTCCTAATCCCATGTAATCAATACTGTTGGGTAGTTTTTCTGAGTATTTTTAATGCAGTTTTGCCAGTGTAAAACTAACTTGTGCTTACACACCTAAAACAGGCTGAGGGGCTGCATTTTCAGGCATTGCTCTTATCAATGACAACAGCTAATGCTTACTAAATGTAATATGCCACATTGGGATCTAAGACCTTTCCCCATATGATTATACTTAATCTCAAAAGTCCTCTGAGAGGTGGGTGCTACTATCATTTCCATATTACCAGGAAGAAAACACAAGAACAAAAAGCTTAAGTTACTTGCCTTGGATGGGTGGTTCTCAAAATGAGATCCCTGGACCAGCAGTAGCAGACTAACCTAGAAACTTAATAGAAATGCAAACTATTGGTCCCTCCCAAGACCTAGTGAATCAAAAACTCTGGGAGTGGAGGCCAAGAACATTTGCTTCACGAAGTCCTTCAGGACTTTGAGGTTCCTTGTCACCTGGTGTGAGGACCACAGTCCTAGAATATCCAGTTAGAAAACAAGGCATTTTATTTATTATTCATTATAGGCCTCATTGCCTAAAATAGCACAGCTGGTAAATGACAGAGCTGAGAATCCAGCTTGGAGAAGGGGAGGCAACGACTGGTTACCCTCTTTGATTTAAGCAATGTAGACATAAAAAGTCTAACTAGGTTATTGAAGCCCTGATCCCCATTGGGGACTTAATTTTATGACTCTCATTGATCAAGTAACCCCTGGGGTCAAGCACCTGTGCCCAGCTGTCCCCGTTGGTTTATCCCATACCACTGCATTCTCAGCGTGGGTGTTCAGTCCCTGGTGACCTCCTGATCCGAGCTGTCTGACCTTAGGTAATTTGTACTGGAATTAAGGCAAGGCATTTGGACATGTTCTATCTTCAAGCCCATCTGGTTTTAAAAAAAATCAATAGATCATATTATCTTTACCAAAAAAAAATGACTATTTTTCCTTATGAGACAAGTCTGTGGGAGCATTCCACAAAGGCAGCCAGAATCTCATTTTAAATGCTGCCTGGGACAATGAGGCACAGTGCTCAAAGACAAAGCTGGTATTGGGTGTAAGTGATGACTCCAGATTCTGAAGCTAACCTCGGCAACCAGAAGGACCTCAATCGGACTAGAAATGTAAACTCACTGGCTCTCTGTGTTGCCTGAAGCCTTGATTTCACCTCTTCGACTTGACTTCTTCCCTTCAAACTAATTTTGAGGTCTTGGTAACACACGCAACAGTTGGCAAGTCCACATGTCTGGAATAAGGACAGGGGCAGAGAGAATGACTTGAATTCAGATTAGATCTGTTTATGAGTTTTATAAGTCCACTGGCTGCTTTCATTAGGATGGAGAACACTTGTGGCATATTCCAAACATCTTACAAATCAGCTCATAAACAGCTCACTCCATATTCCAATTGCCTGGTATACAAGGTGTGACACCAAGTGTCTGAATGGCAAGTGCCCAGGAGGGAGCTCTGTGCCCTGCAGTCTGAATGACCTCACACTTTGCAATTAGCAGCACTTCCCAGAACAGAGAGTGGGAGCAACACATTTATTTTTCCTTTATTAAGTCCCACGAACTCCAGTTCCAACTTTCGATACTCCCTGTCTTTCGTAAGGAGTGTCACCAACACAATGACACAATATTCTGCCTGTTTGCATTGCCAAACACAGGAAGTGCCATGGGGAAATGGGCAGCTCATGAAAATGAGTTCAGACACTTGATCTGGGTGTGACAAGTAGCAAGCAGGTTTTCATGTGGGGGATTCTGGTCTCCTTTTATGTGAAAATAAGGTGATATAGTGAGGCACGAGAAGGTGTAGGACTCCTGTTTCAGCTCTTAAACAATATAGACTTAGAGATATTTGGTTATGAAGTACCCCTACAGTGAACTAAGTTTTACTCTGTGTGTGTGTGTGTACAAGGAGGAGAATGTGTGTGTATGTGTATCTATCACCTTTTAGTATAAAGTTTGTATTTTTCAGCAACCCCACATTACCAGAAAGTCCCCATTAGTGGCCACTCTATCCTGATGGGTATTTTAAGTGTCCTTTGTAGATTTAAAATGCAGGAGTAAGCCTTTGGCTCAGCAGTTGAGACACTGCTTAGGATGCCCACATCCCATATCAGAGTGCCTGGTTTGAGTCCCGGATACTCTGCTTCTGGTCCAGCTTCCTGCTACTGTATATCCTGGGAAGCAGCAGGTGGTGCTTCAAGTACTCACACCCCTGCCACCCACATGAGAGACCCAGATTGGGTTTCAGGCTCTTGATTTCAGCTGGCCCAGTCCAGGCTGCTGTGGGCATGTGGGGAATGAACCAACGTAGGGAAGACCACTTGCCAATTCTTTCCCCCTCTCCTCTCCCTCTCTATCTCCCTTTCCTTCTCTTCCCCTCTGTCTCCCTCTCTCCCCTCTCCCTGTCCCTTTCCCTCTTTCTCTCTCCTTATCTCCCCCTCCTTTTTCTCCCTTTCCCTCCTTTTCTCCTTTCTCCCTCTCCCTCCCCTCTCTCCCCCCTCTCTCACCTTTTCCCCTCTCCTTTTCCCTCTCTCTATATCCCTCTCCCTTCTCTCCCTCTCTCCCTCTCCCTCTTCCTCTCTCACTCCCTTCTCTTTCTCTCTCCCTCTCTCTCTCTCCATTCCCCCCATCTCTCTCTCTTCCTTCCCCCTTCTCTCCTTCCCCTTCTCTCCCCCTCCTCCTCTCCCTCTTCCTCTCTCACTCCCTTCTCTTTCTCTCTCCCTCTCTCTCCCTCTCCATTCCCCCCATCTCTCTCTTCCTTCCCCCCTTCTCTCTTCCCTCCCCCTTCTCTCCCCCTCCTCCTCTCCCTCTCCCTCTCTCACTCCCTTCTCTTTCTCTCTCCCTCTCTCTCTCTCCATTCCCCCCATCTCTCTCTCTTCCTTCCCCCCTTCTCTCTTTCCTCCCCCTTCTCTCCCCCTCCTCCTCTCCCTCTCCCCTTCTTCCTCTCCCTCTTCCCCCATACACACATATGGGACATGTGGGAAACCCTTCCACAGGCACGAGAAGAGCAGTCAGAAATGGGCCTGAACAGCCAGCAGGATCCAGGCAGAGAGAGCAAGCCCTGTCGGAAGCATTGCAGGCCATGGATGTGCCCCTAGTGTTTAGCCAGTCGTCTTCATTTAGCAGCCCTGCTTCGGGTGAAAACAGGGAGGACAGCACAATGGGGAGCCCAGGGCAGAAGCAATGGCAACAAAAGCAGAGCTCTCCAAGCCTGTCTGGGCAGTCACTACGGCCAAGCTCACCCCTCTCTCTTTACCCCGTTGATACCCTGGCGCTGTGTCAGTGCTCCGGGCTGTGGAATTTCCGCTGGTGTTTGATGCCACGTGAAGAACTGAGCCTTGTCCAGCACAGCACATTTACTCACATAACTGTCTCCCATCTTCCAGCTCCCCCACCAGCCTTGGCTTCTCATGGCTTCAGGAATCTCCACTGAAATTACCCTAAATCCCATCGTCTCGTCTACTCGCTCCTAAGGACGAACCTATTCTGCCAAGAAGAGACGACACCCTGGTCATCTCTTGGCTTCCTGTGGTCGAAGTGACTTCCTCCAGCCCATATTTAGTTAGCATCTCCCAGGAGGTAGACGGTGGGCAGGAGACCCCAGCCCCACCACTGCCCCAGTGAGACACCCACAGACGCAGTACTCTACAGCTCTCTGGAACCACACAGCACCACTTCTTTCTTCTGAACTTAGCATGTACCTTTGCTAACGGCCAGAGTCAAAAAAACAAGCACAATTTTAAAAATTGCTTAAAGTATGAAAGGACTAGGAAATCATTCCGGTTGAAAAAGTGTCATTTCGTTTCTCAAGCTCTGTATGACACAACCTGTTTATCATTGGGAAAGGAAACTCATTCATTTTTCTAATTCTGTCTTTCAACTTGTTCTATCTGAATGAGTTTTTGCATTGAATCACAAAGCAAGATTGATTATGAAGAATGCAAATTGCCAAATTGGAGTTTTCTACTGAGCACAACAGAAATAAGATGTCTTTTGAATGGGGAAACCATGATTTTGTGCCAGCCTTTTAAAGAAATAGAGTTTGAATCTAATCCCTGTTAATACCAGGAGTTAATATGCCTTATCTGTTGAGAGGTCTACATGTAAGGACAAATCTAAGATACTTGTCTTAGAAATATTTTTACAAATTATGTGAAGAGAAAACTAAAATAAAAATAGATCTGTGTCAGGGTTGAGTTAGTTCAAGTAATTACATTTCATTCTCCTAAAATAATCCGATTTTATAATTAACCCCCCATCGCTTTCCACAGTTGTATGCGTTGCCTCCTGTGTTCTTGAGAGCATTGCATAAGATCACAAAGTCTGAACACACTCTATCTCCCAAGTATTTGTTTTCATGTGGATGATTTTGATTTGTTTTTATTGTTGCTTAGTTGAGGAACTTTATAACATCATAACATGTTATCAAAAAGTATTCCTAGATGAATGGAATCTTTCTGAGATCCTGCAAATCGCATTTTGCCAAGCTAGACTTACAGGCATCAAAGTGCTCGGCTTCCTTCTTCTGACCCATAATTTTATATGCAAAAGTCATCCTCAAAGCTCGCAGGACAATGTGCATTGAGCGTTTCCAGAGACCCAACCTCCCTTCTGTTATTTCAAGCACTCAACAGCTGCCCAGCCTGCTCTTCCCATCATCATTCATGATTGCGTTAGACAAAAATCCATCTTTAAAAAAAAAAAAAATTGTGAAAACTGAGAACAGCGAGGCAACCAGTGGCCACCAAGAGGCATTTTGCTGGATCTACCCCAGCGTATGCTCTTGGGAGCGTGCCCGGCAGGGACAAATTCCCTTTCCTGCAAGAGTGAGTCTCTGACCGCTGTGAATGTCCCCAGTGAGTCACCACCATTAACTCCCTCAGCGCCATTTGCTGTCCACGTGGACATTTCTGAACAGCTGCCTGGCTCTGGTGCCGGCCTCTAACTGGAAACATGGCCTGGTCTGACTCAGTTTCTGAAGGGGAACAGAGGAAGGGGACGGGGGAGGGGAGGGAGGCCTGGGGACACACACGCCCGCACTCAAAGATGGATGGACAGCTCGGTTGTTTTTCCCATTGATTGGGAAAGCAGAAATCTTACACCTGGTTTATCAGATTCTCTTTTGCCTCTGATTATCCTCCTGACAAAGTTGGCTTGGAATCTTATATTGAAATTATATAACGTGGACCTTTGTGGTCCTTACAAAGCCTACCTCCTTTCCAGAATTTTTGAGACATATCCTTCCTGTTTTCTAAACCCCAAAGTGAATCTTTCCTTTACTCTAAAACTCTTTTTCCTAAACTTGAAAATCCATTTTTGGATCAATCAACAACTTCTCGGGGAGTCTTTGCTAGAACAGGCTTCTGGGCTAGACATTAACGAGGATCCGGGGAAATATCAGACATGACCCCTGGGCTCAAGAATTTGTAATAAAGCGAAGCGAAAAGGCCTGTTGGAATGGAGAGGCCGGGAGAACATGACGGAGCGTGCAGCAAAGAGCCAAGTGGCTGCTACAAGTATGGGGAGCTGCAGGAGCTCAGAGGAAGGCTCTGGGCTGGTGGTTTTCAGTCTGGAATGATGGTAACTGATACCAACAACTGAAATTAAATTGACTTTATAAACACGGGCGATGTGTCATAGCTGGGCATGCGGCCCAGGTGTCTAAGCAAGAGACTGAAACATGCTCACATTGTCTCTGGGTTTCATTTCAGGGCAAGTCCGTGATATATTTGTGCATTGTTGTGTGCATAGGCACATGTATACGCTGTTTTCAAAACTCCTATTACCAGGTGACCTTGCACTTGCTCTCTGTGGATCGTTTATCTGCCATTTTGTGGGCAGCGAGAAAACAGCACGCCAGGTTTCTGGAGTTTACCAAAAGGCGGAAACCTAGATGATAAGTAAGGTAAAATGGGGCCTTTCGTCTTGAAACCTCCTCTCCACACACTCTGCATTTTATAAAAGGAGAATTCAGAGGACACTAAAGATAAGCTAATTCTCACATTTTTATGAATGGTAATCATGTAACCATAGGTTTGTAGATTTCTCCACACATTTTTCCTGAAAGGTAAGCATAGAAATGTTAGTCCGTGATCACTGGGGCTTTGCGTTAATTCACTTCATTCACTTATTCACCTCATTCCTTATAGTTGGGGGTTGAAGAGAGTTTGTTCCCCAAATGCTAGGGTAATGTTTGTGACTGAACAATGAGTATACTTCATCAGTCTTAAAGTCATCAGCAGAAATATGACCACAAATTCAATGTGGGAAAAACAAAGAAGCCTGAAGTTTGAATCCTGAGAAGGCATGTATTGTAAAATCAGAGATCTGAAAGTAATGCTTTGATTTGGGGCCCTAAAACCAGTTAGCAGTTTTCCCCATAATTTTACAATTCGTATCTAAGACTGCTGGAATAATTAATAAACTATCAACAGTTTTCCCAAGATGCCCAAATCACTTAATTATAAGTGTGATATACCCAGATTTCGGTATAAGTAGGTCTGTCTTAAACCTTATCTAAGGCTTGGTCAAAACAAAAGGGCTTTTCTCTAAACGAGGCGCCAAGCCTGGAAGGGAGGCCCCTCTGGAGCGCACTGAGACTGGCACAACAAGTACACACAGGGGAGGAATCAGGAGTCGATTCATGCGTAATCTTGCTTCAATTCCATGATGCAGCAATAAACACAGAACGGGCAGGGGAATAAGAAGCAGACCCAGGGAAGATGGACTCTATGGGAAAACGGGTCAGGACAGTAATTCGTTTTACAGGGATGAGGGAATACTGAGAAGAATTCCCAAAGGAAAGTAGCAGTTGAGTCTGGTTCTCACCATGGCCTCACCAGGCTGACTGGGGCACGAAGTGAGGCAATGCTAGCCCATCCAACAAGTGTTTATTGAAGTTGTCAACAAAAATGATCCTGACCTTTTGATGCCTACATTATAATATCCGATAGAAAGCAAATGCTTTGTGAATAGTTATTACACTATATTGTTTGGGAATAACAAGAACTATGTCTGTACATGTTCAGTATTTATCCAACATCTTTCAGATATTTTAGTTCTAAGACTGGCTGAATGTGTGGATCTGGAATCTGCTTCTGACACTAGGGTTGTCTGAATTTGGAAGTGAAATGCAATGTGTGAACCAGTAAGAAGACATGATCGTTTTGAGCACAGTTTGGGGTAAGGGCAGGACAGAGGTGAGAAAATGACTATAGAGGAGATAGAATATTCAGGTTTGAAATCCCAAATAATTTTATAAGTCCTGCTAAGAAGTTTAGTTTGTTTTCTTTTCATGGGAGTATTCTTAATTAGGAGAATGACATGATTTGAGGGGTTTTCATATAGACCACTTCCATGGCAGTAGAGAGAATGGGTGTTGAGAAAGTAGGGGTTGTCCATGAGAAAGCTAGTTACTTGTGTCTTACCAGTTGGATTGAGAGGATTATATATAGGCTTCCACTAATCTAGTAGTCTGAGCTTTAGAGCAAAGGAATACTAGACCAGGTGAGTCATTGAGTCATTGTGCATGAATAACCCAGCTGTGCTTCACATACCTGCTAGTCCTGAAGTGAGCTCTACTTGTTTGTTTAACGCCAAGTAAAGTAGGCATTAGGCTCCAACTTTCTACTCTGTATACTTGCTGGTGATTTTATTCATTACCATCATACTCATAAAATGACCTATGAAGAATACAAGTTGCAAAGCTCTATCCCCAGTCTGTATTTCTATCATATGATCTAAAAGAAAAAATACGTCAAACATAGTAAAGATGGGAGTCTCATTGGCTAGACACAGCTTTTTACAAAATTCAGGGTGTTTGGAAAATTAGATTTTTTTAAATATTAAAATCCCAATTCCCAGAGTCCCTTGAAAAACAATGAATTTCCAGAATGCAGATCCTGATGTCTTATAACAGTGCCATTGGCTGAAAACGAGTGGTGACTCTGCTCTTTCATGCAGATGCCTACCGGTTTCCTAATCTCTGCCACTCCTTACACGCTACAGCTGTCCCCCTTACTCAGCGGTGACTACTGAATGAAAGGGAAGTGAATGAATTA
This sequence comes from Lepus europaeus, assembly GCF_033115175.1. Classification (NCBI taxonomy): domain Eukaryota; kingdom Metazoa; phylum Chordata; class Mammalia; order Lagomorpha; family Leporidae; genus Lepus; species Lepus europaeus. The sequence continues at coordinate 9,882,535 of NC_084828.1, read as the reverse complement.
TAGTATTACATCTGCTGATTTGAACACTATATATACACCTTGTAATGTAATCTGTGAATGCATTAGCCTTTTATCAACCAGGTCATGCTGACCTGAACTGAGTTTGAAGTCAACAAGATCCCTTTTCCCAAGGTAGGTCAGTTTACTCCCTTTTTTGTAGTACATAAGTATCTGTGTGATTGTTTTTCTCTGAACTTTGATGCAAACTTCAGTAGTAGATTTCATCCCAGCATCGTGAATGGTTAAGATGAATCCAGCTTTGGTCATCTACAAAAGTAACCTTCCTTCTTATTTCTACAGAATTCAAAAGTCTGACCTTATGCTTTCTGATTTGTTCAATTTGCCAGGTTATGGTGGCAAAGAAGGTGATGTCTAACTAGCGTAATTGTGCAGCAGGTCCTCTCAGATGTCATACCTGAAGCCAACTCAAAGTCTAGAGGGCATGACGTTACGATGGATAGTTCTAGTGTTCTAGCAATGTTTTCTTGTTGACCACAGCACTTCTGTCTTTTGACAAAATGTTCTAAGGTCCGGAGCACAAAAAATGTAAATTGATAGTGTCAGGAGGGGAACAATGGAGAGAACAAGAGGGAGAAGCCTGAGTTGTGAGCTGGGCTCTGGTTAAAGCTCTGGATTAGCCTGGGACTGCCAGTCTAAAGTTCCATTGATTCTTGCCGCTGGGAATGTGGGACTTTGGGAACAGTTCGCAGATGTTTCCATACCCCTCCCATCTTCATCATAAAGAGGAGCATTCATTTAACTTTCTCGCTCTTTTTCTTTTTTACTGGCACCTTTTGAAAGAAAAGACAAGAATTCATATGCATTTGGGAAACAAATGTTGCCACATACATATTCAGATTGTCAAACCATATTCGGAAAAATGAATGATTTTGGCACATGTGTGTGAAGGTCTTGGATCTGTGCCCTTTTATGATGAGTAGTGACCTGCTCCTCTGCTATGCCTGGGGTTCTGGAACGAGGAAGAAAGTCTTCATAATTTAGAAAAACTGAAGTGCCAAGGACAGCTGAAAACATAGACCTCGCCCTCGGGCCAGGGAGTGCCTCCTGTAATAGGATGAGATCCTGCTGTGCTTTTACCTTTGGTTGATCCAGAAAGCTCTGAGGGTTCCACTGCACAGCACCCCTGAGCTACAGGCTCTGGTGCCGGCCTGCAGACAAGGTATTTCAACCGGGGTGCTGTTGTTCCTTCTTTCTTTATGTCCTTCATTCCGACCATCCACATTAACATGTTGGAAGAGAAATCAGAAGGAGCTGGTTTAGAGGTTTTAGAAATCCTGTCTTTGATGCCTAAGACAAGCGTCCCAAACTATAAAACACTTTATTGTGTTTTTTATTGAGATATAAAGTCTACCACAAAAATCAACCACTCAAATGCAAAAGGTGCTTCAATTTGTGCCGAGGCCTTTTAGAAAGAACATGATCAAGTGTAAGACATAACAATAAAATAGCATGCCTGCAAACACGTCTCTCCTTCAAAGTCCTTTGCAAGCACTGCTCAGTTAATACTCACAGCTCATCACTGGGGTGGCAGGGGCGTGCTGCTTCTCCACTAGGTGACAAACCCAGGAAAGATGAGTGGGCCACCTGCTGTGGTGGAGTCAGGCCATCGTGATGCAGCGTCACAGCTGACAGAGCTTCGTGCCGCGAGGTGTCCTCGCTGTGACCAGGGAAAGAAGGCGCTGCTTCCTGAAGGCACCCAGGTCCAGAGGTTCCCTCTTCAACCTTCTCCACTCTGTTCATTTCTCCTTGAACTTGGGAGTCCACTTATTCCCGAGCTCAGCTATTTGCCATGTGTTGGTGCTTCTGAATCTAGGTCCCAGATGTAAGAGCCACATTTTCATCTCTTGGCTGAGCCACACTTTTGCCACGTTCAGACTTGCCAAAAAGTCATTTTCTCCGAAACTTAACTAGTGATCTCTCCCATACCTTAGACTATGGAGTCTTGATCTCTGGTAAATGTACCATCAAGTTCCTGGATCCAAAAGCTCAGGGTATTTGTAATTCTCCATCTTGTCTCATGGGTATACTTTCCTTGCCTTGACCATGACCATGGGTGTGACTTAACCACTAAGCTTTTGTTTTCTCCTCTGTTAAACACCAACAGTAACATTAGATTATTGCGAAGAAAGCTCCGAGGAGTGAACAGTACACACCAACTGATTCATAAGTGTTAATTCCTGTTCAAACGTCTCACCTTGTCTTTCTCTCTTTCTTGTTTTATTTACTGTTTGCTGTCTTGTTTTGTTACCCTGGTCAATGGCCAAGTTCAAATTCTCTTTCATTATTTTTTTTTAAGATTTATTTTGTTTATTTGAGAGGCAGAGTTGCAGAGAAAGACAGACACACACACACACACACAGAGGTCTTTCATCCACTGGTTTACTCCCAAATGGCCACAACGGCTGGTATTGGGCCAGGCTGAGCCAGGAGCCAGAAGCTTCATCTGGGTCTGCCACATGAGTGCAAAGGCCAAGCACTTGGGCCATCCTCTGCTGCTTTCCCAGATGTGTTAGAAGGGGGCTGGATTGGAAGTAGAGCAGCCAGGACTTGAACCAGCACCCATATGGGATGCCAAGGTTGCAAACTGCAGCTTAACCAGCTATACTACAATGCTGGCCTTTTCTTAAAAAAAAAAAGTCTTTCCTTCTTAATAGTCTATGTTTAACCTCTTGGTGCTACAGACTGAATTTTGTGCCGCCACAAGATTCCTACGTTGAAGTCCTAATCTTCCATATGACTACTTGGAGATGGGACCTGTAAGGGAGTAATTAAGTTAAATGAAGTAGTAAAAGTGGTGCCCTAGTGCAGAGTAATTAATGTTCCTAAAAGAGGAGGAAGAGAGACTACAGCTCTCTCTCTCTCTCTGTGTGTGTCTATGCACTGAGGAAAGGCCATGTGAGCATGCAGCAAGGTGGTGGCCATCTGAAATAGGAAGAGAGCCCTCACCAGGATGTGACCAGGCTATCATCCTCTTCTTGCTCCAGAGCTGTGGAAGACAAACACTTGTCATTAAAGCCCCCTCGCCTGTGGCATTTTTGTTGTCTTAGCCCTAGGAGACTAATCACTGCCTAGCAGGTGTCCTTCCTTCATCAGCTGCTCTGTGACAGCATTGACAGTCATCTCTCTGATACCTGTTCTCCCATTCTTCCCAACTGATAGAACATAGAAAGTAGTAAAGTGCCAAATTAAAAATAAACAGTGTTCTGTGATTCCTTGCATCATCGTCCAGTCTAGCCAATGATTCTTTTTTTTATTTGACAGATAGAGTTAGACAGTGAGAGAGAGAGATATAGAAAGGTCTTCCTTCTGTTGGTTCACTCCCCAGATGGCCGCTACAGCCGGCGCTGCACCAATCCAAAGCCAGGAGCCAGGAGCTTCTCCTGGTCTCTCACGTGGGTGCAGGGGTCCAAGCACTTGGGCCATCCTCCACTGCCTTCCCCGGGACACAGCAGAGAGCTGGACTGGAAGAGGAGCAACCAGGACTAGAACCCGGCACCCATATGGGATGCTGGCGCCACAGGTGGAGGATTAACCAAGTGAGCCATGGCGCCGGCCCTAGCCAATGCTTCTAAGCAGTTATCCAGAAGAAGACATTGTTTTTCCACAAGGGATATATTCCATTGATGACCTTCATCCATTCCTGTTCTTGCCTAAAACGTTGTGAGGTGATGCTGGGAGGTGGGTGAGCTCTCTCGATATCCTGAGGAATAGCACAACCACCAAGTAAAACAGGTGGATTGGGGCCCTGGAAATCTTCTCCAGGGTTGCTGTGCTCATCCTAAAATGGCAGATTCCTGACTTGCTGCTCCATCTGAAGCTCAACCACTTGGCTTTAGTTGTGCTGTTTTAGGTACAGATATGACAACCCTAACTGATAATTTCCCAAGCCATTCTCCCTGTTAGATCACCGCCCCGCTCCAGTGCACTATTTTCTCGTGTGGATGCACTAAAGCCCGGCTCCTGAAGACAGCTTGCAGTGAATGGCTTGCTATATCTCCTTCCCCACCTTGTTCACTCCCCTTCAGCTGACACTCTACAAGGCCATCTAGAAAGGAGACTTTTCACCCTAGATATACCTAGGACTGTCTCATCTTCTGGCCTTTGCCAACACTGTTGTTTGTCTGTAATACTTTTCCTTAACCCATGTGCCAAAGTAAGACTTGCCCTTCCAGTCCAAGCTCAAACTTGGCCTTTCTTCCAAGGCTACTGCTTCTTGCTAGGAGTCTTGTGTCTCTCAGGCTTCCATGGAGCTTTGCTTTTAGCACAGTGTTAGACTGTCTGTCTCTGGAAGTTACTGTGAATGCCATTGCAGATTGGAAAAGCAAGATCTCATTGTAAGTCAGGGCTCAGGAGCCCCATTGCCTAGCTGGATACACCCATAATAGCACAATCTACTTGGGCTCAGCATTAATCCCTCTAAAGCTCTCTCCCTATTTCACTTTTAATCTGCAAATGGTAGTAACAATACTTCCTAGCGTTGTTATAAGGATTAAAGGAATAATGCATGTAAAATGTTTATAAAGTGAGACATAATAATCAAAATGTTCTTATTTTTCCCTTTTAAAAAAGAAGTCCTATGGTAACAGTTACTGCCTTCTCTCTCTCTCTCTCTCTCTCTCTCTCTCTCTCTCTCTCTGTCACACACACACACCCTTTTCAGTTTGATGCTGGGTATATGGTAGCCACATGATGAATAGCTATTGAATTAAACTAATCAATATTTCACAAGTCTCATAAAAGTTCTATTCACTAAAATATTCAGACTAACTTAGGTCTCCTCAAAGTCTCTGAACCTATAGATTTTATGAAACCCTCATGTTACATTCCTTTATCTGTTTCTTTATGCCATCTTTCTCATTATACCTATCAATTTGTTTCTTAAGGCTTTCACCCATGAATTTTCCATCTGGTTCTTAAAGTGAATCTCTGTAATACAGGTACCTGAAGAAGTAAACCATTGTATGAAGTTGATAGTTGAAGTGCTAGGAGATGGACTTGCCCCAGGGCAGACCAATGTCCATGGATGAGGAATTCCTGTGTACCATGTTTCATTCAAAGTCATGTGACTGGAATAACAGTTTCAAGGAGTGACAACCTCCACACCAATAAGCATCAGTGGGAAATTCGGTGAAGGCATTTTGGGTGTGAAGGGTATGATCAGGTGGATCAGCACTGCTGAGGCTTGCCGTGAGGTTGGGCTTTGGAGGAAGATGGATATGGGTTCTATCTGCCCAGGGATTAGCACATTGATCCAGCATAGTGATATGTCAGATGTGATTCTTGATATTCACTTGTCAAGACTGACATGTAGGCCAAATTAGACAATATACGTGATGTATATCACATTGCCTCATATTATTTCCCCACCCTTTCAGAACCTTTACGTCTAGCACATGCTCTTCTGAACACATGCTGTTCTGTATGTCATACTGTAGATTCTTCAGAGAGCTGAAACAGCTTTATAAATGTGTTAGAGATGAGGTTGGAATATTAGTCAGACTTCTCAGAGATGCAGGACCAGTAGGATGCCTGTGTGTGTTACAAGGGATTGGCCCACATGACCTTGGGGGCTGGTAAATCTCAAGCTGGCAGTGTGGTCAACAGGAGCAGACCAGGAGAGCCAATGCTGCCGTTCTAATGTAAAGACCAAAGAGCTGGAGATTCAGAAATGTCAATCATGCAAATGAAACCCCAAAACCACCTGCTGGAAATTTCTTCCTGTTCATGTAGGCCTGTGTTCTTGTTCTATTCAGCCTATCAGCTGAGTACCTAAGGCCAACCACACTATGATGAACAATCCACTTTTTCCACATTCACCAATTTAAACACTATTATCATTCCAAAGAACCCTCCAGGTTGACATGTAAAATTAATCATTATAAATACAAGGACTCTCACAAGACCACTTGGTGATTAATGTGACCAAGGGAATAATTTTTTAATAAGTTGGTATCACTTATGACCAATTACTTTTTCACAATCTACATCACATGCTGTCTTTTGTAGCAAGACAGATTATGACCAAAAGTTACTGTTTTCTTTACCACTGTGGATTCTGAACAGGAGTTGGAAGCATGAAGTGAAATTTGAGATGGTTATGACAATCCGTAGAAGCTTCTAGGGATGCAATGGGCCTGACTGATGCATTTATACAAATTCTTCTTTGGGTAAAGGCTGTAAAGTGGAGAGCAGGTGGATTTCATCCTTCAGTTATGGTACAGGGAGGTCTAGCGACTTCAAGACTATTTGTGTGGTCTGGGTATTCCAGGGTACCATACACGTGAACTATGGCCACAGGATGCATTATGGTCTGAATTAGATTATGCTCTAGTGAGAAGAAAGTTTAGTGAGATAACATTTATATCAGAAAATGGTACTGATTGTACTTATTAACAGGTCAAATATAATAAACTAGAAGAAGTGAAATTGGATCTACCCCCTCAATGTTAGGTAGGGGCTTACCCTATCCTTCAATATGTACTTAACAGGTAAGCCACCTTTCTCAAGAACCCATTGCAGAGTCTCCAAGCAAAACACCAGAACAACAAATTATTCCTGTGTCAAAGCAAAATCCCTTGCATGTAATCTAGGTAAATCCATTGTTTTAATCTGCTATGAATGCAAGGAAACAAAATGCATTTTTCTCATATTATGACCCCACCATGAGTTTTCAGAACATGAGGTACCCTAGCAATTTGTGGTCAAGCTGAAAAAAATGGAGAACATTGTGTCCATTCAACACCATTCAGCCCCATGGCTTTCAAAATAAATATTTCTGAGGACAGAACCTAACTACTCTCTTACAGTCATGGATAGGACAGGAAGATGAGGAAAAGGAACAGTTCTAGCTGGTGCCCAGCTGGTCCTGGGGCCGATTGGTCTGCTCCCTCTGGACCAACCAATATCACCAGTAATAGAAATAACAATAACACTCCCCTCTGTGTGTAGAATCCTTTGATTTTCAAAAAGATTAACTCATATTCTCTTAATGTTCTTGAACATTTACACACCAGCAAGATAAAACAAAGCAAAACATACACAAAAGTAAGAAAGTCATCATTATTTACAAGTTGGAAAGAAGGGACTTGTGACCAAAAGAAAAAGAGGATTTATTAACTTGCTCACAATCCCACCATGAGAAAGTGGCAGAGCTGGATTGGAAATTACTTCTACCTCTCACAACCTTGGATCCAGACTCCACAGCAGCCGCTGGTGAGTGGGATGGGTCTGCACCTGCCCTTCCAGCTTCCACTCCCTCCTCCATGAAGGCTGCAATTTAGTCCCCTTTCTCCTGAACCCCCAGATGGAGTGGGTTTATAGGAAAGAAACCCATCACTCAATTGGTTGGTCTTTCTCAAACTCTCCTGCCAAGAGCACAGTAATGCCCTGGCATTCCCCTGATGGTGCCTGGATCTAAACAGCCCTGGCCCTTGTTTTCCACAAGGCCTCCTGGATTCCTAAGAAGCCTGTAACCCACACTGGTCCCTCACTTCTTACTACACATGACATCCACATATTTCAGTAGCCCAGTGGTAATCTTTTTGTTTTAATTTAGTCCAATGATAACCTTTTTTCTCCCCCTTTTCCTTTTTGGTTTTGTTTGATTTTTTAAAAAAAGATTTTCACGTATTTATTTGAGAGGTAGAGTTATAGACAGAGAGGGGAAGAGACAGAGAGAAAGATCTTCCATCTGCTGGTTCACTCCCCAAATGGCCACTATAGGGGAAGTTTGGCTGATCTGAAGCCAAAAGCCAGGAGATTCTTCCAGGTCTCCCACATGGGTGCAGGGTCCCAAGAACTTAGGCCATCTTCTACTGCTTTTCCAGGCCATAAGCAGGGAGCTGGATCAGAAGAGGGGCAGCCGGGACTCAAACCAGTGCCTACATGGGATGCCAGCACCGCAGATAGAGGCTTAGCCTGTTCTGCCACAGCGCCAGCCCCTTGTCTGATGTTTTTATGCATTACCTCTATGATTTCTGGTTAACCTCTCCAGACATAATCATTGGGTCTACTGAAAATTAATATTACAGCCTTTAAGGAGTATTCTGGTGTAGTTGCTATTGTTGATCATGATGAAGCTGTTGTTTCAAAATTCCAGGACCCTCCTTGGATAATTGAAGATTATTACCATCGTTATCAATAGGCAATGGTATTACTCAGGTGCATTAGAAAAAGCAGGTGTTGAAATAGCCGTATCAGTTCTGTTTCACTCTACACCTACTCTTCACCTGCCTGTACTTCACGTCTTTGTCTCTGAGCATTTTCACACTGCCAAAGCTACTTCCAGTTCTAAACTCTGTTATTCACACTACCTGTTGCCCAAAGCAGTGGAAGAGGGGTCAAGTAGATTCTTTGATTTTAAAGGCCACAGGGGATTGGTTTAACATGTTTTCTCTTTTACATATGCACAGTATGGCCATGACTTTCTTAAGTAGGTCATAGTTTGATGTAAGAACATGTTGGATGTGTTGGTCCCCCCCCCCCCCTTGGGGAGCAAAACACTGAAATACCTAGAGCATTTGTTATCCTGGTCCATTCTGTTTGCATAACTCCCCTACCTCTGTTAGCAGGGATTATTGTAGGCCAAGAAAATACCCTCAACTGACACAGAGTCCACACCCCCCAAACTCCCCAAACCAGTCAGGCTTTATGGAGAGTTTTGCTATTCAAATATTTTCCCAGTTGTTTAGTCTTGGCCACACCCACAAAACAAACGCAGGGTGAGTAAACACAGCTCTGCTTCCAGCCCAGCCCAGGCCATGCACGCATTTGGCCTGGAGCTGTTGTGCTGTTTGGTACAAATGGAAGCCACTCAACCGCTTTTACACCTTATTTTAATGCCTTATTATTTCAAAGGGCTCTCTGTTCTTATTGACAATAATTACTGTTAACTCCTCCATCAAGTTCAAAGGCTCTCTTGATTACGAAACTTCTTCTGAGGACTAGCCGATTTATCCAGCTTGTTATTAAATTAGAACTATATTCTTGACCTGTTTTAATGAAGGTTTTATTATTGCTTTGTTAATATGCTTAACTATCACTTTGAAATCACATTCATATTTTTCTAATCTCCAGTATCTCTCTTAGGAGGCTACGGGCTCACTCACTGTTAGATGGGTGTTTTATGTCCCCCTACTCTGGTCCTAAATAGTCAAACTCATGTTCAATTTCTCTATTCCTCCACCTCTTCTCTCCCACAGTACAACCCTACACAGACACACACACACACACACACGAATAATCTGTCCAACCAAATAGCTTTACACTTTGATGTCAATGTACATCGTGTATGTATGGTAGATTCCTTACCCTTACCCTGCAAGCAATCATCTCTCTTCCTCTCATTGTCCTCTTCCTAACCAGCTCCTCCACACCTTTGCTCACCCTCTCCTGGGTTCCCAAAAGCCCCTGTGGCCCCTCCCACTCAAGTCACAGTAGCACATGTCAACTAGCAGTAACACACGATGTTTACCTCTGGGTCCTCACTGTACAGCCAGATTATAGATTTCAAGAAAGTGGAAGATTCTCCTATGTGTCTCACTCTGGGCTCAGAGTTTGAGAAAGCAGAAGGCTCAGTGGACCTGGAATCTAAAGAGTTGACAAGTGGTATATGGTTCTAGCTAATGTTTATCAGCTGTCCGATCTTGTATTATTCACTCACTTGCTTTTTGACCTCAGTTTCTCATTCCCAATTGTCTTACAGTATTGTGGCAAGAGGCACGTGTGAGGCTCTCGCAGAACGTCTGAGATTCATCCCAGGCTGTGCACAATATTTTTCTCCTGAATTCGTGAGTGACTTGTGCTGGCTCCCCCTGTATGGTGGACCTTGGGTGAAAGCACTCCCCGCCACCTCCAATGCTCCCAGCCTAGCCACGCTCCTGTCTACTCACCGGGACTGCTGCAGTGCCTCTGAGCTTGTCTCTCTGCTTCCATCCTTGCCTGGAGCTCCCTACCATCTCTTCCCAAAGGATCTGGGAGAGCCTGTGTCAGAGAGTGTTATCGCTCTGCTCAGAACTCTCCAGCTCCCTGTGGTCCTGCTCAGGGCCTCTGTTAGCCTGGCTCCTCCAGCTCCCCCTCAACAACCATGCCAGCTTTGCCTCCTGCTGGCTCCCGAACATACAACACATCCTCCCACCTCCAGTTCAGACTTGCTCTATCTCTGCCTGGCACGATCCTCCCAGGAATCTGCCTCGATCCCCTTCTCTCTTCTTTCAGCACCATTTCGTGCCTTCAAGTGATGTCGCCAAAGAGGCCATGCATTGCATCTCTAATTCTCATTAAACTTTGTTTTAATGGGTCTCAAAATTCCGTGACAGATTTCTGGTCAAGTTGTTTCCATTAAAAAGTACTGATTTTAAAAACTAGTAACTTAAAACTGCCTTGCATGCACACACAAAAAATCATCCACAAAACATTCTTGTTTTCTTCTGAATGTTTCACAACAGCATAGTTATCTTTTTTTGAGATTTAATTTATTTATTTGAAAGATAGAGTTAGAGAGAGGCAGAGGCAGAGAGAGAGAGGTCAGTCTTCCATCTGCTGGGTCCCTCCCCAGTTGACCACAATGGTCAGAGCTGTACAAATCTGAAGCTAAGAGCCAGGAGCTTCTTTCGGTTATCCCATGAGGGTGCAGGGGCCCAAGGACTTGGGCCATCTTCACCTGCTTTCCCAGGCCATAGCAGAGAGCTGGATTGGAAGTGGAGCAGCTGGGACTCGAACCGGCATCCATATAGGATGCCGGCACGGCAGGCAGCGGCTTTACCTGCCATGCTACAGCAGCGGCCCCAATGCATCGTTATCATTAACCAGTCTTTTATTATTAAACTTAAATGGCCAATTAAGACACAGTTCTGAGACCGTTCTTCCACGACTGATTAAGACTGGGGTGGCAGGTATTAGGGATAATATTTATTTAGCCTTCTGAACTTCCTGGGCAGACTTGACCTTGCCAGCTCCAGTAGCTTTCTTGTCCACTGCTTTCATGACACCACAGCAACCGTCTGTCTCATATCATGGACAGCGAAAGGACCCAGAGGAGGATAGTCAGAGGAGCTCTTACCACACATGGGCTTGCTGGGAACCACATCAACAATGGCAGCATCACCAGATTTCAAGAATTTAGGGCCATCGTCCAACTTCTTTCCAGAATGACGATCAGTCTTTCTCTTCAGCTCAGCACACTTGCAAGCAATGTGAGCTGTGTGACAATCCAGTACACTGGTTTGACCTGGATGCTTCAGGATGATCACCTGGCCAGTGAAGCCAGCTGCTTCCACTGGTGAGTCATTTTTGCTCTCCCCAGCAACACTGCCAGGATGAACATCTTTGGTAGACACGTTCTTGACATTGAAGCTCACATTGTCTGCAGGGAGAGCTTCACTCAATGTTCATGGTGCATTTCAGTGGACTTGACTTCAGCTGTGATGTTGACTGGAGCAAAGGAGGTCTGAGAACATCGGTCTCCACTCAGCCCACAGGGACAGTACCGACACCACCAAATGTGTAGACATCCTGGAGGGGCAGACGCAAAGGCTTGCCAGTTGGTCTAATTGGTGGGAGGATGCAATCCGGGGCTTTAAGCAGTGTGGTTCCACTGGCATTGCCATCTTCACGGGTGATTTCCATCCCTTGAACCACGGCATATTAGCACTTGTCTCCAGCATGTTGTCACCATTCCAACCAGAAATTGGCACCAATGCCACTGTGCCAGGGTTGTCGCCAATTTTCTTCATGTAGGTACTGACCTCCTTCACAGTTCCCTCGTATGTCTTCTGGTTGTAGGGTGGCTCAGTGGAATCCATCTTGTTAACACCAACAATTAGTTGTTTCACACCCACTCTGTAAGCCAGAAGGGTGTGCTCGTGTGTCTGCCCGTTCTTGGAGATACCAGCTTCAAACTCCCCAACACCAGCAGCAACAATCAGGACGGCACAGTCAGCCTGAGATGTGCCTGGAATCATGTTTTAGCGAAGTCTCTGTCCTGGGCCATCAATGATAGTCACATAGTACTTGCTGGACTCAAATTTCCATGGGGAGATATTGATGATGATACCACACCCATGCTCAACTTTCATTTATCCAAGACCCACGCTTACTTGAAAGAGCCCTTTCTCATCTCAGCAGCCTCCTTCTCAGATTTTTCATGGTTTCTTTTGTCGGTGCCACCACATTTGTAGACTAGATGGCCAGTGGTGGTGTTCTTGCCAGGATCTATGTGTCCAATGATGACGATGTTGATGTGAGTCTTTTCCTTTTCCCGTTCTGGCTTGGATTTAGCGGTGGTTTTCGTGACACCTGTGTTCTGGCAGCAAACACATGCAAAAAAAGCTTCATCTCTATTTCCTTATCAGGTTTCCTTCGAGAGTTCTTGTCCCATGATATAAGATGGATTTATGCATACGTGTACATAGTCTCTTTCTGTCCTCTGTTAGCTGTTAGGCTCATGAGAGCAGGTGCTTTATTTTGCTTACTGTTGTCTCCCCAGCACCTTGAAGAGTACCTGGCACATAGTAGGTGTTCAACAATTCAATGAACAAATGAATGAATGAGTCCAGCAGATTTTATTAAAACCCTGAAGTTTAAAGCCATGGCTCTTCACTTTGGATGTCCATTAAAATCCACTGGGAAATTTTAAAGAATACTAATGTCTGGACCACACCCTAGACCATTGAAATCAGATTCTCTTGGAGTGCAGCCCAGGTGCTGGTACTTTGTAAATGCTCCCTAGGTGTCTGAAAGTGTAAACAAGGTCAAGAACCATTGTTGTTGAGCACATAGAAGGGCATTTGTGTTCTATTAGTGCTTGTGTTTCCAGGTAGCACCTCACTAGCTAAGTGCCTTGCACATTTCTGTACTTAATAAATACATCTCTGATCAGTTGATTTAGGAAATGACTACTTCTAATGCATAGAATAGTTTGTGCACTGGGAAAACCTCAGTCCTATTTTACTTGGTTGGGTTTAAATCTGTGTCTTCTTTTGGGGAAATGGAACCACAGAATTGAGTAGCTACCCTCTGCAAAGCATTCTGCCAGTGACTAGAGACACAAACCCCATTTAATACCCATGTAATGATGATAATATTTTTCATATGGTAAACCAGTGTACTTTTTTATTATCCCTTGCAAATCATTTTGCCTTGTGGCTCCCCACAGATTGAATCAGAGGCATTTATTGCTTCAAGGGGAGGCAGATCCTGCCTAAAACAAAGACACTTTATTCAGCTTTGAGGAGCAAACTAGATTTGTTAAGCTCAGAGGAGACAATAACCTTGAAAGTAAAGCTTGCTGAAAAGAAAAGAATTTGATAAACACCCAAAGCTTCTCTTTAAATATAAACGGAAAAACTCTCAGGAATGACCAGTAGGTTTTCAAGCTTTTTGGTCTCAGGACCCTTTGTAATATTAAAAATTATCACAGTCCCAAAGAACATCTGTTCACATGGGCTGTATCTATCAATAGTTATCATTTTTATTAAGTAAACTTGAGGTTTGAAATATTTATTAATTCCTTTTTTTAAAGATTTATTTATTTATATGAAAGACAGAGTTACAGAGAGGCAGAGGCAGAGAGAGAAGAGTCTTCCATCCACTGGTTCACTTCCCAAATGGTCACAAGGGCTGGAGCTGGGCTGATCTGAAGCCAGGAGCCAGGAACTTCTTCCAGGTTTCCCACATAGGTGCAGGGGCCCAAGGATTTGGACCATAATATACTGCTTTCCCAGACCATAGTAGAAAGCTGGATCAAAAGTGGAGCAGCTGGGTCTTGAACTGGCACCCATTTAGGATGATGGCACTTTAGGCGGTGGCTTTACCCACTATGCCACAGTGCAGGCCCCATATTTATTAATTTCTATAACAGTGTAAAATTTAATGATATAATTATATTACTCAAAGCCATATATAAAGAGTGACTTCTATTTTTGCAAAACTCTTTTTTTTAATAGATTTTATTTATTTATTTGAGAGGTAGAGTTACAGTGAGAGGGAGAGAGAGAGAAAGGTCTTCCATCTGCTGGTTCACTCCCCAATGTCCACAATGGTCAGAGCTGCGCTGATCTGGAGCCAGGAGCCAGGTGCTTCTTCTGGGTCTCCCTTATGGGTTCAGGGATCCAATCACTTGTGCCATCTTCACCTGCTTTCCAAGACCACAGCAGAGAACTGGATTGGAAGAGGAGCAGCTGGGACTAGAACCAGCACCCATATGGGATGCCGACGCTGCAGGCGGAGGATTCACCTACTGTACCACAGTGCCGGCCCCCTTTGTAAAACTCTAATGTCTGATTTAAGAGAAGTTGGATCTTCATAGCTGCTTCTGCATTCAGTCTGTTTCAATCTGGGCTGAAATGCAGAAGAAAATCTAGCTTCACACAATCAAAAGTCAAGGCATATAAATGGCCATTTCTTCTTTGCTACCACTCCAAAACCCTACAAGTAGTAATTTCTTAAAGCTTAGTCACCATATGCAATCTGAAACTATGGCAGTGAATTTTTGAATTCTGGTATGTTAAATGTAATTAGTCTATCATGTGCTTTGAATAGATCCATTTTTCATGAATGTTTTCACAGCATCATTCATTGTCTATTTAGAAAATATTGGTCCACTAAATTATGCAGATTTTCCAAAGATTGACCCATTTGATTACTCAATATAAAAAAAGAAATTTGTTTGTTAATATAACTACCCATCATAAGAGAGATGTTTTCAAGCACTTGGGAGTTGGTTCACAATCATGAAAACAAATTGCTGAAATTCCAATTTTCACTTGAATGCTCAAAATTTATCATTGCCAACAAATCTTTTCTATCATTTTTGCTTGAAGTGACAGACTTATTTTAATCATTTCCAGATAATGTATATTCCCAAAACCCAAGTGCAAATAACTGTAGTTTATCTATTAGTCATCCCATCAAATAAAAGTGTGCTCCATGAAAAAGAAAAGGCTAGTTCAGGACACTCACAACTTGCTGCTGCCTCCTGAAACAACTGTTATGGTCCAGTATGTAGCAGAAGAGCTTTATACATATCTTCTACCTTGTTATATGAAATATTAAAAAGATGTATACTCAAGGGTTGAGACTAATAATTTGTGTTGCTTCATCAACAACAACATTCAATGACATTGACTTTTTGTTTGGTAGTGTGAGTGTATGGTGGTGAAAAATGCAATGACTATGAGTAGTGTTTACTGCTACCGGTTTGATGGTTGCTAAGGTGCCAGCTATTTTATCCACAATTGGCTTTGCAACATTGGTAAAATATCAATACAGTTTTTAAAAGGCAGATAGTATTATACTATTTATTAAAATAGTTTTATGAGTTGTAGACTCTTTACAAGAATTCCTGAAACCCCATCAGAGTCTATATATTACCCTTTGAAAGCTACCACCTAGAGAAATCACAGAGATTTGGCATAAGGAAGCCCCTATCCCTGTGGACTTCAGGAAAGAGGGAAGTGCTTTTGGTCCTTTCATTGTGTAAAAAAAAGGAGAGAATACATAGTAGATAGGATGGACACACAGGGCAAGGACATGGCCTTTGAAACAATCAGAAAGATTTCAGAGAAGTTTCCCAAGGAAGAAGCTTTGCTTTTCACTGCCTAGAACCCAGCCCAGAAAAATGTCAACCCCCTGAGAAAAGTCTGGTATCATGGCGTGGGTTCAACATGGTGCTACCCAGGATGTATACCTCAGTGACCCATGCATGACATCACACTTCATAGTGAAAGACTGAATTCTTTTTATCTGAGATTGGGAGTACAGCAAGGATACATACTCTTACCACCTTTATTCAGTACAGTCCTAGAAGTTGTAGCCACTGTAATAAGTTAAGAAAAATAAAAGGAAGGCATGCATATTAGAGAGAAAGAAATAAATCTGTCCTACTTGCAAATGACATGAATGCCTACATTCATGTAGGAATTTGAAACTTAATGGCCAATGCCGTGGCTCTACTGGCTAATCTTCCGCCTTGTGGCGCCGGCACACTGGGTTCTAGTTCCGGTCGGGGCGCCGGATTCTGTCCTGGTTGCCCCTCTTCCAGGCCAGCTCTCTGCTGTGGCCCGGGAGTGCAGTGGAGGATGGCCCAAGTCCTTGGGCCCTGCACCCGCATGGGAGACCAGGAGAAGCACCTGGCTCCTGGCTTCAGATCAGTGTGGTGTGCTGGCCGCAGCACGCCGGCCATGGCGGCCATTAGAGGGTGAACCAATGGAAGCAAGACCTTTCTCTCTGTCTCTCTCTCTCACTGTCCACTCTGCCTGTCAAAAAAAAAGGAATTTGAAACTTATGGAATTTGCAACAAACAAAACTCCTATAATCAAGAAGTGCATTAAGCAAACTTACTGTATATATAATTGATGCTAAAAGATCAGTAGCATTCATATACTTATATATTAAGAATTAAAATGTAAAAGCTAAAATTAAAACACAATGCTAATTATAAGCATATCAAAGAAAATGAAATACTTAGATATAAGATCTTTATGCTGAACATTATAAAATGCTGACAAAAGAAATCTAACAACATCCAAAGACATATGGTGTTCATAGACTGGAAGAATCAACATGGTAAAGATGTCGATTCTTCCTGAATTATTCGATAGATTAGATAACATTTCTATCAAAATCTCAGTAAGGCTTTTGTAGGTACAGATAGGCATATTCTGCAATTTACATGTAATGGCGCTGTCTCTCTATTAACTATATTAATCTTGACAGAGTGGGCTGAGTGTAGCGTGAAAGGAAGAGTACTTGGTAATAAAGTCTACTTTTCAGCTGCAGGGTCAAGACAGCAAGGGGTGCTAGCGTTGTTGTGTAGTAGCTCTGCCTGCAGTGCCAGCACCCCTTATGGTTGCCGGTTCAAATCCCGGCTGCTCCTCTTCCAATCCAGCTCTCTGCTGTGGCCTGGGAAAGCAGGTGAAGATGGCACAAGCTCTTGGATCCCTGAACCCACATGGGAGATCTGGAAGAAGCTCCTGGCTTCTGGCTTTGGATTAGCCCAGCTCTGGCTGTTGCATTTGGACAGTAAACCAGTGAATGGAAGATCTTTCTGTCTTTCCCTCTGTAGGTCTGTAACTCTGCCTCTCAAATAAATTTTAAAAATCTTAAAAAAAAAAAAAAAGACAGTGAGGGACAGATACACCGATCAGTGGAACAGAGTAGAGAGCCCAGAAACAAACCCACACAAATATACACAACTATTTTGCTTTTCATAGAAAGTAGATTCCAATTGTAATAAAATATGCACAAGTAAACAAATTAGCATAGTAAAATATAGCAATTCTAATTGTGATCATAAATGATGTTTCAAAATTGGGATGTTCATTTCTACATAAAAAAAGAAAACCACCCATCCTCTTAAAGTATGCACTCCCATTTGTGTAATGTTGTACAGCTGCCATCACTATGGAATTTCGGATCACGTTCATCGCCCAAAGGGCAAACCTTGTAACCATCACATTCACTCTCCGTTTCTCCTTCACCCAGCCTCTGACAACCACTAATCTACTTTCTCTCTGTGGATGTACTCTTCTGACATTCAGGATAAACACAGTCATACACTATGTGGCTTCTTTGTGCATGAATCCTTTCACAAGCCACAAAGAAACCAGGAGGCAGCCCCAGGACCCACCACTTCCGCTCTACTATGAGGATGAAGGAAGAATCAATCCACCAAAAGTTTTGATGGCCCTGGGGAGAAATCCCACATCGACTGAACTCAAATCCTCAAACCATGTATTCAAAAGTGACTGATTTTACTTGAGAGGGAATATTTTAAACGAGACAAGACTAAGACACTCATACTGAGCAGTTTGAGTTTTCTTCCCTTTTCATGAAGTAACAGGGAAACTCCAAAACAGAAGATCAGTTATGGAAAACAAGGAACACTCTAGTTTTTAAAGATCTGGGTCATGGCATTGAAGCTCCAATCTTTGCTATTCTTAGCAAGCCTATTTCAAAATGAGAAATCGAGGCTCAGAAAAACTCATTGATTGTTCAATGCCACATGCAAATTCAAGTTTGCTTCCAAATTCTTGGCTCATCTGCTAATAAGATGGATATCAAAGTTACATGTCTTTCATAGACTTTAGGAAGGGTTACATACTCTAAATTATTTTATTTATTTATTTATTTATTTTTATTTGAATGGCAGAGTTACAGAGAGGCAGAGGCAGAGGCAGAGAGAGAGAGAGAGAGAGAGAGTCTTCCATCTGCTGGTTCAGTCCCCAGATAGCTGCAATGGCTGAAGATGTGCTGATCTGAAGCTAGGAGCCAGGAGCTTCCTCTGGGTCTCCCACTCAGATGCAGAGAACTGGATTGGAAGTGGAGCAGCCGGGACTCAAACTGGCACCCATATCAGATGCCAGCACTGCAGGCAGCGGCTTTACCCGCTATGCCACAGTGCCGGCCCCTATGCTCTAACTTCTAACCCAAATCAACATTACCAAGTTCTGTAATCTCACAAAGCAAAACAAATTAAGAAGAAATTTGATAATTTTCAGAAACTCTTGTGAAATCCCAAACTTTCTACTTAATATTTAAAATACATATATTTTAAAGGACAGTATATTAAAAATTGCAACCAGTTGTAAATTAGAACATTACTTCTAAGCTACTTTTTTAACCAGATAGTATTTATTGAGTGTCCACTAGGTGCCAGGCCCTGGGTTCTGCACCTTCCACGCCTCATTCCAGCTTCCCAATTACTCCTTGGGGGAGCTGAGTAGCAGAACCCAAAACACACCTGAGCCAGTGGCAGAGCCCAACTCCAATTCCTTCCGCTAACCCCTGACGCTCACCCTCTTGACCATCACACCATTCTGTCAACAAAATTTCCAAACCTACAGAGTTTTAACCACAAGACTCTAAGGGAAGAGCCAGAATCTAAAACAAGGAGGCGTCTCCTCAAAGCGGCTGATTTCATACCATGATTGATACTGTAGTTGCATCTTCTGTTAATTTTAAATGGAAGAAAGCAAAAACAAAGTAACATTTTTTCTTGACTGCATATGTGTGATCATTCAAGGTGTATATTGCAATACATGGTTAAATTCCTGAAAACGAAGTCAACAAAAAAAAAAAGAGAAAGTGTGTGGGTACACAGGTGTGCATGTGTGTGTTGATGCTTCCTCAGAATGCTGGCATTATATTGTATTTTGACAATACGATTAGTTGTTCTTGGGGATAATTCTTTTTTTTTTTTTTTTGACAGGCAGAGTGGACAGTGAGAGAGAGAGACAGAGAGAAAGGTCTTCCTTTGCCGTTGGTTCACCCTCCAATGGCCGCCGAGGCCGGCATGCTGCGGCCGGCGCACCACACTGAACCGAAGGCAGGAGCCAGGTGCTTCTCCTGGTCTCCCATGGGGTGCAGGACCCAAGCACTTGGGCCATCCTCCACTGCACTCCCTGGCCACAGCAGAGAGCTGGCCTGGAAGAGGGGCAACCAGGACAGAATCCGTCGCCCCAACCGGGACTAGAACCCCGGGGTGCTGGCGCCGCAGGCGGAGGATCAGTCTATTGAGCCGTGGCGCCAGCCGGAGATAGTTCTTTATGATTAGTTGTCCCTGGGGAATTTCCAGCATGTTGATTATTTTTAAAAATTAAGCCATGTTCCTTTTTAGATTTGAATTCATACCACAACCAAACGTAAGTGACCCAGGCTGGTGTGAGTTGAATTGCATCCTCCTAAAAAATGTACATTGAAATTCTAATCCCTCTGTATCTTAAAATGAGACTATACTGGGGCCGGCACTGTGGTGTAATGGGTGAAGCCGCCTCCTGCAAGGCCGGCATCCCATAGGGGCACCGGTTCGAGTCCCGGCTGCTCCACTCTGATCCAGCTCCCTGCTAATGTGTCTGGGAAAACAGCAGAGGACACCCCAAGTGCTTGGGCCCCTGCACCCATGTGGGAGACTTGGAAAAAGCTCCTGGCTCTTGGCTTTTGCCTGGCCCAGACTTGGCTGTTGCAGTCATTTGGGAGTGAACCAGCGGGTGGAAGACTTGTCTTCATCTTTTTCTGTAAGTCAGCCTTTCAAATAAATTAATCTTCTATTTAAAAAAAATATATGACTGTACTTGGAAAGAGGATCTTCACAGATGTAATCAGTAAGTTCTTTAAAGTGAGTCCTAACCCAAATAGAACACACAGTGTCCTAACGTGTTAGTTCATTTTCCACTGTTGGAACAGAATACCTGAAGCTGGCACTTATAGAGAGAAGAAGTATATTTGGCTTTACGGTCTGCGAGTGTGGTGGCTACACCTGTCCAGGCTGGGTGGGGGCCTCACCATGGATGGCAGCACAAGGAGGGAGCAAGCACAGAAGACTGCAAAGTAGGATAGAAATGTAGAGACCAGGAGTCACTTATTTATAACAACCCACTCTCGAGGGAACTCGTTCACCCTGAGATCAGCATCAATCCCTTCTGAGAGCAGCGTCCCCAGTGGCCCAACCACCTCCCACTAGGCCCCCACCTCTTGGAGGTCACTCTACCTTTCAACATTGCCATGCTAGGAATGAAGCTTCCAACACATAATCACTCTCACACCATAACCAAACCAGAAGACCCTGCACAGACGGAGACGCCTGGGCACAGTCCCAGGGGGAGAAGCCACAGGACCACAGAGGCAGAAACTCAAGGGGTGTGGCAGCAACCAAACAAGCAGCAAGGGGGGGTGCCTCTTGGGGGTTCTACTCTGGTGGGAGCAGACGCCTTGATTTAGGAATTCTGGCCTCCAGAACTGTGAGTGGGTACAGTTTTGTTATTTTAAGCCACCCAGTTTGTGGTATTTTGTTATGGGATCCCCAGGACACTGTGAGATGGGGTTCAGGCAGGAAAGGGAGGGGGCTGTGGAGGGATGATTATGTCTTAGAGGAAAGCAGAAGAGAAAGAACAATGACGTGAGAATGAGCTGGACGCATCCTGGGAAAAGAGGAAGCCTGAATGCGTCTATTTTCTTGTTCTGAATTTCTTGGAATTCAAAGTCCACAGAAAAAGATATATATGCGTATTGGTTATCACAGATATAAACGAGGAAAACCATCCACAGATCTTGCTATAAAGTTGTATGAAGTTTAATCAAAATAGATGATACAATTCATAAAACAAAATCAACCATTTACTGTAATTACTAAAAAGAATATAACATTGCACACGTGTGTGTGTGTGTGTGTGTGATGTGGAACACTCAACAACATGGAGCCTCATATGAAAGAACATTTTTAGGGAATTTGTTGTTGCATTTTTTTGCACCCTGAATCTCACATGTTGACAATCTTGCCCCAGGTTCCAATATCTCAATAAGACAACTTTCAGAGTTCTTTAAGTCTGAAATTTATGACAACAGCCATAGAAGAATTAGATAATTATTGGCGGCTGCAGCACAAGAGGAAGTATCCATTATTCACCATGAAGATTTGCATAAGATGATCTGTGTAGGGCATGGGCAAGTTCTGATGTGAGTCACCATTCTGCCCCCAGAAGGAACGAGAGCTACATTACCAGGGTGACCCACAAAACAATCTTGGTGGGGACCTGGGCTGGGGGGCTCTGCTGTTTGTCCTATTGTGTCCTTGGGTCAGGTGTCAGTCACCACTGACATACCTGTTCCTCTCAGTATTCATTGCCAGGACTTGGCTTAACTTAAGCTCAAGTACTTGGTCATCTTTTAACCCAAGAACAAATGAGCAGGTGCCTCTAACTGGAGCAAACTCAGCCCACACTCCCTGAGGGGCTGGTCTTCTGCTGCGCTGGGTGTGACAATGTGAGGGTCAGTTTCGCGTCCTCATTCTGGAAATTTTGCATTTTTTGCATGTATCAGAAAAGCCGTAAGTATATTCCACCTTCACTCTATGGCTCAGTGCACATCCTTAGGAAATAACTTGTTGAGTTCTAGCCGAGCCATTTAATATCTGTTGGACATAGAACAGATCTCTTCCCTCTTACACTACATTTTCCTACCTGTCAAATGGACATGTTAATATCTCAGAGCTTTAGTAAATGTCACATAAGGCAACACAATTTTAGATCGGTCTCTTTTAAGGAGGAATTCGTTCACAGAGCATTCTTAGAGGGATGAGTGGTGATGGGGCATGAAGGAGTTCTCAGGCCACTGCCAGCCTGGGTCTTCATCGCAGTCTCTTCCAGATGAGGCTGGTTCAAGCAGTCATATGATGGAATAACCACAACTGTCCTCCTCTGCTATGGTACCTCCTCTTCCCTTCTCTGCCCACACCCATGGGTGTGCACATCTATTCCAAGGGTGTCTGGACCGCCTTAACACTGAAGGTTCTCGGCTAAGCTCATGGCTAATGGAGTGAAGATGTCTCAAAATTGCATTGTGCAAAGCAGCCTTGTTGCTTCTTGCCTAATCCCTATCTTTCCTTGGACCTCCACTTTTCAGAAGATTGTGCCATGAGCCATTCAAGCCAGCCAGAACCGTCACTCTGCAATCAATGCACCAGCAAGGGCTGTGGATGTCATGGAAAATTCCTTCCCAAATCCACCACGTCCCCTGCCCTTGCAGGAGGCTTGCCTCCCAGTGCTCGTCTCTTTATTTGCACCCTCCTTCCTCCACCCATGCCCCACCCTGCAGCCAGAGGGGCGGTTCCTCAAACTGTAAATGAGTTCATTTCACTTTCCTGCCTAAACCCTCCTGAGGTTTCCCAGGGCACTTAGGGTAAAACCAAACTTCTGAATGACCCCACCCTGCCGCCTTTCCTCCCTCCTCTCTGGCTGCTGCTTGCTCTGGAATGTGCGGCTGCATTTTATGCGTAGCTCATTCCCACCTCCGGGCCTTTGCACTTGCAGTGTCCTCTGCCTGCCCTGCTCTCCCACCTGATCTCTCCCATCACAATCCCCACCAAAACCCTCAGCTCTCAGCAGAGGCCTGTGCAGACCACTCGACTTGAGACAAGACCATTGCCCCACCACGTTTTCCATTTCAGCCCTACTACTGTTTCATTCCAAAGGACGCATCTCGCACTTTTTAATCGTTTTGTGAAGTCTAACACAGTACAATAAGGTGCACTGACTTTAATGTACAGCTTGTTGAGTTATTGCATTTCTGCACCTGATTGGCCATCTCCTAGATGGAGGAGTAGAACTTGGCAATTCCAGATCACCTGTGTCCTTTCCAGGCAATGCCGCACACACTTCCTCCCCCATTTCCAGGGATGGCCGTATCGGTATTCTGACATCTCTCACTATTGATTAGTCTGACCTTGAACTTCATCGAAAGGCAATTGTGCAGCGTATACCCTGGTGTGTGCATGTGGCCCCTTTGCTGAGCACAGAGCTGTGAGATTCAGCATGGAACTGTGTAAGACCATTTTCCCCTCGTGACGACTGTGTAACTTTCAATTGTCTGATTGTAACAGCTTATGTAGGCAGTATTTTCTTGATGGACACTTGAGCAGTTTCCAGGTTTTGCTCTTAGAAAAGAAAAAAAAAAGACTTCTATGGCCATTCCTGAGCATGCTTTCAGGTGGATATAATTCTCATCTCCGTTGTCTGTCTGGTACTTACCTGGATTCAGCACTCCTGGGCCACAGGCTTGGCATATGTTTTACTTTAGCAGATTATAGCAATAGTTTTATTTTTTAAGTTGTGTCTTCCCTAGTAGTATTAGTCCCTGGGAATGCCAGGACCTGTCCCTCCCATCTACTCTGACAGTCCTAACCCCCAGTCCAGGGCAGCACACATTAAATGCTAAGTTCATATCTTTAGGAACAACCCGTGCTAGATACTCTCCATCCAGTTTCTGGTTCCTCTTGTTGGTCTCAGATGTTTCCTTGCGTCAGCAGCCTGGCACATCTCTTTGCGGTACATTTCCAGCATCGGCCTCGTGGCTCAATGACGTATTCTTTTTGTGGGACGGCAAAGTTCAGAGAGAATTTGAGAAATTGGCCTACTCCTTCCAATCAGCCCCGCACCATTGGGAGCAGACTCTACTCTGGCCCCTCCAGGCTTTTAAGGCCACCCTAGGGGTCACTTGTGTGTGGCTGAGAATTAGTGTCATGGCCGACCCCTGCTGACCTCCATGTGGGGTCTTGTGGCTGGGATGTTAACCTTTGTGCCATGGCACATGGTTGTATGTGGCAAGGTTCCTGACATGTGGTCATGCTCAGCTACCAACCTACTCGGGTGTATTTCCTTTATTCTACTCCCACTACAGAGGTCATGGTCATAATTGATGCCCGTCACATTAGGTCACCAAACATAAGTTAAGAGGCAACCACAGCTTGGCAACCATGGTCTATAATTTATACATATCCAGGGTTGGTCGGAATATGTGGATTATAAAATACAAAAGTCTTAGTAAAAGGACACTGTTAGCACTTCATGCAGCAAACAAGAACCTATCTTTCTAATTTCCTTGCAGAAAGGGGAAGGGGAGGTCTTTAGTTGAATGTCTGTGTATAACGAACAGGCCTTTAGTGCAGACCCACGATTCCTTTCCCCTGGAGTGATCTCCTCCTCAGTGTGGGTAGCCACTATGACTCGCTGCTAACCAACAGATCATGGTTAAGAGTCACAGGGCAAATGGAATTTTGGTGGTTATATTACGTAGCTCATTCCATAAGCTGTATCATCCATCTTTCAGGGGTCTCCCTTTCCCTGGTTGGCTTTGAGGAAGTCAGTATTAATGTTGGGAAACCCCAGGAAGCAAGGAAGTGGGGCAGCATCTGGGAGTTAGGGTAGCTTTCAGGCTGCAAGGGCTCCCCCAAACACTCCGATCGCACTATCAATAAAATAAGCCCTACGGTCATAAGAAACTGATTCTGCCAAAGATGTGAGTTTGGGAGTAGGTCATTCCCCAGTCAAGCCTCAGATAAGACCACAGCCCCAGCCCAGTCTCTTGTTGCAGCATTGCAAGTCGAAAACAGGGAATTCAGCTAAGCCATGTCCAGGCCTCTGAGCCACAGAAACTGCAAGTTGGTAAGTGTTTGCTGTTTAAGGTCACTAAATTTTTGGTAACCTTGTTCTACAATAGTAGATAGCTAATATATCACTGATTTTTGTCATTCGGCTCAGGATAAGGGCGATATTTAGGATTAGTCCAACACAAATGCGACCAGTCTAAAAAACCATGCTCCCTTCTCTATGTGGCTGCTTTAGAGCCACCAAAACGGTGATGCAGTGGAAATCCGAGATAACACAGCTTCGATAACCATTGATCGCACTTAACGTCTCCTGCCGCTGCTGCTTGCCCTTCAGGCAAGGTTAAGTATTCATGGAAAAACAAAGTTATTTGGTATCATATAATTATATGGAATCATAAGTCTCAATATTTCTGAAACAAGTTTGAAAAATGTTACATTACACAAGAACAGGCCTGGAGATTTCACTAACCTTGCTAGGCACACAACAATATGTCAAATTATGTGCATCATGGGGCCGGCGCCGTGGCTCACTTGGTTAATCCTCCACCTGTGGCATCGGCATCCCATATGGGCGCCGGTTCTGTCCCAGTTGCTCCTTTTCTAGTCCCGCTCTCTGCTGTGGCCCGGGAAGGCAGTGGAGGATGGCCAAAGTGCTTGGGCCCCTGCACTCGTGTGGGAGACCAGGAAGAAGCACCTGGCTCCTGGCTTCGGATCAGTGCAGCACCCGTCGTTGTGGTCATTTGGGGAGTGAACCAATGGAAGGAAGACCTTTCCGTCTCTCTCTTTCTGTGTCTATAACTCTGTCAAATAAATAAATAAATATTTAAAAAATTATGTCTATCAGGGCTGATGTCAGTGTAGTAGGCAAAGTTCCAGAGAGTTAGGTTGAAATATAAGGAATATTATCATCTTTTTATTATATGAGCTGACCTGTATATGAATATTAAATAAATATTTCTGATTATGTCCATCGTATACTGTGGTTAAGTAAATCTGTATTTCTGTGGTTAAATAATTAGAACTGTCGTAGTTTTCAGCAACTGTGGATTTTGTGGTTAAATTACGTTGTCTGAATTTTAACAACTGTGTGTGTGTGTGCGTGTGTGTGTACATGTGTAGGTGATTTTCAAACAACTCACAGGTCAATTTAATGAAGCCACAAAAATCCATGAAACCTGCCTGTATATAAGAAGTCCTCTCAAGTCGCTCCCATTTCTGGTTTTAATCTTGTCATGTGAATCATAACAATTTATAGCAAACTGGAAACTGCGTCCAAGTCTCATAAGCAGAGAGTGGAATTCCTATTAATTTTAAAGATGATTCCACGATGGCTTTTACGAGACGGAATTCCCCTTCTTCAGAGAAAGTGTAAAATTGTACTCTTCCCTGCGCACTCTGATGTATTCATTCCTAATCATCAACAAGTACAGATCCAGGATTGTGAACTTTGTTTTCAAATTCAAAACTCTTTATTGTGTTACAAACTACCGAGTTATGTTGTGTATTTTCCCAGTTTTAATTACACAAAAGTGTGATTTTCTTAAAAATCAGTAAAACCACACAAATAAGACTGTGTGTGTGAGAGAGCAGGTTATTAGAACTAGCTAATCAGGGGACAGAGGAGAAGATCATAACAACTTCTCAACCAAAGGTTGTCATTTTGATATTGAGTCTATTTTAATCAAAACATTGTCTAACCTTTAATCACAGCTATTTGTTGGCCAAGTAGATGTTCTGCTATTCTCCAATTAAAATACAAGATGATATCATGTCAGTTAAAAAGGTATTCATTCCAGCCCCTCTATTTTTATTTCATTGAAAGGGTTCATTATTTTGTTGTTCAAAAGATGACTAAAAATTATCTTCCTAGTGACATTAAATGTTGATAATGGAGCAGTCCAATACTCTGGTGCTGAACACACAAACTGAGATCATTTTATTTGATAAAAATTTAATAGTGATTATTCAGAGCATAAAAACAGGTAATTCTCTATGCTTAGAAGTTCTTCCAGGAATCTTAATATGAGATTAATCATATGTATGTGTGTGTGTGTCTGTAAGAATATATATATATATAATATATACATACTTACAGAATGATAAAATACATTTGTACAAAACTGCCCATCACAGATACTGTATTATAATATAAAAATGGAAATTGACAGCATAGGATATGTCCATCTTAGAAAAACATAAATAAATTGTGGAATCTTCATGTGAAAGAACATTAACCAATAACTGAAGCAAGATTTTTGAAAATCATGCAATGCTACCATATTTTAAGTGAAGAGGAAAAGTAGACTCTGAAACTCTATTATTAACATAAGTAGTGAGGGAGGAAATACTGCAAGGAATCACTGGAGCATGTGCATCGCGTTTACCTCTGATTGGAAAGGTCATGGGTAGTTAAAGATGGTGGGTGTCTAATTTTACCTTCTATCAAGTCTATTATAACTATAACTTCAGTAAACCTTGACAGTCACCTTAGCCAGCTGTAGACTGCCGTGAGAGGTTATGTGGCCGACGTGCAGCCTGACCAAGTCAGCACAGTGCCACCCACCCTGAGGTGTCGTCTTCCCAGACCAAATGCAGCAGAGTCATTGCACACGCTGACTGTGGACCTGGAGGAGGAATGAGATCTCCTGGAAGCTTCAGAAACAGTGAAGAGAGACACAGGAATCCTCTCCATCTTGCAATATGGAAGCTCAGATGAATCTGATTTGTTTGTTAAAGGAAAGCGTGTCCCAGAAGTTGGAAGGCTCTGGAAGGGCTGGTTGCCCTAGCAATAGCAGAGCCCAGATGTGGACATCACTGGAGCTTTTTTCCATGTTTCTGGTTCTCCTCCTTCAGGACTTGCGGCAGGACCACAGTCCTTGGAGTCAGGCCAGGACCAAGGTCATGGCCAATGATATTTGAAAATAGTGACTCCAATGTAGGCTGCATGCAAGTTTTCTTTGTCCTGTCAAGATGAGCCGTCTTGACCATCCGAACGGCGAAGCCTTGCTCAGCCTGACGCCCGCAGCGAGCACCACGTGGGGCTGAGGCTGCCACCAAAGGTGACCTGGACCCTGAATGAGAACACAGCCCTGCGCTCTGAAGCCAGTGAGCCCGGGCAGTGTCTCTCACAGAAGCATAGCCTCGTGTACACTGACCGATCCACCCATTGAGGAACACATGCTAGAAATTATACAGAAACTGACATGTGGTAAAAACAACTATCTGACAAGTACTGTTTCATCAGTTCTCCAGAAGAACTCCCTGGGAAAAAAATATCCCTTTGGAAGTTCAGAAATGCTTTATATTTTGAATCACTATGGCCCAATAAAATATAAAATTGTACAGTATCTCGGCAAATGGGAAAAAATTCAGTCTTTGAAAATTCTTTAATTAACAGAAAGTTTTAAATATATGTGTCTCTCCAGTGATGATACCATGCTTAATGAGAGGAGAGCTTTGCTTTTTCTTTCCATTAACCTGTTTTAAAAAGTTAGAGGATCTTGGGAAATTTGTGGAATTTAGAAGTGAGGCAGAGAAGGAGCATCTTGTAGTCCCCAAAACCACAGAAGTGTCTGATTGGACAATGACTACATAAATAATTGAATGGGGGAATACCAAAGGCATAGGAAATAAATTTTATTTTTTTAAAGATTTTATTTATTTATTTGACAGGTAGAGTTACAGACAGTGAGAGAGACAGAGAGAAAAGTCTTCCTTCCATTGGTTCACTCTCCAAATGACTGCAGCAGCCGGAGCTGCGCCAATCCGAAGCCAGGAGCCAGGAGCCAGGAGCTTCCTCTGGTCTCCCATGCGGGTGCAGAGGCCCAAGCACTTGGGCCATCCTCCACTGCTATCCCAGGCCACAGCAGAGAGCTGAATTGGAAGAAGAGCAACTGGGACTAGAATCGATGCCCATATGGGATGCTGGTGCCACAGGCAGAGGATTAACCTACTGCGCCACAGCGCCGGCCCCAGGAAATAAATTTTAAAGAGATCCTAATGTCTCCATCTGATATAGTGTGAGCAAAAAACTAAATTGTATTGGATGCTAGCCCCAGATTACAGTCATCTGTGATGGCATTGGATACCATGTACCTCCTATTACAGTGCGCTGAGAGAGGAACTTAACCTCTGTCTGTTCTCTCTAAGCTCCCATAACTCCATAATTAGAACAACAGAAAAATACAGAGTGGAAGGCATTCTACATTATCACCGGGCTGGACTTGTGAACACTCTTAGGGTTATGAAAAACAAGGAAAGATCCAGAAACTGTCCAGACCAGAGGAAACTGGAGAAACAAGTGAATGCCATGTGGTACCCTGGATTGGGTCTTGGAACAGAAAGAGAACATAATGGAAAAACCAGCAAACACAAATAGGATCTAGAGTTTAGTTGAGAGTAATGTAACAATGCTGGTTTCTTGTGACACGTGTGCCAAAGTAAAATAAAATGTTGAAAATGTGGAATCTGGGGAACAGATACACATCAGCTATCTGACGTATCTTTGAAACTTGTGCATCGATCTGAAATTATTGTAAAGTTAAAAGGCTATTTAAAGAAAAGAATTTGTTCAATGGATTCAGTTTTGATATTTCTTAATTTTTATAATGTAAGTGAGATTCCTTGTATTTCATAGATATGATTTTAAGCCCATAATGTTACTTCCCACCTTGGCTCCTTCCATGCTCCTACCTTTCTCTCTCTTTTTTTTCCCTTTTAACTTTTCTGGTAACAACTTTCAGTCCCCTTTATAATCACAGGCTTAATCCCCCACTAAATAAAGAACTCAACTCGTAGAACGTCGAAAGACCAGTGTTCCACACAAGTCTAGGCAAGGGCTAATAAACAATAATAAAATCTCAAAACGTCAATTTCACTTATATACATTACACTTCTCTCTCTCTCATATATATATATATATATATGTATGATTGGTGTCACAAATCAGAGAAAACATATGATACTTGTCTTTTGGGGCCTGGCTTATTTCACTAAGCATAAGGGTCATATTAAGCAGACGTCACTCATTTTTTTTCTCCCTTTGTGAAGCCAGTTGGTCACCAAAATGGCATCCTTTGGGCTTTGCTTCCTGCCACCTGTTCAGGGTAAGTAGCTGAAAGTGAAGAATTAGAGTGGTATATTTAATACCCAGTGATTGAGCATAAAGGCTTGCATTCAAATTACAGAATCAATTGTGAAGTTATATTATAACTTTAAAGAGACCTTTAATCAGTGCACTGATGTCTGTTGAACTTAATTGTATGTGCAGACAAAACAATTCAGACAAAAGCAATACGGCTTTCTGTGGCTTGGGCAGCCGACTCTTGTACACTGAATCGGCATACTTTGTTAATCTTCCTGATAGGTGGATTCTATCCAGGAAGAAAATGATTGTAGAATATTGTGTAACACCTGGAGCAGGGGCTGTCATGAAGAATTCACAAGCAAATTCGAAAGGAAGAAAACCTGTGGCCCTGTAAATTGAAATTCCCTCTCCCTCTAGACATAGTTTTCAAGAGCGTCAACATTTTCATCTAAATTTTCCGGAAAGTGACTGATTCCCTAAGGCTTTCTATCATACTTACATATTGTTCTGTCCATTGCTCAGCATCCAAAGTTTGGCAACCAAAGGGTTAAGAACATAATTTTTGAAATGTTGATCAGTTTTATGGATGTAAACACGAATGTCAGAAATGGATTAATGAAAAACATTCCCCCCCCCCATTCCTCGAAACCTGAAACCTTCCTGATTTTTGCACTCAAAATTTAGGCTATACTGTTACAATACAAATAATAAAATTGGATTATAATTCCAAAGAAAAGTTAATCACCTTTATCTTTAAATTCTCCATCAGAATCTCAACGATCATCACATTCTTTGAGGTCCATTTCTAAGGTTTCCTGCTCCATCAGGACTTATCTGATCTTCCACTATCCCCATGCAAGAACATAAAAATCTCCTTCGTTGTCCCTTCACATTCAACTTTATTTTATGCGATGCCTTTTTCTGGCATGGCCAGCCTGCTGTGTGTGCCTGATTCCCTTTGCCGGCATTCACGTCCCCTTCCAGGGAACCACCAACCCTGCCTTGTACCTAGGAGAGGAGATGCTGAGGGAGTGTGAGGGGGCCCCGCAGGAGTGGATGAACGAATCCTTTGCTTGTTGGAACTCGGGTCCTAGAGACAACATCCTTGGCATCTTCCACATCAAATAATGTTCGGTTCTTTCACCTGAGCCAAAAGAGCTTGTCTGGATACTGTCTGATAAGCCGCGGTAAGAGACAACACACAACCCCTGGCTCTGCCTGCATTCTCTCAGCCTACAGTCATCCGATCATGCTCTTAGGAGCAAGGCGTGTCAGGGAAGCCAACCCCCGGTGTGTGCACTGGTTTCCAGCCTCCGCTGATGACAGCTGTGCCGACTTGACTTAATGGGCTGTGTGCAGATAAAGGCGGGGATTTGCGATGCTAGAAGCATCTTCACAGGTGAGAAGACAAAGATCTCTCACATGTGTCTTTCTCACAGCGCAGGTCGCGGACTGGGCCTGGAAACACATCAAAGGGCACACCTTCCCTGCCTTCTGAGCTCCCCGTCTGCCTTCTTTCCCTTTCTGATTGCAATGCTGTGCTACTCACAGCCAAACAATGTGCCTATTATGCTCCTGGGAGAAGAAGGATCATTGCTATCAGAGCCAGGTGCCAGTAGTCAGTTTCCTCCTGTCCAATTCCTGGGTGAAGCTGTGTTTGTAAATTTCACTTTCTGATTTTTTTTTTTAATCCTTAGGGCTGTGTTGCAAGACACTGGCCCTGAGCCCCACTGTCAACACAGGGCATGGAGCTTTGTTTTGCTAAAAGAAGAATGGAAACCTTGGGGTTGCATCTCCCTTTTGATGCCTTCCATCAGTGCCAACAGAAGGGCAAATCTGTGGCATTGAGAGGGAGATGCAACCCTAACGTTTCCATTTCTCCAACCAAACCCAAACTTTTTATCACTGATGGGCTTGGGTGGAACAACAGTGATTCATGAAGGACTCTGAGGCTGGATTGGGTGAAGGTGATTTTAACAAGAAGGAAGTGAGGACGGGGCCTTTTACTGTTGAGTGAGGTATCTGAAAGCTCCCCAGTGGTCCTCTCCATTATTTTGACCATGAGTTTATGAAACAAAAGAAAAAGTGAATGGCATGAAATCTGGCTACAAAAGAGTAATTCTTATCTGGGAGACAGACATGAGTTATGAAATGCTTACAGATAGAAGAGAAAATATCTAGAATGGCTCTGTTTGCAATTGATGCTGGTAATTATAACCAACACCTGAAAGATGCCTTCTTTTATTTTTTATAATTGGTCCAGAATATCTAGAATTGTCATCAAATAATTGTTTTCTAAAGATTCTATTTGAGAGCCCAAGTTACAGACAGAGGGAGACAGAGATCTTCCATCCACTGGTTCACTACCCAGTTCATCACAACAGCCGCAACTGGGTCCATCTGAAGCCAGGAGCCAGGAGCTTCTTCCAGGTCTCCCACATGGGTGTAGGGGCCTAAGCACCTGGGCCATCTTCCACTGCTTTCCCAGGCCATAGCAGAGAGCTGGATCAGAAGAGGAGCAGCCGGGACTCTAACCGGCGCCCATATGGGATGCCGGCACTGCAGGCAGAAGCTTAGCCCACTATGCCACAGCATAGTGAAAAACACCTTCTATAGGACATTGTCTGATGACACCTTCTTAAGCATCTATTATCTCATTTATTATCCCCATGATAAACTTAGCAAGGTAATAGTGCTGTTGATTCCATTTTATAGAAGGAGATGTTGGGGCTTGGCAAAATTAGTATCACAAGGCCAAAAGGAGGTAGAAGATAGGTGTGAATTAGGGTAAAGCTCGAACTCTCCACTATTCTGTTAGCATAGGAACCTATCATTCCCCATGGACTATTTAAAGGGAACCAGTGCCCCCAGCAGCATCAAAAGACTTCAGAGAAAAAATACACATGGATTGGGGTCCAGGCACTCCCACTGCATCTACCCTTCAGGTACTCATTGTTTGGCTTTGCTTGCTTGGTTGAGCACATAAACAACCTGCCTTGTTGGGTCTCCACCTCTTAACCAGGTGTAATAGCTGTTTTTGTAGGTCAGCTTGATGATGGGCTATGGGATTCCCAGATGAAACATCATGTCCTAGTGTGTCCGTGAGAGTGTTTCCAAATAAGACTAGCTGTGGCATGCAAAGTTAAGCCTCCGTCAGCAGTGCCAGCATCCCATATAGGCTCCGGTTCAAGTCCCAGCTGCTCCGGTTGTGATCCAGCTCCCTGCTGTTGGCTTGGGAAAGCAGCAGAAGATGGTCCCAGTGCTTGGGCCTCTGCACCCATGTGGGAGCCCTAGAGGAAGTTCCTGGCTCCTGGCTTTGGCCTGGCCCAGCCTTGGCCATTGTGTCCAAGTGAACCAGTGGATGGAAGGCCTCTCTCTCTCTCTCTGTCTCTATCTATCTATCTATCTCTTCTGCTACTCCCTATCTTTGTCTCTCCTTCTCTCTGTATCTGTCTTTCAAATAAATAAATTAATCTTTTTTAAAAGATTAGCATTTACATTGGTGCACTCAGTAGATTCCACTCCCCAAGGAGGTTGGGCACCATATCCTGCTTTGAGGGCCTGGATAAAGCACAAGGCAGGGCAGAGAGGGCCTGCTCCTCTCCTTTCCTACCCAGCTTGTTTGTGCAGGGCCCGCTCATCTCAATCTCTGTGTCCCTCAAACGAAGGGTTATACCACCACCCTTCAGACTTGCACTCAATCGTACCAGCAGCTTGCCTGAGTCTCCAGCTTGCAGAGAGCAGATCATAGGACTTCTCACCTTCCACAATCACATAAATACAAGAGAGTCTTTGGACATCATGGAAAAAGTCATGTGACAAAAATAGTCATGGGTTTCAAAAATTCTTTGCACTTGGGCTGGTGCTCTGGCATAGCAGGTAAAGCTGCTGCCTGCGGTGCTGGCATCCCACATGGGCTCCTCTCTCTGTGTAACTGTGCCTTTCAATTAAAATAAATAAAATATTTTAAAAAATTTTTTTGCACTAAAATATGTAAACTTACAATTCCATTTTACCATGAGCTTTTTGAAGTACCCTTCCCAAGGATGAGAAACAAGTTTCTGGTATTTTGTTATAGCAGCCGAGCCAAGACAAGGATACACATGCTAGCCTCTCTCTCTCTCTCTCTCTCTCTCTCTCACACACACACACACACACAGAAGCTCAACTCTGCCTCTCCACCACATCTCTGTCCTCTTTGCATACCGATCCTCTCATTCTCACACATGCTCACACACATGTACACACACACATGCTCACATCTTCAGATACATTCTCTCTCTCCCTCTCCCTCTCCCTCTCCCTCTCACTCTCTTTCTCTCTCTTACACACAGAAGCTCAACTCTGTCTCTCCACCACATCTCTGTCCTCTTTGCATACCGATCCTCTCATTCTCACACATGCTCACACACATGTACACACACACATGCTCACATCTTCAGATACATTCTCTCCCTCTCCCTCTCCCTCTCCCTCTCCCTCTCCCTCTCCCTCTCCCTCTCCCTCTCCCTCTCCCTCTCCCCCTTCCTATGCCACTTCCTCTTTCTCACACACCATTCAAAAACCTGTGTACATAAAACCTTTATACAACCCCCAGGTGTACGTAGATAGTGTTCTGGGGGAAGTTGAAGGTGTTCTGTGCCGCACTCTAGATACTTGAGTTTAAATATTAGGCTCTTGGTCCTGCCAGTCCTTGAGAGGTCGGGGGTGTTCTTCCCCACTCTGTCGCCCCTTTCTTTCCCTGTTGTGCCCTCTTCTCCACTGTCCTCCGCAAGTCTACCTTCGTGCTCACACCCAGCAGAAAGCAGCCTGCTGTCTCTTGCTTCCTCTGCTTCCTGCTCCCAGGATCTCCCCTTTGTTCCTAGGACTTTTAGGAAATGGGAAATGTTATGTATATTCACATACAATTGGAAGCACAGTACTGAAATAGCAAATAATTCTCCCTCAATCTTGATAATTATAATTAATTATTAATTCAAATTTGTAGATTGATCTAGAAAGCAATAAGTGGGGCTCTATCTGATCAAAGGATCTTTGATGGGCTCACAGCTTGACCTGAACCAGTCAAGTGAATCTGTATCACGTTCCCACAACATGAGACATAGATAAATTGGAAGATAATCAGTTTATTAGTAACTTTAAAAAAATGAAAAATTCTTTAGTAAGACTTTTCAGTTAATTTTCATCAGTTGGCAGTTAAATCAAGGGCGGTTTCCTCTCTATTTGGGCTAGGATCATTAGTAAAAAGGATGTCAAAATCACAAAGCATACTCTGGCAAATGGGGTTTTAGGCTAGTGAGGACTCCAGTGGTGTGGCAGTGAGAACACAGGCTAAAAGCCTACCCACGGCCTATCTGTGCAACTTTCAAGGGTTGAATTATGGCCTCTGGCAAAGATATGTTGAAGTCCTCCTCTCCAATACCTTGAGTAAGACTTTACTGAGAAACAAAGTCTTTGCAGATGGTGCCCAGTTAAGAAGAGTCATTAGGATGTGCCTGGATCCAACATGACCTAATGTTGTTGAGAGGGGAATTCAGATACATGCACACACACACAGAAGAACACCATGTGACCCACAGAGACTCACAAGGAAGAAGTCACGGACCACAGAGGCAGAGATTGGAATGATGCAGCACAAGCCAAGAACCCCAAGGACCGCTGGCTACTCCCAAAGTTGAGAATGTTCTACCCTGGTTCTTCAAGAGAGCCTCGTCCTGCTGACGTGTGGCATTCAGATGTCTAACTTCTCGAAGCTGGAGAATCCATTTCTGCTGCGTTCGGTCACCCAGTCTGTGCCGTGGCCATGGTACAGCAGCCCCAGGAAACCACTATTCAAATTCTCAGCATCTCCATCTGTGCAAAGTGTGACTAATAATGCTGATGATAGAACTTCTGCAGCGCGCTAATCAGGAGGATCTGATGAACAGATACATGTTACACTCTTTGCAGAGTGTCTGGGGCATGCTGGATGCTCAGATCATGGGATACAGTGCTTGATATTATCAGAAATTTACAGCCGGGGCCTCTAAATTCCAGATAGCTATCATCTTAGGTCTCTCCCATTCTTTATCCCAATGAGATCAACCATTTCTGGAACATATCCACCGTACTATTTCTAACGACACAGCTGATTGTAATTATGTACTTCTAGTTCAGCACTACAAACACTTAATAAGAAGCTTTCCATAGACATTACAGAAACAACTGGATTATAAAGATGGAGCTGTTAACCTTGAGCCATGGAGTGTGACCTTGACAGCCTCTCACCTGCCCTGGGCCTCACACTGCTCGGGAATTTATTGAATGGAATCTTCCTCAATCAGTAAGATCTTGTAAAATATACTGCCCTCCTGTGTCTTGGGATTCAGTACCCATGAAAATCAAACTTCTCCTGACGCCGCTGACCAATCCTCGCTCTGACAACATCCAGGCTAACACAGTTCATGGACCCACCATGTACTCTCCCTCCAACTGTAATTCCCTGTGATTTCTTATTTCTCTCAAATGCATAGTATTTTAATAACTTGAAACACAAGATGTTATTTTTATTGCCCAGGTCTAGTGTCAAGTTGAATAGATACTTATCCTAAGAAAAAATAGAATGGGCAAAAAGGCAGGCAGTTTTGTTTCGTTTGTCTATTGGCAGGATGTGGACTCGATGACCCAAAATCTGTTTCTGTGAGCCTAGTGGCCCTGCTGGGAGATGGTGCTAATGAAAGCCAGCCTGTCAGTCTTGTGATGGGGATGAGGCATCATCTGAGGGCCTCCTGCAGGTGTGTCGCCAGCTCAGTTCCCAGCCCCCTCTTTGCCTTTACACGTATCATAATTTTTGGACAGATGATCACAAATAAGAGAGAAAATGATCCTCATCTTGGAGGTGATGCTACCTGCACTTCTTTCTTTTTACCCAGTCACATGGGAGCTTCTGAAATGGCTCCCGGGGTGCCTGCCTTCGGGTTTTCACACCCTGCCGGCAGTGAATCTTTTCTCTCAAGTGGGGCCAACTCTAGGGACTGGGTGCTACTAAACAGAAGATGGCAAAGTGGTGGGAGTGCACTCTGAGAGCAGATCACAAAAGCACCATGGCTTCTGTCTTGCAGGGCTTCTCGTACCCCTCCCTGCTCTGCTCAGATGGAATGGAGTGATCTGCCCACGGGAAAGCCCGCATGGCAGGGAGTTGAGGGTGGCCTCCTCTTCGTTAACCAGGCAAGCAGGCTTGGATGTGGATCTCCCCCTTGTTGAGCCTTCAGATGTCCCCAGCCTCAGCTGACACACTGACTACAGCCTTTGGGAGACCCTGCACCAGAGGCACCCAGCTAAGGCACCCTGGGTCCTGACCTGTGGCAACTTTGAAAGTGTGTTTGTTTGTTTGTTTGTTTTTTACAGGCAGAGTGGACAGTGAGAGAGAGAGAGAGACAGAGAGAAAGATCTTCCTTTTGCCGTTGGTTCACCCTCCAATGGCCGCTGCAGCCGGTGCACCACGCTGATCCGAAGGCAGGAGCCAGGTGCTTCTCCTGGTCTCCCATGGGGTGCAGGACCCAAGCACTTGGGCCATCCTCCACTGCACTCCCGGGCCACAGCAGAGAGCTGGCCTGGAAGAGGGGCAACCGGGACAGAATCCGGTGCCCCGACCGGTACTAGAACCCGGTGTGCCAGTGCCGCAAGGCGGAGGATTAGCCTAGTGAGCCGCGGCGCCGGCCTACATTGTGTTTTTAACACACTCTGTTTCAGTGTAATTTATGTAGCACTAGACAACTAATGCCAATCAAGATATTCCCATGCACTCATTTCCTATGATTTTTACTCTAACCCTCCCAGGTGGCTGCCACTGGCATGTATACTCCATTTTTATGAACACACCCACATACATGCATGCACATCTACTCTCAAGTCAAAGTGTGCTATTCTTGCCCTGATTGCACCTGGTCTTGTATTCTGCAGAATCTGAACTGGGTGCTACTGATGCTGATGGGAGAGATGATGATTTGTTTCACACTGGCCCTCAATCCACTTCCTTATAGAAACCACATCCCTAGGCAAGGTCTCTCAAAAACTGCCCTTTCACCAGAGTGACTGGTTTGTGGTTGACCAATCACAGGCTTCTGTAGGAGCAGGACGCCGCAGGACGAACCGGCTTAGAGGAGAGCCTATATAAGTTAAGACGACCTGGGTTGCTGATTCCCCAACTCTAAGTACAACCTCACGAGATGCCTGGAAAATGAGAACAAACGGCGAGGCGGGAGCAATTGGGAAATTGCTTTGCCAACCAAAGCAGGTGCGCCAAAGCCCACCTTTTTTTTTTTTTTTTTTTACAATCTTATTGAGGTATGATTGACATACAAAAAGTTGTATCCCTGACATTTTTAAATTTGAATCTATCTCATGTCTGCAACTGGAAGGGGAAAATGCAATATGGTTGTGAAAGAACTTTTGTCCCAATTGTCGTATATTTTACTCTGATGTAAACAGTAATATAAATAATATAAAACTTAGATATCTTTTGCAGCCAGACAGAAACCTTTTGGATTTATCACTGAGTGATGCCATTTATTCATTCATGGGAAAAATATTTTTCAAGTACCTGTTCACCAATTTTTTTTTTAAAAAATTATAAGGATTTAAAAAAAAAAACAACCAAACTAAAACAATGAGTGTTCGGGGTTTCTTGAATTAAAAACAATAAAAGTACACATTCCCTCAAGTCACCGTGACATTCAAATCATACAGTGAAAACATCCATGAATTAATATCCCATGGAACATGATTTCAGGCCATTCAACTATCAGGTGATATAGATGGACAGAAAGTAGCTTTTTAGGACAAGGATTTTAAAACGACACAATAATGAAAATTGAATCAAAAGATAAGTTTATTTTGGTGAAAAAATTTTTAAAATTCATACCTAAGTTTTTCATATTATGTATTTTTATGAGCCATATGAAAATCCCTTGTGTGGATGGATCCCAAAAATTGCTTGCACCAAAAGCAATTTTATCTTCCATTTTCCGTGAATTTTGTGATGAGTCCTCATACATAGAATTTCAAATCACGCTGAGAGTGTTGTTGCTGTCACTCTGGACTCGGAACCAGGGTCCCCACATGCACCCAGGGAGGGTTCTAGCAGCACACCTTCTCCCCACTTACTCAGAATTTGTAGTGTTTGTTTTCTTAATTTTCTTGTCTGGACACAGAATGGAGATGTAAGGAAAGAAACCATCTCCTGGGAAATGTTTCCCATAACTATTCCTAATGCCATTGTGTCTAAGTGACCATTAAAAAGAAAACACAGGCTGCTTTACTGAGGAGAGAAAAACAAGGAGCGAATGATGTCTCGACTTCTTGGCTGACTTTGAAAGACAAACCTAGACTTCAAAAGTCAGGGCACTGCCCTGCTGAGTGGCGCCTAAGTCCAGTGAAAAAAGAGAATGATAAAGTCAAAAACTAGTTGTTAAAAATATATAAAGAGGGGCCAGTATCGTGAGGTAGTGGGGAAAACTGCTGCTTGTGGTGCTGGCATCCCATACAGGCACTGGTTCGATTCCTGGTTGCTCCACTTCCCATCCACCTCCCAGCTGATGGCCTGGGAAAGCAGCAGAGGATGGCCCAAGCGCTTGCACCCCCGTACCCATGTGGAAGACCTGGAAGAAGCTCCTGGCTCCCAGCTCCTGGCTCCTGGCTTTAGCTTGGCCCAATCTTGGTTGTTGCAGCCATCCTGGGAGTGAACCAGCATTTGGAAGAACTATCTCTCTCTCTCTCTCTCTCTGTGTGTGTGTGTGTGTGTGTGTGACTCTTTTAAATAAGTAAATATTCATATTTGTATGTATGCATGTATAAAGAAAGAAAGAGCCCTGTAGATGAGTTAAACCACCTGCAAAGACCAACCCAAGATACGCCTACTTTGTAATCACTGCCTGACACTATTTGGGGTTTTGAGATAGTTCCCTGAAAAGTCTCCATGAATGAATAAATGGCATCACTCAGTGATGAGTTCAAAAGGTTTTTGTCTGGCTGCAGAGGATATCCAAGTTCTATAGGAATGTCTGCTCCGTTTTTCAATTTTTCAGTCTCCACTCTATAACTCCTTGTGAGTCAGTTCCCAGAATCAACCCAGGCACTTGGCCAGGTACCTGGGACAAGTCCCACCATCTCTCTGCCATAATTCCTTTTGAGTAAGTGGTCCTTGCTCCAAACTCAGCTTCTTCTTGGGTTGCCTGTTTTCAAACTTCTGAACAAATCCCACTTTGTTCTATTATTCTACACAGATGAAAACATGTACATAGCCTCCTCAGTATGTGTGTGTGTGTGTGTGTGAAGTTTCTATGTGCCTGTGTGGTTATTCATAGGAACATTGTTGTTTGGAATGCACTGGAAGAAGACTGTGGTAACTTACAATTTCACAAGCTGGAAAGGTATTTAGGAACAAGTTTTAACATATTTCCAGTCTTTGACAAAATAAAACATGTACCATATAGAAATGAGGCTTAGCATCCAAATCGTATATAATCATCCCCCATATTATTACCCCCATATTATTAGAAAGGGTGATTTCATCCAACGGGTTTCTTAAATCAATATGCAATAAAGCTTGAAGTGAGGTCAACCCACTTAACAATTGACACCTCTATGAAAATAGTGGCAGTGAGGTGGGGAGGGCAAAGGACTTCATATTTATTACTTTCCATTAATATTCTGCAGCCCCATGGAGTGTTCCTGGGAGTGGTGCCTGGGGCGGAGACGTGAGGGAGAACACAGGATCTGTTTCCAAGGCTTTGAGGGGGGTTGCTTCTCCCACCTCCTTGACAAAGTCATCAGTTCTTTTCCAAATCAAACAAGAAGACCAGGACTGTGCAATGTGTTGGGAATAAGTAAAACGTGAGAGTGTCATTCTATGAGAAAACATAGGCAATGGACCAAGAAGTGTTTTCAGATCACATCTTTTGCATCCTCATTACTAAACAGTAAACGTTATATTGTAATCTAACAATTTTACAATTAAGCATTGGATGACTAATTTGTGGTATTTAACATATAATGTCAAAGAGGCCGGTTTAGGGGTCTTGAGTATCTGTGTCCACACTCCCATATTGGAGTGTATACATTTACTATACAAATAATACCATTGTTTTGTATTAGAAGAGTACCTGCTGTATTTGTAACTGCATTTCCACCTACATCTCATGTACACTCACATCTGTATGTCCACCTAGTCTCCATTCTGGGATCCTGTAACTTCCATGTGCCATTTAATTCTTCCGTGTGCCATTTCATTCACTCTTACCCGTTGTCTACCACTATGGTTTTTTAAAATTCATTTATTTATTTGAAAGGCAGATTTACAGAGGGGCAGAGAGAAGTCTTCCATCTGTTGGTTCACTCCCCAAATGGCTACAACAGCCAGAGCTGTGCCAATCCAAAGCCAGGAGCTTCTTCCAGGTTTCCCATGCAGGTGAAGGGGCCCAAGGACTTGGGCCATCTTCTGCTGCTTTCCCAGGCCACAGCAGAGAGCCGGATCGGAAGTGGAGCAGCCAGGACTAGAACCGGTGTCCATATGGGATGCGGCAATGCAGGAGGCAGCTTTATCTGCTATGCCACAGTGCCTGCCCATTACCACAACAGGTGTCTTTGTTCCTCTGTGGCATATTACTTGAAAGCTGGAGCTGTGAATATTTCCTCTATTGAAATCCCAACTGTCGATACGGTGCTGAAACCTAATGAATGTGGACCGAGTATTTGGAGGAGCAGCAAGAGGAGATTCTGAATTTATTTGGTAATCATATGTGGACTTCACAGGGGATCCAGAAATTTGAAGAATTTCCTACGGGCAGGTAATCTTTTAAACACACTCAGAAGATAGATACGCCCTGGCTCTTTTCATTTTCTTGAAACTCCCAAGAAAAATGCTTTAGTAATCTGCTAGGATAGGGTTGTTTCAGTTATTTCTGCTGTATAACAAATGGCCCCAGAGCAGAGCAGCTGAAACCAACCATTCTATTTTCCTTACAGTTTTGAGAGTCAAGGATTCGGGGACATCTTGGCTGAGGGAGGGGTCTCTCTCTTCCCCACGGGCTGGAGCTGCAGGGGTGGCTGCAGCTTGGGGAGTCAAATCCACGACAGCTTCTTCACTTACCTGGTTCATGTGGCTCTTGGCCTCTCTCTCTACCTCTGTCTCCATTCTCCAGGTCTCCCTTCCCCTCCCCCACACACAGTTTCTCCTTGTGATGGAAGTTTCCCACCGCGTGGCAGCCTCACTCTTGGGTGCACTTGCACTTGTTAAATGGAGGCTCTGAGCCCTGACAGCAACTTTTCTGTGAGGTCACGACAGAAGCCAAATGGCTTTTGTGACCTCACCTGGGAAGTGTGCCGTGTCGGCTTGGCCACATTCTGTTGGCCAAGCAAATCAGAGAACCCGCACAGATCCCAGAGTTGGGGACGTAACACTTTCCCTGGGAGACAAACTTGGCACCTCCAGCCATCTTTAACCTGCCACCAGACTCATAAAGGACATATAGAAATAAACCTGTCTTTAGAAACACATGGGCATACTTGTGGACCAGGATCAGGCATGTAGCAAAGGCTCCATATATTCCTGTGAGTTGATGAAATAATGAAGGAAGGAAGGAAGTCATGGGAATTTGTTTCAGTAATGCAGTATACCTGTTATCAACAGCATTTGTTTTAAATGGGTAAATACATTTAATCATGCCAATATAAACTTTATGCCTGTATCCTTTGTGTAATTCCCCTTCCATGTGGAAAAATGCAGCAATGGAAATATATTTAACTTTGGCCAAACCTTTTTATAGCATACATATGGAGTTTGTGTTAAAAATATGGACAGTGGTTAATTTTTATAGAACCTACGTTTGTTTAAACATTCACCCTATAGCATAGTTCCTATACAATTTAAAATTCAGGGATATAATTAATTTTGAGACCAAACCAACAAAAAGCTGATAACAATAAAAATCAAAATAAAATTAAAGGATAGATGAACAGTTATCCCTTCAAACTAATCTACAAATAGTTGAGTAGACTCCAAAGCTTTTTACAAAACATTTTCCTCTTAATTGCATTTATTCTTATGAAAATCCAAGCACTGATTGTTCATTTTCACTTTACTCAGCAAAATGCTCTTTTGTAGCAAGTTACTTGATATTCATAAGACTTTTGAGTTTTCCAAATTCCATTTTTGTCAAAAACAGGAAGCTGACTTCTGCCAAGCATAAATGAACTTGAACACAGAGTTTTAAATGTGGATCAAAGAATGGAATTCTCAAGTCACAGAGCCATTCTGATGTTGGCAAGACCCTTCTTCTGCCCAGACTATGAAATAATAATGATGCCCTTTAGCAATTTAAGCTTTGGGTTCCAAAAAACCTGAATCTGTTACTAAATTTCACTTAACAACAGCATCTTATTTTTATCTTTAGCAAATATCCTGGGACATGTATAAGTGCCAGAGACAAACTGCATTACAGATTTTAAATTTGGAATGATGAGCAAATCAATATTTCAAAGCATAACAGGAACAGATTCTATAAAATGAACACAAATCAGATAGTGCTTTGGCCAACTTCCACCAAACAGATGACAAAAAAAATTTAAAAAGTGAAGTGAAATGTTAAAGGATATATCAAAACTTTTAAGAGATAGGTTTGAACAATTTGAGAACTAACAATTTAAAACATTAGAGAAAAACCCACTTTAGACATGTTAATAGATGGTGATCTTTTGTCCAGTTTTTTTGGAATGAACAATAGCAAACACCAAATTGTAGATGTTCGAATAAAGGTATGTAGAATCTGAAGTTACAGCAGATTAACGAATATCTAAGTTACTTCTGAGAATAAACCAAGTCCCTGCTAGATGCCAAAAAAATATTTTTTCCAAAGTAGATTCATATCCCTCTTCCTCAAATTTTAAAATAGACTTCTGTACTGTAATTCACTAAGACAATTATATTTTCATTTTCCCATTGTGCTTAACACAACGTCAAGTTTAAGGAAATTGAATTGTATGGCTAATTTCTAGATCTCCTTCAGACCAGGTATAAACTACCAATATGTATACACATATGCTTCAAAGACTCACACTCCAGAACATCTTTAACCTAAATGATAATATTTCAACAACAGATAGCTTCAATTTGACTTCAGAAGGTAGAAAATATTTGGAGTCAGAAAATAGTATGTTTGAGAAATAGACAAGTGTGCACAAACACACACAAATATAATCCAGAAAATCTCCTCCAAGCAAATTTAAGCAACTGAGAACTAGTTAATTTCATAATTGTTTGTTTTTATTAATGTCAATATTAGTGCCTACCATGTGCCAAAATGGAACCAAAACTAGCCCACTGCATCTACCCAATATCCCTGGCTCTTCCATGTTTCCCAGGTGTCTAGAAGGGGCCAAGCTCTTCTAGACCTGGCAAAGGAGAACGTGGGCACTTCTGTCCTGGGACACTGAATATTGAGTATGCCTTCTCCATCCCCAGTGTTCCTGCCAGAAAGCCTTAGGAAGCTGAATGACTTTTCTATTGCTGTGATAACAAATCAACACCAACCTAGTATCTTAATGCAAACATGCCTTCTTACAGCTGTGGAGCCCAGTTGCCTACATGGGGCTTGCCGAGCTGACGTCAAGATATCAGCCATTTTGGGGGTGAACCAACGGAAGGAAGACCTTTCTCTCTGTCTCTCTCTCCCTCTCTCTCACTGTCCATTCTGCCTTTAAAAAAAAAGATATCAACAGATTTCTGGAGGTCCTAGAGGAGAATCTCTTCCTTGATTTTTGCAGTATCTAGCAAACACCTGTATTCCTCGGCTTGTGGCCCCTTCCTCCATCTTCAAAGCTGGCAATGGTGGGAGAAGCACTCCTCATATTGCATTTCTCTTACCTTTCTTAAAATTACTATTATTATCCTTCTTCTCTGACTCAGTTGAGAACAGCTCTCTGTTTTTAAGGGTGTGTATAACTCATTGATCCTACCCAATAAT
The DNA here is from genome assembly GCF_033115175.1 of Lepus europaeus. Lineage (NCBI taxonomy): Eukaryota > Metazoa > Chordata > Mammalia > Lagomorpha > Leporidae > Lepus > Lepus europaeus. The sequence goes on along the minus strand of NC_084828.1, from coordinate 9,837,552 downwards.
CCAGGGTGAGTACCATCTCGATGGTCATAAACTCCCTCACATCTGCAAGGGCCATCTGTCACATAAGATAACCCACGTGCAGACTTTGGGAGGGTAGCTGTGTACATGTTTCAGGCTTGTTATCACAGAAGCCATATGGAAAGATGCTGCTTACAAGGTGAAGGGAGCTTGGATCCCTGGCTCACCAGATGGAGAACGCCCATTATCCATGATGTCCGAACTTTCAATGACAGAACATGATTTTTTCGTTCAGCCAGCTGGATTTGGAGGTTGTTCTGTGTGGCAGCTAGCATGAATCACCTTAACATGGTGATGGTTAAGAATTTGTTCAGGTTTCTTTTCGCTACAAAGGCTGGACTTGGTATTCCAACAGACATAATTCATATGCATTTGCAGAAACAATATGTTACTTGTCTTGGACTCCCAGCATTTAATAGAAAGCCTAAAATAATAAATGCTGAATGAAACTGAATGAAAAAGTAGAAACCAACACATTCCAACAGCAATGAAAAATCTTCACAACTTGGGACACTTGGAGCTATTTAAAGCAATTCTTTGAGAAAATAGAGTGATCTTGGTCAAGGGTTATTGGGCTCTTGAGGTCAGGATTTCTCTGACCTTCTTCCCTCCCCTCTATTTTGGCCTTAAGCTGGCTGGTCCACAGAAGGGGCTACTGGGGGTCAGAGATCTTGGTCCGGGCCTGAATTACTAAGGAACACATGAAAACAGTTCTTGTCACCCCTAGGAAATCACGTGGACTTGAGGGGAAAAAACAGCTCTGGGGGCAAATCAGAGCTCAACCAGTTGTTAACCGTGTGGTTATGGGCAAATCCAAGTACTCTGAGTCTTTGCTTGCTCACCTACAAAAAAAGGTGATAAACCTATCTTGAGATGTTGATGTGAGGATTTCATGGAACACAGCGGGTCTAGTACAGTTCTTGGCAAAAAAGGGGGGGGGGGGCTTTGTTCATAGCGTTCTAAGTCAACAGAGAAATCCTTAGAGTAGAGCAACATGAGCTGAGTTTATCCTTCTATCCTGGTAATTAATCAAAAGCTTCCTCTAATCTGAGAGTTGGGGAGAAAATTGTGTTTCAGGCAGCACTGATCCTATTATTCTTCTTTCTAACAACTCAGCCAGACCTACAAAATTCCAAGACCCAGGCTTAATTGTAAAACTTTAGATGGAATAACTGTGCACCATTTAGTTTTGTTTGTTTCAGAGTCCTGTCATAAAAATTAGAAGTTACCATTACTTAAATGATGCTAAGTACTTAAATAGTTGGATATGCTAAGACATTATTTGTAAAGCTGAAGATCTGGCTGGTGCTGTGGCTCAATAGGCTAATCCTCCACCTGCAGCACCAGCACCCCGGGTTCTAGTCCCGGTCGGGGTGCCGGGTTCTGTCCCGGTTGCTCCTCTTCCAGGCCAGCTCTCTGCTGTGGCCTGGGAGTGCAGTGGAGGATGGCTCAAGTCCTTGTGCCCTGCACCCGCATGGGAGACCAGGAGAAGCACCTGGCTCCGGGCTTCGGATCCGCGTGGTGCACCGGCCACAGCGGCCTTTCGGGGGTGAACCAACGGAAAAGGAAGACCTTTCTCTCTGTCTCTCTCTCTCGCTGTCCACTCTGCCTGCTTAAAAAAAAAAAAGCTGAAGATCTATGAGCTTTCACCGTACGGAACCAAGTTTGTTTTTAAACGAATAATCAGTGAGTATTGTTAGACTCCATTTATCTTCTAACAGTTTACTATACATATTCTCAGGTCATGTCAGGAGAAAGTTAAAATATTTACTACCTCATTTGGAAGGAAACAGACCATCTCAAAAGAAGCCAGCAGAATACTTTTATATGCAGCATGAAGATTTGAAGAGGCTATAAATATTAATTTCAAGCTCAGATCACTCAAATATAAGTGCTCTCAAAGTGATATTACAAACAATTTCAAGTTATGCAATAGCACAAATGGCCAAATAACAAGGAAGAATTCACTATTCACCATAGGCAATGGACAGACTGCAAGTAACAGGATTAGACACAAAAACCTCCATTAGACTATGTCAACTTAGATTGCTCCAAAGAACTCAAATGGACTACTCTGCCTGTTAATGACCATGAGAATGTTCTTTCTTAAAAACAAAAATGTTCTGAAATAGTTTTAGATTTACAGATAAGTTGCTATGACAGTACCAGGAATTTCCAAACACCCCAACTCCATGTCCTCTATTGCTAACATCTTACAGTGGCACGTTGGTTACAATGAGGGATCTGGCATCACTAATTGTTATGAGAACTGTACAGATGCTCCCCAGTTTAAAAGGGGTCAATCCCTTGAAATCCATTGTAAGTCAAAAATATTCTAGGTAAAAGGATTATGTAACCCACCTAACCTAATTAATATCATAGCTGAGCCTTTGCAAACTCAAAAGTGCTCGGGTACTTACATAAACCTACAGTTGGTGAAATAATATAAAACAATCCATTTTATAATAAACTTTTGCATATCTTATGTAACGTATTGAAGCCTGTACTGAAAGTGAAAAATGGAGTGGCTGTTTGGGTATTGCTTTTTTATCATCTAAAAGTCAAAAAAATGCTAAGATGAACCATTATGAGTGGAGGCCCATCTGGATGTACACACAGGAGATCCCTATCTGAGCACCATCTACAGCGGTTGAAGGTACAAGGAATAAATTCTCATTATGTTAAACCACTGAGATGCTGGGGTGTGTTTATTAGAGCCACAAGTGTTACTTATCCTATTTAAAGATATTTAATGGGAATCTCAAAGGAATTTATCTTGGCCAATTTCTTTTCTGAAAAAAAAAAAAAACCAGAAATTCAGTTAAATTACCAAAAATGGAAGCAATGTAATTGGAATATTCTGGATGCATCTCAAGTACCCCAGGGAGAAGATACAGCCAGGTCTTCTGGGGAACAAGTACCAGAAACCATAAAGCTATCAATGCAAGCTACTCCTTCCTTCTCTCTGGCCAAGCATGGAATCTTATTTCTGATTTTTCAGATGCTCCATATCTCTTTCTTTCTATCCGAAGGCTGACTTTCTCTGCTTCTCCCTGCACCAGGGCCAGAGTGACAGAGTTCAGGCAGCACGGGGCCCTCTCAGAGAGGATGGAGGTTCAAGAGGATTTACTCCCTAGTCCAATCAGCTGTGGCTGAGGGGCAGGACCCCAGTGTTCAGTGAAGTTAGTTCCTATACAGAGGGGTGGGCAAAAGTGTGTCAAGGAATATTCGGGCAATTAGAACTCTGGCTCAAGTCTCTGGGGCAGGTGCTGGTGAGCCCAATGCTCTGTGGTGTACTTTTCCACTGTGGGTTATAACTTGCCCTTAAGTTGGAAACAAAGCATTTCATGAAACTCTTTACTCATCTGTTATAATTAAAACTGTACTGACATAAAAAAATGAGGGGCTGGCACAGTGGCATAGCAGGCTAAGTCCTGCCTATAGCTCCAGCATCCATATGGGTGCCAGTTCAAGTCCTGGCTATTCTTTCAATCCAGCTCACTGCCTATAGCCTAGACAAGCAGTGCCAGATGGCCCAAGTGCTTGGGACCCTGTACCTGCATGCAGGAAATCAAGGAAGCTCCCGGCTCCTGGCTTTGGGTCAGCCCAGCTCCAGCCATTGCAGCCATTTGGGGAGTGAACCAGTGTATGAAAGACCTTCCTCTCATCTCTCTCTCTCTCTCTCTCTCTCTCTCTCTGTAACTCCACCTCTCAAATAAATAAATGAAATGAAATCCTGTCATTTGTAACAAAATGGATGCAACTGGAAACCACTATACTTAGTGAAATAATCCAGTCCCCAAAAGACAAATACCATATGTTCTCCCCGATCTGTGGTAACTAATAGAGTACCTAACATGTACTCTATAGAAATGGAATATACATGAAATTTTTAATAGGCTTTAATTTTTTTGAAAGGTAGAGTGGACAGTGAGAGAGACAGAAAGGTCTTCCTTTACCATTGGTTCACCCTCCAATGGCCACTGCAGCCGGCGCACCATGTTGATCCGAAGGCAGGAGCCAGGTGCTTCTCCTGGTCTCCCATGCGGGTGCAGGGCCCAAGGACTTGAGCCATCCTCCACTGCACTCCCGGGCCATAGCAGAGAGCTGGCCTGGAAGAGGGGCAACCAGGACAGAATCCGGCGCCCCAACCGGGACTAGAACCCGGTGTGCCAGCGCCGCAGGTGGAGGATTAATAGGCAGTTTTGGTACACAGCAAAACTGAGGAGAGGATGTGGAGATTTCTCCTATATTCCCTACCCTGTACATGCTCAGCTCCCACCCTATCAGTATCCCCTACCCGAGTTGTGCACTGGTTACCAGTGATGAGCTCACCTTGACCCCTCTATCACTCAGAGTCCATCATTCACATTGAGGCTCACTCTTGGTCTTGCTTCACATTTTGTTTGAATTAGGATGACATTATCATTCTAAGCTGCAGAGGCAAAATTGATTGCTCTATCTCCTCTCCTCAAATTTGAGTTTTGTGTGATCGCATCATTCTCAACATCCAGTGTCGGCCATTGCCTGCTGGCCTTGACACTCAGGTCCCCAGCCCACCTATCTCATGACTTACAGTTCACAGGAGTCACTCACGCCGAGTACAGGCAATGGACTAATGGAGTCCTAACACCGAAGAACGCTATGTCTAAGGCTCCAGCGAGTGTACATCCCCTGGGTTTACGCCCAGGCTCCTGCTGCAGGGAGTGTATGCTTTGGCTCTGAGTCAGCATCCTCCTCCAGCCCCCTGGCTGCCCTGGGAGGCCGTGTGCGGGGCCCATCAGCAGCTGTTTATCTCTCAGGAGGGTGTGAGCAGTCATTCCCCAGGATGCTCTGCACTGCCTTTCCAGCGACATCAATGCACTGTCTTCTGCCTTCAGTCATTTCCACTGAATTGCTGGTGCCAGATGACAGCACAGGAGAAGGAGGGTAGGACGGCTGCTGTGACAGCTGTTAACCAGGATTTGCCCACGTGTCAGATGCACGAGCCAGGGTGACAGAAGCCCCCTGAGGGAAAGGGAAGAACCACAGTGTGATGGGGAGACGGAGGCAGGGGGCACTGCTCCAGAACCGCCTCCCTGACCCAGAGGAACGGGCAGAGAGGGGAGAAGGGACATTGATTGAAAGAACAGACAGCGGCCTTAGACATCGCCCCATGCCAGCAGAGACTATCTCATCACCCATGTCAGCAGGAAGCAGCTCTAAAGACAGATCGTTGTCCCTCTACCCATCCTGGACTTTTTGGGCTAATGTAATCCCATACAACTCCTGCTTTATAAAAAACAAAAGGGGGGAATATTAGTAAAATGGCACAGTCTTATCTGTGGCGTGATCTACACCCTGACACCATCCTAGGGCCATTGCTGGAAGCCAGGTGGCCACATGGCCCATCCACCAGTGTCAGTCCCCCGCCCATCCTAATGGGATTCCCTGCTCCTACTTCCCTGCTCACCCTCCGGGCAAAGTTTTAAGAGGACCTGTTCCTGAACATGCGGTTCTCTTTCTCTCTTTCTCTCCCTCTCTTGATCTATCTATCTCTTGATCTCTCTCTTACACTCTCCTCCCTCTTTTTCCTTCTTTGCCCCTTCCCTCCAGTCTGTTGGGTTTCCCCCAATAAACCTATTCCCTTAAAAAGAGAGAGAGAGAGAGAGAGAGAGAGAGAGAGAGAGAGAGAGAGAACATACAAAGATGGCGTCTCCCAAAAGTGACTGCCCTGAGATGGAAGCTGTGAATGTGAGATGCAGATTGGAGATGGAACCAGGAACCTGAGACCTATCCAGAGAGAGAGGGGGAGGGTTTCCAGAACATTGGCAGCTATTGGCCATGGCTGAGACTGGGGGAGAAGAGGTCATAGCAGCTGCTGAATGCAAATGGCTCCACCCTTCAACCATCGTGGGGCAGAGGCAGGCAGTGAGCAGCTCGGGAATGCAGTGGCGTAGGAAATGTCAGCCCCCATATCTCCACTTACAGCCTATCCCGTGTGTGCTGCTTGCTATTTCAAGTTTCTTTTCTGATAACCTTGAGGTAGAGAGTGCTGAAGAAGAGGCTCGAGCTGTGCCCTTCACACCTGCAAAGTCCCAGGGGTGGAGAGAAGGGCGGACTCCCAACAGCAGCAGTGCCAACATCTGTTGTTTGCACCTGCACAGAGACAGCCCAGCAAAGGCTGTGCATCCTCCCTCTCAGCCTGGAAGAAGGTACTGCCACTGGTAGATTACAGATGATGACACTGAAGCTCCAAGTGGCTAAGGGACTTGGCCAATCTGGGACATGGGTCTTCTTTGCCACTCCAGATTGAACCTGGGGCCATAGAAATCTATTGTTCCCTGATTATGTGAGGAAAATCAAGAGAAGTACACTCAATTTTTATCACATGGAAGGCTCTAGCCTACAGTACTCAAGAGTGTTTGTCTTTTGCTTCTTCACTTTGGCTTATTGGCTTTGTGAGTGCTTCGTGGAGGAGCTGACTTTGGCTGGGATGGCTCAGAGTGATTGTTTCTGGATAAAGGAGAGATGCTGTTCTGCTGCCCACAGGCCTCCTGGAGAAGTGTGGCAGGTGCGTATTATGGGCAGCAGCATGGCATACACATGGAGGACTCTGAGAATCAGAGTCCAATGTAGCTCACCGATGGGCTCCCTCTAGGAGGCTGGAGGTTTGGGTGTATCCCAGGGATGAGAATGGTTTGGGGAGAGTGCAGTTGTGGCAGCATGGGGCAAGCCCAGGGGCATCCAGGCTTTACACGGAGGGCTATGCTCCCATGATGCTGGGTTTTGGGTGCAGTTAGGCAAAAATGTTCACTGCACAATTCTGGGGATGTCCTGAATGAAGCAAAGACATCAGGAAGAACCACACCACGCTAGTGCCTGTGGAAGGCAATTTTGCAAAATATACCATTCCAGCTGCCTAACCCCAACGTTTTGAAATTCAGCAGAACAAACATTATTGGCAAGCATCTGCTGCTGGCTCCCTGGGAGGGTGTTTTATCTTATCACCCCAGATGACTCAGAGGAACACACATCAAAGAGTGTGAGCGCATAGACGAGATGGAATCTGGGCTGTCTCCGCCTGTGAGGATGACCCTGTGATGACATGACGCATGTTGATGGAGCCCACTGTTAGGCCCCTCTGTGCAGCCCTTGCCCCCAAACTAACCTCTGGCTGCCACAGCTCCAGGGCTGCAGGTGACCTTTTTGCAAAAATTTTACTAATTATTTAAATTTTGTATTAACATGAAATGCATATATATGTTTTTTGGAGTATGGTACAATATTTCCACAGATAGACATAAATAAACCCAACAAACCAAGCAATTAGCCAGGCATTTCCTTTATTGTAGACTATTGTTACCCTGCTCTTCAATGGACCTTTGACCCCAGATTGAGTCGTCTTCATCGGAAGATTATCTCTGTGGTCCTCAGCCTCTCTGTGCAATGCTCTTGGCTCTGACCATTTAACATCACAGTCTGTACAGTAGACAGGGCTCCAGGAGAAGTCACTGTGTCTTGCCCATGCTTCACTCATGTAGCTATGGCCTGTGTCAGCTGTGGACATCAGCCATTACTGACAGCAGGACATCCTATGACCAAGTAGGATGAGAACATATCCAAGGAGTCAAATGGACCCAGAGAAGAGAGAATAGTAAGTATCCAGGTGTTAGTTCCTTGCCTCACTGCTGAATCTGATGATAATGTAGCCCTAGCATCGTATCTAGACCCCACCTTGGAGAGGAAACCTTGGCCGACCAGGGGAACTGGAGGGAAGGGAAGATGTTAGAAACACTTTGAAATAATTAATATTTACCCATAAGAGGTGGCCTTAATCCAAAGTAAGACTATTTTGATTCACTTTTTTCTATAAAAATTTTATAAATATATCTTTAGTTTTAAAATTTAGCAATGTTTAACACTTTGCCATATGCACTTCATATGTAGCTATTACCACATAAAAAGGAGTAAGACTTTTTTTTTAAGTGAAAGATACTGAGGTATACCCTCAGGCAGTTGTTGTGGTCACCTAGACCTATACTGCACACTTGAATAACTACTGACTGTATGTGGACATTTTGATTTAAACTAAAGCTGAATAAAATACAAGAATCAGGTCCCCGGTTGCACCAATAGCCTTTCAAGTGCTCCATGGGCACACGTGGCTGAGGGCCATCATGTTGAACAGAGCAGATGTAAACCATTCCCATCATCACACAAAGTTCTATTGACCAATGCTGGTCTGAAACATAAGCCCCAGGGCGGCAGGCCTCTTCTCTTATTCACAACTGCATTTGTAGGCACCTGGGGAAAACCGGAACGTAAGTGAACACAAAGTTTTCTCTAAAGTGTGGCTCTTCAAAATATGGGCCTCATCCACATTTTTAGGCTGTGTTTCTCATTATTAATTCATTCATTAAGCATATATTTATACTTATTGAGCGCCTTTGATGTGCCAGGTGCTCGGCCAAATGCTGAGGATGAAAACTGAGACATAATCCCTACCCTTACTGAGCTCAATATCTATCAGGGAAGACAATAAACCAGCAAACAAATGGGCACACCCAATAATTACAGCTGGTGGAAAACACCGTGGAGGGAAGAGGCATGGTGCAAAGGGCTGAAGTAGCTGCTTTGTGCAGATGATCTGGGGATGGGCTCCAAA